>NC_053398.1:85659942-86859942 GCF_905171765.1 Bufo bufo | reverse complement strand
GTCATGGGGCCATTGCTGTCACTGTTACTGCCACAGCTACTGCTTCCACCCTCCCCACTCTGTCATGGGGCCACTATTGTCACTGTTACTGCCACAGCTGCTCCTGCCACCCTCCTCACTCTGTCATGGGGCCACTATGCCACTGTTACTGCTGCTGCCCCCTCCCCACTCTGTCATAAGTCTACTATTGTCACTGTTACTGCCACTGCTGCAGCTGCTGCCGCCACCCTCCCCACACTGTCATGGGGCCACTACTGTCACTGTTACTGCCACTGCTGTTGCTGCCACCCTCCCCACTCTATCATGATGCCACTACTTGAATATTAGTGCACTGCACAGTTATGTACATGGCAATAAATTATAGCAGAGTCTGTAGTTCAGCAGTCTCCTATGCTCTCCTTGCAGTTTATTTTCCAAGGCTTCACACTGAGATCGGGCCACCAAGTGGGAAGAATATGATTAGGCAGATTATCCTGGGTATACCTGATTTATCGAGATTCTTTACAAATGAATTCAGAATGAATTAAATTTCTTATCACCCAGGCAGCCCCACTGACATGAGCATTGGAGCAGGCTAAGGCAGCACTAAAGCCCGCCCATCAGAGCCGGTGATGTCACCGAACACACTGCTGGGCGGAAGCCTCCGCACGGCAGTGTGGTATTGTAAATAAAAGAGCCCTTGCCCTGCGCGATCTAGCGCAGGGCAAGGGAGCGCATCCGAGCATAAAATGCTCCGATGCTAACATCAGTGGGGCTGCCTGGGTGAAATTATGGGTATGTCCGGGTTCAGCTCTGAACCTGGACAACCCCTTTAAGCCATGCTGCCATGTTCTTTGTAGGAAGAAGAGGCTTTCTTCAGGCAAATCTTCCAAACAAGTCATGCTTATTCAGTCTTTTTCAAATTGTACTGTCATGAACTTGAATATGTAACATGATAATAAAATTTGTAAATTCTCTGACCATTGCAGGCTCTGACCTTGGGGTGAATTTGCTGGGACGTCCACTACTGAGAAGATTGTCAACTTTCTTAAATGTTTACCACATATGAGTAACCTTTCTTACTGTAGAATGATGCACTTTAAACCAAGAAAATCGCCGTATAACTCTTCCCAAATTGATGGGCAGCAACAACTAAAATCAATGCTGATGCCAATCCTCCTTGGCATTGTGTTAACACACACCTCACTGCTCCAGACCTAGGAAACTTTTATAGAGGTGCTGACTAGGAGTGAGTGACTCGAGCTTCTGGTCCAAAATTCAACATTGATTCATTCCTAGGAATGAGCGGACCCATGGATGTTTGGGTTCGCGGGTTCACCCAAACTCGAACCCTTACCCTGTTGAAGTTAATGGGGACCTGAACTTTGGTGCACTAAAACGGCTGTAAAATAGTCGTAAGTAAGGGCTAGAGGGCTGCAAAAGGAAGCAAAATAGGGGTAAGAGCAGGACAGTTGCCCTGCAAACAAAGGTTGATAGGGAAATGACTTAAAATAACATAGAATATAAAAAAAAATATATATAGTCTTGAACTAGGAGGCGGAGGTCAAAGTGCATTAGGAGGTTGAGGAGGCGGTGGACATGGCGGCAGTGGCGTAGCGTGGGGGCTCGGCGGGGGGGGTCACAAAATTTTAGCGGGCGCCAGCAGGGCCGCACCGCCAAATAGGCAAAGTGAGGCGATCACCCGAGACGGCGCGGCCCTGCTCACAAGTGGGGGGCGGCGGCAGGTCACAGGGAGATGAGCTCTTCCATTGTGAAAGCGCTCATCCCCATAGTCATCTGTATCGCCGTCCTCAGGACTGCAGTACAGATGGACGTGCTGCGGGGCAGGGGAGGGAGAGGCGTCTCCCTTCCCCGTTCCTCTGATAGGCTGCAGCCTATATGAGGCCGGTGCAGGTGGCGCGATGACGTCATCGCGCCGCCTGAGCCGTACAGCGTGGGACACAGGCCGTAAGAGGCCTGCATCGCATCGCTGCCATGGAGGTAAGTATAATTATTATTTTTCTATGTGGTAAAATACTAGCTACTGGCACCTTTTTTGGGGGGCCATCTATAGGGGCACTTGTTACTGGCACACGATTGGAGGACACTTGTTACTAGCACATGATTAGGGGGCCATCTATGGGGGGCACTTCTTACTGGCACATGATTGGGGGGCCATCTATGGGAGGCACTTCTCACTGGCACATGATTGGGGGCATCTATGGGGGCACATCTTACTGGCACATTATTGGGGACACTGTGGGGGCATCTATGGGGGCACTTCTTACTGGCACATTATTGGGGGCACTTTTTACTGGCACATTATTGGGTGGCACTATGGGGGCACTTCTTACTGGCACATTATTGGGGCATCTACTGAGGCGGAGGAGTATTTTATATGGGGGGCTCTGTATAGGGGCATTTTATACTTGGGCACATTATAATGGGTACTATGGGGAAGGGGAGAGAGAAGTACTATGGGGTCATCTACGGGGGCACTAAGAAGGGGTATTTTATACTTGCAAATTATGGGGGAAACTGAGGGCATCTACTGGGGCACTATATATGGGGCATTTTATACTGGTACATTATGTGGGGCACTAGGAGGAAGGGGGGAGAGGAGCACTATGCGGGTATTTTATACTGGCACATTATGGGGACACTATGGGGACATTAGCTCAACTGGGGGCATTAAAATGGGGTATTTTTTTGCACTGTCACATTATAAGGAGAATTATTACTTCTGGGGGGCATTATGGTGGGCTTTATTACTACTGGGGGTCTAGGGGGAACATGATTACTAGTATGGGCACTATGGGAGCATTATTACTTCTGGGCCACAATGGGGACATGTTGGGGGCACCGTAGGAGCACTATTACTACCATGTGTGCTCTAGCAGAAAATTATTCCTATTGGTGGGACTTTTTGGAGCACTATTACAGTATCAGCTTACCACAATTATTTTTAGGAGACGTTATGTTTACACTATTAGTGTCAGGGGCACTATTTGCTGGGTGCAGTTATTTTAGGGCACTGTGTGCCAATAATTATTGAAGGGCACTATCTGCATGGTACTACTATTATCAGGGGATTTATCTGTTTCTGCAGTATTATATTGGGGAGCACGGCAGGCAGAGTGGATGGTAGGATGATTTGTCCAGAACATGGGAGGATGATGGAAAAGTAGTAAACTAAGATTTTTTTTGTCAAACTGCAGAGAAATGGCTGAAAAATGTTGGTCTGGTCTGAAAGGAGAAGATGAGGAAAGAGAACATCTATATCAAAGTAGACATCACTGGATGTAAGAGGTATGTGCCCTATATGTTCTGTAGTGATGGGAGGGTGGATATAGAATTTGACAACACTGTTTTTGTTGTTTTTTTGTTTGTTTGTTTTCCCTTTTATTTTTTTTATTTTTTTATAAATTTAGGAAGACCCCAAAACATTGGGAAAAATCAAAGAGAATGCAAAGAGAAAGTGCGCTGAAGTATAACAATGGCTGGGTGCGGCCGATATACTTGTCTACTCAGCACAAAATTATGGACAAGTCCTGTGGGATCCATGCCTGGTTCATTTTAATGAACCCTGAGCCTGTCCACGTTGGCTGTGGACAGGCGACTGCGCTTGTCTGTGATTACCCCCCCATACGTGCTAAACACACATTTGGACAATACACTTTGTGCAGGTCAGGCCAGCGCCTCCAAGGCGTAAATGGCAAGCTTAGGTCATGTGCCCAATTTGGACACCCAAAAGTTGAATGGGGCAGGCCCATCAGTCAGTATGTGTAGGCATGTGCACACTTACTGTTCCACCATGTTGCTGAAATGCTGCCTCCTGCTAAGACGTTCCGTATCAGCTGGTGGTGCTGGTTGTTGTAGCGTGCTGACAAAGCTTTTCCAAATTTCTGCCATGCTAACCCTCCCTTCTGAGGTGCTGGCAGCTGTGTTGGCAACTTCTTCCTCCTCCTCCTCTGCCTGCGCCTTGTGCTTCCACTGAGCCTCCCCCTGTCAGGTGTGAATGCCATCAGCAGCGCGTCTACCAGCATGAGCTTGTACTTACGAATCTTCAGATCACGCTCCAGTGATGGAATTAAGGACAGCACGTTGTCCTTGTAGCGGGGATCCAGCAGGATGGCCACCCAGTAATCAGCACTGGTTAGAATGTGGGCAACTCGGTGGTCATTGCGCAGGCACTGCAGTATGTAGTCGCTTATGTGTGACAAGCTGTCTTCTGTGGGAGGTGTATCGTCTGTGTCCTCTGTATCCCCCCAGCCACGCTCCATTGATGCCCATAAGCTGCTTTGGGTGCCACCCTGCTGTGAACACGGTTCCTCCTCCTCATCATCATCCTCTTCCTCCTCATCCTGCAGAACTGTGCCCTGGCTGGACAGTTGTATACCTGGCCTCTGTTGGTGCAGGAACCCACCCTCCAAGCCACTTGTGAATGACTAGCCTGCTAACCGTGGAAATTATCCCCCTTCCTCCTCCTCTTCCACCTGTGCCACATCCTCCTGTGCCATCATCGCCTAAAATGTTTAATCAAGGAGACTTAGAAGCGTGATAGTAACGCTGAGGACTGCGTCATCAGCACTGGCCATGTTGGTGAAGTACTCAAAATAGCACAAGACGGCACACATGTCCCGCATGGAGGCCCACTCGTTGGTGGTGAAGTGGTGCTGTTCTGCAGAGCGACTCACCCGTGCGTGCTGCAGCTGAAACTCCACTATCTCCTGCTGCTGTTCGCACAGTCTCTCCAGCATGTCCAAGGTGGAGTTCCACCTTGTGGGTACGTCGCATAAGAGGCGGAGAGAGGGAAGGCCGAAGTTATGCTGCAGCGCAGACAGGCGAGCAGCAGCAGGGTGAGAATAGCGAAAGCCCACTCTTTCTGCAGCACCAAATTCAGCACATGTGTCCAGCAGAGCTGCTACAAGATTTCGCCCATTATCGCACACCACCAGGCCAGGCTTGAGGCTTAGCGGCACTAACCACTCATTGGTCTGTTGTTCCGTGCCCGTCCACAGCTCCTGCGCAGTGTGGGGTTTTCCCCAAAACAGATGAATTTCAAAACAGCCTGCTGTCGTTTCCCCCTGGCTGCGCTGAAGTTGGTGGTGAAGGTGTTATGCTGACCAGATGAGGAGGTGGTAGAGGAGGAAGCGGAGTAGAAGGTGAAGGGAACAGGAGGCAACGTGAAATGTCCTGCAATCCTCGGTGGCAGTAGGACATGCACCAAACTGCAATCCACCTCAGGCCCAGCCGCCACTGCATTTACGCAGTGTGCAGTTAGGGAGATATAAGGTTTTTAAAAGTCTCCACCAGACGGAATGACAGCATTTTAAAGGCCAGGAATTTAGAAATGCTGGCATTCAAGGCCAGCGATCGCGGGTCTGTTAGGGGGTTACTTCCTCTTTCTCTCCAGTGTTTGGGGGATGGACAGCTGAACGCTTCCATTGGACAGTGTTGACATGTGACAGGGTGACGGTGGTGGAGGTGGTGGTGTTGCTGCCACATCCTCTGTTTGCGGGGTGGCAGGTGCCACTGTCACTCCAGAGGGGGAGGAAGAGACCGAGACCACAGCAGAAGAGGGAGCAAGATGACCCTGAGATCTTTTGTGGTTTTTCAGGTATGTACTCCATTGCAGCTCGTGCTTTGCATTTATATGCCTGGTCATGCAGATGGTGCTCAGGTTTAGAACATTTATGCCTCGCTTCAGGCTCTGATTGAACAGTGTGCAAACCACTCGCGTCTTGTCGTCAGCACATTGTCTGAAGAACTGCCACGCCAGGGAACTCCTCGGAGCTGGCTTTAGTGTGCTCAGTACCTGGGTGCAGTGGGCAGTAGCAGGCATACTGGCTAGGGGATGGCCACTCTGCTTTTGCACTCTGCTCCCTCTTTTGATGTGCGGCTGGCGCTGTGTGACCACCACCTCTTCCTCCCAACTGCACACGTCACTTGCATGACCTTGATTCCATGTGGGGTCTAGGACCTCATTATCCTCCACATCATCTTCCACCCACTCTTCACCCCTGCCCTCCTTGCCAGTCTGCACACTGCAGAAAGCCGCAGCAGTTGGCATCTTTGTTTCCTCATCATCATCAGAGACATGCTGTGGTAGTCCTCCCATGTCCACATCCTGAAACATAAGTGGTTGGGCATCAGTGCACTCAATCTCTTCCACTTCTGGGGAAGGGCTAGGTGGATGGCCCACGGAAACCCCGCCAGCAGAGTCATCAAAAAGCATAAGAGACTGCTGCATGACTTGGGGCTCAGACTACTTGACTGATTTGTAAGGGGGTGAGGTGAAAGACAGATGCCCATGGGCTGCAGGTGCCAACTCTGTGATTTCAGCAGAGGACTGGGTGGGAGACAATGTGAAGGAACTGGAGGCACTGTCAGCCATACAATCTACTACCGCCTCTACTTGTTCTGGCCTCACCATTCGTACACCGGTATTCGGGCCTACAAAATGACGCTGAACATCCTGTTGCCTACGTGCACCTGATGAAGGTGTTTCATTTGGGCGTGTAGCTGGCTCAGAACGACCACATCCTCTCCCTGCAACAGGGGCTCCACCAGCACCAGCAGCACAGCGACCAGGGCCACATTTCTTATTTTATGCTCTCCTCATTCTTTGAGGTCACCCACCGAACTAACAGACAGATTAACTATATTATTTCCCTATCACGTATGCAGTGCAGGTGTACCTCACACCAAAAATTGAATATGTCACCCACCAAACTAACAGACGGATTAACTATATTAATTTCCCTGTCACATATGCAGTGCATGTGCACCTCATACCAAAAATGGGAATATGTCACCCACCGAACTAACAGACGGATTAACTATATTAATTTCCCTGTCACATATGCAGTGCACGTGTATCTCACACCAAAAATGGGTATATGTCACCGGCCAAACTAAAAGTCAGATTAACTATATTAATTTCCCTGTCACATATGCAGTGCACATGTATCTCACACCAAAGATGGTATATGTCACTTATCGAACTAACAGACGGATTAACTATTATTTTTTCGTGTCAGGGGTACATAAATGGTGCATTGCACCCACAAAAAATCACTATAGGTCACCCACAAAATTAACAGACAGATTTATAATTATATTTCTGTGTCAGGGGTGCAAACCTGGTGTATTGCACCCACAAAAAATCATTATAGGTCACCCACAAAACACTCTCCCTCGCTTCAGCTGCCTGCTTCCTGTCCCTGCACTATTCATAGCTGATGGGCGGTGCTACACGTGATCCAGCTTGTATAGAGGTTGGGTCATATGATGCACCGACCAATCACAGCCATGCCATTACTAGGCATAGCTGTGATGGCTTCTAAGTGCTGCCCTGCAGCCTTTCAAAAGCTTTATTAAATGCCCGAACACCGAACTCGAACCCAAACTTTTCCGGCAAAGTTCGAGTCCAGGTACCTGAACTCGCAGAGTTCGGTACTGCCCCGAACTTTACCGTTTGGGTTCGCTTAACACTATTCATTCCCCAACTTCGTTTTAATGCTGTACAGAGACCTGTCTCTGTACAGCATTTAAATGTATGTGCTTTGCAAAGGCAAAATTAGTTAAGTTTGAGGTAGCGTGAGACTTTGGTGAATAACTTCGGCCTTCGATTCTACGACTTTAAAACCTCAGTACCAAAGCCGACTTCGGATTCCTGTTTTAAAATGTTTTTAAATTTGTAGACTTGAAGACCGAAGTTATTCACCGAAGTCTCACGTGACTTTGGACTTAATGAATTTTGCCTCCGTGAAGCACATACATATTAATGCTGTACAGAGACAGGTCTCCGTAAAGCATTAAAACAAAGTTGGGGAACAAATTGACTACAGATCTTGGATCCGAAGCTAGATTTGCTCACACTTGCTGATTTGATGAGCAGCACTTGGCTGCTACTTACTATTCTAAATTCTATGAAAGCAGTAAGGCTAGAGCTGAACGGTGACATGTGTCACATGACAGTGCTGTGACTCCGACATGACAGTAGCACCAAAATCCAACTTGGATGTTTTTTTTGCGACTGTCGTGTCACAGACACATGTCGCAGTGCAACACCATTGACAACCATTATAAAAAATTGTTGAGCGACATTGGTAGTGAAAAAAAGTCACACGACACATGTCGACATGTAGCCCTAGGCTAAGAGTGCACTTACACACAGCTGCTGTAATTTGTCATGTGTTGTTCATATGAGATTGTAGTTACCTAATTTTCAGACCCTCTAGGTACTTGATGCTTTGGTTTATTATGTCCTGATATGTAAAACCATAAAATTCCAAGAGGGTGTACTCAGGTCTTCTCATAACTTAACTGTACACAGTGTCGGACTAGGGTGCCCAGTAAAATTTATTTTTGGGGCCCACTGTACGGATACATTCAAATATTACCTGCTCACAGAAGATGCTACCAGATGATTGAATATGTGGGTCGATGCAGCAATTTTGAGAAGGTAGGTCTTGGGGAAAAGAGGATACTGGTTAGCTTTCCTATTTACCTAGAAGTCATCTCAGCTATCTGATCGTGTCTATAATAATAAACTGGGTAGATTCTTCAATAATCTATCAAGTTTTTTATATGAACATAGGCTCGTTGAGGTGCTGTACATTAAATATATGTATGTAGTGCAGTAAGTCTGTGTTTTGTGCCACTTGTGCAGGGGTGGGAGACTAGGGGCCTACCTTGCTCAGTGACCCACCGCATGATTCATGTGTACCCCTGTGGGCCAGTCCGAGCCTGACTGTATATGATGTACATTGTAGTGAAGATAATCCTCTTACTGGTGACTGTATTTGTGAGTTATCGGAAACCAAAATTTGTTGGCTTCTGTGCATAGGTAATTTAATAGCACAAGCTTTCTACTGATGATCATGGTGCTTTCCAAAAGCAGTGTTTAAAGTGGGGTAGAAGATAAGACATGATGGGTGTGAATAAGAACCTGACTGTATGAGCCCATGTTTATGACCTCAGAGTATGATCAGAAGGATTCTTCTCATCTCCATCCTAATTTGATATTCTGCATTTGAAATGTATTTGGTACAGACTGAAGTTGCTTCACATTTTTGGGTACCAATTTGAAGTACATTATAGCTCTTGAGCATGCAAATGTTCATCAAAATATTCAGTGTATTTGCTAACTGCATTCTTGACCCAATTTTTCTCTACATTGGTTCATTTGTGTGTATTACAGAACTGTAACTTATTGGGAAGATTTTGCACTTTTTGTGCATTTTTATGGGAAAAGCGGGAACTCCAGATGTTAGCTAAGATTCATTTTCTTGCTAATGATGTTTTCCATTGCTGTGTATTTTTTGTATTCATGGTGTTTTTTTGTTAAACACAATGTTGTACCAATGGCATTTTTTTCAAAAAATACAATTCGCCTATGTGTAAAGAGAAAAAAGGCCATAAAAAATACATGCAACATGCAAAAAAAATAAAAAGCATGCATTTTGCCAGCATTTTTATTGGTCAAATGCCAATGCAAATTAATGTATGGAGGGGACCTTAAGCTAATTATCAGATTGAATGACATTTATAAAGCCCCAATCCCATTTATTAACATTTTCTTCTTAGACAACTATATAGAAAAAAACAATGGAAAAAGGAACAGGAAAAATTAAGATCTTCTTGAAACATTTTTGTGGATTTTGAATTGCTGGTTCAGTGTGGTGTCACAAAAAAGAAACCCAAAACACCACAGCCAAATGTTAGCCGTAAGGCAAAAGATGAAATATTACATTTAGGGACATTTAGTATTAATTAGTATTTAGTATTTATTAAAAAATCTATGTGTTGAAGACACCATACCAGTCTCTTCTTTAGGACATTACTATATGATAAAATATAGTCAGGTGATTATAAAATGCACTAAAGGGTGCTGAATAGAGTTGAGCGGACACCTGGATGTTCGGGTTCGACGGGTTTGGCCGAACTTCACAAAATATTTCGAGTTCGGGACCCGAACTTGACCCAGAACCCGAACCCCATTGAAGTCAATGGGGACCTGAACTTTTGAGCACTAAAATGGCTGTAAAAATGTCATGGAAAGGGCTAGAGGGCTGCAAATACCAGCAAAATGTGGTTAAGAGCATGGCAAACAAAAGTGGATAGGGAAATGACTTTAAATAACATAAAATACGTAAAAATAAAAAATAATAATCTTGATCTAGGAGGATGAGGTCCATATGGAGTAGGAGGTTGAGGAGGCGGTGTATGTGGTGGTGTATGTGGAAGCGGCGGTGGAGAAGGAGATTTTTTTAAATTAGGGTACACCCCAAAACATTGGGAAATATAACCTGTGATAACCCCCTCCAGTCGTGCTAAACACACGTTCAGACAATACACTGCACCTCCAAGGCGTAAAGGGCAAGCTCAGGCAATGTGCCCAATTTGGAGACCCAGAAGTTGAAGGGGGCAGACCCGTCATTCAGTACGTGTAGGCATGTGCACACATACTGCTCCACCATGTTGGTGAAATGCTGCCTCCTGCTAAGACGTTCCATATGAGCTGGTGGTGCTGGTTGTTGTGGCGTGCTGACAAAGCTTTTCCACATTTCGGCCATGCTAACCCTGCCTTCAGAGGTGCTGGCGGTGCCCCAGCTGCATTGGCGACCTCTTCCTCGTCCTCTGCCTTCGCCTTTTGCTTCCACTGTGCCCCCGCTGTCAGGTGGGAATGCCACCAGCAGCGCGTCTACCAGCATGCGCTTGTACTCGCGCATCTTCTGATCACGCTCCAGTGAGGGAATTAAGGACAGTACGTTGTCCTTGTAACGGGGATACAGCAGCGTGGCCACCCAGTAATCAGCACAAGTTAGAATGTGGGCAACTCGGCGGTCGTTGCGGAGACACTGCAGCATGTAATCGCTCATGTGTGCCAGGCTGCCCAGAGGCAATAGACGCTGTCCTCTGTGGGAGGTGTATCGTCTGTGTCCTCTGTATCCCCCCAGCCAAGCACTAGTGATGGCCATGAGCTGGTCTGGGTGCCACCCTGCTGTGAACATGATTCCTCCTCCTCCATCTCCTCCTCCTCATCTTCCACCTCGTCATCCTCCAGAGCTGTGCCCTGGCTGGACAATAGTGTACCTGGCGTTTGTAGGTGCAGGAACCCACCCTCGGAGCCACTTATGAATGACTGTCCGGAAACCCTACAAAATGATCCCTCTTCCTCCTCCTCCTCCTGTGCCACATCCTCTTCCATCCTCGCCAGCAGCGTTTTTTCAAGGAGGCATAGAAGTGGGATAGTAACGCTGAGAACGGCGTTATCGGCACTGGCCATGTTGGTGGAGTACTCGAAACAGCGCAACAAGGAACACAGGTCTTGCATGGAGGCCCAGTCATTGGTGATGAAGTGGTGCTGTTCCGCAGAGCGACTCACCCGTGCGTGCTGCAGCTGAAAGTCCATTATCGCCTGCTGCTGCTCGCACAGTCTGGCCAGCATGTGCAAGGTGGAGTTCCACCTTGTGGGCACGTCGCATATGAGGCGGTGAGCGGGAAGGCCGAAGTTACGCTGCAGCTCTGACAGGCGAGCAGCAGCAGGGTGAAAACGCCGAAAGCGCGCACAGACGGTCCGCACCTTATGCAGCAGTTCTGACATATCAAGGTAATTTTTAAGGAATCTCTGCACCACCAAATTCAGCACATGTTCCAGGCAAGGGATGTGCGTCAAACCGGCTAGTCCCAGAGCTGCTACGAGATTTTGCCCATTATCGCACACCACCAGGCCGGGCTTGAGGCTCACTGGCACCAACCACTCATCGGTCTGTTGTTCAAGGCCCGTCCACAGCTCCTGCGTGGTGTGGGGTTTGTCCCCCAAACAGATAAGTTTTAAAACTGCCTGCTGTCGTTTACCCCTGGCTGTGCTGAAGTTGGTGGTGAAGGTGTTACGCTGACCGGATGAGGAGCCGGTAGAGGATGAGGAAGCGGAGTAGGAGGAGGAAGCAACAGGAGGCAAACTGAAGCGCCCTGCAATCCTCGGTGGTGGAAGGATATGCACCAAACTGCTATCTGCCTCAGGCTCAGCCGCCACTGCATTTATCCAGTGGGCTGTTATGGAGATATAACGTCCCTGACCATGCTTACTGGTCCACGTATCCGTAGTCAGGTGCACAGTGCCCACCTGATTTTGTCCCCTACTTGGTTGTGCACGGAAGGGATGGCTCACCTGGAAAAGTAGTGGCGGCTGGGCACGACGTACTGTGGAACAGCCACCGCCATAAGGCCTTTAAAACTATCCGTCTCCACCAGACGGAATGACAGCATTTCAAAGGCCAGTAATTTAGAAATGCTGGCATTCAGGGCTAGGGATCGCGGGTGGGTAGGGGGGTACTTCCTCTTCCTCTCCAGTGTTTGGGAGATGGAGAGCTGAACGCTTCCATGGGACATTGAGGAGATGCTTGGTGACCCAGGTGGTGGTGTTGCTGGCAGATCCTCTGTTTGCGTGGTGGCAGGTGGCACTGTCACTCCAGAGGTGAATGAAGAGGCCAAGACTTCAGCAGAAGAAGAAGCAGGAGGAGCCTTTCTTGGTTTTTGAGGTGTCTACACCACTGCAGCTCATGCTTAGCACTTAAATGCCTGGTCATGCAGATTGTGCTCAAGTTGAGAACGTTTATGCCTCGCTTCAGGCTCTGATTGCACAGCGTGCAAACCACTTGTGTCTTGTCGTCAGCACATTGTCTGAAGAACTGCCATTCCAGGGAACTCCTTGGAGCTGGCTTTGATGTGCTCGGTCCCTTGCTGCGGTGGGCAGTAGCAGGCATACTGTCTAGGGGACGGCCACTCCGCTTTTGTACCGCCTCTTCCTCCGAATTATATAGGTCACTCGCATGACCTTGATTCCATGTGGGGTCGAGGACCTCATCGTCCTCCACATCATCTTCCACCCAGTCTTCACCCCTGACTTTCTTGTCAGTCTGCACACTTTCGAAAGCCACAGCAGTTGGCACCTGTGTTTCGTCATCATCCGAGACGTGCTGCGATGGTCCTACCATGTACTCATCTTGAAAGATAAGTGGTTGGGCATCGGTGCACTCAATTCCTTCCACTTCTGGGGCAGGGATAGGTGGATGGCCCTGGGAAACCCTGCTGACAGAGTCATCAAAAAGCAGAAGAGACTGCTTCATGACTTGGGTCTCAGACTGCTTGGCTGATTTGCAAGGGGGTGAGGTGAAAGACTGATAGACATCGGCTGAAGGTGCCAACTCTGATATTTCAGCAGGAGACTGGGTGGGAGAAAATGTGAAGGAACTGGAGGCACTATCAGCAACCCAATCTACTATCGCCTGTACTTGTTCAGGCCTCACCATTCATAGAGCCGCATTAGGCCCGACCAAATACCGCCGCAGTTCTGTCGCCTACTCGCACCTGAGGAAGGGGTTTCACTTGTGCGTGTAGCTGGCACAGATCGACCACGTCCTCTCCCTGCAACAGGAGCTCCACCAGCAGCACCACGACCTGGGCCACGTCCCTTATTTGACACTCTCCTCATATTTCTCAAATATAGGATCTTGCCCTAAATGGGTGTTTAATTAATAGCAGAATAGAACCACAGTATGTAAAGGGTGTATCTCACAAGTCCTGATTCAGATTAGGCCGCAATTAAAGTTTGTTGACCAAAATGGCTGCTTTTCAAATAACTGAATAGAACCACAGTATGTAATGGGTGTATCTCACACGCCCTGATCCAGACTAGGCCGCAATTAAAGATTTTGGCCAAAAATTGCTGTTTTTTCAAATTATTGAATAGAACCACAGTATCTAAATGGTGTATCTCACAAGCCCTAATACAGACTAGGCCGCAATTAATGTTTTTTGCCCAAAATGGCTGTATTTCAAATAACTGAATAGAACCACAGTATGTAAAGGGTGTATCTCACATGTACAGATCCAGACTAGGCCACAATTTAAGTTTTTTGCCCAAACTGGGTGTTTGTTTAATAACAGAATATGACAGCAGTATATAACCCTTGAATTTCACACGTGCTGATGCTGCAAGGGCAGAAAAAATTGTGTATTTTGCCCAAAAAATTGTGTTTTATTAAAAGAAGAATATAACCACAGTATCTAAATGAAGTATCTCCCACCGACCAAAATGGCTGTATTTCAAATAAGTGAATAAAACCACAGTATCTAAAGTGTGTATCTCACAATGACATATTTGACATATGTTTTATTAAAAGAAGAATATAACCCCAGTATATAAAGGGTGTATCTCACACGCCCTGACCCACACTAGGCCGTAATAAAAGATTTATGCCCAAAATGGCTGTATTTCAAATAACTGAATAGAAAGACAGTATGTAAAGGCGGTATCTCACAATGACATATGCAGCAAAGGCTGCAAAATAAACTTGTTTTCCCCAAACGGGTGTTTGTTTAACAACTGAATATGACAGCAGTATATGACCCTTGAATTTCACATGTGCTGATGGTGCAAGGCCAGAAAAATTTAGTATTTTGCCCAAAAAGGGTGGTTTTATTAAAAGAAGAATATAACCCCAGTATATAAAGGCTGTATCTCACACGCCCTGACCCACACTAGGCCGCAATTAAGGATTTGTGCCCAAAATGGCTGTATTTCAAATAACTGAATAGAAAGACAGTATGTAAAGGCTGTATCTCACAATGACATATGCAGCAAATGCTGCAAAATAAACTTTTTTTTCCCCAAACGGGTGTTTGTTTAATAACTGAATATGACAGCAGTTTATAACCCTTGAATTTCACACGTGCTGATACAGCAAGGGCTGTAAAATTGGGTATTTTGGCAAAAAAGTGTGTTTTTAAAAACCCAGAAAATTATGGCTGTATTTCTAGCTTAAATTGCACACTGACTAATCCAGATGTTGGATATTGCAAAAAATATGTTTTTTTAGTAACAGAACATGAAAGCTGTATATATTAAACTTGAATTTCACACGTGCAGATCTGTAAAATAGTGGATTTTGGCAAAAAAAAAGGGTGTTTTTAAAAACCCAGAAAATTATGGCTGTATTTCTAGCTCAAATTGCACAGTGACTAATCCAGATGTTGGATATTGACAAAAAAAGTGTGTTTTTTTTTACTAAAAGAATATGAAAGCTGTATATAACATTTGAATTTCACACGTGCTGATGCTGCAAGGGATGTAAAATTGGGTATTTTGGCAAAAAAGTGTGTTTTTAAAAACCCAGAAAATTATGGCTGTATTTCTAGCTTAAATTGCACACTGATTAATCCTACAAATGCACCAGATGTTGTATATTGCCAAAAAAGGGTGATTTTTTACAACCAGATCATTATTGCAGTTTTCCAAGATTGGATTTCAATGTCACAAAAGCTCAGATGCCCACCTAACTAACAGACGGATAAAAGTTATTTTTTTCGGTCACTCGGCTCAGGGCAGGGTAAAAAGATTGTGCCCTGCACCCACACAACTAAATGTATGTAGATCGATGAGTTAGATTCAAGTTCTGAACAAAGATTCCCTCCTATTCTCTCCCTGAAATTACCAGCAGCATCCTCTCCCTACACTAGTAACAGCAGAGTGACGTGCATAGATAGCTTATATAGAGGCTGGGTCACATGCTGCACTGGCCAATCACAGCCATACCATTAGTAGGCATGGTTGTGATGGCTTCTAAGTTCAGACAGTTAAACGCTTGTTGATTGGCTGCCCTGCAGCCTTTCAAAAAGCGCCAAGAAAGCGCTGAACACTGAACCCGAACCCAAACTTTTACTAAAATGTTTGGGTTCGGGTCTGGGGTCCAAAAATCCTAAAGTTCGGTACAAACCCGAACTTTACAGTTCGTGTTCGCTCAACCCTAGTGCTGAACAAACCAATCAAGGTTGGCAGGTGGAAGTGGCTGGGGTCAGCTGGCAACATTTTTTATGTTTACAAAACATGAATAATATGTGATACATAAATATGATAACAAGAATGAAAATAATCATTGTAAAGATGAAAAATATCCTATGAGGGTTATAATCATGCAAATCATACAAAAAAGCAAGAGCTGGACTGGTCGCCATCAGTTGCAGGTTGAAGGGTAATGATGTAATCCTGCTCATGCTATAATGACTGAGCAGTCTGACATAAAAACTTACCAATATGCAGTGTGTAGTGAGGCCCAGTGCCCTCACCCTCCTAGACAGGTCTACAAGTGGAGCCAACCAGTCCTGCTCACATTCTAGAACAGGTTGTTAGGGTAATTATAAATCATTCCTGGAGAACCCCTTTAAAGAGAACCTGTCACCATGAAATGTAGGCAGCATGTGCGGTATGCCAGACCGACAGGGGAATTATATGTGAGGTCACGGTGTGAGCATTAGGTGGGCTGAGGTCGATACAGTTCTGGTTACTCACGGTTACGTCGTCCCTGGGCAGGCTCGCATAAGTGGAGAGGAGAACGGCACAAGAATTCTCTGGGGCACACTCTGGTGTAAGGGACACAGGCCAGATGGTGGTTCGAGGTGCCCTTGATGGTCTGTATTAATGTGCCTATGGCAAGGTCCCATGTAGTTGTGACGCCAGTATCTTTTGTGGTGGTACAACCATTTACTGTAGTGTTAACTGAGGAATTGGAGACTGAGACCAGGATGGTGCAATCCAGCTTATAACTTTTACTGAACGTTGCTCCTAGTAACAATTCCATCCAATTTATAAGACAATCTTTGGTACATCCCAGTGTAAAATTCAGTCTCATGCATACAGGGGTAGGGTAATGTAAGTCCTCAGGAGAAACAGGCTCTTAGTCCTATATATATATATATATATATATATATATGTAAGAAAGCTACTGCTTCAGACTAGGCTTTGAAGTAATAAAAGTCTTTGGCTGGTAAAAACTCTCGCCTGAGTATAACCTGACTTGAAGGTGGTTTGCTGAGTCCTTGAACTTCTATTTTCCAGTGTTTTCTGGCAGATGGCCTATCTGTCCTCAGGGTTTAAACTGGAGGTGTGGATGCCGGAAGCTGTGTCCTACACCTGCTTGCAAAGGTGCCTGGGAAGCCCTTAAATATGGCCGTGTTCTATCCTTTGACTTTAAGACCATATGAAAATCCCCTTGAATACTTGCTTTAGTAGCTGGACACTGGTCACCCCGGAAGAGTGAGCTGTAGAAGTGGAATTCTCACCTCTGGGTGGAATCTTGTGGCTTTAACCCTGGGCTGTGGAGCCGACAGGGAGAGAGCAGAGAGGCAGGAGGCCTCCCTAAAGCAAGCAGCTACATCATGGCTGCTCTCTGTCTAGAAACTAACTCTACTCTGAACTGGACTGAACTTGTCCAGACTGGAACTGCCTAACTTGGGCCTGAGCTAAGCTATATACACACACACTGTAACACTGCCCCATCTTGTGGAGAAACTAGTGTATTGCACCCTAACTAGGCCTGTGTAAAGGATCTTACATGAAGAATCACATTGTGACATGAGCATACAGGCATAATATAAGACATTAAGACACAATAAAAAACAAGTTTGCGGTGCCCACAGCCACGTAGTGGGACACTGCACATGTTATAGAGCAGGAGGAGCTGAGCAGTTTGATTGATAGTTTTGTGGGAAAAGATTCAGTAAATATTATAATATATTCATTTAAACATTTTAAATTTAAAAATTGCATGTTTTACTGAATATTTTCCCATAAGCTATATATCAATTGCACTGCATTTTGTGGTGACAGGTCCTCTTTAACACATAAAAATTCTCATGCAACTATCCGAAAAATAGTGTGACAATTGGTACCTTGTCAAAAGTGATCCTTATTTGGCTCCTGTATTATGGAGACACCATTTGTGACCTATACAATGACCTCCATGTTAAAAATCGATTAACCCCCACAGAGAACCCCAGCTTTGTAAAGGAAGCTATAGATGTAATAAATAAAGGTGCTTTTGCTGCAAAACAAATACATCACAAAGTGATGTCCTTTGAGTCAGCATCTACAAGCAAGATGTTTGCAATTGAACACCGCCTTCTACTTGTCAGTCCAATTATGTGATCTACTTGATTAACTTTATTATCATCTCTTAAAAATAAGTATTAATAAGAACTTCATGCATCGACTATTATACCATTAACTATACACAAGGGCAGCGTTGGCACATTATCACACCGAGCATTGAATTATGCTAACAATACCGAACTGGTATGGCAATTAAAGAAGCAAGAAATGTATTGGATATATAGATTGACTACCCTAGTGCCAAATGGAATTACTTACATTTCTGAAATGATCGTCTGACTATGAAGCAAAGTATGTGCCTTTACCAGAAGTACTTCAATTTTTCTTTCTTAGAAATCTGGCAATAGAAACTGTGTATCACTTCAGTGTGGCACATCTGTACCTGACGCTCTATCCCTCTATCGCAACTTTCCACAATATGTACCAGTTGCAGGTCATGCTGATCCCTTGTTTTCAGAAAAAGATCCTACTGAGCCAAATTGTTGCCTCTCTGAAGAATAAGCTGTTAGTACTCCCTTCTTTCATGAAAAATTAAACACATCAGGATTTGACACTTCATTCGCCCATCACAACTATAAGTTCTTATTAAATATACCATATATAGGCACTGCAGATCTACAGTTCCTAGTAAATGGTACTATCCTCCACCAGGGCATTTTGCTTTCTCTCTCTTCTACCACAAAAAATTAAGAAGAACTCAATTAAAAAGATCTGAACTTTACACTTCATTCATCTAAACCTCTATGGCCTCTTTCACATGGGCGTCGCGTGTGAGGGCCGGATAGGATGCATGTGTGTCGCAGGAAAATGCACGATTTTTCCGCGCGAGTGCAAATCGTTTTAATGCATTTTACACGCGAGTGAGAAAAATCTGCATGTTTGGTACCCAGACCCGAACCCGGACTTCTTCACAGAAGTTTGGGTTTGGGTTAGGTGTTGTGTAGATTTTATTATTTTCCCTTATAACATGGTTATAATGGAAAATAATAGCATTCTGAATACAGAATGCTAAGTATATTAGGGATGGGGGGGTTAAAAAAAATAATTAAATTAAACTCACCTCATCCACTTGTTCGCGCAGCCTGGCTCGTCTTCTTTCTTCTTCTTTGATGACCTGGGAGAAAAGGACCTTTGGTGAAGTCACTGCGCTCATCACATGGTCCATCACATGGTCCAGCACATGGTGATGAACCATGTGATGTGTGCAGTGACGTCCCCAAAGGTCCTTTTCCTCCCAGGTCATCAAAGAAGAAGAAAGAAGAGAAGCCGGGCTGCGCGAACAAGTGGATGAGGTGAGAAAGGGGCCTAACTGTAAACCTGCATTTTTCACCATATGTAAGTATGGCTGATCTTTGGCTCTAAGCTCCACTGGGAAACTGCAAGCAGATATCCAATTCAGTAATGAGCCAAGAACAGAACAAGCTTTATGGGGCTTACTGTACAACCTCCAAAAACTTGAATAGTGAAATATCTTTCCACAAAGGAAATGATCCTTATGAGACACAATAAGTAGTGATGAGCGGCAGGTGCCATATTCGATTTCGACGAAATTCGCGAATATTCGATAGAATATTCGTTTTATATTAGTCGAAATCGAATATTCGTCATTATTCTTGTTATCGCGATTAATATGCGATTTAAATAATTGCGTATTGCGATTTTAACTTAAAGGCTACTCTCCTATTGAAATAGCAATGCGATTAATTCAAGTTATAATAATCGAATTTCGATTTTAACTTAGCACTGCTATATTCCATATTCGTTAATTCTAGCTTAATATGGAATATAGCAGTGCTAAGTTAAAATCGAAATTCGATTATTATAACTTGAATTTTTTTTTTATTGTTATATTTTTTTCTTTCCCACTTCCCTAAAGTTGTTCTTACCTGTCCTTTGGATTCCTGGCTTCCTGGCTGCTCCAGTCAGTGCCCGTTGTCGCTTCTGCCAACTTCCGTGCTCATGGAGCGTCCCCATCACCATGGGAACGTCTCCATATACTAGAATGTACTGTCTGATTTGAGAATTACGCGAAAAATCGCAATTCGATTATTTCAAGTTATAATAATCGAATTTCGATTTTAACTTAGCACTGCTATATTTAATTCTAGCCTAATATGGAATATAGCAGTGCTAAGTTAAAATCGAAATTCGATTATTATAACTTGAATTAATCGAATTGCGATTTCAACTTGGACCTGGTTTACTATGGTTAGCTTGGTAGAATTAGCGAATTTGACGAATGTATTCGTCATATTCCACAAAACGAATATAACGAATGTATTCGTCATATTCCACAAAATGAAGATAACGAAGTATTCTGCATCTTCGTTTTAGCTACCAATTCGTCAACTTCGCTAATTCTAGCAATCATATAGGAAAGTTGACTATAGAGACAGCTAAGTTTAATTCGCTATGCGATTATATGACTGCTTTTTAAAAAAAAAAAAATAGAATAGTTATAATACCTGATAATTATTATAATTATTCTATTTATAAAAAAAAAGCAAAGTAATATAATCGCATAGCGAATTAAACTTAGCTGTCTCTATAGTAAACTTTCCTATATGATTGCTAGAATTAGCGAAGTTGACGAATTGGTAGCTAAAACGAAGATGCAGAATACTTCGTTATCTTCGTTTTGTGGAATATGACGAATACATTCGTCATATTCGCTAATTCTACCAAGCTAACCATAGTAAACCAGGTCCAAGTTGAAATCGCAATTCGATTAATTCAAGTTATAATAATTGAATTTTGATTTTAACTTAGCACTGCTATATTCCATATTAGGCTAGAATTAAATATAGCAGTGCTAAGTTAAAATCGAAATTCGATTATTATAACTTGAAATAATCGAATTGCGATTTTTCACGTAATTCTCAAATCCGACAGTACATTCTAGTATATGGAGACGTTCCCATGGTGATGGGGACGCTCCATGAGCACGGAAGTCGGCAGAAGCGGCAACGGGCACTGACTGGAGCAGCCAGGAAGCCAGGAATCCAAAGGACAGGTAAGAACAACTTTAGGGAAGTGGGAAAGAAAAAAATATAACAATAAAAAATAAAAATAAAACTAATATTCGAAATATCGAATTTATATCACTATATTCGAAATATTTGCGAATTAGCGAAGTGCCGATATTCGCGAAAAAAAATCGATATTCGAATATTCGCGCTCAACACTAACCATGAGACACATTTCAAACTGAAAGTGATGCATCCCCTCTTATTGTGTACTTGACACTAATAAGTCTCATACTGGGAGTTCTAATAGATAGGAACGTCAACTGGTTTTTCTAGTCCTTTTATATTGATGGCCAATCCTAAGGATAGGTCATCAGTATCTAATTGGTGGGGGGACTGACACATAATTAAAGTGAGAGAAGCGCTGCATGAACCAGCTCCATCCATTATACACAATGAATGGAACTTTAGTTCCAGTGCAGGAAATATTACAGAATGGATGATCAAAAGATTGTGGGGTGTTGGACCTCCTCTGAATAGATATTGATAGTCTATCCTGAGGATAGGTTATAGGTATAAAAGAAATGGTGAAGCCCTTTAATAACTGCTTATTCTGTTGCTTTCTTATACCTATTGTACATTACTGTATACTCATTCTTATAAGCCATTCATGCCCATGTGACCACCGAGTCCAGTAATGGGCTGAATGGTCATGTGAATGGTGGACATGATGTCATCACTTCAAGTCAAACATCGGATATAAGCCCTAGGGACTGGACCCACACCTCTGAAAAGGAATTGTTAGAAGGTGAGTTAAGCTTTTTTCTTTATTTTAGAACCTGTCTGCTCCCAGATAATTTAAAAAATGTTGTACGACCCCTTTAAATTTAGAGTCAGTTTAGTTATAGTATGGTTACCATGTATGGACACTTCACACTCTGAGGTCTTCAGTAACCAGACAGTGTTTCCTCACAAAATAATTGTGCAAAATACACCTCCTCTCTTTCCCATTGATATACTTCTGCCTGATCAGTTTCTTCTAGTACATTCTCCTTTGAGCCATCCACTCCTATGTGTTTGGGGTCTTTTATACCTTTTAGAGATAACAGTTACAGGAAACAGTCAGGAATGTGGCATAGACACTGGAACGGCGGGACTGTGGACAGGTGTTTTTTTTAAATAGGGTACACCTGATTATTGGGGTTGTAAGCTCCTAGGCCGAATAACCCTTTAAAGACCTTTTTTATATAAAAATCATCGTCACAATGAGTACTTTGCATATAAATAACATACATTCCATTTAGGCATACAGCCAAACCCATGACTCTCCATGTATAATTCACATAAATAGAATATACAATATAATATAAAATATAACATATTATAAATCTTTCATTAATTAAAATCTGAGCTTTTTATAAAAGTACAAAAGTCCTTTAAGCAGCAATCCAAGATCCACTGGAGTTTTTCATCAAAAAGAGCTGTCAAGGAAGACTTAATTCTCCCTGTTCCTTTTTCTGCATATAAAATGGACCATCAAGCCTTCTGAAGGCAGACAGCAGTTTGATAGTACGGTGGAGGTCTTGTGATCTGAGCGTAATCCCATAAGGTGTGCAAACCCACAGAAATCAGTACCCCAGGGAATCGTCACTGCTTAATATGTATGGGAGTTGCCTTTCATATGCCCTATGCCCTGAAAAGTTAATTGAAGAAAAGGACAGCCTCTTTGTGTGCTGTTTTATATTTCTCCAAAAAGCTATGAATGACTTCTGATGTCTGGTTGTTGATGCAGAACAATTATAACATTTTTCAATATTGGGTTCACATATTTTTTTCTCAAGTAAGTATAATCAGAAAACTAAAGCAAATAGGGGAAGAAGGTCAAATATCAGACTAAAGATTCATTTGCATGGACCAAGCATTGGGCCAGTTATCCCAGACAAACGTATGTTTCTGATAATTGCCCCATCTCAATGTGCTGCCAATTACTTGCTCATTTATTAGGTGAACGCAGCTTTCATGCAGCACCAAAAGTCTTAGTTTGCTGATAGCTCATCTTCCCATGTAAACACAGATGTTCTGTGGACAAACATTGAGACTGTATTGGGATATTTCATCCCCTATAGCAGCAATCATTACTGCTTGCAGGTAACAAGAGGACAGTGATCAGGAATGAAGGTCCCCCTGTATCAGACTATGTAGAAGAGCCCTAAAACATGCATGGTTTAAAAAAAAAAACATAAAATAATAACTATGTGTGACCGTAGTTAAAACCAGATAGTGATGCATCCTTTTTTAATAATGTTTTTATTTTCTGATTTCATATTTTCTTTATTCTATTTCCTGAACATGATTTTTTGGGGCAGCCATCTTGCATGTGCTGCTCTTAACAGCATTTAGAAAGCATTAAGAAAATTGCTTTATGGCAGAAAACGTGCCATAGACACAATGGTCTGAGGAGGAGGGGAGCTCATTGACTTCTATAGGAGAGTTTTCTAGACATGCTTTGTGGCCTGTGCACAGGTCATTGTACAAGAAATGAATAGATAAGCCTTGACAATGTCCTGTTAACAGTGGATCCTATGTTAGCTATACACAGAGGTGATATCATTACAGGCAGGATTAGAATGACAAATAAGCAGGTAACTGCAGTAAAGTGATCTGTAAAGACCAAAAAGTGGTGCCTATTATTAGGCTTAATGGCCAGTGTGAAAACAGGAGGATTTTATGTTTTTTGTTTAATTATATATATTGACATGGAAAATTAAAAATAATATAAAAAATTCTTAAAAAAATATATTAAACATAAAATTGTGATTCATTCCCTTTAAAAACAATCAAGCATCATTTATTAAAAACCTTGAAAGAGCTAATACTCATTGCCAAAGAGGCCAAATTAAATTTGGTATGGGGTGCTAGTTAGCTGTTCACTCCATATTTCTAGCTTCGGTATGATGCTGTCATATTCTTGGGGGAAGGAGGAGTTTGTGCAGTTGTAAAGAATTGTAGATAAGTCATCAGGTTAGAGTACCATTTTAAAAATTTTGTTTGTGAAATCTCAAATAATTTACCATTAGGCCTAAGTTCGATCAGGGTCATTAATCCTAGGCACCCAACAATGCTATTTTAGATATGGTATCTGAAGATGGTCAGCATTTGGTCAGTAAACACAGAAGAGGTATGAATATTTCCATTATATTTTTTTGTAGGTTCCACTCGTCGCTTTGGCTAATAAATGTTGATACAAAATACTGGCAAGTTACTGATAAAACAGAAGGTCAGTCCTGTGTCCCAACACGGACACTATTAGCGCTGCTGCTGGTCCCGGAGTAGTGCGGTAGGTTTCACACAGGTAAAATCAAAGTCAAATAGGTTTTGGAACCGCGCTGCAGGAAAATACGTATTCCGGTCCCAAATGGATGATGTACGGGTGTCAGCCCTTCTCCTCGACAATCAGAGGGTACGGTCCTCCCAGACCCCCTCCTCTACAAGATTTAAGGAGATAGGCAAGATAGTGAAGCACCCCTGAGAATGTTATATTAAAAGGTTTTATTCTACTTACAACAGGTCAGTAGACAAAAGGCATAAAATTACAAGATGATCGTCACGTTTCTGCCCGACCCGGGTTTCGCTACCTCGCTTCTTCAAGGGCGATGACTGAGCATGCTCTCACACGAGCCTTTTAAATAGCCCAGCTGTCTCATTATTCAAGCGGGTGTGGTTCCGATCCCAAAATCACAGTTTTAGAAATTCCATTCATACATTCATAAATACAATCACTTTTAAGATGTGAACATAAGATACATAAAATACACATACAATACACATTGATGTACATAGTCATTGCCAATTTGTAAGTAAAACCCTTTTGAGTTGCCGCACATATCCAAAATCAATATATTCATTAGTAAATTCAGCCCCTTTCTCTATATCCTCTCCCACAAGATCTTCTCATGTCCTAACATTTTTCACTCATTGTAATATAATGGTCCTATTACTCTATGCATGTTATCCACTCTTGCAACATTATACAGGTATCCTCCCCCTATTCCCAGAGCGTCATTCATCTAGTCTCCGCCCCCTCCTGAAGTGTCATTTCCTCAGACGTCATCCGATCCTGGCGCGTCATTCAGGTAGTCTCCACCCACTTTTAGCGCGTCATTAGAAAGAACGCTATCCGCTATGGTAGCGTCATTCGTGTGTTCTCGACCCCGCCTCCACCTGTGACGTTCCAGTCACGAGGCATCAAGGTCCAATGGAGCTGCCAGATAGCTGACGTCACCCAAAGGTCCTTAGGAGGCCCGGTAAAGAACAAAAGAAAGACGCCACCGGTAAGATCGTTTCACAATAAACATGGTTTTAGGTCAAATTCAATATTAAGCCCTCTGGGTTGTAGGGTTCCTAGCAGGTAAATCCACTCCACCTCTTTTTTATTTATTTGTGCCAGCGAGTCTCCTCCACGCCAGTGGGGATTAACAATTTCAACTCCTGCGAATTTTAACCCTTGCGGATTTTTTCCGTGCCTTAATTTAAAGTGTGCTGATACACTGTGGGTCATTAGGCCCTTTTTGATGTTACGTAAATGTTCTTGTATTCTGACCTTTAGCTTTCTAATTGTCCGTCCCACGTACTGGAGCCCGCAAGGACATTCCAATACATAAATTATGCCTTCATTTTCGCATGAGCAGTTACTCTTAATACGAAATTCGACCCCATTACTTTTAGACATAATGTGCTGGATATTTATTTGGCGATCTTTGGAATTCCGGTTCTTACAACCTGCACAGAATCCACACCAGGTGAACTTTCCTTCTTTTTTCACCTTTATACTAACTGGCGGTATGGCACTACGTACAAGTTTTTCTCTAATGTTAGTTGCTTTCTTAAAAATAAAAGAGGGATTTGCAGGTATCATTTTTCCTATTGTTGGATCGTTTCTCAAAACTCCCCAATTCTTTTTGACCATTTTCTTGATATCACCTGACATGGAGCAGAATTTAGTAACAAATGAAAATCTGTAGTCCCTTTTTTCTTTATCCACTATTCTTTTTATATTCTCCTTTTTTCCCCTTGTTTCTATCTCTACATTCTGTATGCATGCTTCCAAATCAACCTCATCGTATCCTCTCTCCACAAATCTGCTTTTTAACACCCCACATTGTGATCTATACTCGCTCTGTTCTGTACAGTTACGGGACATCCTCTTAAACTGCCCTTTCGGAATGTTCCTGAGCCATGGGCCGTAGTGACAGCTCTTCATATCGATGTAGGAGTTCACATCGGTTTCTTTGAAATGGGAACTAGTCAAAAAGCGCCCATTTTCTATCCGGATGCATAGGTCAAGAAAATTGACGCTGGTGTCACTAATTTCCCCCACAAATCGTAGATTCCAACTATTATGGTTCAATTGGGAGATGAATGCCTCGAGTCCCTCCCTCCCTCCTTCCCACACTAGGAGACAGTCATCAATATACCTCCTCCAGAAGGTCAACTTGCCCCCTGGAGTGTCCGCTCCCAGTGTGGGAAGGATGAAGCTCTCCTCCCAAGCCCCCATAAAAAGTAATGAATGAGTGTGCATGGAAAGTTATGCAGTATATTATTATGGTTCGTAAAAGCAAATTAAGGAAAATTAACAATGCTATAGATGAACTACAAGAAGAGATTAAACCGATGAAAAGTGCAAATAAGGAGTTATACGAGAAATGCAGTAAACAATGTCAAGATTCCATTTTAAAATCTGAAAAAGATATAAAAAGCAAGAAACAAAAGAAATATGCCAAAATTTGTAATGACTATAAAATGAATATGGTATATAAATGGAAAAATAAACAAATAAATGTAGAGGAGACTATGATAAATCCGGCACCTGTGGGCGATAACAGTGATAGCAATCCCAATCTGGGAAACTACACTGGAGGTTTTAGGAAATTAGAAAATGGAGTTGGGAAACAAAAGGTTTTTAAAAATCATAACCATCAAGCCAATGAGTATACACCGCAGCGCAACTATGGTTACGCACCTAAAAATCAAGAACGTTTTTTTCAGCCTAATAGGGATTATGAACAAATGCATGAGCCACAGTTTGGAAAATGGTCCGATAATAGGTACCAACAAACACAGTCCTATCAATATAACCAAAGAGGCCAACAAGGTTGGAGCCAAAACTACGGATATAGGGGAGGACAATATAGTGGTAATTATGGACAACATAATGGGTATAGGGGACAATCACAATACAGACAACCGTACAGACAGCCATACCAAGGGGGAGGGTACAAAGGAAAACCAAAATGGAGACCACAGGATAACTACGGTTATGGCTACAATGGTAACCATGATTCTAGTTATTTTGACAAAGGCACCCGCTATGGTGGTAGCAATTACGGAGATGAATTAAAAAGGGATAATTGCGAGGGGAGTAGACCAAACCCAAAACCGCAAGGTGAACAAAATTTTCCCCACCAAAGTATAAAAGGAGTACAGAGAGAAGGAGAAACAAAAGAACAGATAATGAGGACCCCACAAAAAAGAAGTCTAGTAGAGGAAAACGAGGAAAAGGGAAAAATAAGCCCCAAAACAAAAAGGAGCAAGGAAATCTAAAGGGAATTTTTAACTTGAGCAGCCATATCCTAACAGAGGGGGAAATGAGTGTCCTAAATAAGGGCCTAAAGTATGCACCTAGCCAGAAAATCAATAAATTTGAGACATTTCTGGATATACACAAATTTATCCGGAAATTGAATATGGCCAAATATTGGGTTAACAACCCCGCACCGCAGAGTGTGAACCCTGAGGTGGGGCTTGTTAACTCAAATGATAATAGGGAGGATGTTCTGCATACCCAAATGAAGGAAAAGTCCAAGTTTTTTCCAAAAAACCTAAATAATGAATGTATAGAGGCATTTAAAACTGGATTGTTAAAGGAACTGGAAGAGATGAATATGGAGAAAGTGACACATAATCTCACCTATAAAGAGAGAAAAGCTCTTAAAGATCTAGAAAAGAATCCGGATATAATCGTAAAGCCGGCAGATAAAGGGGGAGGGGTGGTCATAATGAGTAAAGAAAAATATGAGGCCGAAATGGCAAGATTAGTGTCGGACACAACCACCTATAAGAAACTGAAAAATAATCCCACCCAAGAATATAAACGGGCCCTCGATAGCATATTAACAGGGGGCTTTACTAAAGGAATATTGAACAAAAAAGAGTTTAATTACCTTACCATCCCTTTTCCCTTGGTGCCGGTCATATACCATCTGCCCAAGATTCATAAAAATCCAGTAGATCCCCCGGGGAGACCGATAATTTCGGGGCTCAACTCATTGACGTGCAGAGTCACGGAATATATTGATTTTTATTTACAAGGATATGTTATGCAGAACCCCTCTCATTTGAAAGATACTGGATCGGTGTTGGAGCTCATCAAAAATCTAAATCCCCCTACTGTGAATACGTGGATGGCCACAATAGACGTGGCATCCCTATACACAGTTATCCCCAAAAAATTGGGAATGGAGGCAGTGGAGAAGAGAATCAGAAATGACGTAAAAATGGGGAATCTCCAGGGTAACTTTATTTTAGAATGCCTCAGCTATTGCCTCGATTACAACTATTTCTGGTTCAAAGACTCATATTATGTACAGTGCATTGGCACTGCGATGGGGGCGAAATTCGCCCCCAGTTTTGCAAATATTTTTATGGGGGCTTGGGAGGAGAGCTTCATCCTTCCCACACTGGGAGCGGACACTCCAGGGGGCAAGTTGACCTTCTGGAGGAGGTATATTGATGACTGTCTCCTAGTGTGGGAAGGAGGGAGGGAGGGACTCGAGGCATTCATCTCCCAATTGAACCATAATAGTTGGAATCTACGATTTGTGGGGGAAATTAGTGACACCAGCGTCAATTTTCTTGACCTATGCATCCGGATAGAAAATGGGCGCTTTTTGACTAGTTCCCATTTCAAAGAAACCGATGTGAACTCCTACATCGATATGAAGAGCTGTCACTACGGCCCATGGCTCAGGAACATTCCGAAAGGGCAGTTTAAGAGGATGTCCCGTAACTGTACAGAACAGAGCGAGTATAGATCACAATGTGGGGTGTTAAAAAGCAGATTTGTGGAGAGAGGATACGATGAGGTTGATTTGGAAGCATGCATACAGAATGTAGAGATAGAAACAAGGGGAAAAAAGGAGAATATAAAAAGAATAGTGGATAAAGAAAAAAGGGACTACAGATTTTCATTTGTTACTAAATTCTGCTCCATGTCAGGTGATATCAAGAAAATGGTCAAAAAGAATTGGGGAGTTTTGAGAAACGATCCAACAATAGGAAAAATGATACCTGCAAATCCCTCTTTTATTTTTAAGAAAGCAACTAACATTAGAGAAAAACTTGTACGTAGTGCCATACCGCCAGTTAGTATAAAGGTGAAAAAAGAAGGAAAGTTCACCTGGTGTGGATTCTGTGCAGGTTGTAAGAACCGGAATTCCAAAGATCGCCAAATAAATATCCAGCACATTATGTCTAAAAGTAATGGGGTCGAATTTCGTATTAAGAGTAACTGCTCATGCGAAAATGAAGGCATAATTTATGTATTGGAATGTCCTTGCGGGCTCCAGTACGTGGGACGGACAATTAGAAAGCTAAAGGTCAGAATACAAGAACATTTACGTAACATCAAAAAGGGCCTAATGACCCACAGTGTATCAGCACACTTTAAATTAAGGCACGGAAAAAATCCGCAAGGGTTAAAATTCGCAGGAGTTGAAATTGTTAATCCCCACTGGCGTGGAGGAGACTCGCTGGCACAAATAAATAAAAAAGAGGTGGAGTGGATTTACCTGCTAGGAACCCTACAACCCAGAGGGCTTAATATTGAATTTGACCTAAAACCATGTTTATTGTGAAACGATCTTACCGGTGGCGTCTTTCTTTTGTTCTTTACCGGGCCTCCTAAGGACCTTTGGGTGACGTCAGCTATCTGGCAGCTCCATTGGACCTTGATGCCTCGTGACTGGAACGTCACAGGTGGAGGCGGGGTCGAGAACACACGAATGACGCTACCATAGCGGATAGCGTTCTTTCTAATGACGCGCTAAAAGTGGGTGGAGACTACCTGAATGACGCGCCAGGATCGGATGACGTCTGAGGAAATGACACTTCAGGAGGGGGCGGAGACTAGATGAATGACGCTCCGGGAATAGGGGGAGGATACCTGTATAATGTTGCAAGAGTGGATAACATGCATAGAGTAATAGGACCATTATATTAGAATGAGTGAAAAATGTTAGGACATGAGAAGATCTTGTGGGAGAGGATATAGAGAAAGGGGCTGAATTTACTAATGAATATATTGATTTTGGATATGTGCGGCAACTCAAAAGGGTTTTACTTACAAATTGGCAATGACTATGTACATCAATGTGTATTGTATGTGTATTTTATGTATCTTATGTTCACATCTTAAAAGTGATTGTATTTATGAATGTATGAATGGAATTTCTAAAACTGTGATTTTGGGATCGGAACCACACCCGCTTGAATAATGAGACAGCTGGGCTATTTAAAAGGCTCGTGTGAGAGCATGCTCAGTCATCGCCCTTGAAGAAGCGAGGTAGCGAAACCCGGGTCGGGCAGAAACGTGACGATCATCTTGTAATTTTATGCCTTTTGTCTACTGACCTGTTGTAAGTAGAATAAAACCTTTTAATATAACATTCTCAGGGGTGCTTCACTATCTTGCCTATCTCCTTAAATCTTGTAGAGGAGGGGGTCTGGGAGGACCGTACCCTCTGATTGTCGAGGAGAAGGGCTGACACCCGTACATCATCCATTTGGGACCGGAATACGTATTTTCCTGCAGCGCGGTTCCAAAACCTATTTGACTGGCAAGTTACTGACTGATGAAAGTCAAGGCAATGATTGACAGTTTGAGTGAGGACTGGTGGTATAAACTAGAGATTGGCCAATAGGTTTGGTGTTGGACTGAGAGGAAGCTGGTATATGAATTTCTCATGGACTGAGAACATGCAATCCTGCATTATGAGAAGATGGATGGTTTTTTTGAGAGCTCGTAGCATCAACTAGAGGGATGGAGTTATTGAATTGAGAGAGGGAAAGAGAGAGACTAGTATGCTATTCTGGGTTTGTCTGGGTTGTGAGGCTGAATTAGCTATTATTCTAGTTATGCTGTTTAAGAAGATGAGCAATTACTGGAAGGCTATGCTGTAGTTGTGAAACACTTTTTATTTGCTTTTTTCGTCCTTTTGTAAAAAAGTAAATAAAAAAAATTCTGAATTAGACATGTTTTTCATATGTGAATCTCTCTCTTAAATTGCCACAAATGAACGGAGCTGAATAGGTGGGTTTGTTAGAATCCAAATTGTTTGGGAAATCCAGTGTGTTTTTAAAATTGCTAGAATTTATTTGCTCATTTTAGTATGTAAAGTTATACATATTTCCTTGTGTTTTTATAGATCAACATCCCCTATTTTGTCGCCACAAAGTTTTTGTTTGTAGCCTCAAAATGTTCAATCAGTGCATTTTCATAATAAGATTTTTTTTATCAATTGCTGTGCTTGAGTCCCCACAGAATGCAACTCTGGAAAAGATTTGGGGTACTATCACCCCGAAACAGCTGTCTGTAGATGCGGTGCTGGCTTATTTAATATCTGAGTCATGTCTCAAGGCCTACTTAAAGGGTTGAACATTGACTCATAGGATAACTGCCTTACATCTGCCAGCATTAGAGGCAGAGCTCGTTAAGACCTCATTTGCATCCCTTTCCATGCATGCTAATGCACTTTCCAAAAAGAAAGGAAACCAAAGTGCTTCATACCAGGAACCCAGCTCTTTTCTGAGTAACTACCTGTTAACAGAACTGAGCAAGGCCTCCCAAGCTTGGCTCCCCGAGAAGCCTTGGTTAGAGTACAATATCTCCTCATAGAGGGCACCAAGAATACATGAGAAGTATTGTAAGCCAGTCAATGCTCCTAGGCTCTCTCAATCCCTCTGAAGAATTACTGAGGAGTCATTTAGTAGTGAGGCCCAGGGACAGATGGGGTCATTTATTATGACAGGTTTATTAGATGCTGGTCTTAATACCCCTTGGTCTGGTGGTGGATGCGTCAAAGTTATGTAGGGGCGCTATCCACTACATAACTTAGGCACATCCACCACCTGTCTAAATTTACACTATCTCACTTAAAAAGGCATAGAAAATGATAAAAGAGATGGACCTGAAGACCCAGCCCTTCGCAGCCCAGGCAACGCCCCATTTTAGACCTGGCATGAGCAGGGAAAAGTTGCAGATTTGGCCTTAAATCCCCTTTGCGACTGAATATGCGACCGATATGCGCAAAAAAGTTGTGTATATCTGATAATAAATGTCCCCCAAAATCTCTACTACTTCTGCTACAAATAGTCTGTGCAGAAATGTGACCTGACAGTCTTGCATAGCATAGTTTTTACTTAGTTTTTTCAGATCAATATGTAAAGACATCTGATGCTGTATATGCAAAGCATTCTGGGCTTTGTATTCCTGGATCATACTTGGTTCACAGTTTAGGATGGCAGGGGGATCCCCTCTACTATTCAGATCAGTAATCAAGAATCAGAACAGGTGCTGTTTTAATTTGATTGGATAATTAGTTCATGAAAGCTAATTAAAACCATCCACCAATGAGAGGAAGAAGACTATAAATAAATCAGTGTCTAATCTGCATAAGGCTCGAAATTAAAAGCTGTTTGATTAATATTTAAAATGTTCAACATGAAATTGGACAATACATTACTTTCAGAGTTAGGATTGTACCTTAACCATTTAAATCATTTACCTTCATGTAAGTACAAGTCACATGAACCTTCTCCGGAGGCATTGTAACATGCATCTAATGGCAACAGTGTAAATGTATTGGATAAGAATTAATGCTTAATGCTTTGTAACCAGCCCTCTTTTCCCTATAAAATATCATACCCACTGCAAAAGTAATTTTTATGAGACCTATAACTAACAAATATTGCATAAAATTATAATATTTAAGGGAACCTGTCATCAATTTTATACTGACCTCACTGAGGGCAGCATAAAATAGTGACAAAAATACTAATTTCAGCGGTGTGAGTTGAGCAGACACCTGGATGTTCGGGTTCGACGGGTTCGGCCGAACTTCACAAAAAAGCTCGAGTTCGGGGCCTGAACTTGACCCGAACTTGACCCCGAACCCCAATGAAGTCAATGGGGACCCGAACTTTGGAGCACTAAAATAGCTCTAAAAAAGTCATGGAAAGGGCTTAGAGGGCTGCAAATGGCAGCAAAATGTGGTTAAGAGCACGGCAAGTGCTCTGCAAACAAATGTGGATAGGGAAATGACTTCAAATAACATAAAATACATACAAATAAAAAATAATAATCTTGATCTAGGAGGACGAGGTCCATATGGAGTAGGAGGTTAAGGAGGCGGTGGATGTGGCGGTGTAGGTGGAAGCAGCGGTGGAGGAAGAGGAGGTAGCCAACACTGGTTTTTGGTTTTAATTATTTTTCTTGTTTAAATTTGGGTACACCACAAACCATTGGGAAATATAACCTGTAATAACCCCCTCCAGTCGTGCTAAACAAACCTTCAGACAATACACTGGCTGCAGGACAGGCCAGCACCTCCAAGGCGTAAATGGCTAACTCAGGCCATGTGCCCAATTTGGAGACCCAGAAGTTGAAGGGGGAGGACCCATCAGTCAGTACGTGTAGGAGTGTGCACACATACTGCCCCACCATGTCGCACGTCCCCGTGATGTTCGCGATCTAATTGGATATCTTCTCTATCAATTTTCGATGTTCTTTTCTGCGCCTACCATGTTGATCACGGTTAGCGGCGAATCAGGGTTCCATGCCGGAGAGGGAGCGTGAGAAAGAGATAAATATTGATCGAGCGGAAAAGTGAGACAAATTATTGAAGCCGAAGCTTACAAGTAAAGTTGTTGGCGCGTGTCAATTAAAGAAGAATTTTTGAAATTTAATTCCCTGTCACCTATGCAGAGCAGGGGTTTGTATACGGCAAAATTGGTAAAATGTAACCTGACAATGTAACAAATGATTTTTTTAAATGTATGTCCCTGTCACCTATGCAGAGCAGGGGTTTAATCACGGCAAAAATGGACAAATGTCACCCAAGAATGTAACAGACAAATTAGTGAAATTTGTTTACCTGTCTACTAGGTATAGCAGGGGTATATCGCACCCAAAAATTGGTGAATTTCGCCCGAAAATGTAACAGACAAATTAGTATTTTTTTTTTACCTGTCTACTAGGTATAGCAGTGGTATATCACAGCCAAAAATTTGTGAATTTCACCCGAAAATGTAACAGACAAATTAGTGAAATGGCATGAAATAAAATAAAATACGTATAAATAAAAAAAATATACTCTTGATTTATGAGGTTAAGGTCCATATGGCATAGGAGTTTGAGGAGGCAGTGGACGTAGCGGTGTAGGTGGACTAGGCGGTGGAGGAGGACAAGGTAGCCAACACTTTTTTTTGTTTTAATTTTAATTTTATTTTTTTAATTAGGGTACTCTCCAAAAGAGTGGGAAATATTCAAATTACAACAACGAGCAATTGCGCTGTAGTATAACAATGGCTGGGTAAGGCCGGTATACATGTCTATTCTGCACAAGTTACGGACAAGTCCTGTGGGATCCATGGCTGGTTCATTTTAATGAACGTGTGCTTGTCCACATTGGCTGTGGACAGGCGGCTTTGCTTGTCTGTGATAACGCCCCCTGCCCTGCTAAACACACGTTCAGACAATACACTGGCTGCAGGGCAGGCCAGCACCTCCAAGGCGTAAAGGGAAAGCTCAGGCCATGTGCCCAATTTGGAGACCCAGAAGTTGAAGGGGGCAGACCCGTCATTCAATACGTGTAGGCGTGTGTATACATACTGCTCCACCATGTTGCTGATATGCTGCCTCCTGCTAAGAGTTCCATATGAGCTGGTGGTGCTGGTTGTTGTGGCGTGCTGACAAAGCTTTTCCACATTTCGGCCATGCTAACCCTGCCTTCTGAGGTGCTGGTGGTGCCCCAGATGCGTTGGTGACCTCTTCCTCGTCCTCTGACTTTTCGCCTTGTGCTTCCACTGTGCCCCCGCTGTCAGGTAGGAATGCCACCAGCCTTGTGTCTACCAGCGTGCACTTGTACTCGCACATCTTACGATCACGCTCCAGTGACTGAATTAAGGACGGTACGTTATCCTTGTAATGGGGATCCATCGGCGTGGCCACTCAGCAATCAGCACAAGTTAGAATATGGGCAACTCGGCGGTCGTTGCGGAGACACTGCAGCATGTAATCGCTCATGTGTGCCAGGCTGCCCAGAGGCAACGACAAGCTGTCCTCTGTGTGAGATGTATTGTCTGTGTCCTCTGTATCCCCCCAGCCATACACCAGTGATAGCCATGAGCTGGTTTGGGTTCCACCCTGCTGTGAACACGGTTCCTCCTTCTCCATCTCCTCATCCTCCACCTCGTCATCCTCCAGAACTGTGCCCTGGCTGGACATCTGTGTACCTGGCGTTTGTGGGTGCAGGAACCCACCCTCGGAGCCACTTGTGAATGACTGGCTGGAAACCCTATGAAATGATCCCTCTTCCTCCTCCTCCTCCGGTGCCACATCCTCTTCCATCATAGCCAGAAGCGTTTTTTCAAGGAGGCATAGTAGTGGGATAGTAACGCTGATAACGGCATTATCAGCACTGGCCATGTTGGTGGAGTACTCTAAACAGCGCAACAAGGAACACAGGTCTCGCATGGAGGCCCAGTCATTGGTGGTAAAGTGGTGCTGTTCCGCGACTCACCCGTGCGTGCTGCAGCTGAAACTCCACTATCGCCTGCTGCTGCTCGATTCAGGCTCTGATTGCACAGCGTGCAAACCACTCGTGTCTTGTCATCAGCACATTGTCTGAAGAACTGCCACGCCAGGGAACTCCTTGGAGCTGGCTTTGGTGTGCTTGGTCCCTTGCTGCATTGGGCAGTAGCAGGCGTACTGTCTAGGGGACGGCCGCTCCGCTTTTGCACCCTGCTCCCTCTTCTGCTGTGTTAGTGGCTCTGTGCAACCACCACCTCTTCCTCCAAACTACACAGGTCACTCGCATGACCTTGATTCCATGTGGGGTCAAGGACCTCATCGCCCTCCACATCATCTTTCACCCAGTCTTCACCCCTGCCCTCCTTGTTGGTCTGCACACTGCAGAAAGCCACAGCAGTTGGCACCTGTGTTTCGTCATCATCCGAGATGCGCTGCGGTGGTCCTCCCATGTACTCATCTTGAAACATAAGTGGTTGGGCATCGATGCACTCAATCTCTTCCACTTCTGGGGCAGGGCTATGTGGATGGCCCTGGGAAACCCTGCTAGCAGAGTCATCAAAAAGTAGAAGAGACTGCTGCATGACTTGGGGCTCAGACTGCTCTGCTGATTTGCAAGGGGGTGAGGTGAAAGACTGATGGACTTCAGCTGCAGGTGCTAACTCTGATCTTTCAGCAGGAAACTTGGTGGGAGACAATGTGAAGGAACTGGAGGCACTGTCAGCAACCTAATCTACTATCGCCTGTACTTGTTCTGGCCTCACCATTCATAGAGCCGCATTAGGCCCGACCAAATAACGCTGAAGGTTCTGTCGCCTACTCGCACCTGAGGAAGGGGTTTCACTTGTGCGTGTAGCTGGCACAGATCGACCACGTCCCTGCAACAGGAGCTCCACCAGCAGCACTACAACAGGGGCCACGTCCCTTATTCAACGGTCTCCTCATTCTCCGCAAATTTTGGATCTTGCCCAAAATGGGTGTTTTTTAATAACAGAATAGAACACCAGTATCTAACGCGTGTATTTCACACTGACAGATGCAGCCAAGGCCGCAAATTTTGTATTTGGCCCAAAATGGGTGTTTTTAATAACAGAATAGAACACTCGTATCTAACGCGTGTATTTCACACAGACAAATGAAGCCAAGGCCAGAAATTTAGTATTTGGCCCAAAATGAGTGTTTTTTTAATAACAGAATAGAACAACAGTATTTAACGCGTGTATTTCACACAGACAAATGAAGCCAAGGCCGTAAATTTAGTATTTGGAACAAAATGGGTGTTTATTTTATAACAGAATAGAACACCAGTATCTAACGCGTGTATTACACACTGACAGATGCAGCAATGGCTGCAAATTTTGTATTTTGCCCAAAATGGGTATTTTTTTAATAACAGAATAGAACAACAGTATCTAACGCATGTATTTCACACTGACAGATGCAGCCAAGGCCGCAAATTTAGTATTTGGCCCAAAATGTGTGTTTTTTTAATAACAGAATAGAATACCAGTATCAAACGTGTGTATTTCACACTGACAAACGTGTGTATTTCACACTGACAGATGCAGCAAAAGCTGCAAATTTAGTATTTTGCCCAAAATGGGTGTTTTTTTTAAACCCAGAATATTATTGCAGTATTTCTAGCTTGTATGTCACATTAACAAATGCAGCATAGGCCCCAGATGTAGGGTATTGCCCAAAAATTTATTTATTTTTTTTAACCCAGAAAATTATTGAAGTATTTAAAGCTTGTATCTCACACTGACAGATGCAGCCAAGGCCGCAAATTTAGTATTTGGCCCAAAATGGGTGTTTTTTTAAATAACAGAATAGAATGCCAGTATCTAACGTGTGTATTACACACTGACAGATGCAGCAAAGGCTGCAAATTTTGTATTTTGCCCAAAATAGGTGTTTTTTTAAAACCCAGAATATTATTGCTGTATTTCAAGCTTAAATTGCACAATGACTAATGCTGCATAGGCCCCAGATGGAGGGTATTGCCAAAAAGGGGTGCTTTTTTAAACCCAGAAAATTATTGCTGTATTTAAAGAGGACCTTTCATCTGGCAAAACATTGTGAACTAAGTATCATAATATGTAGCTCGGCGCCAAGGGATCTCACTGCACTTACTATTATCCCTGGGCGCCGCTCCGTTCTCCTGCTATGCCCTCCGGTATGTTCGGTCACTTGGTTATAGTAGGAGGAGACTACCTTTGTTCTCCTGGGCGTCTCCTTCTCCCAGGCTGTAGCGCTGGCCAATCGCAGCACAGAGCTCACAGCCTGTGAGAAAAAAAACTCCCAGGCTGTGAGCTCTGCACTGCGATTGGCCAGCGCTACAGCCTGGGAGAAGGAGACGCTCAGGAGAACAAGGGCAGTCTCCTCCTACTATAACCAAGTCCCCTAAGTCTCCGTCTACTATAACCAAGTGACCGAACATACCGGAGGGCATAGCAGGAGAACGGAGCGGTGCCCAGGGATAATAGTAAGTGCAGTGAGATCCCTGAGCGCCATTGTACAGATCATGACACTTAGTTCACAATGTTTTGCCAGAAGAAAGGTCCTCTTTAACAATGACAGATGCAGCAAACACCGCAAAATTAGGAGTTTGCCCTAAATGGGTGTTTTTTTTAAATAGCAGAATATGACAGCAGTATATAATGCTTGTGTTTCACACTGAAAGATGCAGCAAGGGCTGTACAATTTAGTATTTTGCCCAAAAAGGGTGTTTTTTTAAAACCCAGAAAATTATTGCTGTATTTCAAGCTTAAATTGCACACTGACAAATGCGGCATAGGCCCCAGATTGAGGGTATTGCCAAAAATGGGTGTTTTTTAAAACCCAGAAAATTATTGCAGTATTTAAAGCTTAAATTGCACACTGACAAATGGTGCAAAGGCCACAGATGTAGGGTATTGTCAAAAATGAGTGATTTTTTTTAAAACCCAGAATATAATTGCAGTATTTCAAGCTTCTATTTGACTGTCACAAATGCACATATGCTGTGCTGGTGCACAGAACTTGCATAAAATGGCCGCGGCCGCCCACCTAACTAACAGACGAATAAAAGTTATTTTTCTGGGTCACTGGGCTCAGGGCAGGGTAAAAAGATTGTGCACTGCACCCACAAAACAAAATCTAGGTAGATCGCCGAGTTAACAAGCACTTCAGATTAAAGATTCTGTCCTATTGTCTCCCTCACAGCAGCAGCATCCTATCCCTACACTAATCAGAGCAGAGTGACGTGCAGCGCTATTTGACTCTGGCTTATATAGAGGCTGGGTCACATGCTGCACTAGCCAATCACAGCCATGCCATTAGTAGGCATGGCTGTGATGGCTTCTAAGGGCACACAAGTTAAACACTTGTTGATTGGCTGCTCTGCCGCCTTTCAAAAAGCGGCATTAAATCGCTGAACACCGAACCCGAACTTTTACTGAAAAGTTCGGGTCCGGGGTCCAAAAATCCTAAAGTTCGGTACGAACCCGAACTTTACAGTTTGGGTTCGCTCAACCCTACTCATGAGCTAAAAGTAAGTGGTTTCTGAGAACCAGCATCATAATTATTGCAGCCCAGGCCTTGATAAGAGTCAACTCTGCTTGAGGAGAATCATGGTTATTCATAATCTCCTGCTCTCTCACCCATCTGCTGATGATTGGCAGTTCTCTCTTAGAGAGAAAGGGAGAAAACTAGGTAGAAGACTGTCAGTCATCAGCAGGTGGGCAGGGAGAGCAGGAATTTATGAATAACCATGACTCTTCTCAGGTGGCCATGACTCTTTTCCAGGCCCAGTCTGCAATGATTGTGATGTTGGTTCTCAGCAACCACTTACTTTTAACTTTTAAATGACAGACCGTTGAAATCAACTCACCTGTCTCTACTTTATGCTGCCGTTAGTATGAGCAGCATAAAGTTGATGACAGATTACCTTTAATATATCTACTGTAAAATAAAATAAAAAATGAAAGTCATAACACCTACAGAACATGATCTTCTGCGACAACAGGAACATAACTTCACCTATATCCCACTAAGTCAAACTGGTTTGGAACCCATTTTTTTTTTGAAGCAATGACAAGTAAACTGAATTGACAATGCCTTAAACCATATTTTAAAAATTTTTTTTTTGCAAGGTTGGGCCAGTTTCGTGACTTTTCTCCACTCCTGGACAGTATTCGATCAGGTACCAAGTCAGTATACAGATGTCCAAAACCACTGTTCTATGTAACCATGTCAGGGGCACTGTAAACGTAAAGAATGGAGGAGAGTGGCTGATCTTCCATGAACATGTAATGCTTCCTCTTTCATGACATTGGCAGTCTCTACAAGGGTTGTGTTACACATAGATTTTTGTGGCAGATTTTAATGCAGTTGTTTTGAGCCAGGGTCAGAAGTAGATCTAGCAAGAAGGAAAAGTAGAAGTCCTTCCTTTTTATTTCCCATTCCCTTCCAACCCACTCCTGCATCGAGCAAAAAAACTGCATCGAACACTGCCACAAAAAGCTGTGTGTAACACTACCCTTGTTGAAATTTTCAATACACATTGTGATAAATTTGGCTTCCTGACTCAATAGACTGATTCGTGCTGGTTGGCGTTTTCAGAATGATAAACCATTTTAGATAAGTTCCTTTATGGTATAACTCTTGGCAATCACTGGCCTAACCTCTGGTATGTAATGTAATGGTATATATTGAATACTCTTACACTTAAAGGACAGGTCGCTCCTTCAGGTAAATGTGTTTTCCAGGCTCTAGATTCACTCTGTTTAACCAATCATATCATATTGTAAAGCTGTCTCACTGACTAGCTAGAGGAGTGCCCCTCTCATGCCTTTAGCCAGTCCATGTTGAGATTTTAGTCTGTCTAGCTTGATTATGGAGAAAGCAAGAGAGTTCCAGAAAAAACATCTACTGCTTTATTGACTACACCAAAGCCTTTGATTGTGTGGATCACAATAAATTATGGCAAGTTCTTAAAGAGATGGGAGTAACGGATCACTAATATGTCTCCTGAGGAACTTGTATGCAGGTCAAGAAGCAACTGTGAGAACTGTACATGGAACAACTGATTGGTTCAAAATCGGAAAAGGAGTACAACAAGGCTGTATATTATCACCCTATTTATTTAACTTATATGCTGAATATATCATGCAAAATGCTAGACTGGACAAAGCAAAAGCTGGAATTAGAATTACTGGAAGAAATATCAACAACTTTAGATATGTAGATGATACGACTCTAATGGCAGAAAGCGAAGAAGAATTAAGGAGCCTCTTGATGAGGTTGAAAGAGGAGAGTGCAAAAGTTGGCCTAAGTCTCAACATTAAAAAAAACTAAGATCATGGCATCAAGATCCACCCCCTCCTGGCAAACAGAGGGGGAAGAAATGGAAGCAGTATTATATTTTGTTTTCTTGGGCCTCAAGCAATGACAAACTTGGACAGTGTAAAAGCAGAGATGTCACCTTGCCAACAAAAGCTGGTATGGTCAAAGCAATGGTTTTTCCAGTAGTAATGTATGGTTGTGAGAGCTGGACCATAAGGAATAATCGACGCCTTCGAACTGTGGTGTCACGGCCTATGGTGTGTTTTGGGACACTTTCCTTCACTTGCAGTTGCCCGTGGCAATGTGTGGTGTGGTGTTGTGTGCATGTGGTGTCTCGGCCTTCTGGCTGTTTCCCAGGACATGTTTGCCTCGCATGCCGTTGCCGGCGGTAACAGGTGGAGTGTGATGTTTGTGTGTACACTTCCCCTTTAAGTGGTTTTCTTCCCTTGCCTGGTGTTGGAAGGGTTAATTCCCTTCCTAGTGAGTGAACACTGGATGTGTCTGTGTGTGGGTGTGGCTACTTGGGCTATTTAGCTCCTGCTGGATGCCAGTAGCTGAGGGGTACTCCAGCCATGGTGTTTTCTGGAGTCATCCTCCTGCTCTCATATACCATCTGCCCAGTGTGGGCCACCCTTGTGGTCATAAGTTATGTTTAGACATTGATCTTCTTATGTTATGCTATGTCTAGTGGTGTGTGTCTCTATGTTTATTGCAGCTTATGGTTTCTGGGTTCCTGTGTGCTTTGTGTGTGTGCTGTGTCCTTTTGTGTTTGGTGTGGACATTAGCACTTCTGCACGGGTTCCAGTCTGTGTGTCTGTGGCAGGTAGGTGTTGTACTAGTTTCACTACCTGCCATTGCCATCTGCTGTATATGTTCCCCATTCCTTGCAGCTTGCCCAGTAAGACTCCTGTTCATCCGTGCCTAGGAGGAACAGGTCGTCTTACCCTGCTCCTAGTTCCAGGGCTATCCTGAGGGCTAGTAGGGACCATAGGTTCCGGGTATGAGCCCTCCTACCATCAGGGTTGGCTCATACAGCTAGGAGTCAGGGTCAGATTTAGGGACGCTATAGGAGGTGACCTGCTCCCTGTTTCCTGTCCTGGCCCAGCAGCTACCCTTTATTATTGACACAGCACGGCTGAGGGTTTCCCCCACCCTCAGCCGTGACATGTGGTGCTGGAGAAGATTTCTGAGAGTTCCATGGACTGCAAGAAGATCCAATCAGTCAATCCTTGAATAAATTAACCCTGTTTGTGCATTGGAAGGAGCAATACTAAAGCTGAAATACTTTGGACATATAATGAGAAGGCAGAAGTCATTAGAGAAGCCCCTGATGCTGGGAAAGATCAAAGGCAAAAGGAGAAGGGGACGGCAGAGAATGAGATGGCTGGACAGTATCATGGAAGCAACAAACATGAGCTTAGGCAAGCTTCGAGAGACAGTGGAAGATAGAGGGGCTTGGCATGCTGTGGTCCATGGGGTCGCAAATAGTCGAGCACGACTGAATTGCGACTGAACAACAACAGCTTGATAGAAAACTATATGTAGCTGCTAATCCTGTGAGGTTGTTGGTGGCTACAGTGTTGATTATTTAAAAAAAATAACCCAACTTCCCTTCTAAGGACAATCATTTCATTAAAGTGTGGCATTTTTATTAGGTAGAAAGAGGTAGGAATGGTTTTGTGAAAGGACACTTACCTTTGTAAGGTCGGTAGGACAATCAACTTTCATTTTATTAAACAGTGGAAATATCCTATAAACATTTGTAAAAATATAATATTTTCACATTAGTAGATGATAACATACAGTGCTGCCCATAATTATTCATACCTCAGGCAAATTTTGACTTAAAGGGAACCTGTCACCAGTTTTATGGTGTCCTAACTAAGGGCAACATAAATAAGTGATTGATTCTCTTAGCACAATGCTGGGTCACTTTCTTTAATTGACCCAGTCAATCTGCCAACATCTTGTATTGAAAAGCTCCAGCTGATAATGATGAGTCATGAATATTCATGAGCTCCTGACTCTCCCCGCCCACCTGCTGCTGAATGACAGTTTGTTTCCATAGGAATCAGCAGCAGGTGGGCAGGGGAGTGGCTATAGCTCTGAATTAAATATACGCTGGACTCAATGACATCACGCCGGACTCCAATCAACTCATTAGCATGCGGCATGTGGCATTTTTGTGTGTATATTATGAGGTAACCATCTGTCACACCAGTAAGTGAATACATCTAAGGTACTTTTTAGTAGTTAATGGTTGTATATAATTAGTTAGATTATAATCAAATATCCACATGACAGGTTCCCTTTAAAGTTACTTTTATTCAACCAGCAAGTAATTTTTTGACGGGAAATGACATAGGTGTCTCCCAAAAGATAATAAGACGATGTACAAGAAGCATTATTGTGGAAAAGAAACATTTCTCAGCTTTTATTTACATTTGAGCAAAAAGTGTCCAGTCCAAAATTATTCATACCATTCTCAATAATCAATAGAAAAGCCTTTATTGGCTATTACAGCAATCAAACACTTCGTATAATTGCAGACCAGCTTTTTGCATGTCTCCACAGGTATTTCTGCCCATTCATCTTTAGCAATGAGCTCCAAATCTTTCAGGTTGGAGGGTCTTCTTGCCATCACCCCGATCTTTAGCTCCCTCCACAGATTCTCAATTGGATTCAAGTCTGGACTCTGGCTGGGCCACTCCAAAACGTTAATGTTGTTGTCTGCTAGCCAGTTCTTCACCACTTTTTTTGTTTGTTTTGGGTCATTGTCATGCTGAAATGTCCACTGGTGGCCAAGGCCAAGTTTCTCTGCAGACTGCCTGATGTTGTCGTTGAGAATCCTCATATATTGCTCTTTTTTCATGGTGCCGTTTACTGTGATTAGGTTCCCTGGTCCATTGGCTGAAAAACCCCCCCAAAGCATTAGGTTCCAACCACCATGTTTGACAGTGGGGATGGTGTTCTTTGGGTTGAAGGCTTCTCGTTTTTTGCGCCAAATGAAGGAACCATCATTGTGACCAAACAATTACATTTTTGTTTCATTTGACCATAACACAGAACACTAGAAGTCTTCTTCTTTGTCCAGATGAGCTTTTGCAAAGGCCAAGCAAGCTTTTGTGTGCCTTATCTGGAGAAGTGAAACCCAGCAGTGTGCATTGTCCGTTGGATTGTCTGCCTTGAGACATTGCAACCAGCAGAGCCCAGATTCACCAGGATGGCCTTGGTGGTGATCCTTTGGATTCTTTTTCACCTCTCTAACTATCCTCCTGGCCAGCACAGGTGTCACTTTTGGCTTCCGACCACATCCTCTGAGATTTTCCACAGTGCGGAACATCTTGTATTTTTTGCTCAAATGTAAATAAAAGCTGAGATTTTTTTTTTTCCCCATAATAATGCCTCTTGTACATCGTCTTATTATCTTTTGGGAGACACCTATGTCATTTCCCGTCAAAAAATTACTTGCTGGTTGAATAAAAGTAACTTTAAGTCAAAATTTGCCAGGGGTATGAATAATTATGGGCAGCACTGTAGATATTGCTATGACAAGGAGAAAAACAGACATAATCATCTGATTAATATTTGCTGTATATTTTAACTGTGCTCTCTTGAACTTTCAGTTGATGTGCAATAAACCGCACATTATCCATTACTTCTTCCTCTCGAAATCTCTCAACTTTCTGGATCTCACAGAAACTTGACTTCAACATTCTGACACTACTTACCCTGATGCTCTATCTTATGGTGGGCTACACTTTTCCCATACCACCATACCTGGCGACAGGCATGGTGGAGCAGTAGGTATGTTGCTTTTTCCACAATACACATTTCAGGTAATTTCCCCTGTACCCTCACATTTCTTTGTTATGAGGGCCACACCATCAGACTCCTCCAAATATTTTTTCTGTGAGTGGTTTTATCTATTGTCTCCTAGGCTTACCGGTCATTTCCTGGATCATTGTTCTTCCTGGCTTCCTAATTTTCTATTGGATGAATCACTGACTCCTATTATTGGTAATTTTAACATTCTCATTCACTACCTAATCTCCTCTTCATTATCTTACATTCTTTCAACAACATCCACTCTCAACCGCTCACAACCTACTTCCCCTGGAACACACAAAGATGGCAATACACTTGATATAGTCTTCTTCCGCCACTGCTCAGTTTGTGACTTAATCAAATTATTCTTCCTGCTTTCTGACCACATTCTTTTTTCATTCACTATAAAAAAAAAATACACACCATTAACTCACAGGGACTTATTAACAACCTACAGTTATCATTGGCCCCAGTTTCTTCCATCTCTTTGTCACGGATGATGTTGCAGATAGCTGGAACTTATGAATAAACGTCCGACTGGCTTGATCCCAAACTAAGGAGCAAATAGGTGAGCCCTATAAAACCCTAAGAGCTCTCCCTGACTGCTATGCCCATGCAAGGGTCTCAATGGTAGACGATTGCATGCCCACGTACCTAAGACTGTGTGACACCTGAAAACCCTATAATAGTGAGGGGACACGAGCACCGGCTCCCTGCACTTAATATGGACGGAGTCAGGGTCACCTAGAATCAAGCCAGCAAGGAAACACAATACATGAAAAGACTTATCTGAGCAAACAGCAGCAGCAGCGAACACTTCATCCAGGAAGTAGTATAAACCTCAAATTGAGGCAGTATGGGAGGGAATATAAAGGGAGACGATTAGTCTAAATAGGTGACACCTGGGAGAAGGAAAGGAGATGACAAAGTGAAACCAAAACAAATAACGTCATGCAAGAGGTAGAGAAGGACGTCTGCCAGACCTTCTCACAGAACTGGCGGTGACACTCTTGCATGGATCTTGCTGCCAATCATTACAACTTTCCCCTCAATTCCACCCTGGATGAACACACTACACTCTGACCTTCCATGGCAACTCTGGCACATACCTAAAACACATTTTTTTCCGTGGTGCTCTAGGTGTGCCGAATATTTATGGAAAAAAATCACATATGCAAGCAGATTTTCTCCATTATAAATTTATGCCTAAAAACTACAACCCTTCCCTTCACCTTGCTAAACAAGCCTACTTCACTTGTCTTATCTCATAAAATGTGATCTGATCTTTAACTAAGTGACAACAATAGAGAATCACAGTCTGCTTAAACTAATAACACACAAAGAATTAAATGTTACCATGTTTTTATTGAACACACCATGTAAACATTCACAGTGCAGGTGGAAAAAGTATGTGAACCCTTGGATTTATTAACTGGTTGAACCTCCTTTAGCAGCAATAACTTCAACCAAACGTTTCCTGTAGTTTCAGATTAGACGTGCACAACGGTCAGGTGTAATTCTTGACGATTCCTCTTTACAGAACTGTTTCAGTTCAGCAATATTCTTGGGATGTCTGGTGTGAATCGCTTTCTTGAGGTCATCTGAATCTGGTTGAGGTCAGGACTCTCAGGACTCTGACTGGGCCACTCCAGAACTCCAGAAGGAGTATTTTCTTCTGTTTAAGCCATTCTGTTGCTGATTTACTTCTATGCTTTGGGTCGTTGTCCTGTTGCAACACCCATCTTCTGTTGAGCTTCAGCTGGTGGACAGATGGCCTTAAGTTCTCCTGAAAAATGTCTTAAGTTTTCCTTCGATGATAGCATCCAGGCCCTGATGCAGCAAAGCAGCCCCAAACCATGATGTCCCCACCACCATACTTCACAGTTGGGATGAGGTTTTGATGTTGGTGTGCTGTGCCTTTTTTTCTCCAGAAATAGTGTTGTGTGTTTCTTCCAAACAACTCAACTTTGGTTTTATCTGTCCACAGAATATTTTGCCAGTACTGCTGTGGAACATCCAGGTGCTCTTGTGCAAACTGTAAACGTGCAGCAATGTTTTTTTTGGACAGCAGTGGCTTCCTCTGTGGTATCCTCCCATGAAATCCATTCTTGTATAGTGTTTTACGTATCGTAGATTCGCTAACAGGGATGTTAGCATATGCCAAAGACTTTTGTAAGTCTTTAGCTGACACTCTAGGATTCTTCTTCACCTCATTGAGCAGTCTGCGCTGTGCTCTTGCAGTCATCTTTACAGGATGGCCACTCCTAGGGAGAGTAGCAGCAGTGCTAAACTTTCTCCATTTATAGACAATTTGTCTTACCGTGGACTGATGAACAGCAAGGCTTTTGGAGATACTTTTATAACTCTTTCCAGCTTTATGCAAGTCAACAATTCTTAATCGTAGGTCTTCTGAGAGCTCTTTTGTGCAAGGCATCATTCACATCAGGCAATGTGTCGGGATTCGAACCCGTGACCAGCCACATCCCAGGCGGTAGCCCTGCTTACTAGGCTACCGTCCTCTCTGGACATTCCTCCCTGAAGCCTATTAGTTAACCTCAGTCTTGCCTAGCCTTGCTCATTACCCTTGATTCCCCACACCTGGTACTTCCCTATATAGTCCAGCCCCTTGCACTCCAGTTTGCTGATTATTGAGCTCCTGAGCCTTGATCAAGCTTCTCCTCATCTGTTGCTCCTGCTACTGCTGGAAGTCCACTGCTGACCAGGAATTGCCTACCGACTACTCTTCTGCCTTATCCCTACCTACTGAACTGCTACCACCGTTGCCATCCGGATTGTCTGACCACGCTTACTGCCGCCTGCCCTGACCCACCGCCTGCCTACCGACTACTCTTCTGCCTTATCCCTACCTACTGAACTGCTACCACCGTTGCCATCCGGATTGTCTGACCACGCTTACTACCTGCCTGCGGTCCTTGCCACTGGGCTCCACTCCTACCTCCAGCCAGCGGTCCTCTGACTCAGGTGAGCCTGTAGGACTGTTACACAATGCTTCTTGTGAAAAGAAAACCCAGAACTGGTGTGTGTTTTTTATAGGGCAGCTGTAACCAACACCTCCAATCTCATCTCATTGATTGGACTCCAGTTGGCTGACACCTCACTCCAATTAGCTCTTGGAGATGTCATTAGTCTAGGGGTTCACATACTTTTTCCACCTGCATTGTGAATGTTTACATGGTGTGTTCAATAAAAACATGGTAACATTTAATTATTTGTGTGTTATTAGTTTAAGCAGACTGTGATTGTCTATTGTTGTGACTTAGATGAAGATCAGATCACATTTTATGACCAATTTGTGCAGAAATCCATATAATTCCAAAGGGTTCACATACTTTTTCTTTCAACTGTATGCCCTCTGAATTGTAAAGCACAACAGAATATGGTGGCACTATATAAATAAACATCATTGTTATAGATTCAGAGGGTTGTATTTCCACTGGGGCTAATATATCAGTCCTAGTTACAGGAATGTACAGATGTAACCAGCATTAAAGTCATACCTGGTGCGTTAGTTTAGCTATGTGCAAACCTTCTAAAGCTTAAAATTGGCATTACATTACACTGATGGCGCGCTAACCCACTCTTTTTGGTGCTTGCTACATCTGTATGACTTTATGGGAGGCACAAAGTGTAAAAAAGAAAGTAAATTAAAAAAAATTCTAACATAAAAAAAAAATCCTAAAAATAAAATCTCAAGTTAAAAAATATTTAAATAGCCAAACGGGGAAAAAATTGTTTCCTCATTTCGTAAACTCGTTTACTAGGAAAGTGCTTTTGAAATTGAAGGAGGGTCTTAAACTGCATAAGAGATGAGCTGCAAAAGTATCTAGCAGTGAATTGCCTAACCAACATGCTGGGTTTCTATCAACAGATAAGTGCACATCTCAATGTTGGTTATAAAGCAGATGTGATATGTCATGTTTTTGCAAAAGCATTTGGAACAGTGCCTCACAAGAGCAAGGTTTTGGACAGACAAAAACTAGTGCAAGTACTGTTTTTTGTCCAACTGAATCCCAGCAATAATGCCAGAATCAGGCCGGATCCCTGCGGGGTCCCATTATAATCAATGGGGTCTAGCGGTGCTCCGGCCCTATCCAGCTATGTTGGGAACAATGATAGTTTAAAAGGCATATGTGAAAGTAGACTTAGTAGAATTCAGGAGCTGTTACCATTATGCTTGCAGTTTCTGAATGGATCAAGCAGAGAAGACCTTGCGTTCAGCCCATCAACTGCTCTGCTACCTTTATCAGTTAGATAATATAACTGTAACGTACTGTAAATTTTGCCTGACTTCTGCAGTATGTGCTCTTTATTGATGTCATTTGTTGTTAACATCTTTATATTAGGGAATTGTTGTTCATGCAGCACCCTAATATAATATACGAAGTAGAGAACTTCTCTTTAATAAATCATAAACATATTTGCTTCAAAGTAGTTGGTAACATCTAAGGACAGGGTTTCTTTGATAGAGGAGTCAGTTCTCCCCATAAAACAATGCATGAGTCATACAGCTAAAAATAAGCATGCATCAGACATTCTATTGAAAATGTGAAGCTTTCATAGTTCTGACATTTCACCTTTGTTATTTTTTTTTTATTAAAACAGATATAAAAAATACATAGCTTAACAATTTAACAATTCTAATTGAGAATATTATATATCATAGATATCAATTTTTCTACATATTATCAAAAATTTTCATTTGTATTCCCCCCCATAGCTCGCCCATATCCCCCCAAAACAACCCCTAGGTCATCGTCGGTGGAACTCCCAGCCTAGACAGCAAGTCCGGATGGGCTATGCGTTCATATATCATTTACCTATTCATCAAAGTTCCCCATTCCATAATTTCGGGGTTTCTTTTAGAGCCCCACTTGTTTACTATCAGGACTCTTGCTAATTGGAGCCCCACTAGCCATCTACGTTTATCTTGTTTAGATTTAATACTGTTGGGGAGTAAGCCAAATATTGATTGTTCTATGCTTGGTGTCAATCTTTGTGGCATGTTGCTTCCTAATTCAGCATATATCTGTTGCCAGAAATTCTGAATATATGGACAGTTCCAGAGTAGATGGCAATAGCTTGCTGCTTCTCCATGGCATTTCAGACATCTATCATTTTTATCTCTAAACATCTTGGATAAGGATAAGGGGGTGTAGTACAGTTGATGTAGGATTTTGAATTGTGTTAAACAGTATTTACTAGAAACAGAGGATTCTTTAATATTTTTATATATTATTCCCCAATTAAGTGCAATATTACCCATATCCTTTTCCCATCTAAACACACTATAAAATTTTGTCACTGTAGCCAGTTCTACCTGTATCCTGTGATATATTTGTGCAATAGTGAAGGAGGTTCCGTTATTTTTGAAGCACAACTTCAGAAAGTTCTGTTCTTGGACAAAAAAAAAAATCGTTTTTTTCGTTAGTGCAAGCAAATGCGGATTGGATTTGGATATATCTACACTTATCCAATAGTGAAGGTTCTATTCCCGGAAGTAGCTTCTCTATAGGGTTTAGCTTTCCTTGTGTAACTAATTGTGATAATGTGAAAACTCCTTTCAATATCCAATAGTTTTGCTCAGATATTGCTGCAAATTCACCTAGGTGTGTATTGTATTATCTGCCTGAATATACGTCTATTCAGGCAGAAAATTTTATATATTTAGTGGATGTAATACCCCTTCTTCAACGTTTCTGAGAATTTATAGGTGTGTATTGTGCCAAATTGGAGTGAAGTGTAGACCGTGAGTTATTCCCAATATTCTTTTAATTATATACAAACATTTTTGTAGCATATTACTAATGGGGCAATATTTCCCCATTATACCCAGATAACCAGACTCCAATATGCAAAAGATGTCTCTTGAAGTGCCTTTATTTCCTCGGGTAAGCAGCTGGAGAGTGTAGTTTCCCCCCCCCCCCCCCCCCTGGCAAATAGACCAGTGGATTTGAGCTGCCATATAATATCCCTGAAATTAGGGGAGTGAGAAACCACCATCTCCCTCAGCCAACCACAAGTATTGTTGCTTTATTCTTACGTGTTTCCTGCCCCATATTAGATTGTTTAATAATTTCTCCAATACTTTGAAAAAAGACTCCTCAATCTATACTGGGCAGTTAGTCAAAACATAGAGCGCTATCGGGAGGAAAAACATTTTTACGAGGGCTATTATATGTCTGCCTGTGATAGTGGCAATTTCTGTCATGTCCTTATCCTGTTTTTAATTCTGTTAATCATTGGGAGTGTGTTAAGCATATTAAATCTCCGTAGGTCGGAACTAATCTTAATTCCAAGATATTCTATAAAATCAGTAGTTGAGAGCACCCGTACTTTAGTTACATCGTCGGGTTCTGGTCGGTTCAAAGGAAGGAGTACAGATTTCTCCCAATTGATCTTATACCCTGACAGGGATCCATAATCGTTGATAATTTCAATCACGAGGATAGGCCCCTCCATCCTGATTTCAGAAAAATAAGAATATCGTCTGCATATAAACAGATCTTTTCTCCTATCCCTTTACCTCCAAATCCTTCAATGGTCTTTGCCGCCCTGATATTACAGCATAAAGGTTCCAGAAAGAGAGCACGGATCACGGACCTATTCAAGTTGCGTTCCCCAATGCATGGAACGGAAACACAACGGCCATGTGCAAGAGGCCTAACCATAATTTACGTCAAGTGGAGTATATTATAGAGCTATTAAATCTATAGCAGTAGAAAATCTGTGCCTGGTTATAGTAAGTGTAGATTTAGATTCTTTTTCTTTTTTAACTAGTTTTCAATTATGAGTAGAGTTTTGTCATACATGTGGCTGCTATATTTGTTAAAATAGCGTTAACAGAATAACACCACCTACTGTTGCTAAATAAAGTATATACAGACCCATATTACCACTAGTGATGAGCGGCAGGGGCTATATTTGAATTTGCGATATTTCACCAATATTTGGATGAATATTCATCATATATTCGCAAATTCGAGATTATTTTCTTCAATAAACCAGAGTCCAGGTCTGCGCTTCAAAGGAGATATAGTTTGGAAACGCCATGTTAAAGGAAAGCGCAGTTTAAATCGTATCCCACGCTGAAACTTCCCGACAGGCACACGCCACACTGCCGAGCGAAACTTCACAGGACAGCGGTAACCCTTCAAAAGATCAGCAACATAGTGCAGTACCCGTGAATATGTCAAAGAATAAAGGCTTTATTATACTCACAACAGCACCGCTAGAAATCAGCAAATAAAATCATCTGAAATATGAAGCCTTTGGGCGAAACCCGGGTCGGGCAGCGATATTTCAGATGATTTTATATGCTGATTTCTAGCGGTGCTGTTGTGAGTATAATAAAGCCTTTATTTTTTGACATATTCACGGGTACTGCACAATGTTGCTGATCTTTTGAAGGGTTACCGCTGTCCTGTGAAGTTTCGCTCGGCAGTGTGGCGTGTGCCTGTCGGGAAGTTTCAGCGTGGGATACTATTTAAACTGCGCTTTCCTTTAACAAGGCGTTTCCAAACTATATCTCCTTTGAAGCGCGGACCTGGACTCTGGTTTATTGATTGCATGTGATAAGGAGGTTGGATCGACTCCTATTCCCAGGACTGCTGCTTAGTTTGCGACTTTGACACATAGAACTATTTATTTATTTTTCCTTGAGATTATTTTCTTGATTGCAAAAAATCAGCAATGTAATATTCGCGGAATGCGTGCGAAATACAGGCGTGGGTCACTTTTGCTACAGTTTCCAAGCTGCTAGAAGTTGCCTGAGACTGGAGAAAATGGTTGGCACGGTAAAACATTAAAAATGGCTTGGTTAAAATGGAGGGGTTAAAAATAAATAAATTTAACTCACCTCATCCACTTGTTCGCGCAGCCCTGCTTCTCTTCTTTCTTCTTCTTTGAGGACCTGGGAGAAAAGGACCTTTGGTAACGTCACTGCGCTCATCACATGGTCCATCACATGGTTCATCACCGTAGTGATGGATCATGTGATGGACCATGTTATGAGCGCAGTGACCTCACCAAAGGTCCTTTTCTCCCAGGTCCTCAAACAAGAAGAAAGAAGAGAAGCCATGCTGCGCGAACAAGTGGATGAGGTGAGTTAAAAAATTTTTTTAACCCCTCCATCCCTAATTTACTTAGCATTCTGTATTAAGAATGCTATTATTTTCCCTTATGACCATGTTATAAGGGAAAATAATAAAGATCGGGTCCCCATCCCGATCGTCACCTAGCAACCATGCGTGAAAATTGTACCGCATCCACACTTGCTTGCAGATGCTTGCGATTTTCACGCAGCCCTATTCACTTCTATGGGGCCTGCGTTGCATTAAAAAAATGCACAATATAGAGCATGCTGCAATTTTCACGCAATGCACAAGTGATGTGTAAAAATCACTGCTCATGTGCACAGCCCCATAGAAATGAATGGGTCCGGATTCAGTGCGGGTGCAATGCGTTCACCTCATGCATTGCATGTGGAAAGCACAGAGCACAGCAATGAAACTGCTCTCTCTCTCAGAACTTTAAAAAACTGTAGAAAATGGCTGCTGGGGAGGTTCTTATATAGTAAAGGATAGGCAACTTTCCTATTGGTTGCTAGGGATGTTGCTAAGCTCAGACAAAGAAAAATTGAATGATAAGCAGCACTACAACTCCCCACATGGGAAAAAAGCCATTAAAAAGGGTAATGGTGCTCGCAGATGGGGATCCTGGCCATGGGTCCCAGCGTGACGTGGATAAAATAAAAGAATCCACAGCACTCTTCCGATGCTTGACCAAGACCGGAGACGGTCGAAACGTCGCATTAATTTGCTGCTGGTTAATTAAAGACCCGATTTTTTCCCCATTGGAAGATTCTTTTATTTTATCTAAGCTCAGACAAAGACATTGCAGCCTTCTCATTGGCCGACAAGCAAGAAGGGAGGTTACTGATAAAATAAAATAAAATATAGAATATCTTAAATTGCGATTATCACTATATTCTAAATATTTGCGAATTCTGGAAGTGCCGATATTCCCGATTAATATTTGCGATTCGAATATTCGTGCCCAATACTAATTACCACACATGTAGTCTGTAGATTAAAGGGGTTGTCCGAGTTAATTTTTTATTCTTTCTATGTTTCTAACTATGCAAATGCAAGAGCTTTCCAATTCACTCACTTTATCTCCAGTGCCTGGTTTCTCAGATTTCACTGAGGGTCACATGACCTGTGATGTCAGCTTCTCTCCTTGCTCTGATAATGTTCATGCACAAAGCCTGAGAAATCTGTACAGGAGTAGTCACAGTGCTGTCCACGCCCCCCTGCACTGTGGGCTGCTGCTTATTGCTCTCTCAAAGGATTCTTAACCTCTTCAGCTGCACAGACTCAGGGCTGAAGCGTTTACTGTGTAGCTGCAGGCAGTGAGGAGAGAAATGTTGGCCACAGGAGCTGAAAGAAAAGTTCTGCAGAGCATTGCAGGTAGAGGGAAGATGCTGTGTATATTAGCAGTGTCATTGTACAGCTGGGACTTGTAGTTCTACACATACATGCTGCTGAGTCTCCCAGCAGGCAGACATGTCACTCAGGGCAGGACTTGTATTCACTCCCTTAGCAGTGTCATTATACAGCTGGGACTTGTAGTTCTACACATACAATATGCTGCAGAGTCTCCCAGCAGGCAGACATGTCACTCAGGGCAGCTCTTGTATACACTCCCTTAGCAGTGTCATTATACAGCTGGGACTTGTAGTTCTACACATACAACATGCTGCTGAGTCTCCCAGCAAGCAGACATGTCACTCAGGGCTGGACTTGTATTCACTCCCTTAGCAGAGCAGGGGGAGGGGCAGAGATTGTTTTTATTGCAAGTAAACAAAGGGCCAGAAAGGAAACCAGGGAAATGAGGAAATAGATATTTTTTTGGCCTAGAACTTGCTTAGCTTAGTTACATATCGCTGACCATCAGATTTACAGTGCTATATCTTTTTTTCTATAACTCAGACAACCCCTTTAACATCTTGCTGAAGGCTAAGCAGACTGATACAGTACTGATCAGATGCACATGCACGCGCCTATAACATATAGATAGTAACATAGTTTATACGGCTGAAAAAATACAACTGTCCATCCAGTTCAGCCTGTCATCCTGTGAGTGGATCTAGAGGAAGGCAACAAACCCAGGGGGGAGGCAGGGGAACCAATGCATATCTGTGTTGATGGAGGTAGTAGTGAATGGATAGGGGCCATGGAGCCCACAATGACATATTACAGTCTCCTAAAAAATGACGAAGAGGGTGAGGACTCTAACAAGGATCGTGTGTTGGACAAGACGTGGGAGCCGAATCAGGGTCCAGAGGAGGAGGTGACATCAGAGGAGGGGAGTGAGGGCTACAGGGATGCAATAAAGAGTAGAGGCAAAGTATGTCTAGAATCTCCCAAAAAGTGTCAGGGCTAGATCTGTTTCTATTATTGTCAGCTCGGGGACTGATGATGCCGATGATACTGTGGGCACAGACCTAATCCAAGCTCTGCTGCCATTACTGTTGTTCTGTGCGAGTATCTCCCATCTTGCAGTTTTTCTTCACAGTGCTAGAAAACACAAGCATTGTACACACAAGATCTCCAGCATTAAAATAAGCAGTGGATTTTCAAACACAAACGTAGGCACCACAGCTCTATTGCAGCACATGAAGTGATATCATCCCAATCAGTGAAATAGAACTGGATGCCAGCAATGGGAACAAGAATGTGCTCCTTCTCTCTGTCTCCCTTCTAGCAACCAGACCGCAGCCACATGCAGTAAAGTATCTGTGTCATTGTTATCATCAGTTACTGTTTCTCCCACTCAGAATACTTCACCTATTCTGCTCAGTCTTCAGCCATCGATAATGGAATGCATGGTCAGGAAACAACTATACATACCCAGCAATCCGCTGGTGCGCTGGTCTAAATCCCAACTGGTGAAGTTGCTTCGGTGCATTCGCTGCTGTACCACTTTGGGATTCTGCTATCTTTAGGGAACTGATGTTGTATGCTCAGCATCACTGGGAGATACCTAGTCAGTATTATTTCTCCAAAAAAGCTATACCTGTCTTGTACTGTTATGGGACAGAGAATGTGGGTCCCATAGACACCTCCATATTTGTTGTTGGTCTGTTTCCCACACCAGGGGCTTACTCGTCTCTTACTCTATGTTTTCCTCCATAGGCATCCTCTTACCCCCAACAGAAGCAGGGCAGAGTCCTCATATGTGTAAAGTGAATCGTCGCCATGCCGTGTTAGAGCTAATTAGCCTGGGTGAGAGTAGCCATATAGCCAATCACTTGCTAAGCCAAATATTCTGCTGGCTGTCTCTCCACCAACTCCACCTGGGCAAGTTAGTCAGCAACAATGGAAGGGACATCATGGCCATGCTCCCTCCATGGCACATGTGATAAATCTAGTTGTGTATCTCTTTTTAAAAAGTACACTGGCTTGAAGAGGGTGCTGACCATGTCCAGGAGACTATTCTTCAGTAATGTGGCAAGGAACTCCCTCCTGGACTTGCAGTAATAGGACGGTCTGCCATTACTCTGCTTGACCCACGACATTCCAGCTTGCTGGAATTCCACTCAAGATTCATTTAGATGTTGGTGAATATAGGAAAGCACTCAGGCCACAGAAAGACACCTTACGAGCTTCTGTCAAAGACCAAAAGTGGCAACAATAGTGAAGCACGGTCACATAGGTTGAAATGGAAAGGGTTTATTATACTCACAAAGTTAAAACGATAATAAGCAGCATATAAAGGATCAAACACCCGACCCAGGATTCGTTCCGAAAAGCTTTGTCAGGGGCGGTCTTTTTAAACCCGCAGGTAGGTATACACCCCACCTCTATAAAACGTCATATTCCAATCATTACAAAATATACCCTTAAAACAATAACATATTACTAAAACAGACACAAATATAAATAAATAGTAATCAAAATTCCTCTCCTTATATAAATTAGACAGTGCACGCTCTATTTACTTTTAAATACTCCATGATTACTCCTTATTCATGTTTAAACCAGGACGTCTTATAAGCCAATCATAGTTTACAAATCCTAAGGCCCACCCTCTTTCATTCTGAAAATACCACCCACGTCACACCACACATGACCCCCTCCAGCCAACCCTAGCCTTTTCGCCTTACTACCAAAGGTCCTAGATCAACGATGCTAACTGAGGCATGTTTTAGATCGAACTCCACATCCCTCTTGGTTGTAAAGAACCTATATTATAGATCCACTCCACCTCCCGTCTGTTAATCTGAATTGTAGTGTTACCTCCAGGCCAATGTGGTTTTACCTGTTCAACCCCCATGAAAAACAGGCCACTTGGGTCCTTCTGGTGTGCCATCTTAAAGTGCATTGAGACACTATGTGTCTCAAGCCCCTTTTTTATATATCTAACGTGCTCCTGCAGTCTCACTTTGAGTTTTCTCATTGTTCGGCCTACATATTGGAGGCCACATGGGCACTCCAACATATAGACGACCCATACGCTCTCACAGGAGATTTGCCCTTTAATCTTAAAATCCATTTTTTTTCATTAGAATGTACACTCTGCATATCCCTCTTCCTCTTGTCCTTTTTTCTGTTCCTACACGGCAGGCTAAAACCATGCCTCACATAAGAATCTCCGTACCAGCTGTAGTTAGCATCGTTGATCTAGGACCTTTGGTAGTAAGGCGAAAAGGCTAGGGTTGGCTGGAGGGGGTAATGTGAGGTGTGACGTGGGTGGTATTTTCTGAATGAAAGAGGGTGGGCCTTAGGATTTGTGAACTATGATGGGTTTATAAGACGTCCTGGTTTAAACATGAATGAGGAGTAACCATGGAGGATTTTGAAGTAAATAGAGCGTGCACTGTCTAATTTATATGAGGAGAGGAATTTTGATTACTATGTATTTATATTTGTGTCTGTTTTAGTAATATGTTATTGTTTTAAGAGTATATTTTGTAATGATTGGAATATGATGTTTTATAGAGGTGGGTTGTATACCTACCTGCGGGTTTAAAAAGACCGCCCCGGAATGGGTGGAATAGATGCCCCTGACAAAGCTTTTCAGAGTGAAACCCGGGTCGGGTGTTTGATCTTTTATATACTGCTTATTATCATTTTAATTTTTTGAGTATAATAAACCCATTCCATTTCAACCTATGTGACGGTGCTTCACTATTGTTGCAACTTTTGGTCTTTGACAGAAGCTCGTAAAGGGGGGGAGAAGGTGGCTTTCTGATATTCACCAACATCTGAATGAATCTTGAGTAAAGAATTTTCTGAAAAACGTATCTTTAAATGTGAACTGTACCCACTTCACGATTGGGACCTGTGACGCACTAAAGGCAACATACTAAAGGCTATTTTATATATTTATTTGCTGAAATTCCACCATGCATATGCTAGAGCATCTGTATGAGCAGCATACAGATTAATGATTTTGTCATGCACCGGACAAGGAGAATGTGGAGGATAAGGAGTTGCCATTGGAAGATGAGTGGCTGGTGGAGGTGCAGAAGGCTAATAATGACAACACTGGCCATGATGATCAATTATCTAATTTGGGGATGGAACCAGAAAGAACTGAGTCTTCGGACACAATGGTGAGAATGGCAAACTGTATGCTTGCTTGCTTACGTAATGAGAGATGTATATTTTCTATCAATCTGATGATTACTGGATAGCCAAAGCAAAATGGGTTCTTGTTTCCAAAAGGAAGACCAAATTGCTTTATTACCAGGATACACTGTGTACGCAGCTTGTGGATGCTTTCAACAGGCTGACTGTCTGACCAGGAGGCCCCTCTCTACCCTTGTTGAGTCACACACCTCACGCCGTCTCTGCTACCACAAGCAGCAGAAGACGCAGCAGAATCCAGTATAGTATCATCAACATAATGGAGCAATTTTTATGTGCAGCGCCAGGTTGACTCAAATCAGCAAATGGAGACTTACAGCCTGAACACCGGTTTAATCCTACCTGGACTCTGGCTTTTCTTCAGTGCATACCCTGTTCCCTGACCCCATGGACTTCTGGACAGTCAGATTGGAACAGTGACCAGAACTGCTCCAGTATGCTCTCTCTGTACTGTCTTTACCAGACTTACTGTCATCACAGACAGGGTTTTTAGCACACTAGATGGCATCATCACACCTAAATCGATAAAGGTGTCCTCTGACAGTGTACAAAACATAATTTTTGTCAAAATTAACGAGGCATGGATCCATAAGGATTTTTACACACCTTCAGCTAAAGCAGATGAATAGATATTCTGTTGCTGATGGTGCCCCATCATACCACTGCTACTGCCTGCCTACCATGATTTTCCATACCGCATAGCTGCTGTAGCTATCATACCACTGCTGCAGTCTGCCTGCCACCATAATTTTCCATACCATATGGATGCTGCTGCAGCCACCACAGCCAATCCTGGGTGCTAATTACCCTACTGCCTCTTTCATTACCCCTACTGCCACTACCATTACTGCTACACAGTTGCCACTACTACTACCCCTACATAATTGTCACACACACACACATCTTTTTTACTGCCTTGTCTGTTCCATGCTGTGCTGTTACTGCTGCCGCTACTATTGTGATAACACTGATGCCGGCATATTAACCCCTTGTATGCCACATCCCCATCGGGTCCCAAAATAAAACACATAAAATTGTAAAAAAATTCATAAATAGAAAAAAAATGAAAAACAGACATATTGGGTATTGCCGCATCCGTAACGACAAGCTCTATACAAATATCACATGATCCACCCCCTCATCTAAACGCCATAATTTTTTTTTTTTTAAAACCTTGCTAAAACAACCATTTTTTTGTCACCTTATGTGACGATCCCGACTCTCAGGTCATGTCACGGGGGTGAATTATACTAGTGATCTCATCAATTTACCACATAAATTCCCACCCACCTATTCTAGATGATGGAATTATGCTAACTTACTCTCCTAGATTCTCATACCCCAATATTTTCTATCCCACTGCTGCCACCAATCTGTGACGATCCCTAAAAGGGAGTGGTGCTGATCTCGTTTCAGGAACCCGCCCATTGGGCGGGGCTTCCTCCTTTTAAGCGCCCAGAGCCCATCAGTCAGTGCTCTGGTTGCGTTGCTTTCACAAGTTAGCTCCAGAGCTCTCCTGTGCTTTGTGATATTCCTGCAGTATTGCTTTGCTTGGGTTTTGTACTTCCTCTTCTTTCAGCTCTATTTCTTCTAGTGCTGGTGGGCCCCCTTAAGGTCTGGTTTTCTCCACCTCCTGATATTGTAGGTGTTATGACCTGTTTTGTTTCTTCCATTACAGACTATGGCTTCCCCTAAGGAACAGGATCAGCGGAAGGCTGGGACCAAGAGGAAGCATTTGGCATGTTATGAATGTAACACACCCCTAGATGACAGCTGTCCTTACTCCAGATGTGAGAGTTGTCGCACGGCATCCACGGAACCCACGATGCAGGAGATGTTCCAATGGACCAAGACATACGTGGATGATTCCATCAAGGGAGTAGTTCAGCTGCTTAATGAGAGGCTACCAGGTCCCTCTCAGACTCCCATGGAGGTGGTCGCACCGGTCGAAAGACCTACCCCCTGTTCAGTGGGGTCTTCTTCTTCTGAGGAAGAAGAATCTACTTCTTGCTTTTTCCCTCCAAAAAAGACGCAGAAGTTACTCAAGTCCATCAGGTCGGGAGACCAGGATGTTGACATGGGGGAGTCCTCCGATCCCGCCGGTCGGACACAGCGTGTCTTTAGAGCGGATGAGACCCTCCTCTCTGTGATGCGCACAGAGTGGAAAAAGCCTGAGAAGGGTCCAGTGCTTACCAGAAAATTCAGACTCATGTACCCGATGGCTAAACCCTTGGTGGAATCGTGGGGTTCCATTCCCAAGGTGGACATGGCTATAGCCAAGTTGTCCCGGCGCACTCTAGTCCCTGCAGACGATGGGTCTAGCCTGCAGGACCCTCTAGACCGGAGGGCAGAGTGCACCTTTAGGAGGGGTTACGCGGCGGCCGCTGCCTCCGCATCTACTTCCATTGCGGCCACTGAGGTAGCCACCTATCTACGCTCTAGGCTTAATCAAATCCAGACGGATGTGGACCAGAGCGTATCAAGAGACGACATCCTGGCAGCCTTCAAGTCAGCCAACCTGGCTATGGACTTTTTAGTTGATTCCTCCCAGATACAGCTGAAGCTGGCCGCCAAAACTATGGCCCTAGTTTCAGCTGCCCGCAGACCACTCTGGCTGAAACCGTGGATCGCGGATAACGCATCCAAGTTTAACCTTTGTGGGCTTCCCTTCGAACCAGATAGGTTATTCGGGTCAGAATTGGACAAAATAATGGAGGGGCTCTCCGATAAAAAAGGGAAGAGCCTCCCCCAGCAGCCCTTTCGGGGACGCCCCAGACAGGAAAAGAAGGGCGGGGGTCGTCCTGGGCAGCAGTCTAGGCGCAGAGATTGGGGGGGGCCGTCTCGTAAATATCCGAGACGCCCCCGCAAACCCACCAGGGAGGCAAAACCCTCCTGACTATGGGCCTCCTCGAGGCTCTTGGATAAGCCCTGCTGCCCCTGCAGTGTCTCCTCTAGATTTTCCCGTACCCCTCCCCCAGATTCCCGTGGGGGGCCGTCTTACCCATTTCAAAGACTCTTGGAGCCGGTTGATTGCAGACCCCTGGGTCCAGGACATAGTTTCCGCCGGGTACCGGGTAGATCTTATCTCTCTCCCCCCAGAGAGATTCATCGCCACACGAAACTTCGGGTCTGCCAAACAGGTGGTCCTAGAATCTTACATTCAGGACTATATTTCCAAGGGAGCCCTAGCGGAGGTACCGGCAGGGGAGAGGGGCCTAGGGATTTATTCACCAGTGTTCCTGGTTCCCAAGAAGACAGGAGATCTCCGGATGATCATCGATTTGAGATTCCTCAATCGATTTATAAGGAAAACAAGGTTTCGCATGGAAACCATAAGGTCAGTCAGCCATATCCTCAATCCTGGGGACGTCATGGCTACTCTGGACCTCAAGGATGCGTACCTTCACATTCCGATCCATTCCGCTTCCCGGAAACTCCTCAGGATCGCGGTCCAGATTTCAGGGGTTTGCAGGCACTTTCAGTTCGCCGTGCTTCCCTTCGGAATCTCTTCTGCCCCCCTTATCTTCACCAAGATGGTGGTTTCGGTGGTGGCAGCTTTGAGACTCCAAGGACTGACTATTATTCCTTATCTGGACGATTGGCTTTTCATAGCCTCTTCAGTTCCGATCCTTACCCACCATCTTCAGGTCGCAATCTCTTTTCTCTTCCGCCTAGGCTGGATTATCAACTGGCAGAAGTCGAATGTGAGCCCATCGACTTCAATCCATTACTTAGGATTCGTGGTCGACTCTGTGGAGATGTCCATCCGGTTGACTCCAGAAAGGAGAGCGCGGATTCAGGACCTGGCAAAGGTCCTTTATGTCCCTCGTCGAGTCTCTATCCGGACTCTCATGAAGATGCTGGGGCTCATGTCAGCGGCTGTGGATGCGGTCCCTTGGGCGTTATGGCACCTCTGTCCTCTTCAGTCGGACGTCTTACACCTATGGAACGGCAGCCCTGCGGGGCTAGATTCCCTGTGCTCCCTGTCCGGTCAAACCCGAAATTCCCTCAGATGGTGGTTTCAGCTACCAGCAGGGAAGTCTATGACCCAACCAGCTTGGGTCATATTGACTACAGACGCGTCCCTTGTAGGCTGGGGCGCTCACCTGGACGGATCCCCAATTCAGGGATCTTGGTCTCCTCTGGAGCGGCATCTTTCCTCCAATCTTCGCGAGATGCGAGCTATCCGGCTAGCCCTCCTTCACTTTGCGCCTCAGATCCGGGGCAAAGCAGTGAAAGTCCAGTCAGACAATATGACTGCAGTTCTCTATATAAACAAACAGGGAGGCACAAGATCATTGCCCCTTCTGTCAGAGATCGGGGTAATTCTTCGGTGGGCAGAGCTGAACCTTTCCCATCTATCTGCCGTTCATATTCGAGGCTCCCTTAATATGATAGCGGACCGCTTAAGTTGAGGATTACCGACCATGGAGTGGTCTCTGCATCCGGAGATCTTCAGGCAGCTAGTTCACAGATGGGGTATGCCAGAAGTGGATCTTATGGCAACCAGGTTCAACGCCAAGGTGATGAGGTTCTGTTCCCTCTACAGGGAAGACAACCCCCTGGCGATAGATGCTCTGTCAATACCGTGGAGGTTCAGGCTGGCTTACATCTTCCCTCCCTTTTCCATAATACCGAGGGTATTGATGAAAATCCGTCAGGATCAGGCCTCGGTAATAGCCATCATACCGTTTTGGCTCAGAAGATCCTGGTTTACCCAGCTCATTCAGATGAGTCGGGGACAATACTGGAGACTCCCCCCGGAGCAGACCCTGGTGTCGTGGGACACTGACCTCTGCCTAGATCTGCACAGGTTCAACCTGACAGCCTGGAGGTTGATCAGTCTCTTCCCAACATAGAAGGGCTTTCCGAGTCGGTCCTGAGAACTTTGTCGCATTCCCGAGCAGAGTCTACAAAGAAGACCTACTCCAGGATCATGAGAATCTTCGAGGCATGGTGTGATTCCAGACAGGTGGCGTCTGCAGATCCGCCCCTTCCTGCGATACTTCAATTTCTTCTGGATGGATTAGATAGAGGCCTATCTCCAGCTACCTTGAAGGTACAAGTTTATGCCATCTCGGCCTGTCTCAACAGGCCACATTCTCGGGACCCACTCATCAAACGCTTCCTGAAGGGAGCTGAAAGACTAAAGCCTACTATACTGAAACCTATCCCCCAGTGGGATCTTTCAGTAGTGCTCAGGGGGCTAGCATCTCCCCCCTTCGAGCCCTTGGAGGAGGTCAATTTTTAATTTTTGACTTTAAAGATGGTCTTTCTTCTGGCTATAGCTTCAGCCAAAAGAGTCTCTGAATTGCAGGCTTTCTCCGCAATTCACCCGTACATTATTTTTCTACAGGATAGAGTACTCCTGAAGTTTTTACCTTACTTCAGGCCTAAGGTGCCTACTTTCCAGAACATCAATCAGGTAATATCTTTACCAGTTTTGTTTACAGCCTCCTCCTCTGATACTCCAGCTAGAGACCCGCTGGATATTTCAAGATGCCTCCAGATCTATGTGGATAGATCTAGTGAGTTCAGGATAGATGAGAATCTTCTTATCCTGTTTGCCGGTAAGTCTAAAGGCCGTAAAGCGTCTAAAGCCACCATTAGTCGCTGGATCAAGGAGGCCATTATGGAAGCTTTCGTCTCCCAATCCTTAGATCCTCCTGAGTTTGTGAGGGCCCATTCTACTAGGGCGGTCTCCACCTCGGTTGCGGAGAGAAGACTCCTCCCCTTAGAGTTGATCTGTAAGGCGGCCTCCTGGAGCTCTGAGTCAACCTTCATCTCCCATTATAGGATAGATGCTAGGATGGCAGAGTTTTCGGCTTTTGGGCAGACTGTTCTTAGTTCTGCCAGGCATGAGGACCCTCCCTAGGGGATTCTTCTTGCTATCTCCCCATCTGTGCTGCTGTTGAGGACGTAAGGGAATCGTTAATTTCTAACGATAATTTGTTTTCCCTTAGTCCTAACAGCAGCACACAAATATCCCACCCTAAATACATTATGCTTGTTAAAAACACGGTGGGCTGGGAGGGTGATCTCCTCCCTTTCAGGGAGCTGAAGATCGTTTATTGGTTCTTGGGCTCATTAAAATTCCGCCGGTCCTACCAGTCCACAGGGGCAGTTAACCCCATCTGTGCTGCTGTTAGGACTAAGGGAAAACAAATTATCGTTAGAAATTAACGATTTTTTTTTGTTTCAAAAATTATATTATTGTGTAAAACTTACATAAATAAAAAAAAAGTATACATATTAGGTATCGCCGCTTCCGTATCGACCGGTTCTATAAAAATATCACATGACCTAGGCATTCCTTTCCTTCTGCGCCCTGCCGTGTGCCTGTACAGCGGTTTACGACCACATATGGGGTGTTTCTGTAAACTACAGAATCAGGGCCATAAATATTGAGTTTGTTTGGCTGTTAACCCTTGCTTTGTAACCGAAAAAAAATTATTAAAATGGAAAATCTGCCAAAAAAGTGAAATTTTGAAATTGTATCTCTATTTTCCATTAATTCTTGTGGAACACCTAAAGGGTTAACTACGTTTTTAAAATCAGTTTTGAATACCTTGAGGGGTGTAGTTTCTAAGATGGGTCACTTTTATGGAGTTTCTACTCCAGGGGTGCATCAGGGGAGCTCCAAATGGGACATGGTGTAAAAAAGAACTGTCCAGCAAAACCTGCCTTTCAAAAACCGTATGGCATTCCTTTCGTTCTGCGCCCTGCCGTGTGACCGTACAGCGGTTTACGACCACATATGGGGTGTTTCTGTAAACTACAGAATCAGGGCCATAATTATTGAGTTTGGTTTGGCTGTTAACCCTTGCTTTGTACCTGGAAAAAAATTATTAAAATGGAAAATCTGCCAAAAAAGTGAATTTTTGAAATTGTATCTCTATATTCCATTAATTCTTGTGGAACACCTAAAGGGTTAACGACGTTTGTAAAATCAGTTTTGAATACCTTGAGGGGTGTAGTTTCTTAGATGGGGTCACTTTTATGGAGTTTCTACTCTAGGGGTGCATCAGGGGGGCTTCAAATGGGACATGGTGTCAAAAAACCCAGTCCAGCAAAACCTGCCTTCCAAAAACCGTATGGCATTCCTTTTCTTCTGCGCCCTGCCGTGTGCCCGTACAGCGGTTTACGACCACATATGGGGTGTTTCTGTAAACTAAAGAATCAGGGCCATAATTATTGAGTTTGGTTTGGCTGTTAACCCTTGCTTTGCAACTGGAAAAAAATTATTAAAATGGAAAATCCGCCAAAAAAGTGACATTTTGAAATTGTATCTCTATTTTCCATTAATTCTTGTGGAACACCTAAAGGGTTAACAAAGTTTGTAAAATCAGTTTTAAATACCTTGAGGGGTGTAGTTTATAGAATGGGGTCATTTTTGGGTGGTTTCTATTATGTAAGCCTCGCAAAGTGACTTCAGACCTGAACTGGTCCCTAAAAATTGGGTTTTTGAAAATTTCTGAAAAATTTCAAGATTTGCTTCTAAACTTCTAAGCCTTGTTACATCCCCAAAAATAAAATATCATTCCCAAAATGATCCAAACATGAAGTAGACATATGGGGAATGTAAAGTAATAACTATTTTTGGAGGTATTACTATGTATTATAGAAGTAGAGAAATTGAAACTTGTAAATTTGCAATTTTTTACAAATTTTTTGTAAATTTGGTATTTTTTTTATAAATAAAAAACAATTTTTTTTACTTCATTTTACCAGTGTCATGAAGTACAATATGTGACGAAAAAACAGTCTCAGAATGGCCTGGATAAGTCAAAGCGTTTGAAAGTTATCAGCACTTAAAGTGACACTGATCAGATTTGCAAAAAATGGCCTGGTCCTTAAGGTGAAATAAGGCTGAGTCCTTAAGGAGTTAAAATATCACATGACCTAACCCCTCAGGTGCAACTGCAAAAAAAGGGGGCCAGTCAGCACATCCCAATGCACAGGTGCATGCTGCCGTGGCTAGGAACTCAAAGAAAAAAACACAATGCAACAGCACTCTGCTAACACAAATAAAGTACAATAATGCCATAGTTATAGAAAATATTCTGGTGCTAATTCTATGCTTATTCTGTAAATTCATTTTGTACAAAATTATTTGGGTCTATCTGCCAAACGTCAAGGCGATCTCTATAAGATGGGAACCTAACACAAAATCCTACCTGTTGTGTGCCATAATGGCCACCATAAAATTCAGGGAGTGCAGGTTCCACATGCATGCTGGGTCCACTCTGCCTTTTACCATTTTTGGTGCCATAATTGGCTCCATTAAATCCAGGGAATGCAGGTACCAACATGCATGCTGAGCTCACTCTAAATATCTTCCTAACCCCCAGGTTAACACCGTAAAAAAAAAAAAATATATGTATTGTGCCAAAAAAGCAATTTATTTTGTCAACTTACATCACAAAAAGGGTAATACCAAGTGATCGAAAAGTCATATGCACCCCAAAATAGTACCAATCAAACCGTCATCTCATCCCACAAAAAATGAGACTCTACCTAAGACAATCGCCTAAAAAATAAAAAGACAAAATATGGAGACACTAAAACATGATTTTTTTTGTTTCAAAAATGCTTTTATTTCGTAAAACTTAAAAATATTTAAAAAAGTATAAATATTAGGTATTGCCACGTCCATAGCGCCCTGCTATATAACACCCCAGGTGAACACCGTAAAAAAAATAGAATAAAAACTGTGCCAAAAAAGCGATTTTTTTTGTCACCTTACATCGCAAAATGTGTAATACCAAGTGATCAAAAAGTCATATTCACCCCAAAATAGTACCAATCAAACCAGGTCATCCTGTAAAACATGAGCCCCTACATAAGACAGATAGAAAAACGATGACTTTCAGAATATGGAGACACTAAAAAATAATTTTTTCAAAATTGCTTTATTATGTAAAACAAAAAATATTTGGTATTGTCGAGTCTGTTATAATCTGCTCTATAAAAATAGCACGTGATCTAACCTGTCAGATGAACATTGTAAACAACAAAAAATAAAAACGGTGCCAAAGCTATTTTTTGTTACCTTGCCTCACAAAAAGGTAGATCAATAAAAAATCATAAGCACACTAAAATAGTACCAAAAAAACTGCCACCTTATCCCATAGTTTCCAAAATTGGGTCACTTTTTTTGAGTTTCTACCCTAGGGGTACATCAGGGGGTCTTAAAATGTGACATGGTAACATATAATTATCCCAGTGAAATCTGCCCTCCAAAAACCTTATGGCGCTCCTTTTCTTTTGTGCCCATACAGAGGTTTACGATCACAAATGGGGTTTTTCTGTAAACTACAGAATCAAAGTAATAAATATTGAGTTTGTTTGGCTGTGAACCCTTGCTTTGTTAGCAGAAAAAAATATGGATAAAAATGGAAAATCTTTCCAAAAAGTGAAATCCTGAAATTTCATCTATATTTTCCTTTAATTGTTGGAACACCTAAAGGGTTAACAAAGTTTGTAAAATCTATTTGAATATCTTGAGGGGGTGTAGTTTCTAAAATAGGGTCATTTATGGGTGGTTTTTATTAAGTAAGCCCAGCAGTGACTTCATAACTGAACTGGTCTTTAACCCCTTCCCGACTGCAATCCGTTTATATACGTGATATTTGCACATGCCCCGTGCAGCTACCACGTGTATAAACGTCAAGCCAGCTCTTTAATCCAAGCGCTGCAAAGCCATCAGCAGAGAGTGTCAGCTCTATGCTGACACTCTGCTGTAACCCCATAGATGCCGCGGTAGCGGCTATACATGGGGTTAATAGAGGGAGGGGGCTCCCTCTCCACCATCGAGGCTTCCGCGCTGCGATGGCAGCACCCGATGGTTGCCATGGCAACCGGACGCTTTGCAAAAGCGTCCAGTGTTGCCACCTACAGGGCATCTGATAGTATTATACTTTGCAATGCAAGAGCATTGCAAAGTATAATACAGCCCTCAGCCCCACTGGATCTTCAAGATCCAAGAGGAACTTGATAAAAAAAAATGAAAATAATAAAAGTAAAAATAAATAAATAAATAAAAATGTAAAATGAAAAAAATAAATTGCCTTTTCCTATAAAAAAATGAAAAAAATAAATAAAATACACATATTAGGTATTACCGCGTCCGTAATGACCGTCTCTATAAATATATCACATGATAGACCCCTTCCGATAAACACCATAAAAATTTTTAAAAAACGGTGTAAAAAAAGCCATTTTTGTCGCCTTACATCACAAAAAGTGCAACACCAAGCGATCAAAAAGGTGTATATCAAACAAAATGGTACCAATAAAACCGTCACCTCATCCCTCGAAAAATGAGACCCTACATAAGAAAATCGCTCAAAAAATAAAAAAAATATAGTTCTTAGAACATTGAGACACTAAAACATAATTTTTTTATTTCAAATATGCTATTATTGTGTTAAAGTGAAATAAATAAAAAAGGGTACATATTAGGTATCGCCGCATCCGTAACAACCTGCTCTATAAAAATAACACATGATCTACCCTGTCAGATGAATCTTGTAAAAAAAACTAAAAAAAAACTGTGCCAAAACAGCCATTTTTCAGTTACCTTGCCTCACAAAAAACTTAATATAGAGCAATTAAAAATCATATGTACCCCAAAATAGTAACAATAAAACTGGCACCTTATCCCCTAGTTTCCAAAATAGGGTAACTTTTTGGGAGTTTCTACTGTATGGGTGCATCAGGGGGGCTTTAAATGGGACAAGGCATCTAAAACCAGTCCAGCAAAATCTGCCTTCCAAAAACCATACAATGTTTCTTTCCTTCTGCGCCCTGCCGTGCGCCCTTACATCAGTTTACGACCACATATGGGGTGTTTCTGTAAACCGCAGAATCAGAGTAATAAATATTGAGTTTTGTTTGGCTGTTAACCCTCAATGTGTTAAAGAAAAAAAGTAATAAAATGGAAAATCTGCCAAAAAAGTGAAATTAAAAAATTTCATCTCCATTTTCTTTTAATTCTTGTGGAACACCTAAAGGGTTAACAAAGTTTGTAAAATCAGTTTTGAGTAACTTGAGGGGTGTAGTTTCTACAATGGGGTCATTTATGGGGGGTTTCCACTATGTAAGCCCCACAAAGTGACTTCAGACCTGAACTGGTCCTTAAAAAGTGGGTTTTGGAAATTTTCTTAAAAATTTTAAGAATTGCTTCTAAACTTCTAAGCCTTCTAACGTCCTAAAAAAATAAAATGACATTTACAAAATGATGCCAACATAAAGTAGACATATGGGAAATGTTAAGTAATAAATATTTTATTAGGTATGACTTTCTGTTTTAGAAGCAGAGAAATTGAAATTTTGAAAATTGTGAATTTTTCTAAATTATTGGTAAATTTGGGATTTTTTCATAAATAAAGTTGAAATATATTGACTCAAATTTATGACTATCATGAAGTACAATATGTCACGAGAAAACAATCTCAGAATGGCTTGGATAAATAAAAGTGTTCCAAAGCTATTACCACATAAAGTGACGCATGTCAGATTTGTAAATTTTGACCTCGACACTGGGGCATCAATGACCGTTGGTCATGAAAGGGTTAAAAAAGTGGGTTTGGGAAATTTTCTTAAAAAATTTAAGATTTGCTTCTAATAAATAAAATGGCATTCACAAAATGATCCAAACATAAAGTAGACATACAGGAAATGTAAACTATTAACTATTTTAGGAGGTATCACTTTCTGGTTTAAAAAGCAGAGAAATAGAAATTTGGAAAGTTGCTAATTTTTCCAATATTTTTGTAAATTTGGAATTTTTTTATAAATAAAAATGAAATATATTGAGTGAAATTTACCACTATCATAAAGTACAATGTGTCACCAGAAAAAAAAATCAGAATGGCTTGGATAAGTAAAAGCATTCAAAGATATTACCACATAAAGTGAAACATGTAAAATTTCCAAAAAACAGCTTGTTCCTTAAGGTGAAATATGGCAGGGTCCTGAAAGGGTTAATATATGCAGGATGGTTGCTATCATATCTCAATAAGGAGTTAGTAGCTGTACTCTTCTAAAATTCTCTAGTATCGATCACTCCTTCTTTTAACTCTATTTCAACATCAAAGAATTGTAAAACATTTTACCTCCAAACTGAGATGTAAAAAACAATTGTTATCATTTAAATATGCCACAAACTTGGTGACTTCCTCCTCTGATCCTGACCACACCACAAACACATGATCGATGTATCTTAAATACAGCTTGATGTGTTGTATATATGGATTAGGTTTAAGATTAAGACTAGCCTATAATATGCCAATTAAAGATGAAAATACCAGTTCATACCGAACTGGGTTTGGTCCGAACTTTTCTACTTTTCAGATGATAGACGAACCCAAACCTCTTCAGGTTAGTTTCGGATTAATCCACTAAAATGGCACTAAGGAAGATGAAGAAGGGTTAAACCAGCATATAGATGATCAGTGCACCCTAATACACAGGGTAGGGTAACAATTTACCTGTGAGTGATAATGTGAAACTAAGCATCAGTCTCAATCGTCCATTTCTGTTTATTGTATTTCCACACAGTTGGAATTATTTTATTTTTTTGGTGGGTTCAATTTTATTCGACCAGCATATGGATGATCAGTACACCAATACACAGGGTAGAGCAACAATTTACCTGTGATTGTTAACGTGAAATTGAGCATCAGGCTTCAATCGTCTTTCTGTTTCTGTTTATTGTAATTCCACATGGTTGGAATTTCATTTTTTTCAGTGGCTTTCAATTTAAATAAACCAGCATAATGGTGATCAGTACACAAATACACAGGATAGAGCACCAAATTATCTGTTTACCTTTATATCTATCCCTGCACAGTTTTATTTTATTTTTATTTTTGGGGGTCTGTGTTAAATAAATTCAAACCAACAATTGCATGATTACTACACTAATATACAGGGTAGCGCACAAAATTATCTTGGTAATAACGAATTTAGGCCTAAATCCATTTACGTTTATTTCTGTATTCACACGTTTCCAATTTTTTTTTTTGGGGGGTGGTGAAATTATTAAAATCAGCATATACCTGATTACTACACCAATACACAGGGCAGAGCACAATATTTTTTAACAGGCCCAAATATGTCAGGGCTATGTAAGGGTTCAAAATGAAAGACCCAGAGCCAGAATGTGGGTAATAGCAGCACCAGCTATCCTGCCAGAAATAGAAATAGTAGTAGTAGTAGGTCACAGTTGTCCCTGCTGGCTTCAGAAAGGCATAACATTATTGTTGAGGAGAAAGAGGATGAGATTGTGGATTGGATGGCTTACTCCTCCATTCAGTAACAACAGGGTGATGTGGAGGTGACCTCAGAGTCTGACACCGTGCCATGGAGCCAGATGTCACAGCATTGCTCCTGCTCCTTCTATTTGCAGCCCCAGAGAAGGCTTTCAGTGGAGTCATCTCAGTCTTCACTGGACCTTCCTAATCGGGCTCCTTACTTTTTTCTAAAAAGTAGCAAGATAACCCCAGCCTACGTCAGATACTCAAGAGAATCTCCCTGATGATGACTTGTGTGAGACCAGGAAGAGGAGGTGGAGCCGGAGGCTGTAGACTCCAGGCATAGCAATGTTAGTGGTGTTAGTAGTGGTGCCCATAGCTGTGTATTGATTGGGGGCAATCAAGACAAAAGTAGAACAGGGAAAGGGAGCCCAAGAACCCACCATGATATCCCACAGTCTGACAGAAAGGGCAGGGAAAGTGATGACTAAGATGACACTTGTTTACTGTACAGGACATGGGAGCCAGATCGGGGTGCTGAAGAGGAGGCGATCAGAGGAGGAGGGTGATGGTGGAAGCAAAAAAGAGCAGAGGCCACGTACCTCCTAAAGAACAGCCATCACCACAACTACTTTGGCAATCTGGTGATGCCGCTGACGCTGTGGGTTAGGTCCAAATTGTGCCAAGGCAAAGCCGAGCTTAGCTGCCTCTACCTCTGCATGAGTATCCTCTGTCTGGCATTTTTTTTCTCCAAACTGCCGGAAGACAACAGCATTACCTTTTGCAAGCTGTGTAAGAGCAAATTAAGACGTGGGCAGGCAAACACGGCTCTATTGGCCCACATGAAGCAGCATCACCCCATCCCTTGGGCAAGAGGTGGCAACCAGCTAGCGCAACAGGAGTTCCCTCCTCTGGGCCACCTTGCGGCAGCCTGGCCGCATCCATTGGCAGTACTGTGTCTTTTATAGTATTATCCTTTTCTGCTTTTCCCGTTTAGGTTCCTTCTCCTCCTCCGCTCAATTATCAGCCATCGTTAATGGAAGGCATGTCCAGGAATCAACTCTACATGCGCAGAAGCCTAATGGTGTAAAAGTTTATTTCCAACCTGGCCAAGTTGCTGGTGGTGCAGTTGCTGCAATACAATTTAGTTGACTCTGCTGCCTAATGGCATTCACTCAGCCTTGCTGAAAGATACCTACCTGGCATTATTTTTCCCAAAAAGCAATCCCTGCCTTGTACTCTCATGTGGGGGACAACATGGGCCATTTCCTGAGATTTTCACTGTGCAAAAGGTTCACACCATGGTGGATACCAGGAGCAACTCTTATGGGCAGGGACAGTACATTTATGGCCCAATGGGTCAATATTTTTTGTGGCAGTAGCGAGGCAGCAACCCAGCATCGAGGCCTCCATGAATGTGTCTGCCTAGCTCTCACACCAGGCACTTATCCGCCTCCTTCTCCATGGAAGCTTGTCCGTCCCGAACAGCGGCAGGGCACAGGGTTGCTCACACTACCCCTCATTCCCATCATATGTGTCATGTCAAGCGTTGCCACACCGTGTTGGAGCTGATTGGCCTGGGCGAGAGTAGCCACACAGGTGAGCAGTTGCTAAAGAACATCAAGTAGCATATATCCCACTGGCTGTCACCCCACCGAATCCAACTGGGCAAGGTGGTCAGCGACAATAGTCACACTATCCTGGCTGCCCTGAACATGGGTAAAATAACACATGCTTCCTGCATGGTGCATATTAGAGATGAGCGAATTTTTAAAAAATTAGATTCACCGATTCGCCGAATTTAAAAACATTTTGGTTTGTTCCAAATATATTTGCGGCAAATTAGTTAAAAACAGCTTTTTCCTGGCTGCTGAGAGCCTTTATAGTGGTGTAGAACACTGTGCCTTGCAGTAACACGCATAGAACAGAAAGCAAAAAACAGAGTGAGACACAAAAGGAGCGGAATGAAAAAAATAATAATATAGGAAGGGAATAGTGGTGGAATAGAAAGACAAGTGATGATAGGATATAAGGAAGGGCGCCAATGGTACACCTAAAAGAGGCAATCAGAGATCAGGAAGATGTTGAGGTGATAGGCTGCAACCCACAGAACCAAAAGAGTGGCATGGACTCACCAAGTATGGTGGACCGTATGTCTGAAGAATAAAAACAAGTGTATGGGGCGCCACAGTATGTTTTCCAAGTAAATAGAATAAAACATCACAATTGGTATAATAAAGTGCAATCTTATGTTATAGCTCATAAAAGGTATACACATAGGAGGTATACACAATGATTAGAATTATAACCCTAAAACATACCCTAAAAATCATAATAGGCCAGTTGAATCGAATATGTCACTTACTTCACTAGTGAAGGGGGTGTACAAGATAAACTCAAGACACTTGACACCCTCTCCTCCCTCGCCAAGATCACTTGTAGTGTGTTAAAACCATTATGTCCACAATGATGATGACCTGGGGTACTTCCAAACATAAGGTGCTTTATTAGAAACAAGCTCAACGTGTTTCGAGGAATGTATATAATAAATGCCCTTCTTTAGGAGCATAGAGTGGAATGACATTGTTCATGACCTCCTGGTGACTGACAAATAACGTGTCATCCTCAAAGAGCCTGAGTTGACGGCAGGTGTAATGCCTAACCTGCCACCGGCTGACATCAAAGTTACACAGGGGAGTACTACTGTCAGCTTGGATCATTAAGAAATCGCTTATGGCCTTTCTCTGTTCGTATAGTCGGTCTAACATACGGAAGGTGGAATTTCAACAGGTGGAAACGTTACATATTAGCCTATGTTGGGGATGCCGTTCTGCCTCTGCAGCTCAAGGAGGGTGTGCTTTGCGGCTGAAATGTATGCAAAGTTTCCTGGCCATTTTTAGAATGTTTTGCAGATGGGTGGAAGACTTCAGGAACCGCTTGACAACCAGATTGAACACGTGTGCCATGCAGGGCGCAGGGCTCAGCCCTACTTGATGCAGCACCGACACAATATTCTTCCCGTTGTCTGTCACCATGGTTCTGATTTTCAGTTGTAGCGAAGAAAGCCAGGATTCGATTTCTTGACAAAGGACACAGAGCAGTTCCTCCCCTGTGTGACTCTATTCACCCAGGGAAACAAGGTGCAGAACAGCGTGACACCGCCGTGCCCTGCACATGTGGTATGCTTGAGGGCCCCTGTGAATTGTCCCTGCAGTGGAGGCTGAGAACACGGTGGAGGATGAGGAGGCAGAGGCGGACATTGTCGCAGGAGCAACGGAGTGGCAACGTCGAGGCGGAAGCGGCATCACCTGGCCAAGTTGCTGGTGTGGCTGTGCAGGAACCACATTCACCCAGTGGGCCGTAAAAGACATGCATTGTCCCTGCCTGTAGTTACAGCTTCACACGTCAGCGCTGCTGTGCAATTTGGCAGACACCGACAGGCTCAAGTACTGGCCCATCTTGTGTTCTACATGTGTGTGCAGGGCTGGAACTTTTTGGCAAAGAAATGACGGCTTGGGACTCTCCACCTTGGCTTGGCACAAGCCATCAGTTCTCTGAAAGGTGCAGAGTCCACCACTTGGAAAGTGAGGGACTGCAGCACCAGCAACTTGGCCAGGAGCACATTCAGCTTCTGCACCGTTGGATGTGTGCACGCATACTGTTGTCTCTTGGAAATCGCTTCGGTGATCGATTGCTGACGGAATTACTGATGAGGAGTAGGAGAAGCAGGAGCATCAGGACCAGCAGATGATGAGAAGGACAGACAGCTACGTTCGCCTGAGGTGGTGGAGCCTTGACTGCCTGAAACTGGGTGTGTGCCACTGGGTGATGCAGCGGTTGCTGTGGCAGGCTGGACCACTACATCGGAGCCACGGTTGTCCCAGGCCACTTTATAGCGGCGCTGCATATGTTGATGCAGGGCCGTGCACCCTGGCCATGCTTCATCTTCTGCCCACATATTCTACATATGGCCATGTTCACCTCCTCCGGCGGCTTAACAAAAAACTGACACACCCCCGAGTAGGTTATTTTACCCCCAACACTCTGCACTGACTGGCTGCTATCGCCGCTGCCTCAGTGAATCCCATGCTCCGCTATTTCCCGGGCATGTAGGCTCCTGCGAACCGGGTGGTCTACCCCGGGCACGTTTCACTCCCGACCTCCCACTGCTGCCTCCCGGCCATGCTAGCGACTTGCTGGCTCCACCACTGGCTCCTGGCAAGCTGCCACCCTCTTCTCCCGATGATAATGAAGCCCCTTCACCAGCCGGCTCCCAAGTGCATCCAGCTACATCATTGTCTGCACGTCACTGATGTCCTACTCAACTGTCTCTGGGTCAGAAGCCTGACCGCTCGAAACACCAGCTCCCACACCACTCTCCTCATCAGTACTTGCCCACCTAGTGGAGGAAGCGGCGGATTTCTCCTCCAGATCTTGGCTGGGCAGTAGCTGCTGGCTGTCCTCTAGTAGCTCGTCCTCGCTGAAAAGTGGAGCCGAGCCCACAGCATATAATACTTCTCTGGCTTAGGGAACAGAAAAGGACAGAGGCAGGTTGAGGACAAGTGAAGGCACAGCGCCTGCTCCCGGGCCATGCCAACTAAGCGTCGTGTCAGAGGAACCCACCGACTCTTGTCTGGGGGTGTCTGATGTCACTTGGGACAAATTGGAGTCAACGATTCAAGAACCGCTGGGTTGCTTGTTAAGACACGACCTCTAGATGACACCGGGAGCTCAGGCCTCTTGCTGCTAACCCTACTGCCACGCCCCCTTACTCTGTTCCGACCTCTGCCTGCGCCAGAAACATTTACATCTCTGCCACTCCCCTGTGCCGGGCCTGGCACTTCTCTGTCTGGTATACTGTTAGATCACATAATCCAATGTTAAATGAAATATTTTTTTCTTTCGCCAGTAATACACTGCAAACAGGACTTAAGAATATATCACTGCACCGCAGAACATCAATTAGTCCCAAATTTTGTTCTACTTTTACACAACACGCTTTTCAACAGAGAAGTACAACGCTGGATGGAGAATATATTTTTATTTTGCCAGTAATACACTGAAAACAGGGCTTCAAATTAGATTACTGCACCGCAAAACTTCGAATAGGCCCAAATTATTTTCTACTTTTACACAACAGGCTTTTCAACAGAGAAGTACAACGCTGGACGGAGAATATATTTTTATTTCGCCAGTAATACACTGAAAACAGGGCTTCACAATAGATCACTGCACTGCAGAACATCAATTAGGCCAAAATTTTGTTCTACTTTTACACAACAGGCATTTCAACAGAGAAGTACAGCGCTGGACGGCGAATATATTTTTATTTCGCCATTAATACACAGCAAACTGGGTTTCACAATATATCACTGCACCACAGAACGTCAATTAGGCCCAAATTTTGTTCTACTTTTACACAACAGGCTTCTCAACAGATATATGCAACGCTGGACGGTAAATATATTTTTATTTTGCCAGTAATACACTGATAACAGGGCTTCACAATATATCACTGCAGTGCAGAATGTCAATTAGGCTGAAATTATTTCCTACTTTTACACAACAGGCTTTTCAACAGAGAAGTACAACGCTGGACGGAGAATATATTTTTATTTCGCCAGTAATACACTGAAAACAGGGCTAGACAATAGATTACTGCACCGCAGAATGTCAGTTAGGCCCAAATTGTTTTCTACTTTTACACAACAGGCTTTTCAACAGAGAAGTACAACGCTGGACGGCGAATATATTTTTACTAGCTGAAGGACCAGGCTTTGCTCGGGTATATTTAATCTATTTAATTTAATGTTTGTGTGTGTTGTTAAAAGATATCAACACTATCCACTATCAGTGGCGTACCTCCAATAGAGGCAGACCACGCAGCTGCTATGGGGCCCCTGGGGGAAGGGGGCCCGCAGTGGAGGATAGGCCCCGCCCACTAATTACACTTGTATGGCTACCTGAGAAAGTAAGAGGTGGAGAAGGACCTTTGGTGATGTCATCAACCATGTGACCAGTGCAGGAAGCCAATGAATAGCAGAGCAGCAGAAGTCTGAAGGACCTTTGGTGATGTCATCATCATGTGACCAGTGCAGAGGACTGGTGAAAGACCTGTGGCATATCACTGTGAGGGGGCGGAGCTTCTGTGTGGTGCCTGAAGGAGAGGTTAGTGGTGTTCTGGGATAACATAACATCCTAGAAAAGCTGGGAGTTGTAGTTTTGTCGTATTATATGTTTCTCAATGTAATTTAAATGTATGCCCTAGTACAGGCTGGTAATGCTGGGAGTTGTAGTTCTCTCCTCTTATACCCTCTCTTTGGAATGTATACTGATGACCCATAATAAGTCTGGCCATACTGGGGGTTATAGTTATTTCTTTTTAAAGCTCTTACCTGGTACAACTAGATGATGTCCTATAATCTGGACATGCTGAGAGTTGTAGTTCTCTTTTCTTAGGCTGGATTCTCATCACAGTTTAGTTTTCCGTTTTGCATGCAGGACTTTTTTCTGTCTAAAATAATGGATCTCCGACAGAAATCGCATAAACGGATGCCAAATGTGCAGAACTGATGCTTGAAATACAGGATCATTTTTTTCCCTTTATTTTTCTGTTTATCTGACGGATCAGAAGAACTGAAAACTAAACGGTGATATGAACCCGGCCTTATACTCTGTGTAATATCTACTTGTATCTGATCATAACAGCCTGGACATGCTGGAAATTGTAGTTCTCTCCACTTTCACCTCTCCCTGTGTTGCGCCCTAATTTCCAATAATAATCTGGTGATGATGAGACTTGTAGTTCCCTTGTCACTATTATAATGTTCTGCAGCAGCTGAGGTGTGTATTACTTGTTCACTTCTGTGCTGGTGACGGTCGCTGTTCTGCCGTCATAGGAGCACAACAACGAAAATCACTGCAGTTCCGGATCTGGCACTTCATGGACGACAACACCTGACGGATCCCGCTGACTATGATGAGATCTGTCAGGTTTCCATCTTCCAGGCTATAAAATTGTGTCCAGCATTTATGACCTGATCCACGAATGAGGCCCCAACACAGATGTGAACGAAGCTTTATATGTTCTGCAGCAGCTGAGGTATGCATTAGGAGGTTCTGACAGTTCATAAGGCAAGGGGGGCTATGGTGGCACTGGTATACTATTATGCCAGCACCACCATAGCACCCCCAATGAGCTGTGCCTGTGTGCTGCTTATAGTGGACAGTGCCCTCAGACAATGAATGGGGACAATCAAAAGCGGTTTTTTTCCCGGTATTGAGACCCTATGACGGATCTCAATACCGGAAAATAGAAACGCAAGTGTGAAAGTAGCTCATAATGTCTACACGGCTGCAACTGCTGGGGGTATGGCAGGGGAGAAGCCAGGGCAGGTGGTGGGATGGGCCAGTGGACGGAGTTAGTGGGGCCCCATTAAGATTCTTGCTATGGGGCCCAATGATTTCTATGTACGCCCCTGTCCACTATAACAGTGACAGTAACTATCTACAGCACCCTTCCCCCTTAACAGTGACCTCCACAGCCCCCCACCCCTTAACACTGCCCCCACAGTGACTCCTCCCCTTAAAATTGGACCTCCACAGCAGCCCACCCCCTTAAAATTGGACCTTTACAGCAGCCTTTCCCTTTAACAGTGAGTTTCATAGCCCACCACCCCTTTGACAGTGACCTCCACAGGGGCCCACCCCCTTAACAGTGGCCTTTACAGCAATCTGCTCCTTAACACTGACCTCCATAGCGGACCATACCCTTAACTGTGACCTCCACAGCAGCCTGCCCCTAGGCCAGATAGTCCGGCTTTCAGACTCGCAGGGCCTGGATGGACACAGGGATTTCCTTTTGAACAGCTCACTCTCAGACAGCAGCACTGTGCTCAGTGTGAGCGGCAGGGAGAAGGTCACCCTCCCTCCCACCCCTGCAGCTGACAGAAGTTGATTTTTAACTTCATTTTTTCAATCCCTGTCAGCTGATGAGTGGGAGGAGACGTGGCCTAACCAGATCAGGGCGTGGCTTAGCGGGACCTAGAAGTTGATTTTCAACTTCATTTTTTCAATCCCTGTTGGCTAAGGAGTGGGAGGGGGCATGGCCTAACCGGATCAGGGGCGTGGCTTAACAGGACCTAGGGGGTGGGGTTTTAAGTTTGTCTTTTGAGGGTGGACAAATTGTGGCAGGGGGCTGGGCCCCTTCCTGCAAGAGTGACACCCCTCTGGACACCTTACTGGCTCATTTGCATACCAAATTAACTGTATTTTCAGAGGATAAAAACATCAATTGCTGGAACAAAGTCACATCTTAAAATAAGGTACTAAGTGCTATTAGGCCATGGCTTTACTTCAATAGTGATTATCCTGGTAACAGATTTCCTTTAAAGCTTACCTACAGCAGTGAAGAAAAATAGCTGGGTTATTATGGAAACCTGATGTAAAGCTGTGTGTATGTGGAGACAGGGCCTGCGAGCTTCTATTAGCTGATAAGGGTCATGTGACCAAGCTGCTATTGGCTAATGCATTTTTTTTGGGGAATATCTCAGAAACGGTACGTCTTAGAGAGCTCAGACCTGGTCTAAAACCTTCCCGGACACCTGATGTACCTGTGTGCCAAATTTCGTGATTGTAAATACAACGGTGCGGATTCCTTTTAGCGGACATGCATACATACACACACGTATACATATACACTCAGCTTTATACTGTATATTAGATTTCGCCACTAATACACGGCAAACTGGGGTTCACAATATATCACTGCAGTGCAAAATGTAAATTAGGCCCAAATTGTTTTCTACTTTAACACAACAGGCTTTTCAACAGAGAAGTACAACGTTGGACGGCGAATATATTTTTATTTTGCCACTAATACACTGAAAACAGGGCTTCCGGATATATCACTGCAAAGCTGAGCGGCAAAGATATTTTTTCTTTTTCCACTAATACATGCAAAAAAGGGCTTTAAAACACATAACTGCACCTCTGAGGGGCAAAGATATTTTCCCTTTTTCCACTAATACACAGAAAAAAGGGCTTTAAAACAGATAACTGTATCGCTGAGCGGAAAATATATTTTACATTTGGCACTAATACACAACAAAAAGGGCTGTAATTTTTGCCCTTCACCACACAACGGCTAATAAGCCCTTTTTTTCTACTAATACAAGCCAAAAAATGCTTTAGAACATGTAACTGCACCGCACAAGGGCAAATAAAACATAGACATATTTCCTTGTAATAAACCCTGTTAATGCCTGTATTAAACAGCACTTGCACCCTAATAAGACAGGTTTCCTTGAATTACAGAGCTGTATAATGGCAATTTGGATCCCCAGTCAGTGCAGCAAGGTGTAATCGGATTGTTCCTATTACCAAGGCTATCACCTCCCCGACTGAACCCTGTTCAACACAAATGCTGGTTGAATGATTCCTCCCTATCCTTTCCCTACAACTTGAGTAATCTTTCCCTGCACTTGTAAATCAAGTCTTTCCTATTACTTTCCCTAGCGCCTGCATACACGTCTTTCCCTGCACTAAACACGCTGGTGAATGGCAGACTCTAAGTTGGCCGCTGTATTTATAGGGCTGTGACATCACAGGGCTATCTGGCTGCTGATTGGCTGCTTACAGGTCAGTATGGGTGATCCTGCCTTCCCAGAGTTCCTTGCCCCATGTCCTCACACTTGTAGCAGCCATTTTAGGAAAAAATGCGATTCATTACCATGAAGTAATTCGCATTCGGTGCAAATGGAAATTTTCCTGGAATTCAGATTGAATTCCACTTTGTCAGCTTCAATTTGCTTATCTCTAGTGTACATCTTTAATCTTGTGGGGTAACACATTCTAAATAATACATTGGCTTGAGCAAGGGGCTGGCAAAGTCCAGGAGACTGTCCAAGCACTTCAGCCCGGAGCACTCTCCTGGACCTGCAACGACCTGCCTCCATACCACTTGATCTGCGACGTGCCAACTTGCTTGAAATCAACATTGCATATGCTTGTGCGTCTGTACATCTGCATCAAAAAGCCAGGAACATTTTTGTCATACACCAGACAGCCTCAGCAGCAGGGAACACACTTTTGGGGATGAGCAGCATAGGCAATATTTGTTTTTGCGATATTTCACAAATTTTTGGCCTAATATTTGCAATAAATTAGCAAATTCTAGAATTCGTTATCTCCAGTCACTATTTTCTTGATTGCAAAAATTAGCAATGTAATATGCACGTATTGCACGCACAATACAGGCGTGGGTCACTTATGCTACATTTTTCAAGCTGCTAGAAGTTTCCTGAGACTGGACAAAATGCACAGTACAGTAATTCCTATCACAGTACCTAACACCCTGCCCTTGAACCTATCAGCTACACTATATCAGGATATAACCTACACTGACTATCTCCCACTAACTATCTTTATTATATATGAGTTAACTAACTATTGTAATTGACTGAGCAATGTAAATGACTCAGCAAAGCACAAAGCACAGCAATGACACTGCTGTCTCTCTCAGAACTGTAAAAAACTGCAGAAAATGGCTGCTGGGAGTTTCTTATATAGTAAGGGGTAGGCAACTTTCCTATTGATTGCTAGGGATGTTGCTAAGCTCAGACAAAGATTTTGCAGCCTTCTCACTGGCCCACAAACAAGAAGCAGTGAGGGTAGTGATGAAAAAAAATCTAGAATATTCACGATTATGAAGATATAGCACTATATTCTAAATCTTCACGAAGCCTCGAAGTGCCGATATTCGAGATAAAAATTTGCAATTAGAATATTCGCGATCAACACTAGTTGCTTTGAGGTCAGACAGTAGTAGCTCATCCAAGATGCCTGTCGGTTGCTAATGCCCTTCGAAGAGGCTATAAAATTTGTGAGCAGGGACAACTGCGGCATGAACAATGTTATCACTCTCATATTTATCTTAGAACAGACGCTGATGCTCATGCAGCAGTGGACAATGGCAAAAGAACAGCCAACGCTTCTTGCTGTCCGCCCTGTAGCTGTTGGGGACACACAAAGGGTATCTGCCATGGAGAAGGAGGATGAGGAGTTGCCACTGCAAGAGGAGGAGGAGCTAGAGGACTATAATGATGATCACTCAATTGTCTCAGTGGGAAGTGGAGCCGGAAAAAACTGGCTTCTCTGGCACAGTAGCCAGAATGGCGACCTGTATGCTTGCCTGCTTATCCAGTGACAAGCGTATTGTTGACATCAAGCAGTCTGATGATTACTGGATAGCAAGGTTTTTAGACCTTCGCTATCAAAGCAAAATGGGGGATTGTTTTCCTCTCACAGAAATGGAGGGCAAATTACATTATTACCCAGAAACATTGTGTATATAGCTTGCCACAGCTTACGGCGAACAGACTCCTGCTGCCAGCATGTCTGGAACGGAGGCCCTTTGCCGCCTCCCTGTAGAGTCACCCCCTCCCACCGCCACAAGCAGCAGAAGCCGCAGCAACAGTAGCAGCAACCATTTTAGTCCCCTCAACCTGATGGTGCAGTTTTTCCACATGCTACACCAGGCTGAGGCCAGAGGCTAAACTCTAGCCAGTCTCTGGCACAATCCCTGTTCCCTGACCCCATAAATTTCTGGGCACGCAGACTGGAACAGTGGCTCAAACTGGCACAGCATGCTCTCTTTCTTATTTTTTGTCCAGCCTCTGATGTCATCTCGGGGAGAGGGTTTTCAGCACTGCAGAGGTTTTGATGACATCCACATAGACCAAGTTGTCCTCCGATAGTGTTCAAAACGCTGCTTCTGCTGCCGCTACTATTGTGGCATATGCCACTATATCCACACCATACCCTTTCAATATTCACACTACACTGCTGCTGCTACCAATTAAAAAGGGAGAATTTTTCTTAGCCTTATTTTCAATAAGCCATTTTTTGTTCTCACAATCAACACTTGTGCGTGTCATATGGGCAGGCATTCTGACCCTGTCAAGGCATATTTTGTAGACGCTTGGTTCCCCAAGTCACTTTTTTATTTCGTTTTTTTTTATCCCATAACACTGCATGTGATTAAACATCCTCTCCCTCCAATGAGGGACAATTTTTGGAAGCTTTGGAGTATTAAAAAGTAGAACACATGTGCTGGTGCTGTGTGTTTTTTAACACGCTGCATGTTAACACCGTCAAATGTGCATTTACCCATAGCTATGTATGTCAGGATCATTCAGACATCATTTACTATTGCTTTCATTGCGTTCAAGAACTTGAGGATTGGGGAGTGGAGAGGGAAAAAAATCATAAAAAATTAACGAAAAGAGACAAGTTTTCCTAAAAAATCCTAGGAGTCCTAGGAGACTAGAGGGTGTTATATACAATTTTTCAGGCCAATTATAGCAACTTTGGTTCTGTCCAAATCAATTTGGGACTCTGAACCGAAATGTTTTAAAAAATTCAGCGAACCTGAACTGAACCGAATCTTGAGTGGTTCGTTCATCTCTAACGCTAATCTTAATAAATATCCCCTTAAGTTTGTAATTTACTGGTAATGTACATATTCTATGTGAAGAAGGTAAAATTGATATATGATGCTGGTACTGTATGTCCCTTTCCACTTTCTTAAAGCTTTACAATATATTTCATGCCTTTGCCTACTGTTTGAATCTTTCTATTTTATGCAGTGTTTCTTTGAAGGGTGCATTTATTACTTTTCATTTTTTTCCCCTATGATTACCTGCAGTGTTTTATATTTTCTGTTAATGCAATTGTACAAAAGAAGCAAAAACCCATGTAAAGAGCTGCTGTTTTCAGCTGCCAAAAAATGCTCCCCCCTCCCCCCAAATAGGAAATGTAACCAGGTATAAGATAATTGAGAACAGGATGCATTGTAGAGCAATGCAAAATCTGTATCACTGCCACCCAAATGTCACACATCATCTACAGTACTAGTCTGCATCTGTAATGTTTAGGACCCCTCAGACTCCTAACTGCAACCTCTTTACCCAGTATAGTTACATTCTTTATCGGTAGATAAATGTATTTACTCTACTGCAAATATGTTGAATGATCCATAAAAACACTTGTCATCTTTTAACATCCTAGAGCTTTCCCACAATCTTTATTTCATCATCTTTACAGTTCTCTCCTTTGTGCCTCTCCAACTTCTCTCCTCCCTCCTTCTTCTATAATATTCGGCATGCTGTTCTTTTTGAAATAATTAGCGCTTTCGCATTTAAGGAGATGAAAATTGGAGTCTGTATACAAATTACTTTTCTGTCAGTTACTTAAAGAGAGATCACGGAGGGGGGTGAGAAGGATGGATGAGAATTAATGTCGAATTTTTTTGTACGTCATGGGAGGGGTTATTCCCAGTGGAAGGAAATGAGTTATTCATAGAGCGAAAAAAGGATTGCATTTCAGCAACAGATCAAGGCTGCATGAACCACAATGCTTTGCAAATGGCAGAGAGTTAAAAGTAAGTGCAAATAGTGGGCACTGTAAGAAGGTACCTGGAATCATCGTGGATGAAGTAAGAGCCGGTATTTTATGTGTCAGTAGCAGCTATTGCTAATTGACACCTAAAGATTTAGCATGGCTGTTATAGCTGATCCGAGACGGCTCTTACTGGGAGTAGTCAAAGTGCTTGGTGGCTGACTACTCCCCATGTTCCATACTGGGTTTTGCCAGGCATAAAAACCAGCCAGCACTGCCAGATGTGTGGATTTACCTCCCTCTGACAGTGAAGCTCAGGAGTCTGTGTGCTGTGAACTCAGGGCTGTGCTGGGATTTGAGGTTTGAGCTGGGCTGGAGGACTCAGGCCCCTCTAAAGGCGAACAGGCCGCCTATGGACTTGATGAGGCTGAACAGCTAACAGGGTGTGAATTATCACCCAGGAGAAAAGGTGACTTTTATTGTCTATGGACTTTCCTTGTGTGTGAACAAACACAAAGCCACCTACATTTTGTGATACAGCTTATCTGCATTTTGTTGTACACCAATGTGTGAATAAACACTGCTGTTTGATTCAAGAACTGTGTACTTTGCCTCTACACTGCATCCGCTAGTCTTAACTACCAGAGAGAATCCCAACAGCACACACATGCAGATGTGTCCTTCCTTACCTTTCCTTTTGGTTTGAAATATCCCAAGATGTGTAGCACAAGATGACCAGCTTTGAAAAAGAAAAAGACTTTTGCCCCACTTTGTGGACATTGTAAATAACGCATGTGTTTAAAGCTGGTCATCTAACCCTCTCATCTCAAGACATATGAAGCCAAGATGAAAGGTAAGGAAGGACACATCTAAGATTTACAACAATGATACAACTGGTAATAGTGATATGTTGGCTATGTTTTAATTATAACTTTTTTAAATGCAATATCAAGCTAATTTTATGACTTGAAATTGAAGCAAAGATTCAGTTCTCTGTCCTGTGTAGTATGTATTAAAATACTCTGGTCAAGTGTGTTGTGCTTCTCATAGCACCGATCACCTGATTCACATGTCTACTTTCTACTGAATCACATGAGTCACATGAGTGCCCCTTCAAATTATAAAATCTTTTGCTAAACAAATATTGCATTTTATGACTAAATTGCAAGTTTTTGTATCTAATAATTTGTTTCTCTCTCTTTTTTTTTTTACAGCGTTCAAAATCACCACTGTGCCTGGGACATCATTCTAACAGTGCTCCTATCTCAATGAGACATTTCATTTCTAGAGACTGCCCAAAAGAGAAGGGAAAAGGGGGAAATTTTGTTTGTTAGTTAGTCTGGAATAAAAGACAGAAATAATATAGAACTCATGTAAGAGAAGAGAGGGGAATTTCTATTATAGGGTTATTAAACTGCACCTATCTGTTCCATAGAACAACAGCCAGGACAGGAATGTAAAGATACATTCCCCCTTTTTTCTCTCCCCTTCCATCCTTCCCTTAAAACTTTTCCCTTCCTTCTCTCCTTTTTCCCCATTTTACAATTTTAAAACTCATTTATTCTTCTTATTAGTTTAATAGCATTTTTATATATTATTGTGCTATACATCTGGCTTTTATAAAGCAAATTATATGTTCATGATATTTTTCATTTATATATTTATCATCTTTTTGCATTTTTGAATATTTTTCTTGTCTTCCTTACAATCAATATGGCTTTATTTTTTCAATAACCTTTGTACTAATGTCCAAGCCCTATTTTTCACCTCTTGTATATTTTCAATTCTAATTCCTCTTCATTTACTCTCCATGTGGTCCTTTCTGTGTCTGTCTTCCCTCCTCTCCCTTCCCCTCTGTTCCCTTTCCCTCCAGTTTTATGGGGCCCCTGGTCAATGGGTCCGTTACTCTCGTCCTACATTAGCAAGTGGTAATGGAGGGTGGGGAGAAGACCTCACCTTCCGGCTTCGAACCAATGCCAGCCGTGGCCTACTCCTTTATCAAGATGATGAAGGTGACTGTGATTTCCTGGAGTTAGCTCTTGATGGAGGAAGGCCACGTTTGAGGTTCTCTATCTCTTGCTCTGAGCCTGCAGTTGTACGTTTACCTCGAGTAGTATCAGATGGGCTCTGGCATGGTATAGTAATTGGAGGTAATGGTCGGGAAGGGTGGTTGGCTGTAGATGGAGAAAGAGGAGCAGCTGAAGTGCGTTCAAAGCGTAGAGAAATGATTCTTCGTAGTGACCTTTTTGTTGGTGGTCTCCCTTCTGATCTACGTTTATCAGCTTTAACCTTGGGTGGAGCCAAATATGAGCCACCTTTTCTGGGTGAATTAGAAGGGCTAAGGTTGGGAGGAAGGCCAGCTCAGTTACTGGCTAGCCAAGGGGTAGGAGGAACAGAGGAAGAGGAAGAGAGGGGGGAAGATCGGGAGAGGGTCTATTCATGTAGAGGAGCAAACCCCTGTCTCAATGGAGGAAGATGTCGAGATGATGTGGAGGGGGATGTACGATGTGACTGTCGGGACACTGGATACCATGGAGAAAATTGCTCAGAAGGTGAGTTTTGTATGCATGTTGATTTGTTAACCCTCTTATTGGATAGTTTGTCACTCAGTCTACTTTTTTAAAGGGAGTCTGTCACTTGTTTTTCACCAATATATCTAAGAGCACTGTACCACAGAAGATTGCATACACATCCCAACTTTATTCCATGTCCAGAAAAAGCACTTTTATTTTGCTGAAAAACAGTTCCCAAGTGCCCAGCTCTGCTGCTGCAAGTGCTCAAAGCAAACCAGACTAAAGAGGGGAGGGCTGCTTTAGTTGCTCATACCTTGGAATTGGTAGCCTGCCCTTGTTTAAAAGCTGGCGTTCCAACCTTTCAAACGATACCAGAATCATAGCATTATGTCCACTATATCAGAAAATAAGGTTGTTAGAAATCGAGTCAGCAGTGAAAGCTGTTTTTACTTTCACTTTTAGCTGGGCACTTAGGAGCTGTTTTACAGCAGAATAAAAGTGCACACAGGTATGCTTGGAATGTGTCTGCAATCTTCTCTGGGGCAGTGCTTTTATTTATTTTGGTGAAAATTAGGTGACAGACTCCCTTTAACTATTAAAATGCAAAATGCAAATTTCCTTTATGGAGAAAACATAATAAAAACTACATGCAGCCAAAAAATAAAATTTTCTGCTTTAACTATCAATACATTCCTTCAATTAAACTTTTCACAATAACGAGATTTGCCATTAAGAAGGCGTGAAAGTTGTTTCAACTGTCATAAACTTAAGCTTGTATATAAAGGAATTAACTTACACGTACTCTATAATATATACAGTAACTTTAAGCAATTATCATCGTTGAGGAGAGTGGCCTCAGCAGAACACAGTCCTCTTTTTATAGGCCATTTTTTGGACAGGGCATCATGACAGTCTGTGTTTTTATGCCTCCTACATTCAATCTTTATTATTGTCCGGCAGTGGCTTTTTTATCTCCCCATTTAGGACACTTGTAAATAAGCCGAGCAGGTATGTTTATTGGGGAGGGGGATTCAGGGGACTCTGCTTACTGCTACCTAATGTGTGTGGCTTTAGGCTTTCCCTATTCAACAGGGTCTCATTGGTTTTTGCTTTCAATCATAAATTCACACACAATTCACACATATTCACAAATGCCAACAAATATCAAAAGCCTAACACACGCTAGGTTTAAACACAAGTCACTTGAATAATAGTGCCACTGAAACCTGCATACTTTCACAGCCCCACTTTGTTTTACTCATTTTTTTAGTTTTTATTCATAAAAAAACTAATTAAAATTACATAACTGATTAATCCAATTAGAAAGAAGCATCACTTCTTCCCACTCCTCTCGCCCCAATTAAGAGCAAAAGAAAAAAAAAGTCTTTATTAAGTACAAAAATAAGAAAGCTTAAATTCCAAACAATATCTCAGTTGCTTCTAAAACTTCTCATCCTGGTTTCTTTTTAAAGACCAATGGGGTTATTTATCAAACCGGTGTAAACTAGAACTGGCTCATTTGCCCATAGCATCCAATCTGATTCCACCTTTCATTTTCCAAAAGAGCTGTCAAAAATGAAAGGTGGAATCTGATTGGTTGCTACTTGCTATGGGCCACTAAGCCAGTTCTACATTGTACCAGTTTGAAAATGACCCCACATATTTTTTATGGTCCATTATATCTTTCTCCTTGCCTGTATTTTGGTCTACAAAAATGGGATCCGCCAAATACAGATACCTTCCATGTGCATTCTGCACATTTTATATTCCCATCAATAAAGTGGGATATCCCTGTCCTCAACTTGGATAAGAATGGGTTCTATAATTTGCAGAATGGCCCATGTAAAACACCAAAAATTAAATACCATAAATATCTCGCGTGAAGTTATTCGTTTATCACCTATAACGCTCAAAAAGCTACCACACAAGTAAATATTATCAATTGATCCTTTATTAAACATCCATATGTAATACATTAATAATATGTTAAAAAATACATAAAGCAGCAACCATGGGAACACAGAAGTGTTTCAGAAAATTAAAAACAAAAAGAGCTCCGGACCATGAGGGACTAGTATACCCACAAAATAGCAGCATCAAACAGGTGGGGCTCATATAGCATAGTGCACACAACTTGCCATACACCGCATTAGTCCATGCAGGGCGGTATTGTCCTTGTGCACCCCTACAATATGAGACTGCTGAGGGGAAAAAAATCATATATGTTACTGACCCAGTCTGGAGCAGCCGCCCGACGATTGTTTCACTTCACACTTCCTCTAGGGGCATACTCCACTCACCAAATGTCCACTCCTATATACTTCCTTAATTTGACCTCAGCCAATGGATGCGCCTCTGACCAGCTGTCCGCTAACACACAATCACCCAGATACATTTCCGGGAGAGTGTTTCAGAGTCTAATCACGTGTCATTCCCATAGCTAACACGTCACCCGCCTCGCGACCCGCCCACCGAGATCCAGCATCATATGACGCAGGGATCCGAAGTCACGCGGCGCAGCCAGCCGCATCATGTAGCATGGCCTGTCCCATGGCAACAGGATCACGCGGCGGGTCACATGATCGACTCAGACGCTAGGTGATGTATACACCGCTCTTCCTACATCTACTGCTCTAGTTATCCGGGTCAAAAATGCATGGTATGTAGCCCCATAACATACAAAAATCAGCATAAATAGATTTGTAAAGATAGCAAAGCAGAGTCTTATAATTAGGTAGACCATTATCAACATTATTCTATATATATATATCACTTTGACACATCATGATTAAAATACCGTGAAATATATGATTACAATACAGTTGTGAAGAATACATGATTACACCCCAGTTATAAAGAGTATGTATAATATATATTGAATACCAATAAATACTAATTTATTCTATACTAAACCTTATGCTATATTGTGTACTTCGATTAAAATACCCACACGAAGTGTAGGCAGTGGACAATATCCTCCACTGGCATAATGTATAAAGGAATAATATAACATAAACATATAAAAAGAGATATATGGCCTGCATGCCATGTGTATATAACAAAAAATATACACTCACCTAAAGAATTATTAGGAACACCTGTTCTATTTCTCATTAATGCGATTATCTAGTCAACCAATCACATGGCAGTTGCTTCAATGCATTTAGGGGGGTGGTCCTGGTCAAGAAAATCTCTTGAACTCCAAACTGAATGTCAGAATGGGAAAGAAAGGTGATTTAAGCAATTTTGAGCCTGGCATGGTTGTTGGTTCCAGACGGGCCGGTCTGAGTATTTCACAATCTGCTCAGTTACTGGGATTTTCACGCACAACCATTTCTAGGGTTTACAAAGAATGGTGTGAAAAAGGAAAAACATCCAGTATGCGGCAGTCCTGTGGGCAAAAATGCCTTGTGGATGCTAGAGGTCAGAGGAGAATGGGCCGACTGATTCAAGCTGATAGAAGAGCAACGTTGACTGAAATAACCACTCGTTACAACCGAGGTATGCAGCAAAGCATTTGTATGCAGCAAAGCACAACCTTGAGGCGGATGGGCTACAACAGCAGAAGACCCCACCGGGTACCACTCATCTCCACTACAAATAGGAAAAAGAGGCCACAATTTGCACGAGCTCACCAAAATTGGACTGTTGAAGACTGGAAAAATGTTGCCTGGTCTGAGTCTCGATTTCTGTTGAGACATTCAAATGGTAGAGTCCGAATTTGGCGTAAACAGAATGAGAACATGTATCCATCCTCTGATGGCTACTTCTAGCAGGATAATGCACCATTTCACAAAGCTCAAATCATTTCAAATTGGTTTCTTGAACATGACAATGAGTTCACTGTACTAAAATGGCCCCCACAGTCACCAGATCTCAACCCAATAGAGCAGGGATCAGCAACCTTCGGCACTCCAGCTGCTGTGGAACTACAACTCCCAGCATGCAAACATACTCGGCTGCGCTTCTAACTCCCTTAGAAGTGAATAAAGCATTCTGGGAGTTGTAGTTTCTGAACAGCTGGAGTGCCGGAGGTTGCTGATCCCTGCAATAGAGCATCTTTGGGATGTGGTGGAACGGGAGCTTAGTGCCCTGGATGTGCATCCCTCAAATCTCCATCAACTGCAAGATGCTATCCTATCAATATGGGCCAACATTTCTAAAGAATGCTATCAGCACCTTTTTGAATCAATGCCACGTAGAATTAAGGCAGTTCTGAAGGCAAAAGGGGGTCCAACACCGTATTAGTATGGTGTTCCTAATAATTCTTTAGGTGAGTGTACATAGTGATATGTGTTAATCAAAATACCCTCATAGTGCATAGTAAGATCAATCACATGATACCTCTTTTATTTAGTCCCACTTATCATAAAATATTATAAAATAAAAGACACATATCACAAAGAGATATATGTTGTATACTCTGATGTCATCATCCCCAGAAGTGCAAGTGCATGAAAAGACAGGAAAAGGGGGGGAAAGGGGGGGAAAGGGGGAGGGAAAGAGGTGGAGGGGAATTGTGAGGTGCCGTGTACAAAGTGCTCAGTGCTCAGAGTGCAGGAGATGATGATATCAGGGTTAGAGTTCACCCTTCTCGATTCCATAGTTAAATCATGAAAGTATCATATATGATGGTACCACAGCCTACATTCCTTACAGACACAGGTTATTCATGTGCCTTACATCAACGGCATAGGGAACATGATAATTCAAATACATCCGTCATCCCACTTTCCAAGGGAAAAACAACAGTAAAACATCATAAAGTTCCCCCCACTGCCCTGCCAGACTCCGGTATTGTGTGTAAATGATGATATTTCGTCCAGTCTCGTCATCCATCCATTGCATGGTCCGTATACTGAGGTAGATAATATTATGTCAGTCAGAATAAACTAGAAGCAAGGATAGAAATATGGCATATAAGTAATAGTATATTTCAAAACCACCATGTAGCTAAAAAAGAAAAGCTACAACGAGGGCAACTATTAAAACACCTTATTTTATCAACAAACAGTTAAAAGAAACCCATCCTACCTGGTGGTTCCACGATGATCCTGGTCATTCGAAGCAATATGGGGAACAATCTATAAAAACGGAATATAGCTGTTATAATCATTTAACCCTACCGGGGCCATAGTTTTCAAGGTATATATCCAGCGTGTCTCTCGTTGGGCCAGTAATTTCTTCCAATTGCCTCCTCTTTGGGAGATCATTACATGATCAATCCATCTGAAACGTAAAACTGATCCATCACAAGCATGCTCTGCTTTAAAATGCCTTGGTATTGTCATGAGTAGTTGTACATCAGTCACCTCCTTGGCAGCTTCAATCGACAGGACATGCTCGCGGATCCGCTTTTTAAACTGGCGAGAGGTCATCCCCACATATATTTTCTTGCAGGGGCAAATGGCCCAGTAGATCACCCCTATCGTTGCACAGTCAATGGGATATGTGATTTTAAATTCTTTCTGGTGTGTAGCATCCCAGAATGGCCCATGTGTATCTCACCCATAAAAATGAATGGGTCAGTGTGCTAGCATCAAAAAATTCCATACAAATAAAAATATAGTCATGTGCATGAAGCCTTATTTATGGGGTTATGAGAACTCAGTGATTAGCATTGTAAAGATATCTAACCATTTGCCATCTTAAGTATCTCCAATATTGTTGTGACTCAATACCTGGGCTAAAATGTGAGCTCATGAGACAGTTTGCCTATGGTTGTCTATTATATTGTTTTATGTCATATTGACCAATTCACCTGATATCTATCAGACATTGCTCAACTCCACTGCAAAACATTTATGGGGAATCAAGATGAGATTTATTTTCTGCCAGAATTCTTGTAATTATGCACAAACTGTAGGTAGGTAGGTTCAATAGAGATGTTCACAGTAACATCGTTTATGAAAAATGGTGGCCAATCACAGGAAGAAGGGAGTCGCTGATCACATCAGAGCCTGGCTACTGGGAGTTAGCAGGGACACACGTCAACAAGCAAATATACTGCAATAATAGCAATAAGACAGCCAATCCAAGAGACTTGGGGCATGGTAAATATATTTGTTCCATTATTGTAGAGCAGGGATCAGCAACCTCCCGCACTCTAGCTGTTCATTCACTTCTGTGGGAGTTAGAGGAACCGCTGAGCATGTTTGCATGCTGGGAGTTGTAGTTTTACAGCAGCTGGAGTGACAAAGGTTGCTAGTCCCTGTTGTAGAGTACTAATCCTACACTTAACCAAATGCTAAAAAGCTCTTTTACACATTCAGATTATTTGGCCTATTATTGGCAATAAGCATTCGTATTAAAGGGGTTATCCGAAACTACTGTATAAATTGCTCCCCCATATGCCGGGCCCCTCACACTGAATATACAGGGTGGGCCATTTATATGGATACACCTTAATAAAATGGGAATGGTTGGTGATATTAACTTCCTGTTTGTGGCACATTAGTATATGTGAGGGGGGAAACTTTTCAAGATGGGTGGTGACCATGGCGGCCATTTTGAAGTCTGACATTTTGAATCCAACTTTTGTTTTTTCAATAGGAAGAGGGTCATGTGACACATGCAACTTATTGGGAATTTCACAAGAAAAACAATGGTGTGCTTGGTTTTAACGTAACTTTATTATTTCATGAGTTATTTACAAGTTTCTGACCACTTATAAGATGTGTTCAATGTGCTGCCCATTGTGTTGGATTGTCAATGCAACCCTGTTCTCCCACTCTTCACACACTGATAGCAACACCACAGGAGAAATGCTAGCACAGGCTTCCAGTATCCGTAGTTTCAGGTGCTGCACATCTCGTATCTTCACAGCATAGACGATTGCCTTCAGATGATACGAGATGTGCAGCACCTGAAACTACGGATACTGGAAGCCTGTGCTAGCATTTCTCCTGCGGTGTTGCTATCAGTGTGTGAAGAGTGGGAGAAGAGGGTTGCATTGACAATCCAACACAATGGGCAGCACATTGAACACATTTTATAAGTGGTAAGAAACTTGTAAATAACTCATGAAAGAATAAAGTTACGTTAAAACCAGTACACCATTGTTTTTCTTGTGAAATTCCCAACAAGTTTGATGTGTCACATGACCCTCTTCCTATTGAAAAAACAAAAGTTGGATTCAAAATGGCCGACTTCAAAATGGCCACCATGGTCACCACCCATCTTGAAAAGTTTCCCCCCTCACATATACTAATGTGCCACAAACAGGAAGTTAATATCACCAACCATTCCCATTTTATTAAGGTGTATCCATATAAATGGCCCACCCTGTACTTACCTGGCTCCCTGCTCCCCGCGCCACTCTGCTGCTGCTTCTCCCAATACGCGGATGAAAAGATCCTGTGTCGGGGGGAGCAGCCAATGGCAGGCAGTGATGGGGACGAGCCTCTCTAGCATTGTGAGTGATGCTAGAGAGGCTCCCCCCGACACCGGATGTTTTCATCCACGCACGGGGAGAAGCAGCAGCGGTTGTGTGGGGACCAGTAGTGGCACAGGGAGTGGGGAGCCAAAATATTCAGTGTGAGGGGCCCAGGCATATGGGGGAGCTTTTTATAGTCTCGGATAACCCCTTTAATGCTCATTCCCAATAATTGGCCAGTGTAAATGTGCCACCAGTCAAAAGATAAACTAGCATATGGATGAAAATGGGTTTGACTAGGTGAAATCGAAATTTGTCAGCAGCACATTGCCCTGTGTGAACACATGATTGCTGTATGTAAATGATCAGGCAGTTATCCAGAACGTTTGATTCATTCCAGAATGCCTGATGCATCAGCCTTTGTAATGGAGTCTTAAAGGGGCCTTTTATTACAATAGCTTTATAAAATTATGAAAGAACTTTTTTTTAATGATTTTATTCAATATGACTACTCAAAGATTTCACAACTGTCCACTCTGAACACCTCTTTATCCAGTGAACTAATCTAAACATATTTAATGATCATAAAAATAAACTTTTCCATGTACCTGCACTCCAGAAGTCTGGCTTTAAAAAGTCGCAAAATAGGATTCTGCAACTTTTGGGGCTCATTTGTGCAAACATTTTGTGAAAGTTTGCATTTTTACACCACTTACACCAGTTTAGAAAAATGGTCCGGAAAGGGGGCTAAGCTGATTTAAGAACTGTGATATTTTAAAAAGTCTCATAAATAGCCAGTAAAAGGATGGCGTGAAAAGTAGAGTCACATCTCAAGACAGAAGTGTTACATTTCAAGATGCATCGGATTTATCGAACAACATGTATTTGATATAGTAAATTTGGAACAATAATCAGTTTTGTCCCAGATACTTATGTCTAATGTTTTTTACGGGTGGAACACACTTCCATTGGTAACTGTTAAAGGGGATGTTAATTATGGATATTTATGCAAATCTCAATAATTCATATTCATAAATAGGCGTGAGCCGTCTAGTAATGACTCCGCCTATTTATGCCTAAATCATATATATATATACCTACTGATTACCTCTGTTACCTATACACTCCACTGAACTACATGTGGCTATTGCTGCAGCGCCTTACTACTACAAAAGACTACACACTGTGCTTAAATAAAAGGTATTTATTAACACACTATACGTCACAGTATAATATATTTGCTTATAGCTATATATATCTATATCAAGGGAATAGATATATATAGTTATAGCAGCACACAGCAATATAAGTAAACACACTATAACAACACACTAATACGGTTCTAACTACACTAACACAGTCCCAAGTCCTCCCCAGGATCTAACTACAATTACAATAATACAAGTCTAATTATACGCTATATCTATATATATTTATAGATCAATGGTTATAAATATATATACATATAGACGCACACACCACAATACAAACCTAACTACACTAGACAATTCACAATTCACAATTCCACCCCACACTGTAGCTATACAATACACTTACATACATTCCTTAGCAGCCCACCCAACCTGGCTCTAAGCTATAGCTATGGGAGGCAAAGGGTTAACACACACTCAGCTGCTGCTGGGGTAAGCAGGAAGCAGTGAAGGGGTAGGATTACAGGGCAGCTACAGGGGTAACTGGGGCTGCCTCAAGGGTACAGGCTCATCAGGGATTAATGCTGAGGCAGGGCAGTTCAGCAGCCGGGGTTAGGGAATGGTTGGTGGAATAGGGGTAAATCAGGGCAGGAGTATTAGGGGTCTGGAGGAAAAGGGTTACTCAGCCATCTCCAGGGGCATGTGGCCTCTCTTCCTTCAGGGAGCTGTTCCCATGTGTCTCTGATTGTAGTCAGGTCCCAAGAGGCCGCACCTTTGTCCTGCTTAGGCTAATATAGCCCAAAAGCAGCCCCCTCCTCCTTCAACAGGAGGGTGATGACATCATCGTGGGTGTGTGACAGAATGCTTGAACTGAAACAAAGGACTTCCTGCCCAAGCTATAAATGAGAGCCTCCCCCCCAGCTGCTACACCATAACATCACACACTCCCACGTCATAACAGAACCAGGCTGATCAATATATATGTGCACATATACACACTACACAACCTGGGGATCCATATACTGGGCCCACATTTAGGTATATACATCCATATAGATGTTTGGGGCACATCTACCTGCATGTACATATACACGATATAACTCTGGGGCATAAATGGGCAGTAATAAGCCCACCTGCCTATGGATATATTATACATAGAGATGTATGCTGACACGGGGGCATACATACATCTCCATGTATACACCCATACCACCTGGACCGGCCCATGCAAAAGGGCCAATATACATGCATATATGTAAGGGCATATATACTGTACATATATATTTAAATCCAACACTTCCCTCAACAGTAACTACCTATAATTTTAGTGAAGTAAACGTAATTATCTAACAATCGTTGATTAAAAAAACAGACCTTTTCATATGATCTTTTTTTATTTTTATTAAGTATTCTTTATTCCAGCAAAATTATACAAACCGGAACATTAATATATATATATATATATATATATATATATACACTCACCTAAAGAATTATTAGGAACACCATACTAATACGGTGTTGGACCCCCTTTTGCCTTCAGAACTGCCTTAATTCTACGTGGCATTGATTCAACAAGGTGCTGATAGCATTCTTTAGAAATGTTGGCCCATATTGATAGGATAGCATCTTGCATTTCATGGAGATTTGAGGGATGCACATCCAGGGCACGAAGCTCCCTTTCCACCACATCCCAAAGATGCTCTATTGGGTTGAGATCTGGTGACTGTGGGGGCCATTTTAGTACAGTGAACTCATTGTCATGTTCAAGAAACCAATTTGAAATGATTTGTGACATGGTGCATTATCCTGCTGGAAGTAGCCATCAGAGGATGGATACATGTTCTCATTCTGTTTACGCCAAATTCGGACTCTACCATTTGAATGTCTCAACAGAAATCGAGACTCATCAGACCAGGCAACATTTTTCCAGTCTTCAACAGTCCAATTTTGGTGAGCTCGTGCAAATTGTAGCCTCTTTTTCCTATTTGTAGTGGAGATGAGTGGTACCTGGTCGGGTCTTCTGCTGTTGTAGCCCATCCGCCTCAAGGTTGTGCGTGTTGTGGCTTCACAAATGCTTTGCTGCATACCTCGGTTGTAACGAGTGGTTATTTCAGTCAACGTTGCTCTTCTATCAGCTTAAATCAGTCGGCCCATTCTCCTCTGACCTCTAGCATCCACAAGGCATTTTTGCCCACAGGACTGTCGCATACTGGATGTTTTTCCCTTTTCACACCATTCTTTGTAAACCCTAGAAATGGTTGTGCGTGAAAATCCCAGTAACTGAGCAGATTGTGAAATACTCAGATCGGCCCGTCTGGCACCAACAACCATGCCACGCTCAAAATTGCTTAAATCACCTTTCTTTCCCATTCTGACATTCAGTTTGGAGTTCAGGAGATTGTCTTGACCAGGACCACACCCCTAAATGCATTGAAGCAACTGCCATGTGATTGGTTGACTAGATAATTGCATTAATGAGAAATAGAACAGGTGTTCCTAATAATTCTTTAGGTGAGTATATATATATATATATATATATCCCTCCCCCTCCCCAAGAGAGCAAGAAGGAATGAGAAAAAAACATATATATATATATATATATATATATATATATAAAATTCAGCAGAACATCCGAGGTAAAACGTGCATTATTCACCAGAAAGCGACGTTTCGGTCCTCTCAATGGAACCTTTCTCAAGCAGTAACAAATATACAATGGTGTTTTAAACATATACAGTATATACTCTCCACAATCAAGGATCAATAAATAATTAATATATAAATCGCATAAATATATAATTGCAGTGTAAAAACAGTCTCAATAATCACTCCTCCATATACAACTGTGCAAAATACATGATTTTCAAATATGTAAAAATTATTATAATAAGTGAAATACATAAATATATCATAAGTGATTAACTAAACACATGAAACAAATGTGAAATACCTATATCAAATAATTATTTCTCAGGTGCATGATTAGAAACATATGTAATAGATAATAGAAAAGAGGTAAACACTAACCAGCATGGACTAATCATGTGTTCTTGGCATCTTCAGAGATTCAAAGCGCATGTCTGAAAAAGTATCATGGGAAAAAGCGCTTCACATGCGATCATGTGATGCACAGTAATGTGAGCGCAACCTCGCGCCTCCCACTATGCAAACTATAGCGCTAGTCAGTCAAAAAACATTGTAGCGGCGTCCACGTGACAACAGTCACGTGATCGCTCTCTCTGTTGGAGCGCACCATGACAACAGTTACGTGATCGCTCTCCTATTGGAGCGCACCATGGCACGCAAGCGGCTCCATAGTGATCGCGGTCAATGGCCGTAGGTCACAGGAGCCGCTCACCTGCCAGAGCGCAGTCTCACAACTAGCCACCAACGATTACAAAATATAAAACAATGATATATAGAAAATGTAATATATATATATATATTGGAAGAACATATATGTAATGTACTATGGAAATCTAGTCAAGGACACTTAATCTATATCGGGCAGCACCACTGATCCCAAATTAAAAAGGGAAAAAAAAATTGGTATCAAAGATACCTCAAATCCGGAATCTGTCACAACACACACCTAATCAATACATGGCGCAGTGCGGTCCCCAACGTCCCATTTGGACTACATCAACGTACTCAGTGAAGGGTCCAAGTTCTAACATGGGCAAAAAAATGTACAAGTCCTCAATCTAATGTGGGTCAGTCATCCCGCAAACAGATCTGTAATAGAATTAAATAATCATAACTGTAATAGAATTAAATAATCATTGATGGAGAAAAGACATATAAAACTCCAGAATATCCAAAGATACATGTGATTCAGAATCAAAAATACTTTATTAAAGGAATTACAGTAAAAAAAAAAAAATATATATATATATATGTTAGTCCATGATGGTTCCACTTGTACTGTGTGCCTCAAATCCAGTATATATAAGAAAAGGAAAAAAGCAAAAATGACAAGAAAAAATTTATATAAGCACCAAAAACTACACAAAATGAAAAAAATTAAATCAACTGAACACATTTAAGGTTAAGCCTAGCTAAATAACCAAGGCTACATTTAACCCATTTGGTCTAAGAGTATTCAGTAATGAGATCCAATGAATTTCCCATCTTTTAAATATTAAGTTCCTATTGCCACCTCTCCTAGAAATCGGAATATGGTCCAATAGCATACATTTTAAATCCCCCTCCCTCTGTCCAAGCTCTACAAAGTGCTTGGAAACAGGAAGGTCCATCCGTTTTTTTTTTAAATAGTGTACCTGTGTTTATTAAGGGGAGTTTTAAAATCTAGAAAAGGTTTCACCAACGTATAACAAATTAAAAGGGCACCAAAGAACGTAAATAACTAAAGTAGAATCACATGTTAAATAATGTCTAATGGCATATTTTTAACTAGTAATAGGGTATACAAAGGTACCACCCTTTTGCATATAACGACAATTTACGCAATTCAAGCAAGGGAAACATCCCGTTTTTTGACTGTGTATGAAACTTTGTCCTAATTTTCTGTGTGGACCTACATATATCTGTATGTACAAGTCTATCCTTCAGATGTTTAGGTCTCCTATAGGACATGAGAGGGGGAAGTTTAAATTCTGGTACGTTATCATGTCCACTCTTGAGTATGGACCAATGTTTGTTAATAATAGACCTGATCTTATAGCTTTCTTCCATGTATGTAGGAACTAGGGGAACCCTATTACATGATTTTCTGTCTGACTTTTTTTTTAATCAAAATGCTCTGAGCAAGTTTTGGTAGGAACAGTATTAACATGTGATTTCAAAACTGAGTTAGGGAATCCCCTGTTTCGAAATGCATCAACTATATTATTCAATGGATTGTCCAGCTATTTGTCATCACTGACAATCCGCCTGGCTCTTAGGAATTGACTCAATGGAAGAGATTTAATCATTGCCCTAGGATGAGCACTATGAAAGAGTAATAACGTGTTCTAGGGTTAACATAGACATCAGTAGATAAACCACCATTTTTCAATGTAATTTTAGTATCCAAAAAACTAATTTCCCCCATTGAGTAATTAAACGTAAACTTGATTCCAGTGTCAATAGCATTTAAAAAAGAAAAAAAGAAAGAAAGAAGTTGTTCTGTTCCACTCTATGAATCTCCACCACAACACATGGTCGAAGTGGTGTGATACATAGATAAATGACTACTCTAAGAAGGAGACCGCAATGTTTGCATATGTCGGCGCCACATTAGACCCCATGGCGGTCCCCTTCATCTGCATATAAAAGTGATCCCTAAACAAGAAATAATTACATGGCAACAACAATTGTAGAAGATTTAGAATAAAATCACGGCAACCTGCAGAATAATCTGATTTTTCCAATGCCCTCCTTTCCACGTCAATACTAAAAGAGTGTCTGATAGATGCGTATAGGCTTACAACATCAAAAGAAGCCAAAATTACATGAGATAGAATTTCAGTTGCTGAAAGTTATATTTTTACGCCATGTTCCATTTGAAGCCCCCGTGATGCACCCTTATAGTAGAAACTCCAATAATGTGACCCCATTTTAGAAACTACACCCCTCAAGGTATTCAAAACAGATTTTTACAAACTTTGTTAACCCTTTAGGTGGTCCACAAGAATTAATTGAAATTGGAGATTTTTTTCCGCTAACAAAGCAAGGGTTAACAGCCAAACAAAACTCAATATTTATTGACCTGATTCTGTAGTTTACAGAAACACTCCATATGCGGTCGTAAACTGTTGTACGGGCCAGGGCCGGACTGGGGATAAAAACCAGTCCTGGAAAAAGTTGCATACCAGCCCCACAGCATTGTGTCCTTATTTACTTGTTTATAAAAGGCGAAAGCATTTATTTTAAAACACGTGTGTAAACACGAATATGAATTTTGCCCCACAATAGCTCTTTTGTAGAACACCCATTGTTTATATTATCACAGTAGACCAGCTTTTCCCAAACAGGATGCGATAACGATATGCGATGCGATATTTTAAGGGGATTGTGCTAGAGGTCTATTTGCAGTTTTATGGGGGATCTGTGGATGGCACTGTTATGGGGGATCTGTGGATGGCACTGTTATGGAGATCTGTGGATGACACTGTTATCGAGGGGATCTGTGGATGACACTGTTATGGAGGGGATCTATGGATGACACTGTTATGGAGGGGATCTGTGGATGACACTGTTATGGAGGGGATCTTTGGATGACACTGTTATGGAGGGGATCTATGGATGACACTGGTATGGGGGATCTGTGGATGGCACTGTTATGGGGGATCTGTGGATGACACTGTTATCGAGGGGATCTGTGGATGACACTGTTATGGAGGGGATCTATGGATCCTGCACGCCATCCCCTGAAGACGCCCGTCATAAGGCGAAACATGTAGGGATGCAGGCTTAGCATTTTAGTTCAGATTTAGTGAGGAGGGAACCCCAGCAGGGGAAACAATACACAGCTAAATATACAGCTGGTGTATAGATCAGAATAATCAGAGGTACAAAAGGAAAGGGGGACTGACCTGAGAAAATATCAGGCACCCCGCCAGAATAAAATGTATCTAAAAAATTGACACAATGGAAATCATATATTCTCACCTCTCCAAATTCTGAGGAATTTTAATCTTTATTAGTTAAGAGTTCAAAAACATTTTAAAGAGGAATTAATAAAATGTATGTTTTATAAAACTAATCAAGTCAGTGAGGTGTGTAAAAAGCCACACTTTGGTCCTAGAGACCCCTGAATCTTACATGTAATAAATACAGTGTGGCCACCTCCTGAAGGACCTACAAGTTTGTCGGTTGTATAAAATATGGGATGTATGGATGACACTGTTATGGAGGGGATCTGTGGATGACACTGTTATGGGGATCTGTGGATGACACTGTTATGGAGGGGATCTGTGGATGACACTGTTATGGAGGGGATCTGTGGATGGCACTGTTATGGGGGATCTGTGGATGGCACTGTTATGAAGGATCTGTGGATGGCACTGTTATTGGTGATCTGTGGATGGCACTGTTATTGGTGATCTGTGGATGGCACTGTTATGAAGGATCTGTGGATGACACTGTTATGAAGGATCTGTGGATGGCACAGTTATGTGGGATCTGTGGTTGGCACAGTTATGGGGATCTGTGGTTGGCACTGTAATGGGGATCTGTGGTTGGCACTGTTATAAAGTATCTGTGGATGGCACTGTTATGAAGGATCTGTGGTTGGCACTGTTATGGGGATCTGTGGTTGGCACTGTTATGGGGATCTGTGGTTGGCACTGTTATGGGGATCTGTGGATGGCACTGTTATGGAGATCTGTGGATGGCACTGTTATGGGGGACCTATGGATGATGCACTGTTATAGGGGATGTGTGCTATGACACATAGGGCCATGAAGGGGGCCTGCATAAGATGCTATATGTGTGAATGACATACATATAGCATATTATGCTGGCCCCTCTCATGGCCCTATGTGTCACAACATTACTTTATTGATGTCCCCTCATGTGTCCTAAACCACACACATAACTGTCTTTGTATGCAAAGTCTTTCTTTACTGCTGAAACAATCGCTCTCCTATTGAAACTCCTATTGATATTGAAAATCACCAGCCTCTCTGTACTCAGCCTCCTACCTGACACACAGCCCTGAACAGCCGGATGACAGCTCTGCACAAGCAGCAGCTAGCAGGCTAAAGGACCTTCTGTGATGTCATGATCATGTGATCAGTCACATGTGTGGGAGGAGTCAGGCTCCGGGCAATGTCTGGGCTGGAGCCTGCTGTCGGGGGCGGGGCCGGGGATGGGTTCCTCTCTCTGTCAGTCACTCTGTCTCTGTGTAATATACTGCACCAGCCAAGGAGCCTCCTCGCTGTCGGCACGGCCGGCCGTGCGGCAGTCAAGGCTACCGGCCTAACGGGAATTTTCCCGGTATCCCGGTAGGCCAGTCCGGCCCTGGTATGGGCACACGGCAGGGCGCTGAAGGAATGGTTATTTGAAAGCAGATTTCACTGGGATAATTTTAACTTGCCATGTCACATTTGATGCACCCCTAGAGTAGAAACTCCAAAAAAGTGACACCATTTTGGAAACTACAGGATAAGGTGGCAGTTTTGTTGGTACGATTTTTGTTTCTTCTATATGACTTTTTGTGAGGCAAGTAACAAAAAAATAGCTGTTTTGGCACTGTTTTTATTTTTTGTTATTTACAACGTTCATCTGACAGGTTAGATTATGAGCTTTTTTTTACAGAGCGACAATACAAAATATGGTTGTTTGTTTCAGTTTTACATAATAAAGCATTTAAAAAAAAAAAAAGATTTTTTTGTGTCTCCATATTCTGAAAGCCATATTTTTTTTTTACTTTTTGGGCGACTGTCTTATGTAGGGCTCATTTTTTCGGTATGAGATGACGGTTTGATCGGTACTATGTTAGGGTGCATATGACTTTTTGATCGCTTGGTATTACACTTTTTGTGATGTATGGTGACAAAAAAATTAGGTCATGTGATATTTGTATAGATCAGGTTGTTCCGGACGTGGCAATACCTGATCTGTATACTTTTTTAATTTATTTAAGTTTTACACAATAACAGCATTTTTTTAGCAAAAAAAGCTTGTTTTAGTGTCTCCATATTCTGAGACCCATAGTTTTTTTTATTTATTAGGCAATTGTCTTCGGTAGGTGCTCTTTTTTTATGGGATGAGATGATAGTTTGATTGGTACGATTTTGGGGTGCTTATGACTTTTTGATCGCTTGGTATCAATCTTTTTGTGATGTAAGGTGACAAAAAAATTGCTTTTTTAACACCGTTTTATTTTAAATTTTTTACGTTGTACATCAGAGGGGTTAGGTCATATGATACTTATTTTTTTTTTTTTTTACATTTAACACAATAAAAGCATTTTTTTTAAACAAAAAAAATCATGTTTTAGTGTCTCCATAGTCTGAGAGCCATAGTTTATTTTTATTTTTTGGGCGATTGTCCTATGTAGGGGCTCATTTTTTGAGGGATGAGGTGATGGTTAGATTGGTACTATTTTGCGGGGCATACGCCTTTTTGATCACTTGGTGTTGCACTTTTATTGATGTAAGGTGACAAAAATTGCTTTTTTTGACAGTTTGTATTTAAAAAAAAAAATTCGGAAAGGGTGGATCAAGTGATATATTTATAGAGCCGGTTATTATGGATGCGGCGATATCTAGTATGTGTGTGTTTTCTTTTCTTTCTCTATTTTTTATTATAAAATCAGGGGAAAGGGGCATTTTTTCTTTTTTTAACTTGAACCTCAAACTTTATTTTTTTAATTTAAAATACTTTTTTTTAACCTTTTTTTGAAACTTTATTTCTGTCCCACTCTGGGACTTCAACTTTTGGGGTTCTGATCCCCTCTGCAATGCTTTACAATAAATCTGTATTATAATGAATTGCCTGTTAGTAGATTACACAGAGTAATACACTAACAGGTTGCCTAGGAGACCCAGCCTGAGGCTGGATCTCCTCGGCACCCGTAGAAAGCAGGTCCCCATGCCGTGCAAGGGCAGCCTCTGCACAGCATCGGGCTGCCTTGTCACACATCGGGTCCCCGCCACAGCAGCGCGGGAACCCGATACGCTCCTTCACCTACCGCAAACCACTTCTATATCGCGGTCAGTGCTGACCGTGGAATAGAAGGGGTTAATCCACCAGCATTGCTGTAAACAGGGACTGCCGGACCCCTGCAGTAATTGGGCGCAGCTCCTGCACCTGCCTGATCAGCCCAGCGTGCATGTACGGTGGAATGTGTTCTTGCACAGCATCCCCCGCCGTACATACACAGCATTTCGCGTTAAGGGGTTAATATTGTCCCCATACCAGATACTATTGGTCTACACGGTGGGTTACAGAAATCTTTATGAATTTTCGGCAATAAGTAAAGCATTAGAGTAATAGGATGGGAAACAGTAAGAAAATCTTTTAGTTTGGTGTCAATATATCCTGCCTGCAGTGCCTCATTTAATACAGCATTAATTATTTTCTCAATATCCCATTTGGAGTTACTATTTAATTTTTGATATACCGAGTGGTATTTCATTTGTCGATATGCCTCTGTTATATATGTGTGTATCCATGACCACAACCGCACCACCCTTATCCGCAGGTTAGATGGTGAGGTTGTGGTTACTGGATAGTTCCTGTACAGCACGCCATTCCAATTCAGAAATATTGGGATGGGGTAATTTTTTTTCTTTTTCATATAGCAAGACATGTACATCTCTCAGAAATAGGTGGAGTAAACTCACTTTTGTTAAACAAATCAAAATCAGATAAACTTAATTCAGAAACTCTCACATTTTCACTATTAATCGGATGTGAAGAAAACCAGGACTTGAGTGTGAGTCTCCTAAAAAATAGTGATGAGCGGCAGGGGTCATATTCGAATTCACGATATTTTGCGAATATTTTGTAGAATATTCGTTGAATATTAGAGAATTCGAATATTCGTTATATTCTACAATTTTTTTACTCGTAAAATCGGCAAGGTAATGATCGCATAATATGCGAATATGACGCGATCAATACAGGTGTGGGTCAAAAACTAATATATAGCACTATAGAATTTAGTACTATATATTTGTTTTTTAGAATATTCATCATTTTTTTCCATCTGAAGTCATGATTCCTCCCTGCTTAAGTAACTTAAGCAGGGAGGAATCATGACTTGAGATGGAAAAAAAAGACGAATATATAGCAATATATATAGCAATATAGCGAATAGTTGAAAAAAAAACTAATGTAGAGCAATTTAGCTAATATAGTGCTATAATCTTTTTTTTAAATAGTTGTCATTTTTTTCCAATCTGAACTTCAGATGAGAATTTTTTTTAACTATTAGACAAAGAAGATTATAGCACTATATTAGCTAAATTGCTCTATATTCTTTTTTTTAGAATATTCGCTATAATTGCTATATATTCTTGTTTTAGAATATTACGAATATTTGAAAAAACAAATATATTCGATATAGTGCTATATATTTGTTTTTTAGAATATTCGTAATATTCTAAAACAATAATATATAGTAATATAGTGAATATTAGGAAAAAAACGAATATAGAGCAATTTAGCTAATATCGCGCAATAATCTTTTTTTTTAATAGTTGCATTTTTTTCCAATCTGAACTTCAGATGAGAACATTTTTTTAACTATTAGACAAAGAAGATTATAGCACTATATTAGCTAAATTGCTCTATATTTGTTTTTTTCGAATATTCGGTATATTACTATATATTCTTGTTTTAGAATATTATGAATATTCGAAAAAACAAATATATTCGATATAGTGCTATATATTAGTTTTTTTGAATATTCGTCATTTTTCCCATCTAAAGTCATGATTCCTCCCTGCTTAAGTTGCTTGTGGGCCAATGACTTATTGGCCCACAAGTAAGAAGCAGGGAGGAATCATGTTTTTAGTAGTGATGAGGGGCAGGGGCAATATTCGAATTTGTGATATTACACGAATATTTAGGCGAATATTCACCTTATATTTGCGAATTCGTGAATTCGTAATCTCCAGTCATTATTTTCTTGATTGCGGAAATCGGCAATTGAAAAATTTGCGCTAAAAATTTGCATTACGAAAATTTGCTGTCAACACTACTCCTAAAGTCGAGGATACTGCAGCCTTCTCATTGGCCCACAAGCTAGAAGCAGGGAGGGATCATGTGTACTGATTAAAAAAAAATCTTGAATATTCAAAATTATGAATATATATCACTATATTTTAAATATTAACGAATTCTCGAAGTGCCGATATTTGCAATAAAAATTCGCAATTCGAATATTCGTGATCAACACTACTAAAGAATTGGTACAAATTGGTTGCAACCAATCAATATTAACATTGGGACAAAAACTCAAGCCTTTGGCAAAAACCCTCATTTGTACTAGAGATACAGTTGCAAGAAAAAGTATGTGAACCCTTTGGAATGATATGGATTTCTGCACAAATTGGTCATAAAATGTGATCTGATCTTCATCTAAGTCACAACAATAGACAATCACAGTCTGCTTAAACTAATAACACACAAAGAATTAAATGTTACCATGTTTTTATTGAACACACCATGTAAACATTTACAGTGCAGTTGGAAAAAGTATGTGAACCCTTGGATTTAATAACTGGTTGAACCTCCTTTGGCAGCAATAACTTCAACTAAACGTTTCCTGTAGTTGCAGATCAGACGTCCACAACGGTCAGGAGTAATTCTTGACCATTCCTCTTTACAGAACTGTTTCAGTTCAGCAATATTCTTGGGATGTCTGGTGTAATTCGCTTTCTTGAGGTCATGCCACAGCATCTCAGTCGGGTTGAGGTCAGGACTCTGACTGGGCCACTCCAGAAGGCGTTTTTTCTTCTGTTTAAGCCATTCTGTTGTTAATTTACTTCTATGCTTTGGGTTGTTGTCCTGTTGCAACACCCATCTTCTGTTGAGCTTCAGCTGGTGGACAGATGGCCTTAAGTTCTCCTGCAAAATGTCTTGATAAACTTGGTAATTTATTTTTCCTTCGATAATAGCAATCCGTCCAGGCCCTGACACAGCAAAGCAGCCCCAAACCATGACGCCCCCATCACCATGCTTCACAGTTGGGATGAAGTTTTGATGTTGGTGTGCTGTGCCTCTTTTTCTCCACACATAGTGTTGTGTGTTTCTTCCAAACAACTCAACTTTGGTTTCATCTGTCCACAGAATACTTTTCCAGTACTGCTGTGGAACATCCAGGTGCTCTTGTGCAAACTGTAAACGTGCAGCAATGTTTTTTTTGGACAGCAGTGGCTTCCTCTGTGGTATCCTCCCACAAAATCCATTCTTGTTTAGTGTTTTACATATTGTAGATTCGCTAACAGGGATGTTAGCATATGCCAGAGACTTTTGTAAGTCTTTAGCTGACACTCTAGGATTCTTCTTCACCTCATTGAGCAGTCTGCGCTGTGCTCTTGCAGTCATCTTTACAGGACGGCCACTCCTAGGGAGAGTAGCAGCAGTGCTGAACCTTCTCCATTTATAGACAATTTGTCTTACCGTGGACTGATGAACAGCAAGGCTTTTGGGGATACTTTTATAACCCTTTCCAGCTTTATGCAAGTCAACAATTCTTAATCGTAGGTCTTCTGAGAGCTCTTCTGTGCGAGGCATCATTCACATCAGGCAATGCTTCTTGTGAAAAGCAAACCCAGAACTGGTGTGTGTTTTTTATAGGGCAGCTGTAACCAACACCTCCAGTCTCATCTCATTGATTGGACTCCAGTTGGCTGACACCTCACTCCAATTAGCTCTTGGAGATGTCATTAGTCTAGGGGTTCACATACTTTTTCCACCTGCACTGTGAATGTTTACATGGTGTGTTCAATAAAAACATGGTAACATTTAATTCTTTGTGTGTTATTAGTTTAAGCAGACTGTGATTGTCTATTGTTGTGACTTAGATGAAGATCAGATCACATTTTATGACCAATTTGTGCAGAAATCCATATCATTCCAAAGGGTTCACATACTTTTTCTTGCAACTGTATTTACCACAGTGTCAGTGTCTATGTATTCTTCTTTTTCTGTGTCTTTTTGCCTCTGGTTCTTTTGCTGCTTGTGTCTCCTGCATCCACCAGGTCTAGTTGGCTTTGTTCCATATGGACGCGAGGATCCATGATCCTGATGATCTTTGCATGCCATGCTGCTACAATGTTTCTTGAATGACTAGCGCTATAGTTCGCCTCCTGATGCTGCTGCTGCCACCTCCACACTGTCATTGTGCCTCTCTGTGGCCACCTCCTGATGCTGCTGCTGCTGCCACCTCCAGGCTCTGTCGTTGTGCCACTCTGTGGCCTACTCATGCTGCTGCCACCTCCAGACTCGGTCATTGTGCCCTACTCAAGCTGTTGACACCTCCAGACTCTGTCATTGTGGCACTCGGTGGCCTCCTCATACTGCTGCTAACTCCAGACTCGGTCATTGTGGCACTCGGTGGCCTCCTCATACTGTCACCACCTCCAGACTCTGTCATTGTGCCACTCGGTGGCCTTCTCCTAATGCTGCTGCTGCCACCTTCAGACTCTATCATTGTGCCAATCTGTGGCCTGCTCATGCTGCTGCCACCTCCAGACTCGGTCATTGTGCCACTCGGTGGCCTTCTCCTAATGCTGCTGCTGCCGCCACCTACAGACTCTGTCATTGTGCCACTCGGTGGCCTCTTCATACTGATTCCACCTCCAGACTCTGTCTTTGGGCCACTCTGTAGTCTTCTCATGCTGCTTCCACCTCACCACTGTCATAGGTCCACTCTGTGGACTTCTCATGCTGTTCCCACCATTCCCCACTTCATGACTGATTTTGGCTTTCGGCCTGGCTGACATCATCATTTATTTGAAACTTCTTCTGATCTGTCAGAAGGAGGGAAAAATGAGACGCACAATGGATTCTGTCTGTGTAGCAGCTTTAAGGCCTGTATGGTCCCAACACAATTGGCTTATGAATTGGTAGCCAAAAGCAGGAGTGGGTAGAAAACACAGAACACATGCAAATATTCGGTTCACGTGTCATCTCTGTTTTAGATCCACTCCGTTCTTTTTTAACATTAGCAATACTGATGGATAACTGACCAATAGTGTTGAGCACAAATATTCAAATAGCGAATATTAATTGCGAATATTGCAACTTCGCAAGTTTGCGAATATTACAAATTTAGTGCTATATATTCGCTATATCGAATATTCGTCATTTTTTTACATCTAAAAACATGATTCCTCCCTGCTTCTTTCTTGTGGGTCAATGAGTCATTGGCCCACAAGCAACTTAAGCAGGAAGGAATCATGTTTTAATATGGAAAATAAAACGTTATTTAGAATATTCGTCTTTTTTTTTCCAATCTGTATAATCGTTCGCATACTCCTCTCCGACAAGCGTCCCCGTCACCATGGGAACGCCTGTGGATTATAAAATACCATCATATCTGAGTTTTCCCTGAGATCGTGAAAACTCAGATCCGATGGTATATTCTAACCCACAGGCGTTCCCATGGTGACGGGGACGCTTGTCGGGGAGGAGTATGCCAAAGTGGAATAATAGTACACATTAAAAAAAAAAGACGAATATTCTAAATAACGAATATATTTGCTATATTGCTATAACTTCGTTTTTTAGAATATTTGTCATATTCGTCACATTCTAAAAAACAAAGTTATAGCAATATAGCGAATATTCGTAAAATACACAGATAGACTGCAATTTCGCTAACATAGTGCTATAATCTTTTTTTTTATAGTCTATTTTTTTTGTCTCTTCTGAAGTTCAGATTTGGAAAAAATGTACACTATAAAAAAAAAATACTATAGCACTATATTAGCTAAATTGCAGTCTATATGTGTATTTCACGGATATTCACTATATTGCTATAACTTCGTGTTTTAGAATATGACGAATATTCTAAAAAACGAAGTTATAGCAATATAGCGAATATATTCGTTATTTAGAATACTCGTCTTTTTTTTTTCAATGTGTACTCTTATTCAACTTTGGCATATTGCTCCCCGACAAGCATTCCCGTCACCATGGTAACGCCTGTGGGTTAGAATATAGCATCGGATCTGAGTTTTCACGATCTCAGGGAAAACTCAGATCCGATGGTATTTTCTAACCCACAGGCGTTCCCATGGTGATGGGGACACTTGTCGTGGAGGAGTATGCGAACGACCGTACAGATTGAAAAAAAAAAAGACGAATATTCTAAATAAGTTATTTAGAATATTCGTCTTTTTTTTTTTCAATCTGTACGGTCGTTCGCATACTCCTCCCCGACAAGCTTCCCCGTCACCTTGGGAACGCCTGTTGGTAAGAATATACCATCGGATCTGAGTTTTCACGATCTCAGGGAAAACTCAGATCCGATGGTATTTTATAATCCACAGGCGTTCCCATGGTGACGGGGACGCTTGTCGGGGAGGAGTATGCGAACGACCGTACAGATTGGGAAAAAAAAGACAAATATTCTAAATAGCCAACTAATAGGAAAGTTGCCTTATACAGTTAAAAGATAATCGCAATATGCGAATAATTAAGTCACGATAAATAGAATAATGATGAATATTCAATTTCGACGAATATAAGACGAATAAATATTCAATCGAAAATTCGCGAAATATTGCGAAATCGAATATGGCACCTCCCGCTCATCACTACTGACCAAATCCTGACCGAGTGAAGGCAAATGCTCAACAGACATGATCCGTTTTTTTGTGGGTTATTGTTCTGACGGATCAGAGGAAGGGCAAATTAATCAGCGACATCCACACAAACTTACTGCTGACACCCTCTCCACTCTGTCGGGGGGCTCTACTTGTATAAGCGTTTAATAGAACAGGTTATGTAGACATCTATGTGGAATCAGCTGACGACGGTGTAAAAGGAGTGCGTTTCTTCTTGATGCTAACATCTACCTGTAAGGCTGAGTTGATACTTTATTTGGTCAGTTTTGGCCCCGTGACTGCCCAAATAAGTGAAGTATGCAGTGATTTTAAAGAGCGACGTCTGTCATCTGCATGTCATACTGACTCACAGTATTGTTTCACTACCACAGCAGACTCCCTATGCATGTTACTGCAAGGCACAGTGTTCTACACCACTATAAAGGCTCTCTGCAGCCAGGAAATAGACATTTTTTAACGCAATTTGCGCAAATAATTTCGGATCAAAGGGAATTTTTCCCAAAAATTCAGCAAAGCGGCCGAATCGATTTTTTTTTTATATCCGCTCATCTGTAACTTTGACTTCAGTACCCCGTCCTTAATATATTGTGATATGTGCAAAAAACCTTTTGTTGTCTAATATTAGCCTCTTCAACAAAAGTATTATCCCCCAATCTATTATTATACCAGAAGGGAGTCATTCGTGTAAAACCCTGCAAACCCAGGTGTTGCTGCTCAACATGTTAAAGACCTTGGACGAGAATGCTCGTCCTAACATACAGGTACTTAAAGCATTCTCGTCCTAGGGTTAATGTGCTGCCCCACACGCGCTACAGCGACACAGATGTTGGTGGATTAACCCCCTGTATGCCGCGGTCATACAAGGGGTTTGCGGTAGCTTGTACATCCCCATCGGGTCCCCATGCTGCGGTGACAGGGACCCAATGGTTGCTATGGCAGCCCCGATGCCTTGAACAGGCATCGGGACTGCCAGCTACGGAAGCCCAGGAGATCCAGCCCCAGGGCTGGGTCTCCCAACTGTTAGCGTTTTACATTGTAAGACACTGACAGGTCAATACAGCACAATACAGATGTATTGTGCTGTATGGAAACAGGGATCAAACACTAAAATCTTGAAGTCCCATAGTGGGACAAAAAATAAAGCGATAAAAAAAAGTTAAAGAAATAAAGTTTTACAAAAAAATAAAAGTGCCCTTTTCCCAAAATAAAGTAAAAAAAAATTGTACAAAATACTCTGTGGCCTACTCATGCTGCTGCCACCTACAGACTCAGTCATTGTGCCACTCGGTGGCCTTCTCCTAATGCTGCCGCCACCTACAGACTCTGTCATTGTGCCACTCGGTGGCCTCCTCATACTGCTTCCACCTCGAGACCCTGTCTTTGGGCCACTCTGTAGTCTTCTCTTACTGCTTCCACCTCACCACTGTCATAGGTCCACTCAGTGGACTTCTCATGCTGTTCCCACCCTTCCCCACTTCATGACTGATTTTGGCTTTCGGCCTGGCTGACATCATCATTTATTTGACACTTCTTCTGATCTGTCAGAAGGAAGGAAAAATGAGACGCACAATGGATCCTGTCTGTGTAGCAGCTTTGAGGCCTGTATGGTCCCAACAGAATTGGCTTATGAATTGGTAGCCAAAAGCAGGAATCGGGACTGCCAGCTACGGAAGCCCAGGAGATCCAGCCCCAGGGCTGGGTCTCCCAACTGTTAGCGTCTTACATTGTAAGACACTGACAGGTCAATACAGCACAATACAGATGTATTGTGCTGTATGGAAACAGGGATAAAAAAAATTCTTTGTCACCAAGCGATCAAAAAGGCGTATGCCCCCCAAAAAAGTTCCAATCTAACCATCACTTCATCCCTGCAAAAAATGACTCCCTAGCTAAGACAATCGCCCAAAAAATAAATAAAAATATGGCTCTCAGACTATGGAGAAACTAAAACATGATTAGGTATACATATTATGTATTGCTGCGTCTGTTACAACCTGCTCTATAAAAATACCTAACCCCTCAGGTGAACACTGTAAAAAAAAAAAAGTGTCAAAAAAGCCATTTTCTTGTCACCTTACATCATAAAAAGTGTAATAGCAAGCGATCAAAAAGTCATATGCACCCCAAAATAGTACCAATCAAACCGTCATCTCATCCCGCAAAAATCATATCCTACCTAAGACAATCGCCCAAAAACTAAAAAAACTATGGCTCTCATACTATGGAGGCACCAAATCATGATAATTTTTTTTGTTTCAAAAATAATATTATTGTGTAAAACTTCAATAAATAAAAAATATATATATATTAGGTATTGCCACGTCCGTAACCTGCTCTATAAAAATATCACATGACCTAACCTTTCAGATGAACACCATAAAAAAACTAAAAAACAGTGTAAAAACTGCAATTTTTTGTAACCTTACATCACAAAAAGTGTAATACCAAGCGATCAAAAAGTCATACACACCCCAAAATCATACCAATCAAACCTTCATCTCATTCTGCAAAGAATGAGACCCTAACTTAGACAATCGCCCAAAAAAAAAAAAACTATGGCACTCAGAATATGGAGATACTAAAACATGATTTTTTTTTGTTTAAAAAATGATGTTATTGAGTAAAACGTAAATAAATAAAAAAAAGTTTAAAAAAAGGTACATATTAGGTATCGCCGCATCTGTAAGAACCTGCTGTATAAAAGAATCGCATGCCCTAACCCCTCGGATGAACACCGTAACAAGAAAAAAAGTATGTCAAAAAAGCCTTTTTTTTTCACTTTACATCACAAAAAGTGATCAAAAAGTCATATGCACCCTGAAATAGCACCAATCAAACCGTAATCTTATACCGAAAAAAATTAGCCCCTATATAAGACTGTCGCAAAAAAACAAAAACAAACTATTGCTTTCAGAATATGGAGACACTGAAAAACCATTTTATTTTCAAAAAATGCTTTATTATGTAAAACTGAAATAAACAACCAAAAAAAATGGTCATATTTGGTATTTTCGCATCTGTAATAACCTGCTGTATAAAAATTATTATAAAATAAATTATAAAATTATACCAGTGAATAAATTATAAAATTATACCAGTGAAATCTGCTTTCCAAAAACCATATGGCATTCCTTTTCTTCTGCACAATGCTGTGTGCCCATACTGCAGTTTACAACTACATATGGGGTGTTTCTGTAAACTACAGAATCAGGGCAATAAATATTGAGTTTTGTTTGGCTGTTAACCCTTGCTTTGTTACTGGAAAAAAATGAATTAAATTGGAAAATCTGCCCAAAAAGTGAAATTCTGAAATTTCATCTCCATTTTCCTTTCATTCTTGTGGAACACCTAAGGCGTTAACAAAGTTTGTAAAATCAGTTTTGAATACCTTGAGGGGTGTAGTTTGTAAAATGGGGTCATTTTTGGGTGATTTCTATTATGTAAGCCTCACAAAGTGACTTTAGACCTGAACTGGTCTTCAAAAAGTGTATTTTGGAAACATTTCAAGATTTGCTTCTAAACTTATAAGCCTTCTAACGTCCCCGAAAAATAAAATAGCATACACAAAATGATTCAAACATGAAGTAGACATATGGGGAATGTAAAGTAATAACTATTTTTGGAGTTATTACTATCTATTATAAAAGTAGAGAAATAGAAATTTGCTAATTTTTCCAAATTTTTGGTAAATTTTGTATATTTTTTATAAATAAAATGACATATTTTGATTCAATTTTACCACTGTCATGAAGTACAATATGTGATGAGAAAACAATCTCAGAATGGCCTGGATAAGTAAAAGCATTTCAAAGTTATTACCACATAAAAAGACACATGTCAGATTTGCTAATAATGGCCTGATCCTTAGGCCTCATGCACACGACCATATTTTGTTTCCGTGTCCGATCCATTTTTTTTGCGGATAGGATGTGGACTCATTCATTTCAATGGGTCCGCAAAAAACGAGGACAGCACACCATGTGCTGTCCGTATCAGTATGTCCACTCCGTTTCTCCGCCAAAAAAATAGTGCATGTCCTATTTTCTTCTAGTTTGCGGACAAGGATAGGCATTATTACAATGGATCCGCAAAAAAAACCTGATCCGCATAAAAAAACGGATGCCATACAGAACGTCATCCGTTTTTTTTGCGGATCCGCAATTTGCGGACTGCAAAACACATACGGTCGTGTGCATGTAGCCTTAAGGTGAGAAATGGCTGGGTCCTTAATGGGTTAAACGTGACCCAAAACCCTACTAAGTATTTAACCAATGGAATTCTATATGCTCTTTTATTATATAATTGTTCTGATTCAAGAAGTACAAACATATTTGGCAATGACATCACTATATTCATTTATTATGTAGATGCAAGTATCAGAGGGAATAGGGGATGCAGGTATATAATATACAAATCGATAGCCGTACCGATAACTCCAAAATAAAAATATAATAAAAGGCAAGACGTCATACATACAATCAGCAATCCTGCAACTATTCAAAAATATTATACAGTAAAAAGATGCATATTAGTTATCATGGGCTAAGTGAGGTAGCTGCTAGGATACAGATATTGTAGCCCAAATAAAGTTTGTTCACATCCCAGGTTGAAGCAAATAAGTAAGTCCTCCTAAATTGCAATATACAGGTTGGAGATTGTGACTGAAAGTGTGTATATCAAACACAAAACTGTGAGCTGTAGGTGAGGGAATCCAAGTCCAGTAAGGTCTGTACACTGCTGTGAAAAATGGTGAAAAAATATTGGAGCAAAAGAAGGTATTGTGAACTTGAAGTGTCAATGTGCTTTTTCACCATTTTTCACAGCAGTGTACAGACCTTACTGGACTTGGATTCCCTCACCTACAGCTCACAGTTTTGTGTTTGATATACACACTTTCAGTCACAATCTCCAACCTGTATATTGCAATTTAGGAGGACTTACTTATTTGCTTCAACCTGGGATGTGAACAAACTTTATTTGGGCTACAATATCTGTATCCTAGCAGCTACCTCACTTAGCCCATGATAACTAATATGCATCTTTTTACTGTATAATATTTTTGAATAGTTGCAGGATTGCTGATTGTATGTATGACGTCTTGCCTTTTATTATATTTTTATTTTAATTTTCAATTTTATTTTGGAGTTATCGGTACGGCTATCGATTTGTAATATATATTATATACCTGCATCCCCTATTCCCTCTGATACTTGCATCTACATAATAAATGAATATAGTGATGCCACATTGATTCTGTGTGAGTCCAGATATAAGAGTGCCCATTCACCTTCTCTGTACAATTTTTGGTGATTAGAGTGCGACATCAGTTTGGAGCACCTTGCCATCCCCAATCAGAGGGAGAGCCGCCCTATACCTTTCCTTCCATATTTGGCAATGAGCCTACACTATTATTCACTAAGGCCCCTTTCACACGGGCGAGTTTTCCACGCGGGTGCAATGCGTGAGGTGAACGCATTGCACCCGCACTGAATCCGGAAACATTCATTTCTATGGGGCTGTGCACATGGGCGGTGATTTTCACGCATCACTTGTGCGTTGCGTGAAAATCACAGAAAGCTCTATTTTGTGCGTTTTTCACGCAACGCAGGCCCCATAGAAGTGAATGGGACTGCAAGCAAGTGCAGATGCGGTGCGATTTTCACGCACGGTTGCTAGGAGACGATCGGGATGGAGACCCGATCATTATTATTTTCCCTTATAACATGGTTATAAGGGAAAATAATAGCATTCTTAATACAGAATGCAAGTACAATAGGGCTGGAGGGGTTAAAAAAAATAAAAAATTATTTAACTTACCTTAATCCACTTGATCGCGCAGCCGGCATCTCTTCTGTCTTCTTTCTTCAGGACCTGGGTAAAGGACCTGTGATGACATCACTGCGATCATCACATGGTCCGTCACATGATCCATCACTGTGGTAAAAGATCATGTGATGGACCATGTGATAAGCGCAGTGACATCACCACAGGTCCTTTACCCAGGTCCCGAAGAAAGAAGACAGAAGAGAAGCCAGGCTGCGCGATCAAGTGGATTAAGGTGAGTTAAATTATTTTTTATTTTTTTTAACCCCTCCAGCCCTATTGTACTATGCATTCTGTATTAAGAATGCTATTATTTTCCCTTATAACCATGTTATAAGGGAAAATAATACAATCTACAGAACACCTAACTCAAACCCGAACTTCTGTGAAGAAGTTTGGGTTTGGGTACCAAACATGCCGATTTTTCTCACATGCGTGCAAAACGCATTACAATGTTTTGCACTCGCGCGGAAAAATTGTGCATTTTCCTGCAACGCACCCGCATCTTATCCGGGCAAAAAACATGACGCCCGTGTGAAAGAGGCCTAAGTGTTTTAAGAGATCCACCTTATCCAATTTCATTAGCAATGGAGTGTTAGACACTAGATAATAAAGCTTCATATCTGGTATTTCCAAACCTCCAAAATCATAAGCCCTAGTAAACCAGCTTAGTTTTTTCCTAACTCTTACCTGCCCACAAGAGATCATTAAACAGTTTCTCAATTTTTTAAAGACAGCTTTGCCTAAATACATTTTCATATGATCTTTAACAACCTTAAGTGCCTTAAGTGGCTGCTGCAGTTAACAAAAGTGATACTGTATGATTTACACAAACAAAAAAAATATAAATGTATGTTTTGCCACTGGTGAAGAGTACAGCTGGTAGATCCACAGGCCCCCGTCCAGGTGTGTCTACTGAGGAATTACAGAATTTATAGGCATCAATAGGGCATTTGTAAAGCAGAGGAAATCTTGATTTTTTTTTTATTTGCCGTGTTGAGCATAGTTGGCAATTAAACTATAAGTATAGCTCTATTTAAAAGATTTACTAAATACATTAGCCATAGTGTAGCTCCAAATTAGAGCTGCTCCTTAAAACACAGTAATTAGCAGGAAACTGCAATGCAATCTTATAGAATTTCTACCAGTATTGTACATAGAAAAATGCAAGAAGAGTGTGAGTGTGAACCTGCATTATGTTTAAACTCACTCCATTGCAGTTTCCAGAATAGTATTCTTACATTGCAGTGCAGACTCTTCATTTGGCCTTGATAGATATGCTCTTGATGTTATTTATAGGCAGTCATCTTGTGCCGTATGTGCTTTTGTGTTCTAGAGGAAGGAGGTAATTCCTAGTGTTAAGACCTTTGCCTCATCAAACTGATTACTCAATCTTAGCAGAGGCCATCCTAGGACTTCTGAGCAGATCAAAGTCTGATCCATCACACTGGTTCTATCATTTTTTAGAACTTTTAAGATGTCATTTAGTGTTAAGTGTGCTCACTTAAATTATGGGTGTATTTTGCCAGATTTTCCCTGATCTGAAAATACTGGCTCTAGCCACACCACTGCAAACAAACACTACACGTAGCAGCACACTGTTTCATGCACTAACATATGCAAACACTGTATTTATCCATTATCCTGAATGCATTACTGCTATAATCACTATACACATTTTTTGGGGCACATTGTTATCAAAATTGTCTGGGCCCATCTAAAAGCAACAATATGATAGGAACCTACACTATCAGGCTTGAAAAAATCTAAAATATTTTATTGGACTTGTTGCACAGAAGGTAGATTTAAATTATAGAAGGATAAAAGACTCGTTGTTATGTTATAGACTGTCTGATCACATCTCTAATTGTAGCTACTATAGACTTTCCCCTCTTAATTCCATTGTGAATCAGACATACACGTCCATACATCTCATACATTTCCTCTTCACAACTCCAGTAACCCAGAAAATAATTCATATAGAACACATATTCCATTTTTATGATTCTAGATACTGTATCTCATGCTTCACATGGTATCACATGTTCAGTAGCAAAATCTGAATCAAAGCTTAACTACATAGCATGTACATATGCTAGGCACTTTCAGAATCACTCCTCCCACTCTTATACTGTATAGTAATGTCTCTGTAGACAGTGTACTTTGGAGTATTTAAGTTTGTGGACATTGGCCCCTGTTGCTACTATGTAAAGCCGTCTACTCATTCTTTTTTTGCTCTTGGAAGGGTTAACTTGATTTATGTTATTGTTTATACTTATACTGTTTTATATTGTTGAACTGCATTTTATATGTTTATTGTACTATATCCTGTGCATTTGCACTGTTATTGCACTGTATTTGCACTGCACTGTGAAAATGGTTAATGCATAGACAGCTAATATTGAGAGACTTTACAGCTTTCTACCTGTGCAAAGTTTTGGAGGGAAAAAGACACAAAGATTGCCTGTTTTAGCTCTGTAGTTTATATCTGGAGATTTGTTATGCCTGGAAAAACTGCTCAGCCATTCCCATAGACTTGCAGTAAACCTGTATACAAGTCTATGACAGACAGAAGGTTCTAGTTCAGCTAAGAGAGCAGTTGGAGCCCCTAGTTGTCTGCAGCTAGAGACCATTTTTTAGTAGAAGAGACTCTGTCAGACTGCACGAGTGAACATGTTGCTGAGATATGGATAATCTGCTACAGAACCTGGGTCATCAGCTTTTGGGAACTAATAGATGACTGAGCCACAACCACCATCCTTTGGCCACGGCAACAGCCGAGAGACAGCTAGCTCAGACCTTTTCTCAGCACAAAACCTTCTTCTGTCAGGGATGAGACAGGAGATGTCAGTTCAGTGTGTTGCCTGTATTGTTTTACACTTGAGTTCCTTCAGTAAAAAAACACAATGGTTTACTGCGGACTCTGACTCTCTAGATTTATTTCCAATTGGGGTGCAACACGCCTTACCATCCCTTCTGGAGAGCAGCAACACATGGTGGCACTACAGTGGTCTCCAGGGGACCCAGTGTAGCGTTGGGGCCACCCCAAATCCAGCTACTGCGGTAACTTTATAGTGGTTGGAGTTTAATTTTTTTCTGACAGAGCCACAAATCCCCTGCATAGTTAATAAATGATAACATCTTGGCACTGGCAGCTGCAGTCACTACAGTATTATATACAGAAATAGAATTGTTTGTGCAGGTGATTTAGAGCTCTGTACAAAAAAAATGAGATTGAGGGTCATTTATTAAGATCAGCATTTTAGTCGCCGGTCTTAAAGAAAAACTCCCGCCCAAAATGTTATTCTCTGACCTGTTAGAAAGATGCATGATCTAATCTGTGTGAATGTAATCTTCTTACCAGTGTCTGTATTTGTGAGTTATCCCCTCCCTTCTAATTTTTAGCTGTGTCATGTGACCAGCAACCAGACTCTCCAAATTACACAGCATCTTCTGTGTGGACAGGAAGTCAGTTTCTCTATGTATTCCTATGGGAGCCTCCCTCTCAGTCTCAGGAATGAATAGAGACGTAACTGACTTCCTGTCCTGTGTCCGCTGGAGATCAGAGAGTTGGTCACATGACATCACTTTCTGCAGGTTAGAGAATAAACATTTTGTCGACGCATCCACCCTCAGTCTAAATGTAAACTAGCTATCCTGCTGGCTTAAATTTAGACCATTTTCTATGCCTAAAACAGGTGTAGCAAATGATAAATAAGATGGGCCTGTATGCCCGTCCCCTTCCCCGCCCACGTCATGACTGGCCTCAGCTGGAAATAAACAGTGTGGAGACCAGAAGATAGAGACAGCAAAGGCAACACAGAGGACCAGAGCAACGTGGATCAGAACTTTATGAATCTTCACTTTCACCAGGCAGGCTGCAGGCACTTGCTTAAAAATTATTATAACTAGAAAATCCCTTTAGGAGTCAAGATGAGGACTCCTCTGTAGAAAAGAGGTTATTTAAGTGGCCAGGATCAGCCATGCTCTTAGGGATTTGGATATACACTGCTTGTCCCCCCCCAAAAAAGTCGCCACCTAGATTTAACTAAGCAAATAGTTATGAGCCTCCTATTGGATAATTACTGCATGGGCGATTATCTTTCAGCTGGCAACAAGTTATTTAACCCCAACTGGTGCAAGGAGTTGCTTCTCATTTCTTAAACAACCATGTCGAAAGACACATCTTGTGGTCATGGAAAAGATGTTAGTCTGTTTGAGAAGGGTCAAATCATTGGCATGCATCAAGCAGAGAAAACATCTAAGGAGATTGCAGAAACTACTAAAATTGGGTTAAGAACTGTCCAACGCATTATAAAAAACTGGAAGGATAGTGGGGACCCATCGTATTCGAGGAAGAAATGTGGCCGGAAAAAAATCCTGAATGATCGTGATTAGCGATCACTTAAACGTTTGGTGAAATCAAATCAAAGAAAAACAACAGTAGAACTCAGGGCTATGTTTAAGAGCATTTCCACGCGCACAATGCGAAGGGAACTCAAGGGATTGGGACTGAACAGCTGTGTAGCCGTAAGAAAACCACTAATCAGTGAGGCAAACCAGAAAAAAAGGCTTCAATTTGCTAGGGAGCATAAAGATTGGACTCTGGAACAATGGAAGAAGGTCATGTAGTCTGATGAGTCCATATTCACCCTGTTCCAGAGTGATAGGCGCATCAGGGTAAGAAGAGAGGCAGATGAAGTGATGCTCCCATCATGCCTAGTGCCTACTGTACAAGCCTGTGGGTGCACTGCTATGATATGGGGCTGCTGCAGTTGGTCAGGTATAGGTTCAGCATCAGCAACAGTATGTGGTCCAATAATGAGGTCAGCTGACTACCTGAACATACTGAATGACCAGATTATTCCATCAATGGATTTGTTCTTACCTGATGGCACGGGCATATTCCAAGATGACAATGCCAGGATTCATCGGGCTCAAATTGTGAAAGAGTGGTTCAGGGAGCATGAGACATCATTTTCACACATAGATTAGCCACCACAGAGTCCAGACCTTAACCCCATTGAGAATATCTTTTTTTTTTTTGGTGGCGACTTTTTTTTTTTTACAGACAGCTTCTACTTTGATAGTATACACTATCTGTGCTGGTGAGATTGTAAATCCCTAGTTTTTGTATAATTTGATTAAAGTTGAGATAAATTGAGAATATATAATTGCTCCCAGCATGCTGGCTGTCTCAACTCTTCCTATTATGTGTTCTGTCAGGCTACTGCTTGATGGGTAGTGTGGGGTTTCGCTCTGGTAGATAGGGTAAGTGGGCGCAGTACAGAGGCAAAATACAAGTTCTTATCTCAAAACGTCAGTGTTTATTCACACTTGAGGCAATTGCACAAAACAGCATGTAACTTTGCAGTCTTGGTGTTAACACACAATGGAAAGTTCATATAACACAAGTCACCTTGCTGGCAGTTCTGCCTCCAGTAGTCCGCAGCAGGCTTTAGGGGGCCTGTTTCCCCAGCTCTCAGCCCTCCAGCATGGCACAAAGCCTCAGATCCCAAAAACAGAGACATCTCTGCTGAGCCCAGCTGCCTATTTAACCACCTCCGGACCGCCTAACGCAGATTCGCGTTCCGGAGGTGGCAGCGCTGCGCACAATCACGCATATACGCGTCATCTCGCGAGACGCGAGATTTCCTGTGAACGCGCGCACACAGGCGCGCGCGCTCACAGGAACGGAAGGTAAGAGAGTTGATCTCCAGCCTGCAAGCGGCGATCGTTCGCTGGCAGGCTGGAGATGTGTTTTTTTTAACCCCTAACAGGTATATTAGACGCTGTTTTGATAACAGCGTCTAATATACCTGCTACCTGGTCCTCTGGTGGTCCCTTTGTTTGGATCGACCACCAGAGGACACAGGTAGCTCAGTAATATGTTGCACCAAGCACCACTACACTGCACCCCCCCCCTGTCACTTATTAACCCCTTATTCACCCTTGATCACCCCTGATCACCCCTGATCACCCCATATAGACTCCCTGATCACCCCCCTGTCATTGATCACCCCCCTGTCATTGATAACCCCCTGTAAGGCTGCATTCAGAGGTCCGTATGAATTTTACGGATCCACTGATAGATGGATCGGATCCGCAAAACACATACGGACGTCTGAATGCAGCCTTACAGGGGAGTGATCAATGACGGAGGTGATCACCCCATATAGACTCCCTGATCACCCCCCTGTCATTGATAACCCCCTGTAAGGCTCCATTCAGAGGTCCGTATGAATTTTACGGATCCACTGATAGATGGATCGGATCCGCAAAACACATACGGACGTCTGAATGCAGCCTTACAGGGGAGTGATCAATGACGGAGGTGATCACCCCATATAGACTCCCTGATCACCCCCCTGTCATTGATAACCCCCTGTAAAGCTCCATTCAGATGTCCGCATGATTTTTACGGATCCACTGATAGATGGATCGGATCCGCAAAACGCATACGGACGTCTGAATGGAGCCTTACAGGGGCGTGATCAATGACTGTGGTGATCACCCCATATAGACTCCCTGATCACCCCCCTGTCATTGATTACCCCCCGTCATTGATCACACCCCTGTAAAGCTCCATTCAGATGTCCGCATGATTTTTACGGATCCACTGATAGATAGATCGGATCCGCAAAACGCATACGGACGTCTGAATGGAGCCTTACAGGGGCGTGATCAATGACTGTGGTGATCACCCCATATAGACTCCCTGATCACCCCCCTGTCATTGATTACCCCCCTGTCATTGATCAACCCCCTGTAAAGCTCCATTCAGATGTCCGCATGATTTTTACGGATCCACTGATAGATGGATCGGATCCGCAAAACGCATACGGACGTCTGAATGGAGCCTTACAGGGGCGTGATCAATGACTGTGGTGATCACCCCATATAGACTCCCTGATCACCCCCCTGTCATTGATTACCCCCCTGTCATTGATCAACCCCCTGTAAAGCTCCATTCAGATGTCCGCATGATTTTTACGGATCCACTGATAGATGGATCGGATCCGCAAAACGCATACGGACGTCTGAATGGAGCCTTACAGGGGCGTGATCAATGACTGTGGTGATCACCCCATATAGACTCCCTGATCACCCCCCTGTCATTGATTACCCCCCTGTCATTGATCAACCCCCTGTAAAGCTCCATTCAGATGTCCGCATGATTTTTACGGATCCACTGATAGATGGATCGGATCCGCAAAACACATACAGGCGTCTCCCTGGAGCCTTCCAGGGGGGGTGATCACCCCATATAGACTCCCTGATCACCCCCCTGTCATTGATTACCCCCCTGTCATTGATCAACCCCCTGTAAAGCTCCATTCAGATGTCCGCATGATTTTTACGGATCCACTGATAGATGGATCGGATCCGCAAAACGCATACGGACGTCTGAATGGAGCCTTACAGGGGCGTGATCAATGACTGTGGTGATCACCCCATATAGACTCCCTGATCACCCCCCTGTCATTGATTACCCCCCTGTCATTGATCAACCCCCTGTAAAGCTCCATTCAGATGTCCGCATGATTTTTACGGATCCACTGATAGATGGATCGGATCCGCAAAACGCATACGGACGTCTGAATGGAGCCTTACAGGGGCGTGATCAATGACTGTGGTGATCACCCCATATAGACTCCCTGATCACCCCCCTGTCATTGATTACCCCCCTGTCATTGATCAACCCCCTGTAAAGCTCCATTCAGATGTCCGCATGATTTTTACGGATCCACTGATAGATGGATCGGATCCGCAAAACGCATACGGACGTCTGAATGGAGCCTTACAGGGGCGTGATCAATGACTGTGGTGATCACCCCATATAGACTCCCTGATCACCCCCCTGTCATTGATTACCCCCCTGTCATTGATCAACCCCCTGTAAAGCTCCATTCAGATGTCCGCATGATTTTTACGGATCCACTGATAGATGGATCGGATCCGCAAAACACATACAGGCGTCTCCCTGGAGCCTTCCAGGGGGGGTGATCACCCCATATAGACTCCCTGATCACCCCCCTGTCATTGATTACCCCCCTGTCATTGATCAACCCCCTGTAAAGCTCCATTCAGATGTCCGCATGATTTTTACGGATCCACTGATAGATGGATCGGATCCGCAAAACACATACAGGCGTCTCCCTGGAGCCTTCCAGGGGGGGTGATCACCCCATATAGACTCCCGGATCACCCCCCTGTCATTGATTACCCCCCTGTCATTGATCAACCCCCTGTAAAGCTCCATTCAGATGTCCGCATGATTTTTACGGATCCACTGATAGATGGATCGGATCCGCAAAACGCATACGGACGTCTGAATGGAGCCTTACAGGGGCGTGATCAATGACTGTGGTGATCACCCCATTTAGACTCCCTGATCACCCCCCTGTCATTGATTACCCCCCTGTCATTGATCAACCCCCTGTAAAGCTCCATTCAGATGTCCGCATGATTTTTACGGATCCACTGATAGATGGATCGGATCCGCAAAACACATACAGGTGTCTCCCTGGAGCCTTCCAGGGGGGGTGATCACCCCATATAGACTCCCTGATCACCCCCATGTCATTGATCACCCTTCCCTGTCATTGATCACCCCCCTGTCAGGCAGCATTCAGATGTCCGTATGATTTTTACGGATCCACGGATACATGGATCGGATCCGCAAAACACATACGGACATCTGAATGGAGCCTTACAGGGGGGTGATCAATGACAGGGGGGTGATCACCCCATATAGACTCTCTGATCACCCCCCTGTCATTGATCACCCCCCCTGTCATTGATCACCCCCCTGTAAGGCTCCATTCAGACATTTTTTTGGCCCAAGTTAGCGGAATTTTTTTTTTTTTTCTTACAAAGTCTCATATTCCACTAACTTGTGTCAAAAAATAAAATCTCACATGAACTCACCATACCCCTCACGGAATCCAAATGCGTAAATTTTTTTAGACATTTATATTCCAGACTTCTTCTCACGCTTTAGGGCCCCTAGAATGCCAGGGCAGTATAAATACCCCACATGTGACCCCATTTCGGGAAGAAGACACCCCCAGGTATTCCGTGAGGGGCATATTGAGTCCATGAAAGATTGAAATTTTTGTCCCAAGTTAGCGGAAAGGGAGACTTTGTGAGAAAAAAATAAAAAATATCAATTTCCGCTAACTTGTGGCAAAAAAAAAAAATTTCTATGAACTCGCCATGCCCCTCATTGAATACCTTGGGGTGTCTTCTTTCCAAAATGGGGTCACATGTGGGGTATTTATACTGCCCTGGCATTCTAGGGGCCCCAAAGCGTGAGAAGAAGTCTGGTATCCAAATGTCTAAAAATGCCCTCCTAAAAGGAATTTGGGCACCTTTGCGCATCTAGGCTGCAAAAAAGTGTCATACATCTGGTATCGCCGTACTCAGGAGAAGTTGGGGAATGTGTTTTGTGGTGTCATTTTACATATACCCATGCTGGGTGAGAGAAATATCTTGGTCAAATGCCAACTTTGTATAAAAAAATTGGAAAAGGTGTCTTTTGCCAAGATATTTCTCTCACCCAGCATGGGTATATGTAAAATGACACCCCAAAACACATTCCCCATCTTCTCCTGAATACGGCGATACCACATTTGTGACACTTTTTTGCAGCCTAGGTGGGCAAAGGGGCCCACATTCCAAAGAGCACCTTTAAGATTTCACAGGTCATTTACCTACTTACCACACATTAGGGCCCCTGGAAAATGCCAGGGCAGTATAACTACCCCACAAGTGACCCCATTTTGGAAAGAAGACACCCCAAGGTATTCTGTGAGGGGCATGGCGAGTTCCTAGAATTTTTTTTTTTTTGTCACAAGTTAGTGGAATATGAGACTTTTTAAGAAAAAAATTAAAAAAAATCATCATTTTCCACTAACTTGTGACAAAAAATAAAAAATTCTAGGAACTCGCCATGCCCCTCACGGAATACCTTGGGGTGTCTTCTTTCCAAAATGGGGTCACTTGTGGGGTAGTTATACTGCCCTGGCATTCTAGGGGCCCAAATGTGTGGTAAGGAGTTTGAAATCAAATTCTGTAAAAAATGACCAGTGAAATCCGAAAGGTGCTCTTTGGAATATGGGCCCCTTTGCCCACCTAGGCTGCAAAAAAGTGTCACACATGTGGTATCTCCGTATTCAGGAGAAGTTGGGGAATGTGTTTTGGGGTGTCATTTTACATATACCCATGCTGGGTGAGATAAATATCTTGGTCAAATGCCAACTTTGTATAAAAAAATGGTAAAAGTTGTCTTTTGCCAAGATATTTCTCTCACCCAGCATGGGTATATGTAAAATGACACCCTAAAACACATTCCCAAACTTCTCCTGAATACGGAGATACCAGATGTGTGACACTTTTTTGCAGCCTAGGTGGGCAAAGGGGCCCATATTCCAAAGAGCAACTTTCGGATTTCACTGGCCATTTTTTACAGAATTTGATTTCAAACTCCTTACCACACATTTGGGCCCCTAGAATGCCAGGGCAGTATAACTACCCCACAAGTGACCCCATTTTGGAAAGAAGACACCCCAAGGTATTCCGTGAGGGGCATGGCGAGTTCCTAGAATTTTTTATTTTTTGTCACAAGTTAGTGGAATATGAGACTTTTTAAGAAAAAAATTAAAAAAAATCATCATTTTCCACTAACTTGTGACAAAAAATAAAAAATTCTAGGAACTCGCCATTCCCCTCACGGAATACCTTGGGGTGTCTTCTTTCCAAAATGGGGTCACTTGTGGGGTAGTTATACTGCCCTGGCATTCTAGGGGCCCAAATGTGTGGTAAGGAGTTTGAAATCAAATTCTGTAAAAAATGACCAGTGAAATCCGAAAGGTGCTCTTTGGAATATGGGCCCCTTTGCCCACCTAGGCTGCAAAAAAGTGTCACACATGTGGTATCTCCGTATTCAGGAGAAGTTGGGGAATGTGTTTTGGGGTGTCATTTTACATATACCCATGCTGGGTGAGATAAATATCTTGGTCAAATGCCAACTTTGTATAAAAAATGGTAAAAGTTGTCTTTTGCCAAGATATTTCTCTCACCCAGCATGGGTATATGTAAAATGACACCCTAAAACACATTCCCAAACTTCTCCTGAATACGGAGATACCAGATGTGTGACACTTTTTTGCAGCCTAGGTGGGCAAAGGGGCCCATATTCCAAAGAGCAACTTTCGGATTTCACTGGCCATTTTTTACAGAATTTGATTTCAAACTCCTTACCACACATTTGGGCCCCTAGAATGCCAGGGCAGTATAACTACCCCACAAGTGACCCCATTTTGGAAAGAAGACACCCCAAGGTATTCCGTGAGGGGCATGGCGAGTTCCTAGAATTTTTTCTTTTTTGTCACAAGTTAGTGGAATATGAGACTTTGTAAGAAAAAAATAAAAAAAATAAAAAATCATCATTTTCCGCTAACTTGGGACAAAAAATAAAAAGTTCTATGAACTCACTATGCCCATCAGCGAATACCTTAGGGTGTCTACTTTCCGAAATGGGGTCATTTGTGGGGTGTTTGTACTGTCTGGCCATTGTAGAACCTCAGGAAACATGACAGGTGCTCAGAAAGTCAGAGCTGCTGCAAAAAGCGGAAATTCACATTTTTGTACTATAGTTTGTAAACGCTATAACTTTTACCCAAACCATTTTTTTTTTACCCAAACATTTTTTTTTTATCAAAGACATGTAGAACAATAAATTTAGAGCAAAATTTATATATGGATCTCGTTTTTTTTGCAAAATTTTACAACTGAAAGTGAAAAATGTCATTTTTTGGCAAAAAAAAATCGTTAAATTTCGATTAATAACAAAAAAAGTAAAAATGTCAGCAGCAATGAAATACCACCAAATGAAAGCTCTATTAGTGAGAAGAAAAGGAGGTAAAATTCATTTGGGTGGTAAGTTGCATGACCGAGCAATAAACGGTGAAAGTAGTGTAGGTCAGAAGTGTAAAAAGTGGCCTGGTCATTCAGGGTGTTTAAGCACTGGGGGCTGAGGTGGTTAAGGACGGCCAGTTGCTGCCAAAACCCGGAACGGCACTTTAACTCCGGTCCGGTATTTGACCTCACCTGGCTGGAAACCAGCCCAGCCGCACATGCTGGGAGGAAAATACCTGCCTTGCCAGATACAACTCCTCACTGTGTTACAGTAGCTTGCCCCTTTCTATCGGTATCCCACCATAATTACATTTTTACAAAAAAAAACGTTTTCTTTATCTTTCCATCCGTGCATCATTTTGCTTTTTATTTCACTCATCTACAGAGACTCTTTGTTTTGCTTCATCTCAATCACTTTTGCAATCCCCCTCCCTCATTGTGGTCCCTTGTGTATGTCACCAGCAGTGACACTGACTCTCAGCCTGGGGTCTACTAATCTATTCATAACCATGAAAGAGGGGGGCTCCTCCAGGGGGCTCAGCTGGCTGGATGAACATTAGCCTGAGGTGGTGGTGTCCAGGGGCAAGGAGGAGGATGAAGGTCACAACAGCAAAACAGAGCAGAGAGATAGAGAGGGATGGAGTGTGGATGAAATGCACATAGTAGAGGGAAGTGATGAAGAAGGGATGCATGCTCATTTCTGTAAAACAATGCTGAAAGTATAATCCAGAAATATACAGAGAGAGGGAAAAAAGAATAAACATGACTGGGAAATAATAAAATGTGCAGCTGCTCTCTCTGCGTCTATCATTGCGATTTTCTGCTCTTTTATGTTCTTTAGTAATTGTCTTTTTTTTCTCTCCCTGATTTCTCGCAGAGGATCGTGTGATTGAAGGTGAGTAGCTGCTTGTTTAAATAATATAATATCATAATCCACAGGGATCTCTGATGGAAAGGGTTCAGTATCTCTGTGTAAATTTCATTTCCTCCCCTCCCCATCTCTTTATCAAGTTCTTCTTCCAACCTTTCTCTACCAACCACCCTTCTCTTCTCTCCTCTTCTCCACTTACCCCCTCCCTATTATCTTGCTTTCTCTGTCACCTGACTTCTCTGAACATAATAATGAGCAAGCATTATGCAAATTATGCTAATTAGACTTTAATGGGAGAGCACAGGACTGAAAATCAAGAGATGTTTAGGAGAAAGGGAAATAAGGAGGGATGAGCATGACAGAAAAAAGTGGTTGAATGGAAGAAAGACTGGTACCTAAAACACTTAAATGAACAGAGAGTACTCCAGAGAATAACATTAGCATTTTTGGTACTGAGATGGAATATGCAGTGAAAGAGTGGAAGAAATAAGAGACGATGAAACAAGAGGCAAGACACAAACTCCACTCCGGAAGTGAAGTTTTAGAAAGAAACTGCAGAAAGTCTATGACCCAGCCAAAGAAACGACTCATTAATGGTGCAATAGCTGGAGGGTTTTTGCTTTGTAGAGTGGGTAACTTGTTTCTAACGTCACATTACATAACGGTAATATGTACGCCTTAGGGCTCATGCACACGACCGTATGCCCTTCGAGACATACGGTCTGTGAGCGGGCCATATGTCCCGGAGCGGCATACATCGTGCACACGGGAGCGCACAGCATTATAGGTTACTATGATGCTGTGTGCATCGGGCCGCCCGCGGGACTGTATACCTGCACTCATATGATATTATGAGTGCAGGACAATAGCCCCGTGGCCTGCCTGCTGTGCACAGCATCATAGTTACCTATGATGCTGTGCGCTCCCGTGCGCACGATGTATGCTGCTTCAGGACATATGGCCCGCTCACAGACCGTATGTCTCGGAGGGAATACGGTCATGTGCATGAACCCTTATGCTGTACAAAGACTAATTTCACAGCTTAACCACTGGATAAAGTCTAATGAGGAAATATATCAAAACTGGTATGAAGTCAAACTGGTTTAATTGCCCATAGCAACCAAGCAGATTCCACTTTTAATTTTTCAAAGGAACGGTGGAATCTGATTGGTTGCTATGGGCAACTAAACCAGTTTCCCTTTACACTAGATACATCTCCCCCTAAAAGTCTAATCTGCAACGGAACAACTAGGGGGACCCTAATTCATCCCCGGAATAGGTTTGCCTGGTGCCTCTTCTGGGTACATGTACTGTATGATCACTCTCCACCGAAAGTCTGTGGAAGATAAAGTGACAGTCATCCATTCTCACATGGCCTTCAAGTATCAGGGACTCCTGTAACAGACTGAAGAGGATATTGAGATGGATGAAGGGTTTGCTTAGGCCAGTGATTCTAATGAAAATAATCTGCCATAAATTTCCCTGCCATGGTCCAATGAACATTATAGATAATAGATAAATATAAGAACTGATGATGATTCAGTTCCCTGCTTATATTGGATTTAGGATGGCATTTCACTTTAAAGGGGTTTTTCCGTCTGTGTATATTGATGGCCTATCATAAATATCAGCTGTTTGTGGCAGACATTTGAAACAGCACAGAGGACAGAGCCAGAAGAGAAAGGCTTCGTCGACTGTTTGGTGGCCTTGTGGGCTTACTGCATCTTAGCTCCACTTGAATTGGGGCTGAGCTGCAGTAAACCGACATGGCCACTGCACATTGCATGGAGCGTTCTGCTTCCATATTCATTTACTGTATTGTTGCTGGCAACTGACACGAAAACAGCTTACCCCCACCGATCTGATATTTATGACTTATCCTGAGATATTTATAAAACCCCTAAAAGGAAAACCTGTCACCACAAAATGCAATGCAATCTGATATATATGAGTTTGTTGGAAAAGATTCATTAAAACTTGTGATTTATACAGTTAAATCTCTGCTCTTTCTATACTTAAAGAGGTTGTCTCACTTCAGCAAGTGGTGTTTATCATGTTGAGAAAGTTAATACAAGGCACTGACTAATGTATTGTTATTATCCATATTGCCTCCTTTGCTGGCTTAGTTCATTTTTCCATCACATTATACACTACTCATTTCCATGGTTACAACCACAGCTACATAGTAATATAGTAACATAGTTTGTAAGGCTAAAAATGTCATTTGTCCATCCAGTTCACCCTGTTATCCTGCAAGTTGATCCAGAGGAAGGCAAAAAAAAACATGAGGTAGAAGCCATTTTCCCTCATTTTAGGGGAAACATTTCCTTCCCGACTCCAATCAGGCAATCAGAATAACTCCCTGGATCAACGACCCCTCTCTAGTAGCTATAGCCTGTAATATTATTACACTCCAGAAATACATCCAGGCCCCTCTTGAATTCCTTTATTGTACTCACCATCACCACCTCCTCAGGCAGAGAGTTCCATAGTCTCACTGCTCTTACCGTAAAGAATCCTCTTCTATGTTTGTGTACAACCTCTTTTCCTCCAGACGCAGAGGATGTCCCTGCATCACGGTCACAAGTATATATCTGTATACACATGGAATGCTATAAATCACTGAAAACACATCCCATGTATATAACTGAAGTCAGAAAAAGCAGAGATGTAAATATGTAGATTACAAGTTTTGTTAAAGCCTTTCCCCACAAAACTATTCATCAATCTGCTTGTCTCCTCCTGCTCTATAACATCCTGCCTGCAGACTGTACAGCATTTTGGGGCGACTGGACCTCTTTAAGCAGTTCCCCCCTATAAAACAATTTCTTCAGTTTTAGCAGCTGTTTTATGGCATCTTTTTACTCTATAAATCTCCTGTCTGGTGACAGGTTGACGGTGACGGCCTGGAACCTATCACTGTGCAAAATTCCCAAAAATGTTTTTGAAAAGCATGAGCTGGGCAGGAGTCACTGGAACGTACTTTATGATCTCCACTTTTGTAGTGCCCTATATTTAGATAGCAGGCTCCTTAAGTCATTCCAGGGAGGTAGTAAGGTGAAGAAATAAATAATTGGTCTTCATAGCGTAATCTTCTACTCTTTGTAAAAACTATTATTCTTTTCCATTTCATTGTAAACTCTTTCCTCTTATCCTGCCTCTGCACTTCTACTGCCCTTAATCACTCTTTCTTTCTCTACACCCCAATGACTGAACATGTCTTCGTCTCCCTTTTTCACCTTGCTCCCTCACCTCCCTCGGGGTCTCTCTGTTTGCTGTCTCTTTGCTGTGCTTTACAGATAAGAGTCAGTTTTTCTGTGACTTTCATATGCTCTTCCTTGGACAATAAAAATGGTTGTTCGTGTCCACACGGGAAGAGATGGCTTTACAGTATGGTAGACAGATAGCCGTGCATGTCTTCTATGGACAAGATATCCACAAATGTTATTCAAGTCGGTTTTACAGTGCAAAACAGCTGCCCATGATCTCATTGAGAACCTTAAATAGATAACTGTTTGTCCATCATGGCAGTTTGTCATTGCTGTGCCTCAATATTTACTATGTGACATCCGTATTTATTCATTTAGGTTGGAGCATACTGTTAAGAAGACAATTTTTTGCAATAGTATTATGAAATGTAGTATGTTGTATCATCACACATACATACAAATGTATGTATACGTAGGTTTTAGCCACTTCACTTGAGTAATGCTTTATTCACTTAGCCTGTGCTAATAAAATCATCAGAATGATTAGCATTGGCAGCAAGATTATCACTCTAGATTAAATGATGCACAGGTGAGTGTTCAGACAAGGATTGTATGCTGCTTATTTTAGGATGCTGCTTAACCTCCTTTATTTTAATGTTGGTTTTTGTTATTATTTCTGTAACTAGACAGTAAGCAAAATAAACCATGTTCTACCTACCACAGAAGTATTAAGACACACAACCGCAACCGTTTCTTTAATATGTATGTGGTCAATGTGCATCCTGCAACTTTCATGGGACCCACTGTGAAAAAAGCCTATTCTAAAGGCTCATGCACATGACTGTATGTTCTTTCCGCACCCAATCCGCATTTTTTGAGGATTGGATGCAGACTTATTCATTTCAATGGGGCCACAAAAGATGCGGACAGCACTCGGCCCACAAAAAACATAGAACATGTCCTATACTTATCCATTTTGCGGACAACTATAGGACATTTCTGTAGGAGTAAAAAAAATAAATTGGCAGCATACACTGGCCAGTATCTGTATTTTACTGATCCGCGATTTGCGGACGGCAAAATGGGTATGGTCATGGGCATAAGCCCTTATCCGCAAAATGGACACAAATGGGACCTGTTCTATAATTCTGCATTTTTTGCTAAATTACCGCTAATTGCTAGGCCACATCTGAACTTGCAGCCCGAAATAATGTCCATTCCAGGTGCAGTCACAGCAGGTGAGCGCTACCCACCCCTGCTAAGGCACATATGTCGTAGCAGCAAAGTAAGGGCTCATGCACACGACCATAGCCAATTTTGTGGTCCATAAATCACAGATAGGCAAAACACTGATATCGGCCGAGAGCCTGCCACCCTTTTTTTTTACTCCTTCACAAATGTCCTGTCCTTGTCCACAAAACAGACTGTTCTATTTTTTTTTCAGGGAGCGCATAACAGACTGACAGGTGTGCTGTCCACATCTTTTGTGGCCCCTTCATGATGAATAGGTCCGCATCTGATCCGCAAAAAATGTGGCTTGGATACGGACCAAAACTGCGGCCATGTGCATGAGCCTATTCAAAGAGAAAACACTGTACAGTAAAACAATGGTTTAAAACTGACATTGAAAAAGACTTAGTGGATCTCAGTGAACACTAAGCATAATTTTTAGCAACCAGCGTCAGGCAGCTGCTTGCAATGGCTTATCATTGGGTGCATCATAAAAGGTATAGATGCACCTAATAAAAACATTTGCCTCTGTGCAATCTGTTAGTCATAAAGCCCATGGGATATTCTGTATAGTCATGTATAAGAAAATGCCCTGAACTGGATGAAAGTAATGGGAATGGGCAGATTGCATGATGAAGATGGATTATGAAACCTGGGGTCATAATATATTAATGAAAGTACAGAAATATTTCTAATGATCTTCTTATAACCGTTGAGGGCTGTCAGGGGTTATTGAATTAAAAAATTGTTACCTTATCTATTTGATTGTGAAGAGTCCACCACAGCCATCTTGATTGAAGATATAGTGCAAGATCTTGAGCGGTGCGTGGTGACATCATATGAGACAGGGCACGAGATTTCACACAGTATATTCAATCAAGATGGCTGCGACTGACTCTTCACGTTCAAATGGATGAGATATGATTTTTTTTGGGCCGCCATTTTAGGGACAACTGATTCGTCACCACGAAGCACAAGAAAATTCAGCTTTCCAGTGAATCAAATTTTCCCAGAAATTTGGATCGAAGTCCACTTTGTGAACTTCAACTCACTCAACACTAATTATAAGTATCACATGACTGGAGGATGGATTTGGACTCAGAGATGTTACTCTGAGTCCAGAAGGAATTTGAGGCTGTTTAGCAAATACCTCATAGGGTGTCTGGATCAAAACTGTATAGCAGGCGGAACTTGATGGGCTTGTTATAGACGTTACTAAAGGTCTTTACACAGATCAATAAATGTTCGTTCCTGATCATTGTCCTGTGTAAGCATGTCCGCCAACCAGTCGACAAATGATTGAATGTCATTGATCACATCTTTTGTCTGAAGAAATTCTCTTTTTAAATAGGATTATGCCACCGGCAACAATTATATGAACGATCATACACCCAAACATACAAATGCTGTAAAGGGAAAAAATGAATTTTGATCAGGATAGGTCATCAATATCATATTGGTGGTGGCCAACTTTAGTTAGCAGTAATGACTGACCACTAAAGAACCTATATTCTATAATTGCTCATTTATTTTCAGGTAATATATTTATCAAAACTGTCCCAAAGCCACAGTCTCTTCTTGGACATTGAATGCATTTAAAGGGGTATTTCAGTCTTTAATTAATTAATTAATTAATTAATTTGTTTATATAATTAGAAATGAAAACATTTTCTAATATACATGTATTTCAAATTCTCCATACATATCTTTCTTATATCCGGCAGCTGACCCCTATATGCAGTAGAATGGCATGGCCCATGTATCAGTCCTGTGTAATGTATCCATGGACTAACTGAATCATGGCATCAGTCATGTGACACCCTTCTCATTATATAACCCCTGACATCCTGTAAGCAGCAGTGTTACAAGACATACATGTGATGGGTCTCCACACAGGACACATCCATGTAATAATAAGTAAATAGTGATGGGATTATGATTTTTATAGTGGTTATTACAGTAACTACATTACTGTCTGTATTCATATGGCTGCTTCTCTCTTGGTCAGCATCCCCTTTTTTGCACCACGGACCAGACCACACGCATAACAAAACTAAATAAATTGCATGTTTTATTATTTAATTATTCCATTTATCATGCAAATGTGACTTGACTCACCATAAGGCAGACTAAGTGGGAGCACTGAGCTTGTTTCCCTGCTTAATGTATGGTTGTGTCTAAACTCCATCTACAATAGGGATCTTATTTTTGGGGCGGGCTATTGTGAAAGGTCTGAAAGCAAAATTTTAAATAGATGTATACTAAAAATTGTTCATCATCCTATTCACTAAACAAATAAATGTAATAATTCAAACAGGGATAGCTTTTTATTGGTCATAAGATGCAGAGGCTCATAAAGAAGAAGACACAACAGGCCATCATCCAGCCACTGTCATGTGGAAAGTGGATCCTTTGAGTCACTATGAAGTGGACATTGACATTATCTTAGGCCAACCTCTGGCAATCCAGCTGTGGTAAAACTACAACTCCCAGCATGCTCCATTTATTTCTGTGGAGATCTGAGTACAGCCAAGCAAGTGTGCATCTTGGGAGTTGTAGTTTTACCACAGCTGGACTACTCTCTCTCTAAATCTAGAGGACGTCACATATACTTGTAGCTTCTGCAATCACTGTCAAATAAGTGGCACAAATGGTGTCTGACCATATTCTGAGCTAACATAATATTTATAATCCTAAAAATTCACCGATAGTAGTGTCATATGATCATTGATGAAAAAATAAATATTTGCGTTCAGCTACATCTCTAACATATAAGCAGAGACAAATCATAAGCAAAATGCTGTAATAATTTTTTTTTTTAAAACTGCCTCCAGATGAAAATTATATATGCATTATTTTAATTAGAATTTAACTAAATAATTCAAATGTATTTTCACTGGAAAACTATCACAGAAAGGTGTCAAAATAGTCACAAATGAAAAAAAAATCCTTTTTGCGTCACATAGCCGAATTTCCTCTTGCTTCGCGGTAATCGATCAATTTTCCCTGAAATGGTGGTAAAAATACAGTAAAAAAAAACAATCGCAGTTCCCTGTCATTCCACCCGCTATTTACAAAGAAATGCACTTCCTGATGAAGTCATTTGGTGATTCAAGTAAAATTTGGTGAAGCAATCGAATCAGATTTTAGAGAACTTTGCTCATCTCTAATTATCACCATAACAAATCTCATTGGAATAAAACGCCATGTAAATAATGAGACCTTATGCATCCATAGAAGTCCATGCACCTGTATCATCATCCAAGACCTTGACCCTTCCTCTCACAGCTCTGCTTGATAGTCAGGAACGGAACCTTTCTCATCCGATGCCTCTCACTGAGCAGAGACATGTTCCAATAAATCTGTGCCTGTGCATTCACCAAATGTATCAGTGACCAGGCAACAAATTATTTGACATATAGTGATACAATTAGTGATGAGTGAAGTATTTTAAAATTTGATTCTGTTGTTTCTGCAAATTTTTTTTTTTTATTGCTTAGTGACAAATTACATCGTCACGAGGCGCATTTCTTTGTAAGTAGTGGGTGCAATTAAAGGGAGCAGCAATTGCGCTGCTCCCCATCATGGTACCCCTCAAATACCGCGTTCATAGTTGATTGCAACATCTGGCAGTGTAAAATAAACAAAAAAAATAAATACTTGCCCCTTGCCTCATCCAAATGATTGTGTCGAGACGTCCGCCATCAGCTTGATTGAAGATCTAGCGTGAAATCTTACGCGGCCCGTGATGACGTCATCACGTTGCCCGGCCTGGTGATGTCACACATCACTGCACACGGGATTTTGTGCGAGATCCTCAATCAAGATGGTGGCGGCCTCTTCACATTTAAATGGATAGGGGTAAGTATGATATTTTTTGTTTTTTACTGCCATTCAGGAAAAATAGATTAGCTACCATGAAGCATGAGGAAATTCGGCTCAAACTTTTCCTGAAATTCGGATTAACACTGGCTACAATATACAATATGTGTATTGTCTATACTACCATAACCTGCTTTTTGTATCTAAAACAATCATATATAGTGTTCAAAAGTGTCAAGTGGTCAAAGGTCTATGTGTCCATCTGGTACTGTTTGTGGCAAACAGATAAAAGCCTTCAGCCTTAGCATGCGTTGTTTTTTTTAATATGGTTAGTTTTCCCCACTCAGGTTTGGACCGATTGCAGTATAAGGGTCCATTCACACGTCCGTTGTTTCTTTCCTGATCTGTTCCGTTTTTTGCGGAACAGATCTGGACCAGATCTGGACCCATTCATTTTCAATGGGTCCTGAAAAAAATCGGACAGCTCAATGTCTGATTTTTTTTCAGGACCCATTGAAAATGAATGGGTCCAGATCTGCTCCAGATCTGTTCCGCAAAAAACGGAACAAATCAGGAAAGAAACAACAGACGTGTGAATTGACCCTTACTCCCATTCAGATCTAGCAGTTTTATTGTGCACCCAGAGACATATTTCCAGCTATTATTCAGAAGATATAGGCATTATTGTAGAAGAGGAATTGCTAACAAAGAACATGAAGAATTGTTACATACATGATGAAACACTAATTATTTTTTGTGTTGTGGCCCTCATAAATCTCGTCATACTCGTGTACTACAGTAATAAATATATACAGGAAGTTGCTTTTGTAGAATGTCCATTTCTGTGTCACATGAAAAGCCGACAAGCCTTGATCTGAATGACACATATTCTGGATGTTTTGAAGGCTTTTAATTAGCCGCAGTAGCTCAGCTGGTAACTTTGCTGACTTTGACACATAGTCTAAAGCGGGAATGCCTGGTTCTATTCTGTGTCAGCGTGTTTGCAGTACTATTTACTAACAAAATGTAGTGATCTGTGACTAAAATGGTTATTATTTCCACTTTCTCTTAATCCATAGTTGTTGCTTTGCTACAAGACCTAGTTAAGGCTGCCAGTCCCAAGATGTGCTTATGTATGCCATACCATCAGTACAGAGATACGTATGCAAATAGATAACCAGTGAGCCTCAAGGGGTTATAAAGATTATAGAAGCTTTTGTATATGTTGGCATATGTCTTAAAAGATAAAACTAATTGAAAAATGTAAAATTTTTGACATTTTGGAAAAACCATGTTTTTCCAACCACTGTAGGTCATCCTCTGCAGTGATTCATAAAATAACTTTTATTTTTATTTTTATAGAATGACTGATTAAAGGGGGTCTGTCACCTGGAAACTCAATGTTAAACCAGACACAGTGCCTTCTTTAGGGCTAGCTCAGCTGAATGTAATGATACCTTTTACTGAGCAATCTAGAAGAAGGAGGATGCAAGGGTGCACAGAGTATATTCTCATTTGTATGTAAGTTAAAAGTCATCACTAAATGAAAGGCATCATTATTTTTTCCTGAGCTAGCCCTACAAGGCATTGTGCCTGGTTTAATCATGAATTTCCTGGTGAGAGGCTCCCCTTAAGCAATGTGTCTGCAACATGTGGGCATTTAGTATGACTATTTAAGACAACAAGTTTACATTTACAGTTTGGGTGCCACTAAATAGTATACTTTGGTTTGCTTTAACTGAACAGTACCTTAGACTCAAGATTCTATAGAAAACAACTACCAAAATTATTAACCTTGCAGCGTAATATCTGTAAAGCGCTGCTGAATATGAGCAAAATAAATAAATAAAGGTGATTCCCTGGGAAAGGGTTCTTTACAGTTAGAATAGTCAAACGGTGGAATGTCTACTCTGAGTGACTGATACACTGACAAACTTAAAAAAATAAAAAGAAAAAGGTCTATATTGTTTCTCATTACTAAAGGTATTGAAAGTTATCCCTAATATAGCAACAAATGATGTTAAATTGATTCAGGGAAACTATGATGTGGGGCAAAAAATGAATTTTTCCACCCACAACCTGCCTTACAGTTGAACATCTTCCTGTATATATTTATTTGAATACAATTCTTGCCTCTTTAATTAGAGAGTTGAACATACTTTATGATCTTCAAAGGTAATTTAATGTCTCTTGTGAAATCACACATAAAGGCTACATGCACACAACTGTGTTTTGTGCATCCCACGCTATTGTAAAAATGTCTACTCTTGGACATACGTGTGCAGTTGTGTACATGAGGCCTAACAAATTGGGAAATTAAATGAAGTAACAATAATTTATGTGCCACTCTGTGGTCTGATGCTGCTGCAGTCTCCACACTATGTCACCTTGCCACTCTGTGGTATCGTCCTGCTGCTGCAATTTCCACACTATGTCACCTTGCCACTCTGTGGTATCCTGATGCTGCTATTGCAGCTGCCATATCCACATTATGTCACCTTGCCACTCTGTGGTCTCCTGATGCTGCTGCCATCTCCACTCCATGTCACCTTGCCACTCTATGGTCTGATGCTGCTGCTGCAATCTCCACACTATGTCACCTTGCCACTCTGTGGTATCCTCCTGCTGCTGCCATCTCCACACTATGTCACCTTGCCTCTCTGTGATATCCTCCTGCTGCTGCTTCCATCTCCACACTATGTCACCTTGCCACTCTATAGTATCCTCCTGCTGCTGCTGCCATCTCCACGCTATGTCACTTTGCCACTCTGTGGTATTCTCCTGCTGCTGCTGCCATCTCCACAATGTGTCATCTTGCCACACTGTGGTCTCTTGATGTTGCTGCCATCTCCACACTATGTCACCTTGCCACTCTGTGGTATCCTCCTGCTGTTGCCATCTCCACAGTATTTCACATTGCCACTCTGTGGTATCCTCCTGCTGCTGCCATCTCAAAACTATGTTACTTTGCCACTCTGTGGTCTCCTGATGCTGCTGCTTCCATCTCCACACTATGTCACCTTTTTACTCAGTGGTATCCTCCTGCGGCTGCTTCCATCTCCACACTATGTCACCTTGCTACTCTGTGGCATCCCCCTGCTGCTGCCATCTCCACACTATGTCACCTTGCCACTCTGTAGTATACTCCTGCTGCTGCCATCTCCACACTATGTCACATTGCCACTCTGTAATCTCCTGATGCTGCTGCTACCATCTTCACATTATGTCACTTTTCCACTCTGAGGTCTCCTGATGCTGCTGCTGCCATCTCCACACTATGTCACCTTGCCACTCTGTGGTATCCTCCTGCTACTGCCATCTCCAGACTATGTCATTTTTTTACTCTGTGGTATCCTCCTGCTGCTGCTGCCATCTCCACACTATGTCACCTTTCCACTCTGAGGTCTCCTGATGCTGCTGCTGCCATCTCCACACTATGTCCCCTTGCCACTCTGTGGTGTGATGATGCTGCTGCCATCTCCACACTATGTCACGCTTCCACTCTGTGGTATCCTCTGCTGCATGCCAATCTCCACACTATGTCACCTTGCCTCTCTGTGATATCCTCCTGCTGCTGCTTCCATCTCCACACTATGTCACCTTGCCACTCTGTAGTATCCTCCTGCTGCTGCTGCCATCTCCACACTATGTCACCTTGCCACTCTGTGGTATTCTCCTGCTGCTGCTGCCATCTCCACAATATGTCAACTTGCCACACTGTGGTCTCCTGATGCTGCTGCTGCCATCTCCACACTATGTCACCTTGCCACTCTGTGTTGTGATGATCCTGCTGCCATCTCCACACTATGTCACCTTCCCACTCTGTGGTATCCTCCTGCTGCTGCCCTCTCCACACTATGTCACCTTGCCACTCTGTGGTCTCCTGATGCTTCTGCCATCTCCACACTATGTCACCTTTCTGCTCTGAGGTCTCCTGATGCTGCTGCTGCCATCTCCACACTATGTCACCTTGCCACTTTGTGGTCTGATGATGTTGCTGCCATCTCCACACTATGTCACCTTGCCTCTCTGTGATATCCTCCTGCTGCTGCTTCCATCTCCACACTATGTCACCTTGCCACTCTGTGGTATCCTCCTGCTGCTGCCATCTCCACACTATGTCATCTTGCCACTCTGTGGTATCCTCCTGCTACTGCTGCCATCTCCACATTATGTCACCTTGCCACTCTGTGGTCTCCTGATGCTGCTGCCATCTCCACACTATGTCACCTTTCTGCTCTGAGGTCTCCTGATGCTGCTGCTGCCATCTCCACACTATGTCACCTTGCCACTTTGTGGTCTGATGATGTTGCTGCCATCTCTACACTATGTCACCTTGCCTCTCTGTGATATCCTCCTGCTGCTGCTTCCATCTCCACACTATGTCACATTGCCACTCTGTGGTATCCTCCTGCTGCTGTCATCTCCACACTATGTCACATTGCCACTCTGTGGTATCCTCCTGCTGCTGATTCCATCTCCACACTATGTCACCTTGCTACACTGTGGCATCCTCCTGCTGCTGCCATCTCCACACTATGTCACCTTGCCACTCTGTAGTATACACCTGCTGCTGCCATCTCCACACTATTTCACCTTGCCACTCTGTGGTCTCCTGATGCTGCTGCCATCTCCACACTATGTCACCTTTCCACTCTGAGGTCTCCTGATGCTGCTGCTGCCATCTCCACACTATGTCACCTTGCCACTCTGTGGTATGATGATGGAGCTGCCATTTCCACACTATGTCACCTTGCCACTCTGTGATATCCTCCTGCTGCTTCCATCTCCACACTATTTCACCTTGCCACTCTGTGGTATCCTCCTGCTGCTGCCATCTCCAGACTATGTCATCTTTTTACTCTGTGGTATCCTCCTGCTGCTGCTGCCATCTGCACACTATGTCACCTTTCCACTTTGAGGTCTCCTGATGCTGCTGCTGCCATCTCCACACTGTGTCACCTTGCCACTCTGTGTTGTGATGACGCTGCTGCCATCTCCACACTATGTCACCTTCCCACTATGTGGTATCCTCCTGCTGCTGCTGCCATCTCCACACTATGTTACCTTGCCACTCTGTGGTCTCCTGATACTGCTGCCATCTCCACACTATGTCACCTTTCTGCTCTGAGGTCTCCTGATGCTGCTGCCATCTCCACACTATCTCACCTTGCCATTTTGTGGTCTGATGATGCAGCTGCCATCTCCACACTATGTCACCTTGCCTCTCTGTGATATCTTCCTGCTGCTGCTTCCATCTCCACACTATGTCACCTTGCCACTCTGTGGTATCCTCCTGCTGCTGCTGCCATCTCCACACTATGTCATCTTGCCACTCTGTGGTATCCTCCTGCTGCTGCTGCCATCTCCACATTATGTCACCTTGCCACACTGTGGTCTCTTGATGTTGCTGCCATCTCCACACTATGTCACATTGCCACTCTGTGGTATCCTCCTGCTGCTGTCATCTCCACACTATGTCACATTGCCACTCTGTGGTATCCTCCTGCTGCTGCTTCCATCTCCACACTATGTCACCTTGCTACACTGTGGCATCCTCCTGCTGCTGCCATCTCCACACTGTCACCTTGCCACTCTGTAGTATACTCCTGCTGCTGCCATCTCCACACTATTTCACCTTGCCACTCTGTGGTCTCCTGATGCCGCTGCCATCTCCACACTATGTCACCTTTCCACTCTGAGGTCTCCTGATGCTGCTGCTGCCATCTCCACACTATGTCACCTTGCCACTTTGTGGTCTGATGATGCAGCTGCCATCTCCACACTATGTCACCTTGCCTCTCTGTGATATCCTCCTGCTGCTGCTTCCATCTCCACACTATGTCACCTTGCCACTCTGTTGTATCCTCCTGCTGCTGCTGCTGCCATCTCCACACTATGTCATCTTGCCACTCTGTGGTATCCTCCTGCTGCTGCTGCCATCTCCACATTATGTCACCTTGCCACACTGTGGTCTCTTGATGTTGCTGCCATCTCCACACTATGTCACATTGCCACTCTGTGGTATCCTCCTGCTGCTGCCATCTCCACAGTATTTCACATTGCCACTCTGTGGTATCCTCCTGCTGCTGCCATCTCAAAACTATGTTACTTTGCCACTCTGTGGTTTGCTGATGCTGCTGCTTCCATCTCCACACTGTCACCTTGCCACTCTGTGGTCTCCTAATACTGCTGCTGCCATCTTCACACTATGTCACTTTGACACTCTGTTGTCTCCTAATACTGCTGCTGCCATCTTCACACTATGTCACTTTGACACTGTGTTGTCTCCTAATGCTGCTTCTGCCATCTCCACACTATGTCACCATGCCACTCTTTGGTCTCCTGATGCTGCTCCTGCTATCTCCACATTATGTCACCTTGCCACTCTGTGGCATCCTGTCATCCTCCTGCTGCTGCCATTTCCACTCTATGTCACCTTGCCTCTCTGTGGTTTCCTGATGCTGCTGACATCTCCACACTATGTCACCTTTTTACTCTGTGGTATCCTGCTGCTGCCATCTCCACACTATGTCACCTTGCCACTCTGTGGTATCCTCCTGCTGCTGCTGCCATCTCAAAACTATGTTACTTTGCCACTCTGTGGTCTCCTGATGCTGCTGCTTCCATCTCTACACTATGTCACCTTTTTACTCTGTGGTATCCTCCTGCTGCTGCTTCCATCTCCACACTATGTCACCTTGCTACTCTGGGGCATCCACCTGCTGCTGCCATCTCCACACTATGTCACCTGGCCACTCTGTGGTATTCTCCTGCAGCTGATTCTCCTGCCATCTCCGCACTGTCACCTTGCCTCTCTGTGGTATCCTCCTCCTGCTGCTGCTGCCATCTCTGCACTATGTCACCTTGCCACTCTGTGGTATCCTGCTGCTGCTATCTCCACACTATGTCACCTTGCCACTCTGTGGTATCCTCCTGATGCTGCTGCTGTTACCGCCACCCCTACACTCTGTCATTGGGCCACTCTGTTGTCTGCTCATGCTGCTCATAAATATATCATAGGTACACTCTGTTGACTTCTCATGCTGTTCCCACCCTCCCCACCTTATGACTGAGCCACTATTTTGCCTTTCGGTCCTGCTAACATCATCATTTATTTGACCTTTTTTCTGATCTGTCAGAAGGAAAGGAAAATTAGATGCACAACGGATCCTGTCTGTGCAACAGATAAAAGGCCTGTATGGTCCCATCAGAATTAGCTTATGATTTGGTAGCCAAAAGCAGGAGTGGGTACAAAACTCAGAAGACATGCAAATATTCCATTCACGTGTCATCTCTGTTTTAGATCCACTCCTGTTTTTTTGGGCATTAGCAATACTGATGGATTATTGAGGAAATGCTGACTGAGTGAAGGCGTATGCTCCACAGACAGGATCCGTTTTTTGTGGGTTATTGTTCTGACGGATCAGAGGAAAGGAAAATTAATCAGTACAGTCAACACAAACTTACTGCTGACACCCTCTCAACTTTGTCAGGGGTGCTCTACTTGTATAAGCGCTTAATAGAACAGGTTCTGTAGACATCTATGTGGAATCAGCTGATGAGGGTGTAAAAGTAGTAGGCTTTTTCTTGACTTTAAAATCGACTTGTAAGGCTGAATTGATACTTTAGTTATTTGTTCAGTTTTGGCCCCGTGACTGCCCTATGCAGTGATTCTAACAGCGACTCCTATCATCTGCATGTCATACGGACTCACAGTATTGTTTCACTACCACAGCAGGCTCCATATGCGTGTTACTGCAAGGCACAGTGTTCTACACCAGTGTTGATCACGAATATTCGAATTGCGAATTTTAATTGCGAATATCGGCACTTCGAGAATTGGCGAATATTTAGAATATCGCAAAATATATTCAATTTTTTTTGCAAATTTTCGCAATCAAGAAAATAATGCCTGGAGATCATGAATTCGCTAATTCTCGAATATATGGCCAATATTTGCCCAAATATTCGCGAAATATCGCGAATTCGAATATTGCCCCTGCCGCCCATCACTATTCTACACCCCTATAAAGGCTTTCTGTAGCCCAGAAATAGCTGTTTTATAACACGATTCACCGCAAATAAATTCAGATCGAAGCAAATTTTTCCCACAAATTTGGCGAACCGGCCGAATCTAATTTTTACAAAATTGGCTCATCTCTAAGGCTACTTTCAAACCTGCGTTAGGTGCGGATCCATCTGGTATCTGCACAGACTGATCTGCACCTATAATGCAAACCCTTGTATTGTAACAGTACAGCCTGGATCGCAGCGGCTCCCTATGACTCCGCCCACGTTCCACTAATGGAGTGCGCACCCTGCTAGCTCCATTGCATCTGAGGACTCTGTCCACATATCCAGACCTGGATCCCTAACAACATTGTGAAGGACTGCCTACCTTCTTGCCACTGGCTTCCCCACTGCTGGCTTCCTAGCCAGGACCAACTAACCGCAAGTATATGCCTATTACCTGCTCTGATTAAGGTCCTGGAACTCAGAGTGGGGTGGTTCCTGCTTGTGTGAGGCGATATATTTTCAAACCAACTCTGAACTCAGGACATGCTATACAAACTCTGAACCTACTGCATATTATATACTAAACTGAGGACATGCTATACTAACTCTGAACCTGCTGCATATTATATACTAAACTGAGGACATGCTATACTAACTCTGAACCTGCTGCATATTATATACTAAACTGAGGACATGCTATACTAACTCTGAACCTGCTGCATATTATATACTAAACTGAGGACATGCTATACTAACTCTGAACCTGCTGCATATTATATACTAAACTGAGGACATGCTATACTCACTCTGAACCTACTGCATATTATATACTAAAACTGAGGACATGCTATACTAACTCTGAACCTACTGCATACTACATACTAAACTGAGGACATGCTATATACTAACCCTGAACCTATGGCATACTATATACTAAACTGAGGGCATACTATATACTAACTCTGAACTGTGCACAAGCTTATACTAACTTGTGACTCCTGTAATACTGGGGGACCTTCCTTTCCAGCAGTAACTAATTAGATGGATAGTGGTAAATGATTTTGTTACCCCTAACTCTCCGCCCAAGACTGAGAGAGACGCCTGGGGTACATACTGAGAACCGCGAATCCCACAGCCAAAAACAAGGGCGGTGGGATAATAGTGGATGTCCATTGCTTCCGCAGTTGAGATCCTAACTGATCAACTAGGTGCGTTACATATTAGTGGAACCCACATGGATCCAGCGGAGGTTGCAGGTCACCTCGTCACCCTCACTAAGAGGGTGGAGACCCTCAACGTGACTGTACAACATCTCCAGCTAGAAAAACAGGCACTACGGCAACTTGTCACTCAGGGGCCAGGACACCCCCGTGATGGACCAGAACCCAAGGTCAGCCCACCTGAGATATTCTCGGGTGACTGAAGGCAGTTCAGGGATTTCCTGAACGCGTGCAAACTAATGTTTGAGCTGCAGCCCCGGACTTACCCAACTGACAGAACAAAAGTACTTACCATGATCTCTTACCTCAGGGGGGAGCCCAGAGCATGGGCCAATACTTATTTAGAAAAGGAAGACCCAGTCCTGGATTCCTTCCCTCTGTTCCTTGAAAAAATGGCCCTTCTGTACGAGGACCATAGTAAACAGCTGACCGCTGAGACCGCTATACGCAGCCTTAAACAAGGGAGACGACCTGTAGAGGACTTTATTGCGGAATACACTCGCTGGGCCCGGGAGACTGAATGGAATGACCTCACCCTTAGGAATCAGTTCCGCCTAGGTCTTTCCGAGGCCCTGAAGACGAATTAGCCCGAGGAGAATTACCACTTACACTTAATGCCTTGATGCAGAAGGCCACCACCATTGACAGATGGCTGAGGGAACGCAGAGCCGAGAGAGTCTCAGGCTTCACACCCAACCCAAGACCGTCCAGCCAGGGTCCTGCTGTAGAGATGATGGAGATTGGGGCGATCCGAGGACCTCTGACCGAGAGAGAGAAAGCCAGGAGACGTAACCTCAACCTCTGTTTATACTGTGCGTCTGCTGACCATACCGTTGACGGATGCCCCGCGATACGTAAGAAGTGCGAAGGTAAGAGCGGCACGTTTTGTACCTTAGGCAGTACAAAATATAGTACTGGTGGTTACATATACACGTCTCTCTCCTTACAGTGGGACCAAAACCGGATTATCATTGAAGCCATGGTGGACACGGGAGCTTCGGGGAATTTTATCGACATGCATCTGGTTGAGCGAAATAAAATTCCCCACATGAGAAAAAACGTTCCGATATCCGTGAGTTTCATTGACGGTACCACTTCTAGTCCTATCCACAGTCAGACTCAACCCCTCATGGTGACATGTGAAAATAACCACACAGAATTCTTATCCCTTGATATCATACACTCACCATTGTTTCCCGTGATTCTTGGGTTGCCATGGTTGCAAATACACCAGCCAACCCTCCTATGGAAACAGGGGAGAGTTCAGTTTACGTCACCTTATTGTATGGAGACCTGCTTTCCTCTCAAATCTCTCATGCACGTGGGAGTGAACCAGGTTCCCAGCCAATACGCAGACTTTGCTGAGGTATTTAGCGCAAAGAAGGCGGAATCTCTTCCGCCCCATAGATCTTATGATTGCCCCATAGACTTGCTGCCGGGTAGTGAGATACCCACGGGTAGAATTTATCCATTGGCACAACCAGAACTTGTTCACCTCAAACAGTACCTAGAAGAGAATTTACGAAAAGGTTTTATTCAGCCTTCAACCTCCCCGGCAGCAGCAGGGATGTTTTTCGTGAGAAACAAAGACTCAAGCCTAAGGCCCATCATAGATTACAGAGCCTTGAACAAAGTAACAATCAAAAATCGGTACCCCTTGCTGCTAATATCCGAACTCATAGAAAGATTACAAACAGCAACAATCTACACCAAGCTGGATTTGAGAGGCGCATACAACTTAATTAGGATCAGAAAAGGTGATGAATGGAAGACAGCCTTCCGCACTCGGTATGGACTCTTTGAGTATACAGTGATGCCCTTCGGGTTGTGCAACGCCCCTGCCACATTCCAAAATTTTATTAACGACATCTTTAGGGATCTACTGGACGTATGTGTAATCATCTATCTTGATGATATACTAGTGTATTCCGATAACTTACACGATCACAGGAAACATGTCCGTTGGGTTCTTGCACGGTTAAGTGTTCATCGCTTATACGTCAAACAGGAAAAATGTGTGTTCGAGACTACTTCTCTTCCCTTCCTCGGATACATAATTTCACCTAAGGGTATCCAGATGGATCACTCAAAAATCACTTGCATCCAAAATTGGCCGATCCCGGATTCCAGGAAAGCTCTTCATCGGTTCCTGGGGTTCTCAAACTTCTATAGGAAATTTATTAAAGATTTCTCCGCTACCACTAAACCACTAACCCGCTTAACTAGTGTCAACACGAAGTTCGTTTGGTCCAAGGACGCCCAATCAGCATTTGAGTTATTAAAGAACAGGTTCACTACGGCACCGATACTGACTCTCCCAAATCCGAACCATCACTACGTGCTGGAAGTAGACTCATCCCAGGCAGCCATAGGAGCCGTTCTGTCCCAGCGAACCTCTTTTTCAACTCCGTTACATCCTATCGGGTTCTACTCCCGGACGCTAAATACCGCCGAATTCAATTACCCCATAGGCGAAAAGGAACTCCTCGCCATAAAATGCTCCCTGGAAAATTGGAGGCATTTACTTGAAGGATCAATACACCCCATCACAATTTATACGGATCATTGTAATCTACAATACCTGAAAACCAATAAAACACTATCAGGCCGCCAAGTACGGTGGAGTTTTTTTTCCAACAGGTTTAACTTCCAAATTACATACCGACCAGGCTCAAAAAATGGGAAGGCCGACGCCTTGTCACGACTGGCTGAAATTCGCACCTCAGACACGGCCCCCACATGGATCATTCCACCGAAGATACTCGTCCTTGCCACCATAACGTTAGAAACCCAGCTCAAGGATGCTCTAATTAATGACCATGCTAATACCCCCCCTGGTCTTTCGCAGAACCAACAGGGTCTCCTTTACAAGGACAGCCAACTGTATATACCACCCTCCCTCACCAATCAGGTGATCAAACTTTGCCATGATTTACCCCTCGCGGGACATCCCGGCATTGCTAAAACCACAACCCTGATACGCAGGAACTTCTGGTGGCCAAAGATGACCAAACAAATTGAGGAATACGTTTCCACGTGCGAGACCTGTGCCTCATGTAAAACTGACAGGAACCGACCTTATGGTCTCCTAATGAGTCTTCCCATCGCCAACAGACCCTGGGAATGGGTCTCGATGGATTTCATAGTTGAACTTCCCCTTTCCAGAGGAAACAATACCATCATGGTGGTAGTGGATTTGCTGACTAAGATGGCACACTTCGTGCCCCTCAAGAAGTTACCCTCTTCCAAGGAAACGGCCGTGGTATTCCTGTCTAATATTATTAAGTTACATGGAATTCCTAGCCAGGTCATATCAGACAGGGGTTCGCAATTCGTATCCAAATTCTGGAGAGCACTTTGTTCTAGACTTCAAATCGACCACAGAATGTCTACCGCCTATCACCCCCAAACTAATGGGCAGACTGAAAGGGGGAATCAGTGTCTGGAACAGTTTCTCAGATGTCACTGCTCATTTCTCCAGGATGACTGGGAGGGCCTACTTCCTCTCGCTGAATTCGCCTATAATAATTCTACGAATTCCTCCATATTACATACTCCATTCTTTGCTAATTACGGATTTCACCCTAGGTCTCTTCCTCAAACCAGCCTTCCCACAAACGTTCCTGCCACAGACGATTATCTGACCACTTTGCAAACTACCCTTAAGACGCTAAAAGACAACCTTCAACGGGCAAAGGAAAGACAGAAGTTTTACTACGACCGTCGTAGGAGAGAAAATCCTCCCTACCAGGTCGGAGACTCGGTTTGGTTATCAACAAGAAACCTTCGGTTGGGGGTACCTTCCAAGAAATTGTGAAGACAATTCCTGGGTCCTTTTCCGATAGATAGGATTATTAACCCCAACACGGTGAGACTCACCCTTCCTCCTCGATTACAGGTACATCCCACATTCCACGTGTCACTACTGAAGCCGTTTAGACCTAGGCCGTTCCCATCAAATGATCCTCGACCCTTGCCGCCGATAGAGGTCCAAGGAGAAGAAGAATTTGAAGTTGAGCAGCTCATTGATTCCAGAAGAAGACGGGGGAAGATCCAGTATCTCGTTAGATGGAAGGGGTATGGTCCCCAGGATGACTCTTGGGAAGATGTGCAAAACGTTCATGCTCCCAGACTCCAAAGATTGTTCCATAGAAGATTTCCCAACCGACCCTCTCCTAGTGGGGTACCCCGGAGGGGTCCCTTAAGGGGGGGTACTGTAACAGTACAGCCTGGATCGCAGCGGCTCCCTGTGACTCCGCCCACTTACCTCCGGGCCTTAAATAGAAGACAGGTGCTAAGCAGGGTGTTCCACTAATGGAGTGCGCACCCTGCTAGCTCCATTGCATCTGAGGACTCTGTCCACATATCCAGACCTGGATCCCTAACAACATTGTGAAGGACTGCCTACCTTCTTGCCACTGGCTTCCCCACTGCTGGCTTCCTAGCCAGGACCAACTAACCGCAAGTATATGCCTGTTACCTGCTCTGATTAAGGTCCTGGAACTCAGAGTGGGGTGGTTCCTGCTGGTGTGAGGTGATATTCCCAAACCAACTCTGAACTCAGGACATGCTATACAAACTCTGAACCTACTCCATATTATATACTAAACTGAGGACATGCTATACTAACTCTGAACCTGCTGCATATTATATACTAAACTGAGGACATGCTATACTAACTCTGAACCTGCTGCATATTATATACTAAACTGAGGACATGCTATACTAACTCTGAACCTGCTGCATATTATATACTAAACTGAGGACATGCTATACTAACTCTGAACCTGCTGCATATTATATACTAAACTGAGGACATGCTATACTAACTCTGAACCTGCTGCATATTATATACTAAACTGAGGACATGCTATACTCACTCTGAACCTACTGCATATTATATACTAAAACTGAGGACATGCTATACTAACTCTGAACCTACTGCATACTACATACTAAACTGAGGACATGCTATATACTAACCCTGAACCTATGGCATACTATATACTAAACTGAGGGCATACTATATACTAACTCTGAACTGTGCACAAGCTTATACTAACTTGTGACTCCTGTAATACTGGGGGACCTTCCTTTCCAGCAGTAACTAATTAGATGGATAGCGGTAAATGATTTTGTTACCCCAAACTCTCCGCCCAAGACTGAGAGAGACGCCTGGGGTACATACTGAGAACCGCGAATCCCACAGCCAAAAACAAGGGCGGTGGGATAATAGTGGATGTCCATTGCTTCCGCAGTTGAGATCCTAACTGATCAACTAGGTGCGTTACATGTATCCATTCAGATCTGATCCGTTTGCATTATTCTTAAAAAAAAAAGTCTAAGTCAAAACGGATCTGTCCTGACTTACATTTAGAGTCAATGGGGGACGGATCAGTTTTCAATTGCACCATATTGTGTCAGTGAAAACGGATCCGTCCCCATTGACTTACATTGTAAGTCAGGACGGATCAGTTTCGCTCCGCATCGTCAGGCAGACACCAAAATGCTGCAAGCAGCATTTTGGTGTCCGCATCCAGAGTGGACTGGAGGCAGAACGGAGGCAAACTGATGCATACTGATCGGATCTTTATCCATTCAGAATGCATTGGGGCTGAACTGATTCGTTTTGAACCGTTTGTGAGACCCCTGAAACAGATCTCACAAACAGAATTCAAAACGTCAGTGTGAAAGTAGCCTAACATTGACTTCAGTACCCCGTCCTTAATATATTGTGATAAGTACGAAAGACCTTTTGTTGTCCAATATTTAGCCTCTTCAACAAAAGTGTTATCCCCCAATGTTGATACTTCAGTTATTTGGTCAGTTATGGCCCCGTGACTGCCCAAATAAGTGAAGTGTGCAGTGATTCTAAGAACGACCCCTGTCATCTGCATGTCATACTGACTCACAGTATTATTTCACTACCACAGCAAACTCCCTATGCGTGTTACTGCAAGGCACAGTGTTCTACACCACTATAAATGCTCTCTGCAGCCTGAAAATAGCCGTTTTTCTAACGTAATTCGCCGCAAATTTAATCGGATCGAAGCAAATTTTTCCAAAATATATAGGCGAATTTAATTTTTTTAATAATTTGCTCATCTCTACCTATATTCAATTACATATCTGCTGAGACTTAACTACATGACAAGTTTTGTAGCAATACGACATTTCTATTTGGGTGCATTTTTGTTTGTCAATGAGTGTATATGGGTGCCAAATAAAATATACAGCATTTTATGAAGTCTTATAACCATTGAAATTAATTGAAATAAATTTTCTTACCAACATATAAATAATAATGATAATAATAATAAAATATGGTCAGTTTTTTGCTCGAAGAAACTTGAGATATAGAGTAGGGGATAACTGGGCAATCTACTGAGAAGGTTGATTCCTTACAGCTACAGTAGATTAGTCTCCATCTTAGAACTTGTCCTACAGCTTTTCATCATACATTTGTGTAATATCGCAATGAAAAGGGAGGACAAATGTCAGAAAGGAAGTCCACAGGCTGGAGGACAAAGCACTGAAAGAGCAGTATGTACTTTGTGCAATTATTGCACTACCCCTGGCACAGTATAGTAAGCTTTACCCATGTGGCACAACTAAATATTATCTTAGGCCATTAAATAATCACATCGCAACTTCTCTGGAAAAAAAAAGTATGACGCTTTTTATGTTCCATGTCAGACTTCTTCTCCATTGCAGACATTTGTTCTTGTGTCCTGGAGCTGACAGCAGTGTAAATTTTTGTGCTTGATCGTTATACAGCCATTTAATGCTCATGCATTACATGATTTTTTTGTACACTTTACCTTTTTATTTTATAATGTATGACTAATAAGTAAATATGTGAATGACATCTACAACCTTTGCAATAATACACATTTAGGCTACATGCACATGACCGTATGTGTTTTGTGGTCCGCAAAATAAAATCGGATGACATCCATATGCCACCCGTTTTCTTTTTTTTTTTTGCAGATCCATTGTAACAATGCCTAAGACAAGAATAGGACATGTTCTAGTTTTTTTGCAGGGCTATGGAACGGACATACTGATGCGGACCGCACATGATGTGCTGTCCACATTTTCTGCGGATTCATTGAAATAAATGGGTACGCATCCTATCCGCAAAAAAACGGAACAGACATGGAAACAAACAACGTTCGTGTGCATGTAGCCTTATACACGTAAAAATTGAATCATCAACACAGTGAAAGCCAGATTACCCTCAAAGGAAGGAAAACCGAGCAAAGGGGTGTCCCCATTACAGAGATCACCAAATCCACCATATTAAGTGGCCCCTATGTCAAGATCCTGCTCTTTTACGAGCTTTAAGGATGTGACAGGGAAGACCTAAGCCAATTATCCATCCACAGACAGCTTTTTCGGGTGTTGCCCCTCATCAGTGTGGAGTAGGATTCTGGCTAACTGGGAGCAATGCCTTGGAGACTACTAAACCAAAACAATAGCTGATCTTAGGGAGACCAGCTACAGAAAACACTGTGGAGCCTCATTAAAGAGCCTCGACACAGCAATCCAAAGTGCAAAGCTCCCTGGGAAACAGTGATATGCAAAATGACCATGGAGCCCCAGTTATGAGTCTTCAACACAGTGAAAGCCAGATATCCCTCAAAGGAAGGAAAACCGAGCAAAGGGGTGTCCCCATTACAGAGATCACCAAATCCACCATATTAAGTGGCCCCTATGTCAAGATCCCGCTATTGTACAAGCTTTAAGGATGTGACGGTGAAGACCTAAGCCAGTTATCCATCCACAGACAGCTGTTTCAGGGTGTTGCCCCTCATCCATGTGGAGTAGGATTCTGGCTAACCAGGAGCAATGCCTTGGAGACTACTCAAACAAAACAATAGCTGATCTTAGGGAGACCAGCTACAGAAAACACTTTGGAGCCTCATTTGGATTGCTGTGTCGAGACTCTTAAATGAGGCTCCACAGTGTTTTCTGTAGCTGGTCTCCCTAAGATCAGCTATTGTTTTGTTTGAAAAATTGAATCATAGCACATATAAAAAGCAATCCATGTGGAAACGAACGTGCAAACGGACAATACTTTTACATACAGTTTGTACATAGTAAGTATGCTTGAAAACTTTGTAAAAATGTAACTGTGATGTTACTGTTCCACAAATTCCCAGTCCTCATTGTGAAGAAGTATTTCCTTTTACAGATGGAGGCAATTCCTCCTTGTCTGTTGAAGGGATTTTACATAGAATAGCTTTTCACCATATTAAGTATTGACCATTTATATATTTATATAGATTAATCAAGTTTCCTCTTAAATGCCTCTTCTCAAGACTAAAGAAAATTTATATTTTTTTATATTTCCTCATAACTAAGACCCTCCATCCTCCTTTTCAGTTTAGTCACTCTTCTTTGTATTTTTCAGGCCCCAGGGAATCCATTCTCTGGACTGATGCTCAGAACTGAACTGCATATTCCAGATTAGGCCGCACCAAAGCTTTGTAAAGTGATAATATTACATCCCTATGCCACAAATCCATGCATCTTATAATACATGACTTTATTCTGCTGGCCTTTGAAGGAGCTAATTGACATTGAATGCTGCTATAAAGTCTATGATCTACATGAGCACACATATCCATCTGTACAAGGGACTCTCCCAGTGTTACTCTCCTAGGACATAAGGGGCTGTAGTTCATTGCTCAGTGGATGGTGAAACATTTGGAGTTTTCAAGTCACGCTATTGCATAGCTTTTTGTCGTCTACAACATGGAAACAGTGCTATTAATCCCAATCTCTAGATCGTTAAGTTAGATAATAGAGGACCTAGCACTGAACCTTGGGGTACACCACTTATAACTGGGGACCATTGAGAATAGAATCATTGAGCACAACTCTCTGGAAATGGTCTTTCAGCCAGTTTTCAATCCAATTACAAGCTATTGTATATAAGTCAAAGAACACTATATTTATAGCCATCCTTCTACTCACCTCATTATAAATATGAATCAGGTTAGTCTGACAACTTCTGTCCTTGGTAAATCTCTGCTGGCTAATAATTATGATATAATTAACAGTCACATACTCCTGTATATAGCACCTTAAGATCCTTTAAACATGTTTCCTACAGAAGTTAAGCTTACTGGTCTATAATTACTTGTAGAAGACCTAGAGCTCTTTTTGAATATGGGCACCACATATGCCATGTGTTGGTCGCTTGGCACTATACCAGTCACTAGAGAAAAAAATCATGAATAGCAATAGCTCAACTGAGCACTTTAAAGGGGTTGTCTCTGCTAGGATCCCAGAGGGGGGACCTGCACCTAACTTTAGAACGAAGCCTGCAAAGTTAAGGACGGCATACTACATATGTGCGGCTGCTCTACATTAATTTCTATGAGAGTGCTAAAAATAGCCGAGCAGCAAGCTTGGCTATTTTTGGCAGTCTCGTTGAAATGAATGGTAGCGTACCACGCAAGCGCGGCCATTGATCCATTCACTTCTATGAGGCTGATAGAAATAGCTGAGCTTGCCACTCGGCTATTTTTGGCACTCCCATAGGAATGAATGGAGGCTGTCCATGTGTGGTGTACCCTCCTTACTTTGCAGGCTCTGTTCTAAAAATAGGTGCAGATCCCAGAGGTGGGACCTGCACCTATTAGACATAAGAACTCTTGGATGTTATCCATCTGGACCCAATGTTCACATTTATCTTATTTAACTTATCTTGAACATATCTATAGGTAGCCAGTTGAGTATATTACAGGATGTACTAACAGCCCTGACACCACCAATATCAGCTCCTTTCTCTACTTTTGTATATAAAGGGCCAAAAAAACTATTTAGTAACTCTGCCTTTTCCTGATTTTCATTGAGCCTCTCCAATTACTTCTCTGACTTTTTATTTTTTTTAACGTTTATATATTTAAAGAATTTGGAGGAACTTTTTTTCACTCTTTGGCCAGCTGCTGTTCGTTTTGAATATTTTCAGCTTTTATCTCCTTTTTACAGATTATATTAAGCCTTTGTAGATTTGTATTTTTTAAATGCCCTTTTTGTCATTTATTACCTTTTTACAGTAGCTGTAAGCAATGTAGAGTTTCATTTTAGAGTTTATACTTGTTACCTGTAGGGATACATTTTGCAGTATAATTACCCAAAGTCGATGTAAAGCTCTCCCATATATCATCTGTATTATTTTGATAATAGTAGCTCTCTAGTCTATGCCCTAAAGAGCTGACCCGAACCTTTTCGGTTCAGGGGGAATAAAATGACAGTAAAGTGTGATCACTGTTACTAAGGGTTTCACAAACAGTGACATTCCCAAAAAGCTCTGCATTATTAGAAATGACCAGATCCTGCAGGACGTTACTTCTAGTAGGATCTTCTACAAACTGGACTATAAAGAAAGTGAAAGTACCAGTCACACAGCTAGAAAAACAGTTAACCCTTTTTGACAGAATGGCTCAATATTTTTAATAAAAGCCAATTAGTAGAAAAGATTTTTAGCCCAAAATGAGTAAGGTTGGGTTTACACTAGCGATTCCATTATGGCTTTCTGTTATAACATGGTTATAACTGAAAATAACGGAATCCATAAGACGGAAGGACGGATCCGTTCTTCTGCCCATAGACTTGTATTATGACGGAATGCAAAATGGGAGCCTTTAAAAGGCCTTCCGTCTGCTTTCCGTCCTAATAGAAGTCTATGGGAATCAAAACGGATCCGTCTGGGTCCCGTTATGCAAGAAGAAAAACAAAGTCCTGTCGACAGGACTTTATTTTTTGTCTTGCATAACCGGACCCAGACGGATTCGTTATGATTTCCCATAGACTTCTATTAAGACGGAAAGCAAACGGAATGTCTTTTAAAGGCTTCCGTTTTGCATTCTGTCTGGGCATTCTGTTATTTTCCGTCTTAACCATGTTATAACGGAAAGCCATAACGGAATCCCTAACACTAGTGTGAACCCACCCTAACATGCAATCATAAAAAAAGGTGTACATAGCCTTTAAGCTAAGATATATGATACATTGCAAAACATATATATATTTTTTTTAATAATAAACTGATAATAAATAAGCAAATAAAGTTTAGTTATGGTCTTAACTAAGAATCAGCTAATGCCGGGTAGAATTTAAGATTGCATTGCTCATTTAAAGCATTTAAAGCTAATTTAAAGCATGATGCTCATTGGCAAGATAGGCAGGTGAACGTTTTCAGTCATTTGCCTGTAAGCCACCAGTAGAGAGAGTAGAATTAACATGATGCAGCTGCAAATCTGGTAATAGAATAAGATTGTAAAACCAGCAGAGTCTCTGTCTGTACTGTATCTTAATCTCTTTCACACACTCGAGCTGATTTGCACTGACTTCTAAGGGCACTAGCAGTAACCTGATCCCTCATTGAGACTACAAATCTGTATTACATTTACAAGAAAGATTTTATCACTGAATTGAGAAAAACGAATCACTGCAACCGGCGGGACAGAGGAGAAGAAGTAGCTAAGTGGAGAAAGAGGCATTTTTCTATGAGTAAAGTTTCTTATTGTTGCTTGTCCAGTGTAAAGTGATTTGCGTAAAGTTTATTTAAATAACAGTATCGATTTAAGAAGCTGAGTGCAAGATCAAATATCCGTAAAGGTGCAGGAAGCTATGGAAAAGGTGTTGTCCCTTGAGAGCACTGTTAAAGGGATTCTGTCAGCCCGATTTTCAATACTAAGTAGAGTTGAGCGAACACCTGGATGTTTGGGTTCGAGAAGTTCGGCCGAACTTCCCGGAAATGTTCGGGTTCGGGATCTGAACTCGACACGAACTTCGCCCCGAACCCCATTGAAGTCATAGGGGACCCGAACTTTTCGGCACTAAAAAGGCTGTAAAATAGCCCAGGAAAGTGCTAGAGAGCTGCAAAAGGCAGCAAAATGTAGGTAAATCCCCTGCAAACAAATGTGGATAGGGAAATGAATTAAAATAAAAATAAAATAAATTAAAATTAACCAATATCAATTGGAGAGAGGCAGAGAATCAGGCTTCATGTCATAGCAGAGAATCAGGCTTCACGTCACCCACCACTGGAACAGGCCATTGTCAGATATTTAGGCCCCGGCACCCAGACAGAGGAGAGAGGTCCCATAGCAGAGAATCGGGCTTCATGTCATAGCAGAGAATCAGGCGTCATGTCATAGCAGAGAATCAGGCTTCATGTCACCCACCACTGGAACAGGCCATTGTCAGATATTTAGGCCCCGGCACCCAGACAGAGGAGAGAGGTCCAATAGCAGAGAATCAGGCTTAAAGGGACACTGACAGGGCCAAAAAGCATATTAAGGTATATATATGACCGTACAGGTCTTATGAAGTGTATAAGAATCATGTAAATATCCCCCCTGTCCACCTTATAACTACAGTAATGTGAAGTTTTATAACCTGCTGGAATCGGGTTCAATCTGCCCAAGGGGCGGTGTTTCACCTCAGCTTGCGCCCAGCCAGCCTCGCCACAACTGCCGTTTGAAGCACCGCCCAGCTCATCAATATTCACTTCGCTGGGCGGCTACTAGTGTCCCCGGCCATCTTCAGCGCATGCGCCCGGCACCCTCACTGGCCGGGATTGCATCGCGCCTGCGCACAGTCTCATTCTCAGAGGCTGCCTCAGAGGAGCTGGCCGTGACACAGCTGCGTTGGCGACCTCTTGCTCCTCCTCTGCCTTCGCCTTGGGCTTCCACTTGTTCCCCTGTGACATTTGGGAATGCTCTCAGTAGCGCGTCTACCAACGTGCGCTTGTACTCGCGCATCTTCCTATCACGCTCCAGTGCAGGAAGTAAGGTGGGCACATTGTCTTTGTACCGGGGATCCAGCAGGGTGGCAACCCAGTAGTCCGCACACGTTAAAATGTGGGCAACTCTGCTGTCGTTGCGCAGGCACTTCAGCATGTAGTTGCTCATGTGTGCCAGGCTCCCCAGAGGTAAGGACAAGCTGTCCTCTGTGGGAGGCGTATCGTCATCGTCCTGCGTTTCCCCCCAGCCACGCACCAGTGATGGGCCCGAGCTGCGTTGGGTGCCACCCCGCTGTGAACATGCTTCATCCTCATCCTCCTCCACCTCCTCCTCATCCTCGTCCTCCAGTAGTGGGCCCTGGCTGGCCACATTTGTCCCTGGCCTCTGCTGTTGCAATAAACCTCCCTCTGAGTCACTTTGAAGAGACTGGCCTGAAAGTGCTAAAAATGACCCCTCTTCCTCCTCCTCCTCCTCCTGGGCCACCTCCTCTTCCATCATCGCCCTAAGTGTTTTCTCAAGGAGACATAGAAGTGGTATTGTAACGCTGATAACGGCGTCATCGCCACTGGCCATGTTGGTGGAGTACTCAAAACAGCGCAACAGGGCACACAGGTCTCGCATGGAGGCCCAGTCATTGGTGGTGAAGTGGTGCTGTTCCGCAGTGCGACTGACCCGTGCGTGCTGCAGCTGAAACTCCACTATGGCCTGCTGCTGCTCGCACAGTCTGTCCAGCATGTGCAAGGTGGAGTTCCACTTGGTGGGCACGTCGCATATGAGGCGGTGAGCGGGAAGGCCAAAGTTACGCTGTAGCGCAGCCAGGCGAGCAGCGGCAGGATGTGAACGCCGGAAGCGCTCACAGACGGCCCGCACTTTATGCAGCAGCTCTGACATGTCGGGGTAGTTGTGAATGAACTTCTGCACCACCAAATTCAGCACATGCGCCAGGCAAGGGATGTGCGTCAAACCGGCTAGTCCCAGAGCTGCAACGAGATTTCGCCCATTATCGCACACCACCAGGCCGGGCTTGAGGCTCACCGGCAGCAACCACTCGTCGGTCTGTTTTTCTATACCCCGCCACAACTCCTGTTTGGTGTGGGGCCTGTCCCCCAAACATATGAGTTTCAGAATGGCCTGCTGACGTTTACCCCGGGCTGTGCTGAAGTTGGTGGTGAAGGTGTGTGGCTGACTGGATGAGCAGGTGGAAGAAGAGGAGGAGGAAGCCGAGTAGGAGGAGGAGGCAACAGGAGGCAAAGAATGTTCGCTCTTCGCCTGGGGCCCAGCCGCCACTACATTTACCCAGTGTGCAGTTAGGGAGATATAGCGTCCCTGGCCGTTCTTACTGGTCCACATATCTGTGGTTAGGTGGACCTTGCCACAGATGGCGTTGCGCAGTGCACACTTGATTTTATCGGATACTTGGTTGTGCAGGGAAGGCACGGCTTTCTTGGAGAAGTAGTGGCGGCTGGGAACAACATACTGTGGGACAGCAAGCGACATGATCTGTTTGAAGCTGTCTGTGTCCACCAGCCTGAATGACAGCATTTCATAGGCAAGTAGTTTAGAAATGCTGGCATTCAGGGCCAGGGATCGAGGGTGGCTAGGTGGGAATTTACGCTTTCTCTCAAATGTTTGTGAGATGGAGAGCTGAATGCTGCTGTGTGACATGGTTGAGATGCTTGGTGACGGAGGTAATGGTGTTGGTGGTACATCCTCTGTTTGCTGGGCGCAGGTGCCAACGTTCCTCCAGAGGCCGAGGAAGAGGCCAGAGGCGGAGGAAGAGGCCGAGGCGGCGGCAGCAGCAGCAGAAGAGGTAGCAGGGGGAGCCTGAGTGAGTTCCTTGTTTTTAAGGTGTTTACTCCACTGTAGTTCATGCTTTGCATGCAGGTGCCTGGTCATGCAGGTTGTGCTAAGGTTCAGAACGTTAATGCCTCGCTTCAGGCTCTGATGGCACAGCGTGCAAACCACTCGGGTCTTGTCATCAGCACATTGTTTGAAGAACTGCCACGCCAGGGAACTCCTTGAAGCTGCCTTTGGGGTGCTCGGTCCCAGATGGCGGTTGCCAGTAGCAGACGGACTCTCTTGGCGGCGGGTGTTCTGCTTTTGCCCACTGCTCCCTCTTTTTCTACGCTGTTGGCTCAGTCTCACCACTGCCTCTTCCTCCGAATTCTGAAAGTCAGTGGCACGACCTTCATTCCATGTGGGGTCTAGGACCTCATCGTCCCCTGCATCGTCTTCCACCCAGTCTTCCTCCCTGACCTCCTGTTCAGTCTGCACACTGCAGAAAGACGCAGCAGTTGGCACCTGTGTTTCGTCATCATCAGAGAAGTGCTGAGGTGGTATTCCCATGTCCTCATCAGGAAACATAAGTGGTTGTGCGTTAGTGCATTTTATCTCTTCCACCCCTGGGGAAGGGCTAGGTGGATGCCCTTGAGAAACCCTGCCAGCAGAGTCTTCAAACAGCATAAGAGACTGCTGCATAACTTGAGGCTCAGACAGTTTCCCTGATATGCATGGGGGTGATGTCACAGACTGATGGGCTTGGTTTTCAGGTGCCATCTGTGCGCTTTCTGCAGAAGACTGGGTGGGAGATAATGTGAACGTGCTGGATCCACTGTCGGCCACCCAATTGACTAATGCCTGTACCTGCTCAGGCCTTACCATCCTTAGAACGGCATTGGGCCCCACCAAATATCGCTGTAAATTCTGGCTGCTACTGGGACCTGAGGTAGTTGGTTCACTAGGACGTGTGGCTGTGGCAGAACGGCCACGTCCTCTCCCAGCACCAGAGGGTCCACTAACACCACCACGACCATGTCCGCATCCGCGTCTGCGTCCCTTACTAGATGTTTTCCTCATTGTTACCGTTCACCACAATAAGAAAAAAATTATTTGGCCCAATGTATTGAATTCAAATTCAGGCCTTTTTTTACAGGCACCTAACACTATCTGGCTATCTATTTAGGTACCGTATTACACTAATACAGGCACAGCAGTAACGACAGATTTAGCTGAATATAAATTGTAGGCCTAGTATTTAGGCGCTGGATGACAGGTATCCCTTTTTTACGGACAGAATTAGACTTGGAAATGCACGGTAGCGTGTGAAATTATTGAGGATGACCCTATCCGCACCTTCAATCTAATATACCCTTTTATGGATAGATTTAACCTTGGCCTGATAGAGCAGAAACCACTAATTTAGGGAATTGCTAAGTTGGGAATTGTATTCAACCCAGAACAAAAACTGTGCTTCGGCAGACAGCAGACAGTATTACAATTGGCTAGCCACAGCTGAAACACCAGATTTAGGGTACTGCTATTTTGGCAATTGTATTTTACCCCTCAATAAAATAGCAAGCACAGCCAAGCCCCTGATGTAGGATATAGCAAAAAAAACAACAACACACTATTGATGGTTAAAAATGGACTTGGTGTCAGCTTGTGCTGGTGCACCACAAGACACAAAATGGCCGCCGATCACCCCAGAAAAAAGTGACTGAAAAATGCTCTGGGCAGCCTTAAAACAGTGAGCAATTGAATAGCAGAGGTTGTATGATACACAGCTGTATATCGATTACTTCAGTAAATAAATCCCTGCCTAATCTCGCCCTAACAGCAGCAGCTGCATCGTCTCCCTACACTGATCAGAGCAGAGTGACATGCGGCGCTACGTGACTCCAGCTTAAATAGAGGCTGGGTCACATGCTGCACTGGCCAATCACAGCCATGCCAATAGTAGGCATGGCTGTGATGGCCTCTCGGGGCAAGTAGTATGACGCTTGTTGATTGGCTGCTTTGCAGCCTTTCAAAAAGCGCCAAGAAAGCGCCGAACACCGAACCCGAACCCGGACTTTTACGAAAATACAGTTCGGGTTCGCTCATCCCTAATACTGAGCTGTTCATATCATATCAGTCTCCTTTATCTAAATAAAAATATACTAGTCTTACTCCCACCTGTCTTTTCATTTTTGAAAAAAATCACTTTTATTTATATGCTAATTATCTTTATAACGTGCCCGAAGGGGCTGTCCCTCTGGCCGTTTGTGCCCAGCCGCGTCCGTTTTTCTTGGAGCCCAGCGCTGCCCCACTGTTAATTATTCACTTCTCTCCCCAGCTTTCTTTTTCGCAGTGCGCTGTAATCTCACGCATGCGTCATTCATACACAAGTCCGGGAGTAGGACTGAGGTGAAGCAGCGCGAGATTATGGGCGCACTGCGAAAAAAAAAATAGACAGTGGGTGTGGTACCACTGTCCCAATTAACATTTTGACTAGCCCTAAGAGCATTATCCTGGTGGTCCCATGCTTTTTACCCTTTAATCCATATACAGGGTTCTGATATTCATGACAGGGGAACCATTTGTCATGTCAGGTAGGGAACAGTGTATTCCCATACTTCACCTAGTCCACCGTCCCTATCTACTTGGACTATCCACTCTAAATAGCAACCCCCAACTGGGCAATGGTCCTTATCCTGACTAAGTGCATAGAACCTAATCTGGGTAAAAACCTAGGTCAAAAACTTACTCATGTCACAGAACCAAAGAAGAGCCAACATGTGGGATTAAATACAAATTAAGGTCAAAACTAGAAGATAATGCAACGAACACCAATTCCCAAGGCCCCTTTTGTAATAGTGGTGGTACCCAGGTGTAGGAATGGCCGAGTGGTATAGGGTGGCCTAAAATGTCCCTTCTAGTGTAAATGAGTGTCACGGTGCTCCTACCTGGATACGGTTGGACCCCAGGTGTTGGCTCTGAAGCAGACAAATAGGGGTGAATAATTGAGGGATGAAAGAATAACTTGAGTCCAGACCTTAAGATTCAGTGGAAGAGCAGCTTTACTTTGGTAAACTTTCATCAGACACAATCTTCCAACTTTGTCTTGGTCAGAGCAGGCTTTGGCATTAAAAATTTGGCAGGCAAACTCGTCACTGCTACATCTGTTGCTCTCTGGCTCTGCTGTACTGACAGGCTGACTGTATGACTCTGCTTCTTCTTTATGCTGCAACTTTTCTCTTTGTAATCTGTCTTTTAATTATGCCAGGGAACTCTTCTCCTGGCTCCTGAGGCTCTAAGCTGTGGCCTCCACATCCAGCAGAGCTGAAGGTGCCCTGGCTGGCTTGGCTTGGCCTGGGCATATCCAGCAGAGACATGCCCAGCACACCCTCCTTCCCCTAGCAGGGGGTAAGCTAGACTAACTAAAACTGATCCCCACCCTTCCTGCAGGAAGTGGGACTCGCCCACTCCTCCACAGAGGGGGATTAGAATGGAATGGAAAGCTCCATTGTAGCTAAGTACAGCTCTGCTGTGTTTGCTGCCACCTGCTGGTGAACCAGGCACATTACATTTTAACATAACAGTTACAAACATTAGAAATGTACAGTATATAGGACCTGGAATAAAATGCATAGATGACATTATATTAGCTCATTAGAGATAATAGCAGGTTTCATAAGTGGCCACTCTGGGGCGTTACATAAGTGATCAGAGACAAAGTCAGCAGACAGAGGCAAGGTCATAAACATGCAGCAGGTCAGAGATCCAGAATCCAGAGAGCATACAACAAGGCTTGTAAGGCAGGAAGACCAATCATAGGAAATGGTGGCCAGCAGTTGTCTGTTTTAATACCCTGCTGACAGGGAGCACATGACACGGGCGTGAAGCCTGTTTGGTTCAGCATGCCTGCTTCCAGATAGGCTGATCAGTCACTGTCAGCTGGAGTGCCCAAAGGATCTGTGCTGTCTGATCAGGTGGACACTGCCAGCGCTATCAGGGGCAGGACTGCAGCTGTAATACACAGCCTTGGTTCATCTGTAATGACAGAAAGTAACCACTGATTTTCATTGTGTAACTTCTTGTATGCTGTGATCTTCTTGTAATTGCATAAGAAAGACATTTATAAGAAATAATAGTGAAGAAAATTAATAAAAATTAAAAAAGCAAGCATAATATTTATTCATTTAAGGGAGTATTCCGGTTAGATAAAATTATTCCCTAGCCTCAGGATATGTATCTCCTGAAATCCTTATTAAATACAGGGAAAGTGTGATTAGAAAAAAAACTGTTATTTACATAATGTTTTTATGTTAAACTTTTTTTAAATTTTTATTTTTTTATCATGTCACTATCTTTAGTCAATAAAAATGTATAATCTTGCAATTTTCACACTGGCCACTAGGTCTAATAATAGGTCATGATTTCCTGTTCTGTATGTAGAGGTAACTTTTCAGTAGCTGTTATCATTATCACCACAGGCCATAGAAACAACTGTGCAGCATATAATCACTTTTGTCAAAGGTCCTTCCATATCTGTACTTCACAGCGTGGGTTGCCTCACCAATTAGGTCCACCTCACAGTTTGAGAAACACTACTTTAGATAAAATGGTTCTTGATAAGGTATTTCTGGGATTCTAGACTAGGAATTACTTCCTTCAGTGCAGAAAGTGCAATGCACGCTTCAGTATGGATTATATGTAAAGCGCTGTTTCGATCTCTGTGTATACAGTCGTGGCCAAAAGTTTTGAGAATTACATAAATATTGGAAATTGGAAATGTTGCTGCTTAAGTTTTTATAATAGCAATTTGCATATACTCCAGAATGTTATGAAGAGTGATCAGATGAATTGCATAGTCCTTCTATGCATGAAAATTAACTTAATCCCCAAAAAAACTTTCCACTGCATTTCATTGCTGTCAATAAAGGACCTGCTGAGATCATTTCAGTAATCGTCTTGTTAACTCAGGTGAGAATGTTGACGAGCACAAGGCTGGAGATCATTATTTCAGGCTGATTGGGTTAAAATGGCAGACTTGACATGTTAAAAGGAGGGTGATGCTTGAAATCATTGTTCTTCCATTGTTAACCTTGGTGACCTGCAAAGAAACGCGTGCAGCCATCATTGCGTTGCATAAAAATGTCTTCACAGGCAAGGATATTGTGGCTACTAAGATTGCACCTCAATCAACAATTTATAGGATCATCAAGAACTTCAAGGAAATAGGTTAAATTCTTGTTAAGAAGGCTTCAGGGCATCCAAGAAAGTCCAGCAAGCGCCAGGATCGTCTCCTAAAGAGGATTCAGCTGCGGGATCGGAGTGCCACCAGTGCAGAGCTTGCTCAGGAATGGCAGCAGGCAGGTGTGAATGCATCTGCACGCACAGTGAGGCGAAGACTTTTGGAAGATGGCCTGGTGTCAAGAAGGGCAGCAAAGAAGCCACTTCTCTCCAAAAAAAAACATCAGGGACAGATTGATCTTCTGCAGAAAGTATGGTGAATGGACTGCTGAGGACTGGGGCAAAGTCATATTCTCCGATGAAGCCTCTTTCCGATTGTTTGGGGCATCTGGAAAAAGGCTTGTCTGGAGAAGAAAAGGTGAGCGCTACCATCAGTCCTGTGTCATGCCAACAGTAAAGCATCCTGAGACCATTCATGTGTGGGGTTGCTTCTCATCCAAGGGAGTGGGCTCACTCACAATTTTGCCCAAAAACACAGCCATGAATATAGAATGGTACCAAAACACCCTCCAACAGCAACTTCTTCCAACAATCCAACAACAGTTTGGTGAAGAACAATGCATTTTCCAGCACGATGGAGCACCGTGCCAGAGGCAAAAGTGATAACTAAGTGGCTCGGAGACCAAAACGTTGACATTTTGGGTCCATGGCCTGGAAACTCCCCAGATCTTAATCCCATTGAAACTTGTGGTCAATCCTCAAGAGGCGGGTGGACAAACAAAAACCCACTAATTCTGACAAACTCCAAGAAGTGATTATGAAAGAATGGGTTGCTATCAGTCAGGAATTGGCCCAGAAGTTGATTGAGAGCATGCCCAGTCGAATTGCAGAGGTCCTGAAAAAGAAGGGCCAACACTGCAAATACTGACTCTTTGCATAAATGTCATGTAATTGTCGATAAAAGCCTTTGAAACGTATGAAGTGCGTGTAATTATATTTCACTGCATCACAGAAACAACTGAAACAAAGATCTAAAAGCAGTTTAGCAGCAAACTTTGTGAAAACTAATATTTGTGTCATTCTCAAAACTTTTGGCCACGACTGTATGTTTACACATTAAAAATGAGAGAATTGATTCTAAACCAATTTGATTCATTACAAATTTCGCAAAAACTCTCCTTTCAAATGAATCTGAAGTTTTGGGGATTTGCTTCAGATTGTACAATACGCAGCCTGGCATATCAAATTTCAAATTCAGTACATTAGTGAGGGAAACAGGGTAGGGAAGACAAAGACGCATGATCACATGACCATGGTGTCCTGGTTGGCAAATGTGCCCGCAATGCTTTGCAGTCAGCCTGACAGCCAATTGGGAAGGAGGATATTGGCTAGTCTATCAGGTTCTATGCTGGCTCTGAAGCACAGGCACCATTGTGAGCTCTGCCACTGATGTGATAGGATATGTCTGATGTGTATGCAACAGACAAAGCAATAAAACATGCATGCCAGCCATTTTATGGTCTTGCAGGGTCAGTGTAGGGATTGTGGATATATTTAGTTATATTTAGGTATTGAGGTTGAATCATTAGGGATAGGATGGGATGAGTTAGTGGTATGTGTCTGCTACAGCTGCAGCTGTTCACACACACATACGCACACACACACACACACACACACACACACACATATATATATATATATAATGCTGCACAGCTGCACAGTTTTTCTTAAAGAAACAGTACAATATTCGTTATTCGTTTTATGAGTGGGAACAGTCTTTTTTTTGTCCAAAAGCCTATTGCGATTTTTCTATAGTTTATACATGTGCAGTAAGCATATTTTAGTGTTTCAACATTAGCATAATACTGTATATTTTTGTCCATGGTGCCTGCTTTTTTCCCCAAAGACCTGTTGCAATTATTATTATTTTATTTATTTGTTGGACATGACCTGGGAACCAGAGAGATTTGACATCCAAGGAAGGAGGGTGGTTTATATTAAAGTAATGCTCCCTGCTGATTCAAAAAGGGATGGTGGAACAGAATCCACATCTTGGGGACACCCTGTAGCTGTTGGAGACCTGCACGGACAAAGTTCTAGGGAGGAGGAAGTAGAGGAGGTTTAGGATGAGGAGGTACCACTGAAGGAGTAGGCGAAGCAGGAAAGGAACAATTGCTGGTGCAGGAGGATGATGCTGAAGACAACGATACTGCCCATGACCAATTGTCACTGCAGGAGGTGGAGGGGTGGTGCCTGAACAAACTATGTCCTCAGGCACTCTGCCAAGTATGTGCTTAAGTGCTGAGATGCATATTGTTAGCATCAAGCAAACCGACATCTACTGAATAGTCATGATTTTAAACCATGACTATGAAAACAAAATGGGGAATGTTTTCCTGAAGGCAGAATTGTTGTATTACCAGAATATCCTTTGTGCATAGCTTTCCACAGTTTTATGCCACATGTCTGTCCAGGGGACCCCTCTTCTGCCCCTCGCTGAGTCACCACCTGCTATGATAAGTAGTAGTAGCTGATGAACATGATGGAGCAGGTTTTCAAGTGTTGTACCAAGCTACTGCACATCAGCAGGTGGATACACACCATCTGAACAAGCAGGTTCAGTCTTACTTGGACTGTGCACTTTTTCTACCAGATATCCTGTTCCCTGACCCCATGGACTTATGAGCAAGCAGATATGGTCTGAACTGGTCCATTTGGCTATAGCTGTCATGTCTTGTTCAGTCTCTAGTATACTGTCAGATCTTGGCAGGTGTTGTCATGACAAGTGTAGAAAACATCACATTTGTCAAAATGAATGAGGCATGGATCCCTGAGGATTTTCACACACCTCTGGCTGATACCAATGAATACATCTGCCATTTCTATTTATCGCTGGCCTAATTGTGCCACCACCTCTGTCTGCTTGTCCATCATGTTATATACTGTATTTTTGCTCCGGCTGCTTCTACCCCTGCTGTCACTACTACTACCCCTACACAGCCGCATATCTATTACCTTGCCAATTAAGTTCCATGATATGCTGCTACTGCTTAGAACTACTATTGTCCCTACATAGCTGCACATCTCTTGTCTTCTCTGTGAGGTTTCACATCCACACTATACTGCTGCTGTTCCAAAAAAAGGGGAATATTTGGACACTCATTCAGAACAAGCCACTACCTCTTCTGATACTACTGTGTATGTTTATAAACATGGTTAGTCATCTACCCTGTGAAGGCATAATTTTTGGACCACTAGTTCAGAACTAGCCACTGTTTCTTGCAATACTGCTGTGTGTGTGTGTATAAACATGGGAAGCCTCTGCTCCATTATGACATAATTTTTAGACAACTTGTTCAGAACAAGCCATCATTTTTCCTGATACCACCATGAGTGTTTAAACAACAGCAGGCGTCTGCTTCCAGTAAAAGACAATTTTTGGAATGTTTTTTCATTTTTAAGTGTATAAATCCGATGTTGCAGTGTATTTTTAAGCAGACTGCCATCACAGTCAACCATGAGTTTACCCATAGTTATATATGTCAGTGTCACTTTGACATCATTTACTATTGTTGTTATAGGGTTAAAGAGGTTGAAAGGGGAGACAGAAAAGAAAAAACTGGTAAAAAAAAATGCAAGAAACAACAAATCCTAGCAGACCTCAGACCATACATCAATTTTCAAGCCATTTGGCGCACTTTTGATTCTGGTAGAATATTTTCAGATCCAAATTGAATTTTCTGACTGATTCATTAGAACTAAAATTAATTTCAAGAAATTTGCTCAACTCTATTACACATTTGTCAGAGATGAGTGAATCAAAGCTAACAAAGTGGAATTTGATCCGAATTTCAGGAAAAATTTAATTTGCACCGAATCCGAATTTCCTCACGCTTCGTGGTAATGAATCAAATTTTTTCTAAAATGGCTGCTGCACGTTTGAGGACATGGAGCAAGGAACTCTGGGAAGGCGAGATCACCCATAATGCCATGCATGCAGCCAATAAGCAGCCAGCCAGCCCTGTGATGTCACAGCCCTATAAATAGCCTCAGCCATCTTGGATTCTGCCATTTTGCAGTGTCCAGTGTGCAGGGAAAGGCGTCAGCAAGCGCTAGGGACAGTGCTAGGAAAAACTTCATTGTGCAAAAAAATGATTTACAAGTGCAGGGAAAGATTATTCAAGGTGTAGGGAAAGGATAGGAAGGAATCATTCCACAGCATTTATGTTGAACAGGGTTCAGTAGGGGAGGTTACAGACTGGGTAATAGGAGAAATCCTATAACACCTTGCTGCACTGACTGGGGCCTCAAATTGCCATTATACAGCTCTGTAATTCCAGAAAACCGTTATTGCTATTGGGGTGTTAACAGGGTTTATTACATGGAAATATTTCTATATCTTATTTGCCCTTGTGCGGTGCAGTTATATGTTCTAAAGCATTTTTGTCTTGCATTAGTGGGAAAAAAGGGATTTTTAGCCATTGTGTGGTGAAGTGCTAAAATTAAAGCACTCTTTGTTGTGTATTAGTGGCAAAAAAATATATATTTGCTGTTCAGCGCTGCAGTTATATGTTCTAAAGCCTTTTGTGGTGTGTATTAGTGGCAAAAGTAAAATATATTTGCCGTTCAGCGGTGCAGTTATATGTTCAAAAGCAGGCATGATCAACCTGCGGCCCTCCAGCTGTTGCAAAACTGCAACTCCCATCATCCCGGACAGCCTACGGGCGTAGTTGGAGTTGAGCATCCTTGTTCTAAAGCCTTTTGTAGAGTGTATTAGTGGCAAAAGTAAAATATATTTGCCGCTCAGCGGTGCAGTTATATGTTCTAAAGCCTTTTGTGGCATGTATAAGTGGAAAAATAAAAATATATTTGCCGTTGCTGTGCAGCTATATGTTCTAAAGCCTTTTGTGGTGTGTATTAGTGGCAAATGTAAAATATATTTGCCGTTCAGTGGTGCAGTTATATGTTCTAAAGCCTTTTGTGGCGTGTATTAGTGGCAAAAGTAAAATATATTTGCCATTCAGCGGTGCAGTTATATGTTCTAAAGCCCTTTTTGTCATGCATTAGTGGCAAAAGTAAAATGTATTTGCCGTTCAGCGGTGCAGTTATATGTTCTAAAGCCCTTTTTGTCATGCATTAGTGGCAAAAGTAAAATATATTTTCTGTTCAGCGGTGCAGTTATATGTTCTAAAGCCCTTTTTGTTGTGTACTAGTGGCACAAAAAAAGTATTTGCCGTTGTGTGGTGAAGTGAGAAAATTACAGCCCTTTTTGCTGTGTATTAGTGGGAAAAAAAGGGCTTATTAGCCGTTGTGTGGTGAAGTGAAAAAATTACAGACTTTTTTGGGGTGTTTTAATTTCCTTTTTATTTATTTATTTGATATAACAGTATGTAAGACAGAGAAGTGCCAGGCCCTGCACAGGGAAGTGGCAGAGGCCTAAATGTTTCTGGCGCAGGCACAGGTGGAAGCAGAGTAAGGGGCGTGACAGCAGGAGTCACAGCGAGAGGCTTGAGCTCCCGGTGTCATCTGGCGGTCGTGTCTTGACCAGCAACCCAGCGGTTCTTGAATGGTTGACTCGGTCATCCACTTCGTCCCAAGTGACATCAGAAACCCCTAGCCAAGAGTCGGTGAGTTCGTCAGACACAACCCTTAGTTGGCATTGCCAGGGAGCAGGCCCTGTGCCCTCACCTGTCCTCAATCTGCCTCTGTCCTTTTCTGCTCCCTCAGCCAGAGAAGTATTATATGCTGTGGGCTCAGCTCCACTATACAGCGAGGACAAGCTACTAGAGGACAATCAGCAGCTACTTGCTAGCCAAGATGTGGAGGAGACATCCACCGCTTTCCCCCGGTAGGCGGGCAAGTAGTGATGAGAGTGGCGTGGGAGCTGGTGTTGCGAGCGGTCAGTCTCCTGATCCAGAGACCATTAAGGAGGACATCAGTGACGTGCAGACAGTACTTGATAATTATGATGTAGCTGATCGCACTTGGGAGCCGGGTGAATTAGGGGCTTCAACATCATCGGGAGAAGAGGGTGGCAGCGTGCCCGTAAGGCAGCGGTGGAGCCAGCAAGTCGCTAGCGTGGCTGGGAGTCAGCAGGGTGGCAGCAGTGGAAAGTAGGGAGCTAAACGTGCCTGGGGTAGACCACCCGCTATGCAGGAGCCTACCTGGCTAAAAAGTAGTGGTTCAGGGATTCACGGAAGCAGCGGCAGTAGCAGTCAATCAGTGCGGAGTGTTGGGGGTAAAATCAGCTACTCGGCGATGTGGCAGTTATTTGTTAAGCCGCTGGAGGAGGTGAACATGGCCATTTGTTGAATCTGTGGGCAGAAGGTGAAGTGTGTCCAAGGTGCCAATGTTGGCCCCTGCGTCAACATATGCAGCGTTACCTTAAAGTGGCCTGGGAGAACTGTGGCTCCGATGTGGTGGTCCAGCCTGCATGCACCCGATTTCAGGCAGTCAAGGCTCCACCGCCTCAGCCAAAGGGAGCTGTCTGTCCTTCCGATCATCTGCTGTTCCTGAAGCTCCTGCTCCTCCTCCTTTTCAGTCATTCCGTCAGCAATCATTCACCGAAGTGATTGCCAATAGTGATGAGCGGCAGGGGTGATATTTTGCGAATATTTTGTAGAATATTCATCATATATTCACGAATTCGTATATTAGTTATATTCTCCATTCTTTTTATTTTAAGCCAAAAGAAGGGTCAAATAAATTATGATGTCAGCCAGTCAGAAAGGCAAAATAGTGGCCCAGTCATGAAGTAGGGAGGGTGGGAACAGCAAGAGAAGTCCACAGAGTAGCCCTATGACATATGATTTTTGGTTGCTCTATATTACACTTTTTGTGAGGCAAGATAACAAGAAATAGCTTTTTTGGCACCGTTTTTTTTTTTTTTGTTATTTACAACATTCATCTGACAGGCTAGATCATGTGGTATTTTTATAGAGCAGGTTGTCACGGACGCGGAGATACCTAATATGTATACAATTTTTTTATTTATGTAAGTTTTACACAATGATTTCATTTTTGAAACAAAAAAAATCATGTTTTAGTGTCTCCATAGTCTGAGAGACATAGTTTTTTCAGTTTTTGGGCGTTTATCTTAGGCAGAGTCTCATTTTTTGTGGGATGAGATGACGGTTTGATTGGCACAATTTTGGGGTGCATATGACTTTTTGATCGCTTGCTATTACACTTTTTGTGACGTAAGATGACAAAAAATGGCTTTTTTTACACCGTTTTTATTTTTATTTTTTTACGGTGGTCACCTGAGGGGTTAGGTCATGTGATATTTTTATATAGCCAGTCGATACGGACGTGGCAATACCTAATATGTATACTTTTTTATTTATTTATGTAAGTTTTACACAATGATTTCATTTTTGAAACAAAAAAATCATGTTTTAGTGTTTCCATAGTCTAAGAGCCATAGTTTTTTCAGTTTTTGGGCGATTATCTTGGGTAGGGTATGATTTTTGCGGGATGAGATGACGGTTTGATTAGTACTATTTTGGCGTACATGCAACTTTTTTGATCACTTTTATTATTTTTTTGGGGAAGTAAGGTGGGCAAAATTTCTAATTTCTCATAGTTTTTATTTTTTTATTTTTATGGCGTTCACCATGCGGGGAAAGTAACATGACTGTTTTATAGATCAGGTCGTTACGGACGCGGCGAAACCTAATGTGTGTAGTGTATTTTTTATTTTTTATTTTTATTCAGTGATAAATGTGTTTTTGTTTTCATCTTTACTTTTTTCAATTTTTTTATTTTTTTTTGGACCCAGACCAGACTTGAAGATCCAGTTGGTCTGATGTCTTGTATAATACAGTACAGTACACTATATAGTGTATTGTACTGTATTTACTTACACTTTGTCTGACAGATCTATGCCTTTAGCACAGATCTGTTCAGCACCATGGACAGCAGGATGGCCTGAGAAGGCGTCCTGTTGCCATGGGAACCTTCCCCCGTCTGCTCGGTTGTGGCCACAAACTGAGCAGACGGGGAAGGGTAAGGAGGGGGGCTCCCTCGCTCTGTCACCGCATCCTGTCTGGGGGCTGCAAAGGCACAACAGCCCCCCGATGGGAGAGGGAGGGGGAGCTCCCTGACCCTGGACTGTTTAACCTTTTCCATACAGCAGTTCGTACGGACTCAGTATGGAAAGGGTTTAAACGGCTGACATCTGCACAGATGTCAGCCGTTTATACCAGCGTGTCAGCAATGTGCTGACACTCTGTATAACCACTGTACACCAATGATTTATTCAAGAGGATGCGGGCGGGGGATTGCGATCCCGCCCTGCCACACCGCCCGCCTCACCGCACCGCCGCACCCGCCCGCAACCCCCCCTGCACCGCGGGGGATCAGAAACTGCAGAAAGCGCAGCAAACCGCAGGGTCTGAATTGACCTGCGGTTTGCGGCGATCGCCGATACGGGGGGGTCACATGACCCCCCTGGCGTTGTGACAGGATACCGGCTGAATGATTTCAGCCGGCATCCTGTTCAGATTAACCCCCGCGGCGCAGCAATCGCGATTTTAACTTAGGACGTACCGGATACACCCCTGAGTCCTTAAGGATTTGGGAATTAGGACGTACTGATACGCCCTAATTCTTTAAGGGGTTTAAGCAGGGAGGAATCATGTATTCAGATGGAAAAAATGATGAATATTTGATACATGCGCTACATCCACACTCTGTCATTGTGCCACACTGTGGCCTCCTGATGCTGTTGCTTGCCATATCCACACTGTCATTGAGCCACTCTGTGGCCTCCTCCTGAAGCTGCTCCCACCTCCAGACTCTGTAATTGGGCCGTTCGTGGTCTCATGCTGCTTCAAACCTCACCACTATGTCATAGGGCCACTCTGTGGACTTCTCATGCTGTTCCCACCCTCCCTACTTCATGTGACTGGGTCTCTATTTTGCCTTTCGGACTGGCTGACATCATAATTTATTTGACCCTTCTTTTGATCTGTCAGAAGGAAGGAAAAATTAGAACAGATCCTGTCTATGTACAGCTTTAAGGCCTGCATGAATGGTCCCTATTTTGCATCAGAATTGGCTTATGATTTGGTAGCCAAAAGCAGGAGTGGGTACAAAACACAGAAGACATGCAAATATTACATTCATGTGTCATCTCTGTTTTTTATCCACTCCTGTTTTTTTTGGCTTTAGCAATACTGATGGATTACTGACCAAATGCTGACTGAGTGAAGGCGGATACTCGACACACAGGATCCGTTTTTTGGGGGTTATTGTTCTGACGGATCAGAGGAAGGGCAAAATAATCAGTGACGTCACACAAACTTACTGCTGACACCCACTCCACTTGTCGGGGGGGGGGGGGGGGGGGGGGGGGGGGGGGGTAAGGGCTCTACTTCTATAAGCGTTTAATAGAACAGGTTCTGTAGAAATCAATGTGGAATCTGTGAATTGGTGTAAAAGGAGTGCGCTCTTTCACGCTAAAGTAGGATCTTGGGCCTCTGCACAGTTCTTTATACCTGGCGCTAACATTGAACTGTAAGGCTGAGTTCACACTTGAGTTATTTGGTCAGTTTTGGCCCCATAACTGCCCAATAGTGTTGATCGAGCACCAAAGTGCTCGGTTCGAACACCTCAGAATGCTCGGGTGCTCTACCGAGCATCATTGTCAATCATTTCATCATTGTCATATTTTTTCTATAGAGGTGACTGCAGTGACTTGTGACATCTGTCCAATACCTTCTTTGTGTCAGGGCCAGAGATAGGAGAAATATAAGTGAAAATACTATATTTTTTCCATCATGTTCTATACTTTTTCTATAGAGGGTGTCTGCAGTGACTTGTGACATCTGTCAAATACCTTCTGTGTGTCAGGGCCAGAGATACAAAAAATTTAAGTGAAATCTATTTTGCTTTTTCCATACTTTTTACGTACCTTTTCTATATACTCGCTTGCTGTGAAACTTGTGACATCCGTGCCACATCGTGTGTGTCAAGCGTGCGTATAACATTTAGTATGAAGAAGGCGAGCATTAAGGGACGGTGGAAGTGGCCGTGATGCTAATGGTTCACGCAGAGACCATGGCCCTGGTGCGACCATTGAAACTGTGCCTACTGTCAGAGCACAAGAAAAACAATCATCCACAATACCTAGCTTCATGTCCCTGTCCCTTTTGCAGGGCGTGACAAAACTCTTGAAGTCAGACCAGTGCGACCAGGTGGTTGGTTGGATTGCAGCAGAAAATGGCTTCCAGTCAGTTAAGCTCCACCCTGTCTTCCACCAAGTTCAGTCTCAGTAGCCTTTCTCCACCATGTAGAGTCTGGCCAAACAAGTGATCCCACACTCGAAAAATTCTGAGGAGCTCTTTTTCATCGGCATTACTTGATTTGGAATTAGTAATTAAATTGGCACTCACAAATACAAGGATCACGCTGATGCAACAAAATTTATAATTTATTTACTTAAAATTCCCTATACATAGAAATGAATACAATATGTATTGGCCAATACTTAATTATTAAAAATTAAAACATTGTACATGCATTAGTCAACTGAGGCTCATATACAGAAACCTTAATTAAATCCACTATCATACGTCTTAATTATAAGACTCGATGGTTCTTCAAATGTTACAGTTATGCAAACATCCACTTTATAAATGAATAGCTATGTCCCTTTAAAGCAATACAGAAGTAGCTGAATGACTTTCAAAAGGCTGCACGATTCTGTTATAGGAACTTGAAAACTTGATAAATCGAAAGTTCAGTGTACCCGACTTGTTTAAACGGCCAGTATTGAATATTCATAGATATTTATCGATCGAATATTCGCGTGTTGCATTTATGCGAACCTTCTGATCGAAAAATTCGGTATAGACACAGTGAAACAATATTCATGAGGTGCTCGTGATTTTATAGTACACAAGTTCATATATGGTGTTCATGCGGACTTTCTGATCCAAAAGGTTTAGTATAGGAACAGTGGAACAAAGTTCATGAAGTACTTACGATTTTCTCGGCCTCTCGATTTTTTCGGCCTTGTGTGCGATTTTTATAGGCACGATAGAACAACATTCATGAAGTACTCACGATTGTTTTCGACCCTGCATATGTTCCAAGGCTTCCGATTTACCGCATGCTGTTGGCGTGTGTTACTTTTGTTACCCGAATATCCAGGGTATGTTATCGTGGGATCACCTCTGTGTCTCACTTCCTGGTTGCTTGGTGTCTTTTAGCGGAAGTTTGCTTGACTTTCAAGATGTTTGCTGCTGGTAGTATTTCTTAAAGTTGTTTATTCCTCAGATGGCACTGGAAACCAATTTACTTGTAAGGCACAGAGGGATCATTGAGGACGCTGACACAGTCTGCTATTACTTAACGCACCACTCATATCTGGTGGCACAGTACATTGCACGGCGCACGTGCAGTGCCCCAAATTGGAACTAGGAGGACCAACCAAGCATCTTTTTCCATCTCCCGATTCCTAAAATCTATTCCATACACCGGCCCCTGATAGGGGACAAAACAGAGATTAAACTGGTAAGAACAGATTTTTTTAATTAAAAAAAAAGAGGACAGCCTCTGCGGAGCTGGGTATTTTTTGGCCGCATTACTGAACGCTCATGCACAATGGCTGTAGGCTCATGCGTCCTTTTGAGGAGGTGACAAACCTGGTCAGTCAAACCCAAGGCAACATCATTGACCTCATCCCATATGCGTTTTTTCTGGAGCGTGCCCTGCGAAGAGTGCTGGATCAGGCCGTAGATGAGCATGAAGAGGAAGAGTTGTGGTCACCATCACCACCAGAAGCAGCCTTGTCCGTCGTCGATTTGCTGGAACCTGCGGCAACGCAGAGAGAGGAGTCTGAAGAAAAGAGTCAGAGGAGGAAGGTGGCTTTGAGGAGGTGGAAGACCAACCATAGCAGGGCGTCTCAGGGGCTTGTTGTCACCTTTTGGGGACCCTTGGTGTTGTACGTGGCTGGGTGGAGGAAGAGACTTTCAATGACGGTCAGTGAGGACAAGGAACGGGACATGGCTAGCTTGTATCCAACCTTGTGCAAATGGGGAGTTTGCGGTTGTGCAAATTGGACTGTTTGCGATTGTTTTGGGGTGCGTTAAACGGGGAGTTTGGTCTGTCACTGTGAAGCAGGCTTAACCCTTACACTACATGATCGATACAACATCATACCTATGTTTTAAAGCAAATTATTCCAAAAAATTTAGAATGTTAGGTGATTTATGCCCTTTATGGATTAAAACTCGACTCTGCGTCAACTACGTAATTTTCCATGGGAGTTTTGCCATGGATCCCCCTCCGGCATACCACAGTCCAGGTGTTAGTCCCCTTGAAACAACTTTTCCATCACTATTGTGGCCAGAAAGAGTCCCTGTGGGTTTTAAAATTTGCCTGCCTATTGAAGTTTATTGCGGTTTGCCCGGTTCGCCCGTTCGCAAACATTTGTGAAAATTTGCGTTCGTCGTTCGCGAACAGAAAATTTTATGTTCGCGATATCTCTACCTACCAGTACACACAAAACCTGCCCTAATTACGCATGAGGACAAGTTACTTTACAACAATGAGGAATAGAGCTGCCTCTCTGCTCTACTTGTCAGGGATTATGATCCTGAATAGAGTTGAGCGAACACCTGGATGTTCGGGTTCGAGAAGTTCGGCCGAACTTCCCGGAAATGTTCGGGTCCGGGGTCCGAACCCGAACAAAAACTTCGTCCCGAACCCGAACCCCATTGAAGTCAATGGGGACCCGAACTTTTGGGCACTAAAAAGGCTGTAAAACAGCCCAGGAAAGATCTAGAGGGCTGCAAAAGGCAGCAACATGTAGGTAAATCCCCTGCAAACAAATGTGGATAGGGAAATGAATTAAAATAAACATGACCCAATATCAATTGGACAGAGGTCCCATAGCAGAGAATCTGGCTTCACGTCAGCAGAGAATCAGTCTCTTCATGCCATAGCAAAGAATCTGGCTTCATGTCAGCAGAGGATCAGTCTCTTCATGCCATAGCAGAGAATCTGGCTTCATGTCACCCACCACTGGAAGAGGCCACTGTCACATATTTAGGCCCCGGCACCCAGACAGAGGAGAGCGGTCCCGTAACAGAGAATCTGGCCTTATGTCAGCGCAGAATCTGTCTTCATGTCATAGCAGAGAATCAGGCTTCACGTCACCCACCACTGGAACAGGCCACTGTCACACATTTAGGCCCAGGCACCCAGGCAGAGGAGAGAGGTCCCGTAACAGAGAATCTGGCCTTATGTCAGCACAGAATCTGTCTTCATGTCATAGCAGAGAATCAGGCTTCACGTCACCCACCACTGGAACAGGCCACTGTCACACATTTAGGCCCAGGCACCCAGGCAGAGGAGAGAGCTCCCGTAACAGAGAATCTGGCCTTATGTCAGCAACAGAATCTGTCTTCATGTCATAGCAGAGAATCAGGCTTCACGTCACCCACCACTGGAACAGGCCACTGTCACACATTTAGGCCAGGCACCCAGGCAGAGGAGAGAGGTCCCGTAACAGAGAATCTGGCCTTATGTCAGCGCAGAATCTGTCTTCATGTCATAGCAGAGAATCAGGCTTCACGTCACCCACCACTGGAACAGGCCACTGTCACACATTTAGGCCCCGGCACCCAGACAGAGGAGAGGTTCATTCAACTTTGGGTTGCCCCGCAATATAATGGTAAAATGAAATTAAAAATAGTATTGAATGAGGAAGTGCCCTGGAGTAGAATAATATATTGTTAAGGGGAGGTAGTTAATATCTAATCTGCACAAGGGATGGACAGGTCCTGTGGATTCATGCCTGGTTCATTTTTATGAACGTCAGCTTGTCCACATTGGCTGTAGACAGGCGCTGCGTTTGTCTGTAATTACGCCCCCTGCCGTGCTGAATACACGTTCAGACAAAACGCTGGCCGCCGGGCAGGCCAGCACCTCCAAGGCTTAAAAGGCTAGCTCTGGCCACGTGGACAATTTGGAGACCCAGAAGTTGAATGGGGCCAAACCATCAGTCAGTACGTGGAGGGGTGTGCACAGGTACTGTTCCACCATGTTAGTGAAATGTTGCCTCCTGCTAACACGTTCCGTATCAGGTGGTGGTGCAGTTAGCTGTGGCGTGTTGACAAAACTTTTCCACATCTCTGCCATGCTAACCCTGCCATCAGAGGAGCTGGCCGTGACACAGCTGCGTTGGCGACCTCTTGCTCCTCCTCTGCCTTCGCCTTGGGCTTCCACTGGTTCCCCTGTGATATTTGGGAATGCTCTCAGTAGCGCGTCTACCAACGTGCGCTTGTACTCGCGCATCTTCCTATCACGCTCCAGTGTAGGAAGTAAGGTGGGCACATTGTCTTTGTACCGGGGATCCAGCAGGGTGGCAACCCAGTAGTCCACACACGTTAAAATGTGGGCAACTCTGCTGTCGTTGCGCAGGCACTGCAGCATGTAGTCGCTCATGTGTGCCAGGCTGCCCAGAGGTAAGGACAAGCTGTCCTCTGTGGGAGGCGTATCGTCATCGTCCTGAGTTTCCCCCCCAGCCACGCACCAGTGATGGGCCCGAGCTGCTTTGGGTGCCACCCCGCTGTAAACATGCTTCATCCTCATCCTCCTCCACCTCCTCCTCATCCTCGTCCTCCAGTAGTGGGCCCTGTCTGGCCACATTTGTACCTGGCCTCTGGTGTTGCAAAAAAACTCCCTCTGAGTCACTTCGAAGAGACTGGCCTGAAAGTGTTAAAAATGACCCCTCTTCCTCCTCTTCCTCCTGGGCCACCTCCTCTTCCATCATCGCCCTAAGTGTTTTCTCAAGGAGACATAGAAGTGGTATTGTAACGCTGATAACGGCGTCATCGCCACTGGCCATGTTGGTGGAGTACTCGAAACAACGCAACAGGGCACACAGGTCTCGCATGGAGGCCCAGTCATTGGTGGTGAAGTGTGTCTGATCTGCAGTGCGACTGACCCGTGCATGCTGCAGCTGAAACTCCACTATGGCCTGCTGCTGCTCGCACAGTCTGTCCAGCATATGCAAGGTGGAGTTCCACCTGGTGGGCACATCGCATATGAGGCAATGAGCGGGAAGGCCGAAGTTACGCTGTAGCGCAGACAGGCGAGCAGCGGCAGGGTGTGAACGCCGGAAGCGCGAACAGACGGCCCGCACTTTATGCAGCAGCTCTGACATGTCGGGGTAGTTGCGAATGAACTTCTGCACCACCAAATTCAGCACATGCGCCAGGCAAGGGATGTGCGTCAAACCGGCTAGTCCCAGAGCTGCAACGAGATTTCGCCCATTATCGCACACCACCAGGCCGGGCTTGAGGCTCACCGGCAGCAACCACTCGTCGGTCTGTTGTTCTATACCCCGCCACAACTCCTGTGCGGTGTGGGGCCTGTCCCCAAAACAATTGAGTTTCAGAATGGCCTGCTGACGTTTACCCCGGGCTGTGCTGAAGTTGGTGGTGAAGGTGTGTGGCTGACTGGATGAGCAGGAGGAGGAGGAAGCCAAGTAGGAGGAGGAGGCAACAGGAGGCAAAGAATGTTGCCCTGTGATCCTTGGCGGCGGAAGGACGTGCGCCAAACAGCTCTTCGCCTGGGGCCCAGCCGCCACTACATTTACCCAGTGTGCAGTTAGGATGATATAGCGTCCCTGGCCGTGCTTACTGGTCCACGTATCTGTGGTTAGGTGGACCTTGCCACAGATGGCGTTGCGCAGTGCACACTTGATTTTATCGGATACTTGGTTGTGCAGGGAAGGCACGGCTCTCTTGGAGAAGTAGTGGCGGCTGGGAACAACATACTGTGGGACAGCAAGCGACATGAGCTGTTTGAAGCTGTCTGTGTCCACCAGCCTGAATGACAGCATTTCATAGGCAAGTAGTTTAGAAATGCTGGCATTCAGGGCCAGGGATCGAGGGTGGCTAGGTGGGAATTTACGCTTTCTCTCAAATGTTTGTGAGATGGAGAGCTGAATGCTGCCGTGTGACATGGTTGAGATGCTTGGTGACGGAGGTAATGGTGTTGGTGGTACATCCTCTGTTTGCTGGGCGGCAGGTGCCAACGTTCCTCCAGAGGCGGAGGAAGAGGCCGAGGCGGCGGCAGCAGCAGAAGAGGTAGCAGGGGGAGCCTGAGTGAGTTCCTTGTTTTTAAGGTGTTTACTCCACTGTAGTTCATGCTTTGCATGCAGGTGCCTGGTCATGCAGGTTGTGCTAAGGTTCAGAACGTTAATGCCTCGCTTCAGGCTCTGATGGCACAGCGTGCAAACCACTCGGGTCTTGTCGTCAGCACATTGTTTGAAGAAGTGCCATGCCAGGGAACTCCTTGAAGCTGCCTTTGGGGTGCTCGGTCCCAGATGGCGGCGGTCAGTAGCAGGCGGAGTCTCTTGGCGGCGGGTGTTCTGATTTTGCCCACTGCTCCCTCTTTTGCTACACTGTTGGCTCGCTCTCACCACTGCCTCTTCCTCCGAACTGTGAAAGTCAGTGGCACGACCTTCATTCCATGTGGGGTCTAGGACCTCATCGTCCCCTGCATCGTCTTCCACCCAGTCTTGATCCCTGACCTCCTGTTCAGTCTGCACACTGCAGAAAGACGCAGCAGTTGGCACCTGTGTTTCGTCATCATCAGAGACGTGCTGAGGTGGTATTCCCATGTCCTCATCATCAGGAAAAATAAGCGGTTGTGCGTTAGTGCATTCTATCTCTTCCACCCCTGGGGAAGGGCTAGGTGGATGCCCTTGGGAAAACCTGGCAGCAGAGTCTTCAAACAGCATAAGAGACTGCTGCATAACTTGAGGCTCAGACAGTTTCCCTGATATGCATGGGGGTGATGTGACAGACCGATGGGCTTGGTTTTCATGCGCCATCTGTGCGCTTTCTGCAGAAGACTGGGTGGGAGATAATGTGAACGTGCTGGATCCACTGTCGGCCACCCAATTGACTAATGCCTGTACCTGCTCAGGCCTTAACCATCCTTAGAACGGCATTGGGCCCCACCAAATATCGCTGTAAATTCTGCTGGCTACTGGGACCTGAGGTAGTTGGTTCACTAGGACGTGTGGCTGTGGCAGAACGGCCACGTCCTCTCCCAGCACCAGAGGGTCCACTAACACCACCACGACCATGTCCACGTCCGCGTCCGCGTCCCTTATTAGATGTTTTTCCTCATTGTTCCCGTTCACCACAATTTTGAGAATGGCAAATTTGGGAATAGTTTTTCAACCCAGAACAAAAAGTGTGCTTTTACGGTCACTACAAATAACTTGACCAACTAAAACAGTACAGATTTGGTTGAATAGAAATGTGAGGCCTGGTTTTTTTTTGCGCTGTGTGACAGGTATAGGTTTAATCACAGAATTAGACTTCTATTTGCACGGTAGCGTGTGTCTTAGGTTTTTCTGAATGACACTATCAGCACCTTCAATGTAAGATATCCTTTTTGGGATAGATTTCAAGTAGGCCTCATATAGCAGAAACTAGTTATTTTGAGAATGGCAAATTTGGGAATAGTTTTTTCAACCCAGAACAAAAAATGTGCTTTTACGGTCACTACAAATAACTTGACCAGCTAAAACAGTACAGATTTGGTTGAATAGAAATGTGAGGCCTGTTTTTTTTTGCGCTGTGTGACAGGTATAGGTTTAATCACAGAATTAGACTTCTATCTGCACGGTAGCGTGTGTCTTAGGTTTTTCTGACTGACACTATCAGCACCTTCAATGTAAGATATCCTTTTTGGGATAGATTTCAAGTAGGCCTCAAATACCAGAAACTAGTTATTTTGAGAATGGCAAATTTGGGAATAGTTTTTCAACCCAGAACAAAAAATGTGCTTTTACGGTCACTACAAATAACTTGACCAGCTAAAACAGTACAGATTTGGTTGAATAGAAATGTGAGGCCTGTTTTTTTTTTGCGCTGTGTGACAGGTATAGGTTTAATCACAGAATTAGACTTCTATCTGCACGGTAGCGTGTGTCTTAGGTTTTTCTGAATGACACTATCAGGCACCTTCAATGTAAGATATCCTTTTTGGGATAGATTTCAAGTAGGCCTCAATACCAGAAACTAGTTATTTTGAGAATGGCAAATTTGGGAATAGTTTTTCAACCCAGAACAAAAAATGTGCTTTTACGGTCACTACAAATAACTTGACCAGCTAAAACAGTACAGATTTGGTTGAATAGAAATGTGAGGCCTGTTTTTTTTTGCGCTGTGTGACAGGTATAGGTTTAATCACAGAATCAGACTTCTATCTGCACGGTAGCATGTGTCTTAGGTTTTTCTGAATGACACTATCAGCACCTTCAATGTAAGATATCCGTTTTGGGATAGATTTCAAGTAGGCCTCATATACCAGAAACTAGTTATTTGAGAATGGCAAATTTGGGAATAGTTTTTCAACCCAGAACAAAAAGTGTGCTTTTACGGTCACTACAAATAACTTGACCAGCTAAAACAGTACAGATTTGGTTTAATAGAAATGTCAGGTCTGTTTTTTAGGCGCTGGGTGACAGGCTCAACTTGCCCCTAATGTAGTATATGGCCAAAAAATAACCACACTGTTGATGGTTAAATGCACTTGCGTGACACAGGCTCAGCCTGCACCAGATGTAGTATATGGCCAAAAAATAACCAGACTGTTGATGGTTAAATGCACTTGCGTGACACAGGCTCAGCCTGCACCAGATGTAGTATATGGCCAAAAAATAACCAGACTGTTGATGGTTAAATGCACTTCGGTGACACAGGCTCAGCCTGCAGCTGATGTAGTAAATGGCCAAAAAATAACCAGACTGTTGATGGTTAAATGCACTTCGGTGACACAGGCTCAGCCTGCAGCTGATGTAGGATATAGCACAAAATAACCACACTATTGATGGTTAAATACACTTGGTGATAGCTTGTGCTGGCGCACCACAAGTCACAAAATGGCCGCCGATCACCCCAGAAAAAAAGTGATCTAAAAACGCTCTGGGCAGCCTCAAAAAAGTGAGCAAGTCAATATTAGCACTTCAATGATCCACAGCTGCAGATCGATCACAGAATGAAGTCTTTTGGAGGAGTTAATCTGCCTAATCTCGCCATAACGTCGCAGCTGCAACCTCTCCCTATGCTTGAATCAGCAGAGTGACGTGCAGCGCAACGTGACCCAAGCTTATATAGAGGCTGGGTCACATGCTGCACTGGCCAATCACAGCCATGCCAATAGTAGGCAAGGCTGTGATGACCTCTTGGGGCAAGTAGTATGACGCTTGTTGATTGGCTGCTTTGCAGCCTTTCAAAAAGCGCCAAGAAAGCGCCGAACACCGAACCCGAACCCGGACTTTTACGAAAATGTTCGGGTTCGGGTCCGTGTCACGGACACCCCAAAATTCGGTACGAACCCGAACTATACAGTTCGGGTTGGCTCATCCCTAATCCTGAATACAAATGATAAGAACTGTAGCTGAATTTCTGGAAAATTTAGTTCATGGGGAGACATGAAGTACAGAGAGGACGGACAGGACAGACTGTGGTGATATGGAGCTGTGGTAATGGAGACTGCATACAAGTGCTGCTGCTCATTACCCCCACCCTCTTCACTGTACTTCATGTCTCCTTATCATTTCCATCCCCACAGAGCAGAGAGGAGTATGAGGCAGCTCTTCAGCTCAGTGTTGTGAAGTAACTTGTCCTCCTGTGTAATTAGGACAGGTTCTGTGTGTACTGGTAGGCCATTTTATTTCTCTTAGTGATTGCTCCATAGACAAAACTAGCCACTCTAACTACAGTCAGGTCCATAAATATTGGGACATTGACACAATTCTAATATTTTTGGCTCTATACACCACCACAATGGATTTGAAATGAAACTAACAAGATGTGCTTTAACTGCAAACTGTCAGCTTTAATTTGAGGGTATTTACATCCAAATCAGGTGAACGGTGTAGGAATTACAACAGTTTGCATATGTGCCTCCCACTTGTTAAGGGACCAAAAGTAATGGGACAATTGTTCCATGGCCAGGGGTGTGTTATTCCCTCATTATCCCAATTACAATGAGCAGATAAAAGGTCCAGAGTTCATTTCAAGTGTGCTATTTGCATTTGAAATCTGTTGCTGTCAACTCTCAAGATGAGATCCAAAGAGCTGTCACTATGAGTGAAGCAAGCCATCATTAGCCATCAAAAAACAAAACAAACCCATCAGAGAGATAGCAAAAACATTAGGCATGGCCAAAACAACTGTTTGGAACATTCTTAAAAAGAAGGAATGCACCGGTGAGCTCAGCAACACCAAAAGACTCAGAAGACAACGGAAAACAACTGTGGTGGATGACCGAAGAATTCTTTCCCTGGTGAAGAAAACACCCTTCACAACAGTTGGCCAGATCAAGAACACTCTCCAGGAGGTAGGTGCATGTGTGTCAAAGTCAACAATCAAGAGAAGACTTCACCAGAGTGAATACAGAGGGTTCACCACAAGATGTAAACCATTGGTGAGCCTCAAAAACAGGAAGGCCAGATTAGAGTTTGCCAAACGACATCTAAAAAATCCTTCACAGTTCTGGAACAACATCCTATGGACAGATGAGACCAAGATCAACTTGTACCAGAGTGATGGGAAGAGAAGAGTATGGAGAAGGAAAGAAACTGCTCATTATCCTAAGCATACCACCTCATCAGTCAAGCATGGTGGTCGTAGTGTCATGGCGTGGGCATGTATGGCTGCCAATGGAACTGGTTCTCTTGTATTTATTGATGATGTGACTGCTGACAAAAGCAGCAGGATGAATTCTGAAGTGTTTTGGGCATATTATCTGCTCATATTCAGCCAAATGCTTCAGAACTCATTGGGCGACGCTTCACAGTACAGATGGACAATGACCCAAAGCATACTTCAAAAGCAACCAAAGAGTTTTTTAAGGGAAAGAAGTAGAATGTTATGCAATGGCCAAGTCAATCACCTGACCTGAATCCGATTGAGCATGCATTTCACTTGCTGAAGAAAAAACTGAAGGGAAAATGCCCCAAGAACAAGCAGAAACTGAAGACAGTTGCAGTAGAGGCCTGGCAGAGCATCACCAGGGATGAAACCCAACATCTGGTGATGTCTATGCGTTCCAGACTTCAGGCTGTAATTGACTGCAAAGGATTTGCAACCAAGTATTAAAAAGTGAAAGTTTGATTTATGATTATTATTCTGTCCCATTACTTTTGGTTCCTTAACAAGTGGGAGGCACATATGCAAACTGTTGCAATTCCTATGCCGTTCACCTGATTTGGATGTAAATACCCTCAAATTAAAGCTGACAGTCTGCAGTTAAAGCTCATCTTGTTTGTTTCATTTCAAATACATTTTGGTAGTGTATAGAGCCAAAATTTTTAGAATTGTGTCGATGTCCCAATATATATGGACCTGACTGTAATTAAAGGTATATATGGACCTGACTGTAATTCCTGGAGAACCCCTTTAAGTAACAGTGTTAAGGTCTATAGATGTAGATCCACTGTGCCAACCACCAGGAGTGGTTGGCGTCTGACCCATCTGTTTATAAATCAGATCAAATAAAATTTTATAGTTAATCATTTACCTTTGATCTTCATCAGTCCTACCTCTATAAATGTAATTGGTATTGGAGACATGATTAGTAAATATAAACACTACTAAACATCACCAGACCATGACTAAATGACACCAGGTTACTTCTTCATGACATCATGGCAAATGAAGGCGACAGTGGCAGTCAATGGCAGGTTATGTAATTGGTGCCATTATACCAAATTTCCTTCTGCTAAGCACCTGGAAATGGTCTGGCCAGAGTCAGGTGTATAATGAAGGTACCACCTGTGTCTGTAGGGTGGACAGCAAAACTGTATGAGCTGCTTATGCTCGTTGGCAGAACAATCAGTCTTCTCTACTAGTCGTCGGTCTGAGCCATCCATATCCTGTTTGTTGTGTGTGCAAGCCTTCATGTAATCACTTCTCCCAATACCTCCTACCAGCTAGGTCAGAACCCAGTCATCCCAACTTTTTTTTTTCTGTGTAAATGGATCCAAGTTCAGCCTTCTTTTCTTTCCTTTTAGTATAAACCTTAGCTCAGGAATTTGCATGAATTATATTTTTCAAACATATATACATTCTGAGTAGAGATGAGAAAATCGAAGTGGAAGTCGATCCGAATTTCTGGAAAAATTTTATTCGCCTCGAAGCCGCATTTCCTTGTGCTTCGTGTCAGCGAATCGATTTGCCCTGAAAAAATAAAAATAAAAAATTCTAATTTACCTCCTCCATTTGCTCGCGACGGGCCGCCGGCCGCCATCTTGATTGAAGATCTCAGCCGAAATCCCATGATGAGACGCCGCGTGAGATTTTTCTCCAGATCTTCAAGCAAGATGGCGGCGGGCGGCATGTCGCAAGCAAATGGAGGCGATAAGTTTGATTTAAATACTTTTTATTGTTAATTTTACACAGTTTTTACACTCAGATGCCGCGATCATGTATGGGGGTGGCGCTATCGCAACTCCTTGTCATTGCACCCGCTACTTACAAAAAAAAGCACTTTTTGACAAAGTAATTTGCCACGAAGCAAACTTTTGGGTAAAATTCGGCGAATCAGTCAAATCAAACTTTTCAATTATTCGCTCATCTCTAATTCTGAGTATGATCTTTGAAATGTGCCTTTATTCTTCAGTTATCTACAGTATATTAGTTCAAACAAACATTTAAACTAGGGAGTTTTCCTGAAATAAATGTCACATACGGGTCACCATAAGATATTTTGATGATGGGATATGTCTCTATTATGAGGTTTAGCATTAAAGGGATTTTCTGGTTCTTTCATGTTATCCTCTATCAACACAACGGGATAACTGTTAGATCACTGGTACAACCAGCAATGATAAGAATGGGGCCCTATACACTAGAGGACCTTCCAAAACGAATAAATCGGCAGGTCTGGTATGCGCAATGCAATCCATTCATCTTTATTGGGCTGCCGAATCTATTTCTGGAAGGTGCCATAGAGATAAATGGAATGGCAGTGCACATACTTGACCTACCCATCCTTTCATTTTGGGGGGCCCTGAGGGGTATGGGACCCCAAAGCTATCCCCTATCATGTGGATAGGGAATAACTTGAAATAACCAGACTACTCCTTTAAGTGCCTAAATAATGCAGCAATGTATGCCATAAGGTATAGAAATGGACAAAATTTATGCAATTCTAATAGTATGGAGAGAGGTAAAAATACAACAGAAAAGGGCCCCAGACAGAGACAGTAAATATTATTTTTATGATTTTTGCATACCTACAATACCACAATAAAGTTGAGAAATAGGAAACAATGGGAATGCAAAGGCGACCATTACTCATTCCAACACAATATCTACCTAGTCAACCAATACAAACATAAGTAACTATAAATCTCACAAACTTCAAAATAGATTTACGGATATTGGAGTCCTGGATCAAGGGTTTCAGATTCTTCATTTAACTACATTCAAATTGGAAGATGCGCATATCTGTTGTTTAAATTTTTCTTCTTTCCTCCTACTTGAAATATCCATGTTTTTGAGCGACTTAAAAGTTGAACCTGTTTTCAAATGATGGAAATGAAGGATCAGCATAGCTTTGCTGAAGATGAAACAGGAAAGTTTCTGTGGGGCGCTGTTTCTTCAACTAAAGAACCATTCAATTGTGCCTAGAGTGGCCCTCATTAATCAAAAGAGTCTAAAACTGTCTTTGTTGTTCATAGCAACTAATCAGAGCTCAGCTTTCAATTTTTAAACTGCTAGTTCAAATTGAAAGCTGCAGTGTGATTGGTTGTTGGCAAAGAGCATTTTTCTTTTAACAGTCTAGAATGTCTTCCTTGAAATTCTGAAAAATAATTCTGAAACATAAGATGTCAAGAATCTGAAACATGACCTATTCCTACCATGTGACATTTATGTAGTCTTCCTATTAGAGGTATTTTTGGACCCCTAAGGAAGGATGGCTAAGATGTAACTGCTACTGCTAGGCAGCCTATCGATCCGATTCACATATATTTCAATGTATCATTTACATTGCGACCAATTTTCTGTCTTGCAAACTTAAGCGTCTGTATGGTAATAGACAATAGACAAATCCTATGTAGTCATACTCCCTTCTACTTGTCTCCTACTTTTTACAGATTGTGTTATATTTTCAGAAAGTAGGGGGCAGTAAGTAGGTCAGTCTACGCACTTTTTTTTGTCTATTAGCATGAAGACCTTTCGGCAGCAGTTTTTCTCCCGTAGGAACAAAGGATCAGACATGCTGAAATTCAAAATGGCTACTTCTTATTTTACTTGACATCTGCTGGGAGGTTCAGTAGACCATCATACACATAAAAACCATTCCGTATGGCTTTTGTCTTATGTGAATGACCAGCATTGGTGTCTGAAACCATGGTGAAATGTTCCAAAATCTCAACTACTCTTGGCTTAAAGGGGTTGTCTAGTTTAGAAAATGTGTTTTCAAATACCCTGTTAGGCTAGATTCACACATGCAGTTGTCAGTTTATTTTTTAGCCAGCCACTGAATTACAAGGAAGGCAAAGCATAAAACAAATTCACTTCTCTTCTCTTTTTTTTTTACCCAGTTATATCAGGAACTACATGTATGAATATAGCCTTAGGGCTTCCTAAGTTAATAGTGGGGACATATCCTATCTTTGAGGTGTGGAGGCACGAACTGAAAAGCCCACAGAAGTGATTGGTAGTGCTTGTGTGGGCTTCTGATCCGTGCCTCCATTCCGCAAAAGATAGGACATGTCTATCTATGCCCATATCTCGCTGATAGCGGACCCATTCAAGTCAGTTTGTGGTCAACAATAAAGGCACATAGCCATTATTTTCATGTGAATGGGGCCTTACTTTTTGCAGTATAATACAGTTGAATGGATTGCAATCAAAGTGCAGATATTGCGGCAGTTGCAGAGAGAGCAGAGCCTCTAGGTGTAATGGCAACTCCCCTATTGCTCCTGGAGGCTCATTTTCACATATTGAATATAATTTTTCTCAGTAATGCAGGCACATATGAACATGGGACCAACACAGATGTCTTCAACTGCCAAGTGTACTGCAACAGGTCAGCCAGTTTCATAGGTACAAATCTGCTGACAGGTGCCCTTTAAGTATTACCATGTAACAAGTGATTATGCTTTTCGATTAGATATTTATAGAGAAGGAAACAAATGACATCTGCTTAACAATCTGTAAATTACTATCCTGATGAAAATGACACAGTCTGGTAAGACACTTTGGAGCGAATATATTGATTACTTACAGAATCAGAGGTTGCCGTCAAATATGGGCACTGGTCCTTTCTGCTGTACAAGTAATCGCCTAAACTTTAAATGTCATGCAATGGAGAGTGGTGTTGGTGCTTCTAGCTGAGCTCAGGGCTTAAAAGCACATATGTAGATGACTGAAAGGCTAGTTACATGTTAACTTATGATTTCAAGCCATTCCTTATGTCTCCAGTGTATTGTTGGGTTGTCCATCCAACTGCTTGTGATTTCATGTGCAGTGTATTTTATGGCATTGTGATGTATGGTAGCACAATATAAAATATTAGTTTATATTGAAGATAATGCCAAATGGCAAACTGCACACCAATGAAAAATAACGTTTTAGCACGCTTTGTTGTCGTATTTGAAGACAGTCCTGTTATAATAACTATTATCTATGTATGAGGCCAGGTTCACATCGCCGTTATGCATTCCGCTATTGTTTTCGTTATAGTGGAATCCGATAGGACGGAAATCAAAATGGAAGCCTTTAAGAGGACATTCCGTTTTGATCTGTTTTAATAGAAGTCTATGGGAAGCATAATGGATCCGTCTGGTTTCGTTATGCAGGGCGGAAAACAAAGTCCTGTCGACAATACTTTTTTTCCCTCCTCTTAAAGGCTTCTGTTTTGATTTCCGTCTTATGGATTCCGTTATTTTTGGTTATAACCATGTTATAACGGAAAACAATAACACAGGATCCACCATTCACAGTAGGTGATTGTCAAAGCTTATCTGCTCTTCCTGACCTCCGACCTCTGCAGAAGTCACAGAGCATGCCTAGAATACTGTCTCATAGAACTCAATGAGTCAACTCCAGACCATTGTGTCTATGGCCCATGGTGGCTGCTGTAAAGCATATCTCTAAATGCTGTTAACAGCAGCTCAGTCACGATAGAAATCTCCATAATCACATTCAAGAAATTGAATAAAAAAATCTGAAAATAAAAACAGATTACAAAAAAGGATATATCTCACTATCTAGTTTTAACTTATAGAAAAAAAATTGGGTGACGCATTCCTTTAAAAGGAGTTGTCCCACAAAAAATAAACTACATTTTTTGAATGTCACTAAGATCTGTTTATTCCTTTTTTACATTGATTATGGGATAAACCCTTGAAACTTAAGATGAATATTCTAAGAATCATATTAAATGTGCATGACATAATTAAAGGAACTTGAGCATGTCATATATGAAACAACGATATAGATATTTTTCAGAGGAAACCATCATCCCCTGTTTTATAATACACTGGTTTATGGTTTCAGTTACTATTTATTCCATAAATTCAAGTACCTGTTAATTAGATCTCCTAAACGTAAAGATAACCAATTTAATATGGAGCCATTGTTATGGTTGTGCTATATACAGTAAAACACTTCTGCGTTTATTTCACTGTTAAATCACACAGCTGTAGGCTTTAAGACTTATTGCATGTCAGTACAGTATAATAACCTATAAAAGTTTTATAGTAGATGTTCAGAGTATGTAAAGATGATTTATTTTATACATGGTATTGCCTTATAGTATGTCCCACACGATAGCTATTTATTTAGCACTGTAATGTTACCTGATGGCAGACATTGAGGTGCCGGCATATTTTATAGGTAGTTGCTTTTATGCTATGGCCCAGAATGAGATATTAATAGTGATGGTAATTTTCTTGATTCTAAATCCTTATGTGGACTAACTCTGTGTAGTCTGCCTCTTGTAAGGCCATCCATTCATGATGGAGACATCTGTTTTCAGTTTCTGGTACAAGAATAAGATCATTTCTGCCAGCTGTATTAACCTTCATGGGACCAATATCTTGGTATCCTGGTCAAACGTCTGTGTTTGTATGGGTTTCTGCACCTCTCTCCTTCTTCATTCTATGGGCAACTAATCACTGTGACACAACCCTCCACATCCTACTCCTCTAAGAGGTAGCTGCAATGCAGTCAAACTTAAAAAGTCCTACTAATAACTACAAAAAAAGATCTAACACAAAGAGTAACTTGAAGTTCATGGGCCTAAAGCAAAATATGTATTGCAACCCCCAAATTCTGCATGTTAGTAGAAGTTACAGTCTCCTCTTATTTGGCGCCATCATACCCTCTGCACAGACACTTGTTATGTTCATTTCGTATATTTTCACTTTTTCAGTGTTGTAAAGTTAAAGAGGTGCGCAATGCACAGTATCATAATATGTAGATGTCTTTATATACTGAATCCACACGTGGTATGAAAACTGCGACTTTTAAACCATTAAGCATATGTGAAACGATGCTAGTTGGTTCAGTCTCCACATTATTATAAAAGTAGATAATAATAAATATAAAATAACCGAAAATCTACCATCCAATGTTGTAGGCTTTGTCTGCTTCTGACGTCTGAAGTGAATGGACCGAGCTACCAAAGCAAACATACTCAATAAACCAGTGTCACAGTTTCTTGAAATAAGGTGGACCTTTTTTTCCTCTAATGCAGGAAAAAGTAAAAAAAAAAAATATTGAATGTTCCCTATTTTTACCATTCAATGGGGAAATGTGTAATATATTATATTATTATGCTTTCTATTGTGTGTATATATATAGATAATTGTTTTATACAGCAACATCGGTGCAATGATTGCTGTTCCCAGGATGTATTCTATATTCTATTATGCGAGAATTAATTTATTCAAATTGTAATACTGTACATTTGTATCTTATTGCCTATTTATTACGCAGTTAATATAAATTCCTTGCATATTTTGTAAATGCTCTACATTTTCTATTTTTATTACTGTTTGAAATAATATGTCTAATGATAGTGTTTTTAAGATAGCTGTCACTGACAATTGTTTTTTATTGACAGTGCATTGCACAGTGTTATGATGTGAATATGTCAAGTGTGTACTTATATGAAACAAGCATTCAGGATATCTTCTTCCTCCTTACTTTATTCTGTTTATTGTATAATGTATCTTTTGACAGTAGCTGTTATACTATTGCATACAACACTCGGCTTTCTTTGCCTTACGTTGTATATTTTCTATGTGTGTTTCCATTCTACTGTATATATATGAATATATATAAAGAAAAAGCATTTGGCTCTTATTTATTTTAAGTTTTTATATTTGCTTTTTGTTATCTACTTTATATTTTTATCTCTTTGTATATTTTATATTATATTTTAATTTTCCCTACCCCCTTCTTCCAAATGCTTTTTCTTTTTTCAATGAAACCAACGCCAAAAAATCCATATCTCTCTCTTTTATTTTAGTTTTTTTTGGCATCTCCCCCTCTCCTTTTGCTGATCCCTATCTATATCCACTCCTCACCCTTACCCATTTTTCCCACCCTACCTATAACTTGGGGTGAGATGCCTGTCACAAATTAAAAACAAAATTAGAATTCATCCCCTTGAACCCAAACTTTTAAATTGTGGCATTTGAAAACAAAAAATTCTTTATAATTTTTAATTTATTTTTTGTGACGTTACTCTAAACTTGTCGTTTATTCGTTTTTTTTTCTTTCTTTCCTCCTCTATCCCTCTCCCCACTACCACTCTGTTCTGATTTTTAACCCATCCCCAAAATCTGAAGTTCCAGCACATCTGACGTTAAGCAACCAAGGTACGGATTTAATCCACTTTTTTTTTCTTTCCCTATTCCTTGATTTATTTTCAACCCTTCATGCTGTCTCTATCTCTTCTTTCAATATCTCATCACTTTCGTCTTTTATATTCTTTATCTTTCCTTCATACGTGTCTCATGCATCATTGGTTTCAATCACATTCCACTATCATGTATATCGCTGGGGAAAAGACAGGCTGTCGATGTATTCTTTCAGATTTTATTTATTATTTCTTCTTTGTACTGCTCTTTTTTTCTCCTTTCTTCTCTCTCTTTGTACTGTAACTTCCTCCCTTCCTTGTTTTCTCCATTCTTCCATATTTCTATTTTCTGCCTTCATTCCTTTCTTCCTTCCTTCCAATGAAGCAGGTAGGCATTCAAAGCGAACTAAGCAACAGAGGCTGTTCAGAAAAGAACACATAAGGAATTAAAGTGAACCGCCCTGTGATCTTGTACTGTGAAAAATTAACAATCACTGTACTTCTTTAGCCACAAATACATAAAAAACATAAAATAGCATATGGATGAAATGTGGACTAATAAAATATAAACACAGAAACAATATATTTTCTGCTCTGCAGCTGGAAGTAAATTTCATATTTTTTTATTGAATAACAAAATTATAAAAATTAAAAGTACAAGTAAAAAAATTAATGCAGTTAACTAACTTTATAAGTTAATTGGAATGAAATAAAATATCAAATTGTTTCTTAAGGGAGCAACTTGCTATGCTGTGTTAATGTTCTAAAGCATAATAACAGTAAGCTAATAAAATGTAGCCTATCCACCTATCAGACTCCTGATTCCTGAACTCTCATTTGGGAGAAAGTAAGCTCCTGGCTTCTGATTACATGATCTTTCTTGTCAAGCAGCTGATAATTTAAGGCCTATTTACCATATATACAGCTTCCCTCCTTATTGCGAGTCTAAGGGCTGCCCGGTGGATACAATAGCATACTATGTAGTTACATTCTGTAGTTACAATCCTAATGTTATTTAAAAAAAGATATACATTTTTTTTCTACTGCTTACAAATTCTGCTTTAATGTGTTGCACAATACATTATAATATAGGCAGAGGCTGTGCTTTTTTTTTATACAAACCTCCAAACGCATTCATATAGACATAAACATACTAGCTACCTGAAGCATCCATTAGAAGGAGCTTAACAGCTTAGGGTATATTTGTACATTATACTTAATAAAATTGCCATAGAATACTATAAGTGTTTAAGCACCCCCAGGGGTGACTGCGGGCCGCCACTTTGTAATTTTTAAAATATGTGACTATGTAGAGAATTTGAAACCTTGTAAAAGAAAAACTGAGTTTCAATCACTGAAAGAGATAAAAAGTGATTAAGAAATAAATCAACACAGAATATTAGACTTAATAACTGCATGTTATTACAGAATGACATTCAGATTAATATTTTTTAAGTTACTGAAGTTGTACTAATTCAAAACCAAAATATGTGGTAGTTTTTAAATACATTACCTTTAGACATTCACTTCCTATGTGCCTTATTATCATATTTTATGATGAATAAGGTTGCACCATCAGTTAATTATCTCCAAAACAAACAATCCTGTTCACTGTGGCTGTCTGTCTGATTCCATATATCTGTTGAAAAACCGTAGGGTGCCATGTTACTCCACATTTTCCTGCAGAGAAAAGGAGTGCATAAGCAGCAGTTTCCCTGCAGATACCAGATGTTCCCAGCAGTACAGCCCCCTGACATCCACGTCTCAAAGAGAAATGATTGTCTGTATCATCCCATGCCTATTGGAAACCATGAACATGTTATTTCTAAAACAGTTGTCCTATTCTCTTTATTTGGAGTTTCCCTTTTACACACATAACTTCTATACTGAAGTAGTGGGAAGATAAACGTGTTACTTATTGAAACAATTCCAAACACTAAGAATACAGAAAAGTAAAGAGGATCACTTTCTTTTCACCTGTTCTCCCTTTCCTAGCCTTGGCTTACATCTTTCTAATAATCTACTTTTTCTACCTCTTTCTTGGGTTTGGGTTATATTGCACATTTACTCACATTGGTTCACCCTGTGTCCGGTCAACCCTCATCTTCCATTCTGCATGCTGCGAGAAAATTTTGATCTCTAGAGAGGAGCGAATTTCATGTTATGAAATTCGTTCATGCTTCGTTTGGTGGTAAAAGCAGAATTGCGTTATGGATTCCGTTACCACGGACCATAACTTAATTCTATGATGGAATGCATAACAAAATACCTTTAGAGGCATTCCATTATTCATTCCGTCATAATAGAAGTCTATGGCCTGCATAACGGATCTGTCCCGTTTCCGTTATGCAGAAGAGGACTAAATGCATTCCGTTATGCATTCTGTCATAGAATTAAGTTATGGTCCGTGGTAACGGAATCCATAACGCAATTCTGCTTTTACCACCAAACGAAGCGTGAACGAATTTCAAAATATGAAATTCGCTCATCTCTAGTGATCTCCATTCTCATGTACTCACCATTACTGGTTTATTCATCATATGCTGCTACTCTGCATGCTCTGCTAACTGTTTTAGGACATATTCTACACATACGAGCCCGGGAGTGTTGTGTAATCTGTTTATGTAAGCATGTGTATTCTATGTCTGTTTAACTGTGGTCATCAAGTCAACGAGTCATCTCATTTTATAGCCTTTTATGTAGGCTTCTCTGCATCATTGACCAATCGTCTTTGTGAGTCCAGTTGTTAAACCAAGCCTTTAATGCAAATGGCTAACAAACAGTGCTCGATAGAGGTTGTCTATGGTTAGCATGGCTGCAATCTCAACGCAGCGTCTGCAGAAGGTCTAGATCTTCTTTAAATCATTTGCCATAAACTGTGTGCACTTTGTATATGTGTCGCAGTCACAATCTCTGGTTTAGCACAATTTAGTTTACATGAAGATTTATCAGAAATCAAATATATTACAATGAGCTTTAGTGAATTGCAATTGTCCTTATTGAACTGCTTGCTCCCCCATATGCTTAAATGAACCACTTTGGCTTTACTTAGTGAAGAAAAAGGTATGTGTAGCCATGGAATAAAACAATGGCATCATTCAAGAAAAGCTCTACATTAGAGCAACTTTCCTATAAGCAATATATTGTGAGATATGTGGCAGAGCTGAGTTTTTGTACTGAGATGATGAGTGCATTATATGAAAAACCTGATAATATAGTAAAAACTCAGCCCTTGCTTCATTTGTATAATGCTCCGACTGTGCACTCGGCAATTACATTGATCCTGTATGAGTTCTGTCCTGTTCTTTGTCTAGCACTGAGCAATTGTCGGCTGATTGGGGTCACACTCAATGATATCAGGTCATTGACGCCCTATCTGGATCTCTGCATCGGTGTCCCACATTGTAGTAATGAAACCAAATGTCTGATTGATTTCCTATGGTGTAAAGCACTTATATGTTCTATATGTGCCGTATAAGGAAATAAATGTCTGTATTGTGGATTTCTGTATTTACAGCAAAGTCTGTACAGTCCTTGTGTACTACATCCTTTCTAGTTATTAAGAGGAGATGATATGACATTCTTTCTGCCCTAGACATAAACCAATTTCAGGGTTTTAAAGTCACATACAGTACTGGTTTCATAGTTTTGGCTAGATCTCTAATTTATTAAAATAATCAGCATTGTATTAGGCTACTTTCACACTAGCATTTTTTCTGGATCAGGCAGAGTTCAGCAAAAACGCTTCCGTTAATGATAATACAACCATCCGTTATGAACGGATCCGATTGTATTATCTTTAGCATGGCCAAAACGGATCCGTCATGAACTCCATTGAAAGTCAATGGGGGACAGATCAGTTTTCTATTGTGTCATAGAAAATGGATCCGTCCCCATTGATTTGCATTGTGGGTCATGATGGATCCGTCTTGCTCCGCATCTCAGGATGGAAAGCAAACCGCAGCATGCTGCGGTTTGCTCTCCGGTATGAGAACGGAATGCATTTTGGAGCATTCCATTCTGATCAGTTACGTTTTGTCCCAATTGACAATAAATGAGAGGCTGGGTAGATGAGAGCAAGGGGCGAGATAGGCTGTCTAGAGAAGAAAGAGAGGGGGACGGAGAGAGAGAGAAAAGCTGGGCAGAGAAGAGAGGAGAAAGGAAGGAAAGTGGATGGCCAGAGAAGAGAGGGAGAAAGAGCGGCTGGGCGGAGAAGAGAGGCTGGGCAGATAAGAGGGGGGGGGGGGAGGGAGAGAAAGAGGCCAGGCAGAGAAGAGAGGGAGTGGAGAAAAGACAGAAATGAAAAGAGGTTGGCCAGAGAAGAGAGGTGTAGGAAGAGTGGCTGGCCAGAGAAGAGAAAAGGAGGGAGAGACAGAGGCTGGGTGGAGATTAGAAGGGGAGGAAAAGAAAGTGGCCCAGCAGAGAAGAGAGGGGGAGAGACGGAGGCTGAGCAGAGAAGAGAGGGGGAGGAAGAGAAAGAGGCTGGGCATAGAAAAAGGCAGGGGGGAAATAGGCTAGGTAGAGAAGATAGGGGGAGGGAAATAGGCTGGCCAGAGAAGAGGGGGGAGGGAGAGTGGCTGGCCAGAGAAGAGAGAAGGAGGGAGAGACAGAGGCTGGGCAGAGAAAAGAGGGGGAGGGAGAGAAAGTGGCTGGGCGGAGAAGAGAGGGGGAGGGAAGAGAGGGGGAGGGACAGAGGCTGGCTAGAGAAGAGAGGAGGAGGGATAGAGAGTGGATAGGCAGAGAATAGAGGGGGAAGGGTAAGACAGTGGATGGCCAGATAAGAAAGGGGACGGGGAGAAAGAGGCTGGGTAGAGAAGAGAAGAGGAGGGACAGAAAGAGGCTGGGCATAGAAGAAAGAGGGGAGAGGCTGGGCAGAGAAGAGAGGAGGAGGGAGAGAAAGAGGCTGGGCAGAGAAGAGGGGGAGGGAAAGAAAGTGGCTTGGCATAGAAGAAAGGGGGGAGGCTGGGCAGAGAAGAGAGGAGGAGGGAGAGAAAGAGGCTGGGCAGAGAAGAGAGGAGGAAGGAGAGAAAGAGGCTGGGCATAGAAGAAAGGGGGGGGGGGAGAGGCTGGGCAGAGAAGAGAGGAGCAGGGAGAGAAAGAGGCTGGGCAGAGAAGAGAAAGGGGAGAGAGGAAGAGAGGCTGTCCAGAGAAGAGAGAGAGGAGGGAGAGAGACTATATGATGTAGTGGTGATAATTATTTACAGGGTCAGCTCAGTGGGATATTTAGGGCATAGGACTTGATCCAAACAATACGTGTTTGTACAAGGTAGGTCTATCAATAACATACGGAAAAGGGTCTCTGTGCAAGATTCCTGTTGCTGAATCAACTGTAAGGCTAAAAACTCACTTTTCCTGAGTGGCTGAAGCGCTGCAATGTGATCTCTACCCAGAATGCAATTGTTTGGGATTGGATGTAGGTACACCGTTACTGCAGAGTGGTAGAGTGACATCACATATAAATGCTATGCAGATACCTATTGATTTTGTAGCATATTTTATTCTGCTGTTTATCTTTCTGTGTAACACTGGGCATTTATGGTCTCAGTGTCCTGACTTGGGATCAGTTATGGAATATCATTGTGTCTGGCACACTTTGTCACTGAACATTGCTGTCTCTAGAGAATTTTTCTGGCATTCAAGCTAAGTGTAAGTGTGAGCATGTACAGCACGCTAGGATACATTTACAAACAGGAAATAAATCTAAGAATTTTCTGAACAAAGGAAATAACATTGTTTCTGAGGGCTTGATAAGTAGCAATTAAAATTTTGCAACAGTAAGTATATTATCCTAAAGACATCAGGGGACACAAATGAAGATTATTACAAAAATACTGAACTGTTTAATAAAACGCTTAATGAATTACACTATGTTCAGATAAACAGAAACTTTCCATTTTACTATTATTTCTGCAGTTTGTAATGGATGTACACTAGCTATTAGAATTCAAGCGGTGTGCATCTGCCATGCTACCTCCTGATGTCTGCCCAGACTTCCTACATACTGAATTGGTCATCAAATTGGCAAAACAGTAGGAGTCCACATCCAGAGTAGTAGCTAATTTTTCCCTCCTCTAGGATAAAGATTAATTTTGCTGCTCTACGTTTGAATCCAAATTTCCTGGCCAAGGCAGTGTGGCCTTTTGGCATCCCCTGGCACCGAGTATCCAAGCACATGCCCCCAACATACAAACACCTGAACATTTCTCCATCTTTTTGTTTCATGTACACTTGTGAAACTTGTGTTTCCTTTATCGTGACAGCTCTTTAAAGGGTTTTTCCACTAGAGACATTTGTAGCATATCAGAAAAGGTGGTAACATGTGTGCATTCTCTCGCCATAGGAGTCCATGAATGATCGAGAAACAGTCCAGCACACTCACTCAGCTGTTTCCGTATCTCCCATACACTTCTATGGAGTGTAACCACATGTGCAGCCACATCCTTTCAGAGGAAGTGTTCCCACATTTATGCTATATCCTATCTATGTGCCATAAGTGTCTTTTCTGTGGGTAAACCAATTTACTCTGTACACTCCAATAAGCACTCTAATCATAGAGCTTCCTCCTTTTTATAGAACATAGAACATCCCCTTATGTGTCTCCGATGAGTAATGTAATGTATTAACCCAGTCCAATGTAATAGACAGTAGATGTGGCTTATTTCTTTTAAAGTAGTAGAGGGCCCCCCTTACCTTCTGGGCCCCTGTGCAGCTGCAGACATTGCACATATGGTGTGTCTGCCACTGACCCTAATAATAAATGTAGATCAAGATAAGCTTACGAAATACACATCTTTCATATCCTTTTTATTAGCTAAAGCAAAGAGCCACTGCTGTGAGAAGCTGTTGCTCCTGAGGATTGCGGCCTTGTGCATTATATGGACACCTGTTGGTCTCAGTGGGCACACAATTATTCTTTATATAGATGTTCTTTACCAAGTGGACCTTGACTAACGCATTTCTTCACTACAGACATTAATAACATATCAATAGATGTCATAGAAAACTATGGGAGGAACTGATTACTCACTGGACTGTTTCCATATCTCCTACAGATTCTCATAAATAGTTACTTCATATGCACAGACACCTCCTTAGAGTGGAGGCTCCCTTGACCTTTTAATTCTCAGTGACTGATCTGTGGTCCAGCAACTGAACAACTCACATGAAAGTACTTACCCCTTCAAAAGAGAACACAGAACTCTGGATCTAATTTGATTCCATGTAATGAAATTATATTCATGCTTTCCCTGCCCTAAACCACACAAATATTATAAACCCCTTACCCATCCTATAATTCTATGAATTATAGCAGGCATCCTCAAACTGCGGCCCTCCAGCTGTTGTAAAACTACAACTCCCACAATGCCCTGCCGTAGGCTGATACCTGTAGGCTTTCCAGCATGCTGGGAGTTGTAGTTTTGCAACAGCTGGAGGGCCGCAGTTTGAGGATGCCTGAATTATAGGATGGGTAAGGTTTAATGCATGGTATAATTAATTGCATTGAAAAAAAGTCTGTTGACACACATGTCATATATTAGGCATAAGTAGCGATATTATCATTTGTATAACATAACAGGGCTTCACTTTTAAGTTATGCTCCATAGAACTTATTTCCTGATCGTGGCAGCTACCTGCCACTAGCATTATGTGGACAGTGTTCAGTAGCTGCACTATATTCCACAATGAGTGTGCAGCATGTTGAATGATAAAAGCACGCACCACACTAGAATTATACTCTGCCTTACAAAGATGCCATTAGAGAAAAAAGAACATCATTCTTGACCCTCTCCTTTCAGGTCCTACCAAAACCATGGTGCAGTCTTGAAGGGGTTTGTACAGATTTAACATATAATGATCATGTTACCGAGTGATCAATTAACTTCAACTGGACACTGACTAGAAGTTAAAAGGAGTTGTCCAAAGACATAAATGATAAAAAAAAAAAACACAATGCTGGAAAATAAAATAAGTAATACTTACGTTACCAATACCCCATCACTGCTGTTCCAACGTTTCACGGTTACCCAGCTGGTGTATGTATCTAGGCCTGCAGGGTTGACATTTTGACATGGACATGCAATTGCTCCCACACCTTAAAATGTACAATGAAAAAATAAAATGCAAGCCAACTGTTTCAATGCGAATTCAATAGATTTGAGAATAAATAAGCTAACACAGGCTAAGTAAATAAAGATATTTACTAAATGTGATAAAAAATATAAAACAGACAAATCACATACAGAGTAGTAAAAGTAAATAATTACTGGCCTGCAACACACTTCCTTCTGGGATTCGCGTCCCCACCTATCCCTTGGTTAAACTTGAGGGACGTTTGTCTTTTTTCAACCGTATTAACTATGTAACTATGTAACTATATGTAACACACTGGGGAGGGGGGACTCCTGTCACCATGTCATAGCACATGGCCAACACCCCATTGTGATACAAGAGAAAGATAGTGACCTAAAACATCCTAACTGGATGATGTTGTCAGTGAATCACTTCTATTTTTCTATACCTTCAGCCCCTCCTTCTAAGGATGTCCAGTGTGCAGCATGCATGTCTCTGAGATAATCACTCAGGAATGTGGCCTTCTTAGCACAATGCGAGGGTTTGTATATGTTATCTGACTATGGCCTCTTTCACACGGGCGTCACGGATTTTGTCCGGATGCATTGCGGGCGCGAGTAGGCCCGCAATTTTAGTCAGTTTTGTCTGCAGTTGAGTTCCGTTGTTCAGATTTTTCCGCGCAAGTGCAATGCGTTTGGCATGCGAGTGATAAAAAACTGAATGTGGTACCCAGACCAGAACCCGGACTTCTTCACTGAAGTTCCGGTTTGGGTTAGGTGTTCTGTTGATTTTATAATTTTCCATTCTAACATGGTTATAAGGGAAAATGATAGCATTCTTAATACAGAATGCTAACTGAGGGGTTAAAAAAAAAGGACCTTCTATGTTCATTCAGCAGGACCTGCGCTGACGTCAACATGACGTCATTGAAGGTCCTTTTGAAGGTCCTGGAGGAAGAAGAAAGAAGACGATACCTGCTGCGCGATCAAGTGGATGAGGTGAGTTTATTGTATTTATTTTTAATCCCTCAATGGACATTTTAGTTAGCATTCTGTATTAAGAATGCTATTATTTTCCCTTATAACCATGTTAGAAGGGAAAATAATACAGTGAATTGACTGTTCAAAAAAATAGCAATGTTTGTATTTTTCTTTACAAACTCAAACATTCACTATATAAACTGAAAAATGTTTGAAGATTTTGCTTTCCTTTGAATCACTTAACAAATTTTTAGTTGTATAACCACGGTTTCTGAGAACTGCTGTACATCTGTGTTGCATGGAGTCAACTAACTTTTGGCACCTGTGAGCAGGTATTCCAGCCCAGGATGATTGAACTACATTCCACAGTTCTTCTCTATTTCTTGGTTTTCTATTGGATTAAGATTCGGGGATTGTGCTGGCCACTCCAAAACGTCAATCTTGTTGGTCTGGAACCAAGATGTTGCACGGTTACTAGTGTTTTGGGGGTCGTTGTCTTGTTGGAACACCCATTTCAAGGGCATTTCCTCTTCAGCATAAGGCAGCATGACCTCTTCAAGTATTCTGATGTATTCAAACTGATCCAAACTGATCCCCCTGGTAAGCGATAAATAGGCCCAACACCGTAGCATGAAAAACATCCCCATATCATGATACTTGCGCCATCATGCTTCACTGTCTTCACAGTGTACTGTGGCTTGAATTCAGGGTTTGGGGGTCATCTGACAAACTGTCTCCGGCCACTAGACCCAAAAAGAACAATCTTACTTTCATCAGTCCACAAAATGTCTCTTTAGGCCAGTCAATGTGCTCTTTGGCAAATTGTAACCTTTTTTTCAACAGTGGGACTTTGCGGGAGCTTCTTGCAGATAGCTTGTCTTCACATAGGCGTCTTCTAATTGTAACAGTACTCACAGTTAACTTTAGACCTTCTTTGATCTTCCTGGAGATGATTGTTGGCTGAGTCCATGCCATTTTGGCTATTCTTCTATCCATTCGAATGGTAGTTTTTCGCTTTCTTCCACGTCTTTCAGGTTTTGATTTCCATTTTAAAGCATTTGCGTCCATTTTAGCTAAGCAGCCTATCATTTTCTGCACTTCTTATATGTTTTTCCCTCTCCAATCAACTTTTTAATCAAGGTACACTGTTCTTCTGAACAATGTCTGGAACAACCCATTTTCCTCAGAATTTCAGAGAGAAATGCACTGTAACCAGCATGTACAACATTTGCTGTCTTCCTTCCTTAAATAAGGGCAATAATTGCCAACAGTTTTTCAAACAATGAATGACCTCACTCATTGAACTCCACACAGAATTAGGGAGCAGGTCACCTCCTATTGCGTTCCTAACACTGACCCTGTCTCCTAGCCGTATGAGCCGACCCCGATGGTAGGAGGGCTCATACTCTGGAACCTAATAGTCCCTAGAAGCCCTCAGGCTGGCCCTGAACTAGGAGTAGGGTAAGACTACCTATTCCTCCTAGGCACGGAGGAACAGGAGTCTCACTGGCCAAACAGCAGGGAGAAGGGGAACAAGAACAGACCTATGAATATGACAGGTTAACCAAACAGTTCCACACTAACCTGCCACAGCCTTGCTGACTGGAACCCGTGCTCAGAAACGCTGTCCACACAAACATTAGACAAACAGCACACACATAAGAACACAGAGGAACCAGGACATTCATAGCTGCAATAAAAACCAAAAGCATAGGACATCAACCAAACATCAGGGATTAGGATTTATGACCGGAAGGGTGGCCCTTACTGGAAGGATGGTAACAGGATACCATGAGGACGACTCCAGCAACATGCCTGGAGTACCCCTCAAGCTTCTGCCATCCAGCAGGAAGCTAAATAACCCAAGCGGCCACACCCACACACACACACACTAGGAAAGGAGCTTAACCCTTCCATCACCAAACCAGGTAAGCGTCACTTAAAGGGGAAGTGTACAGACATCAAACTCCCTTTCACCAAACATAAAAAGTGAACAATAAAACCACACGTTGCCAGAGGCAACCGCATGCCGTGACAGCGAGCGCCTAGCAACCGCTCAGGTTGCTCCACTGCCAACAACCTTATGTTGCCAGCGGCAACCACACATGAGGCAAGATACAGAGCCCACACCTGTGGAAGACAACATAAGACAAACCGCTGACAACAGCATGCGAACCAAGGAGTCACGACCACAACCATGGTCGTGACAGCAGGTTATGACGCAGTATAGAGGCAACCACAAAGTCTTTACTTAAACAGTTCAGTGCTTATTCACACAGAAGGCAAAACAAAATGACAATTCGCAGTCTTGGTGTTCGTTCACACTATGGAAAGTCCACAGAACAAAACATTCACCTTGTTAGCAGTTTTTCATCAGCGGTCCCCAGCAGGATTTAGGAGCCTGTTTTCCAGCATCTTCAGATTACAGAGACTCCACAGCTTCACTGTGAGATGGAGGATAATCTACCCCACCTGACAGCGCTGACTGCTTTTTATAAGCCTCCCAAGACCCGGCCTTGAACGTGGGGAGTAGCCACCCCACCCACCCAGCACTTTGGCTACTCTCAGTAAGAGCCGTCCCGGATCAGCTTTAAAGCCATACTAACCAGCTAAAGTGTCAGACTGCAATAATGACATTTCAGGGAAAAAAACGGCTTTTACCTCACCAAGGCCAGGAACCTCGGTGACACATACCGCCCATCAATGACGACCCCTTGTTCCTTCCTACAATATATATATATATATATGTATATATATATACAGTTGCAAGAAAAAGTATGTGAACCCTTTGTAATGATATGGATTTCTGCAAAAATTGGTCATAAAATATGATCTGATCTTCATCTAAGTCACAACAATAGACAATCACAGTCTGCTTAAACTAATAACACACAAAGAATTAAATGTTACCATGCTTTTATTGAACACACCATGTAAACATTCACAGTGCAGGTGGAAAAAGTATGTGAACCCTTGGATTTAATAACTGATTGAACCTCCTTTGGCAGCAATAACTTCAACCAAACGTTTCCTGTAGTTGCAGATCAAACATACACAACGGTCAGGAGTAATTCTTGACCATTCCTCTTTACAGAGCCGCTGTAGTTCAACAATATTCTTGGGATGTCTGGTGTGAATCGCTTTCTTGAGGTCATGCCACAGCATCTCAATCGGGTTGAGGTCAGGACTCTGACTGGGCCACTCCAGAAGGCGTATTTTCTTCTGTTTAAGCCATTCTGTTGTTGATTTACTTCTATGCTTTGGGTCGTGGTCCTGTTGCAACACCCATCTTCAGCTGGTGAACAGATGGCCTTAAAGGGACACTGACAGGGCCAATAAGCATATTGAGGTATATATATGGCAGTACAGGTCTTATAATGGGTATTACAATCATCTAAGTATCCCCCCTGTCCACATTATACATACAGTAAACTTAAGTTTTATAACCTGCTCCAGCGGTCTTCAATCTGCCCAAGGGGCGGCGTTTCACCTCTCTTGCGCCCAGCCAGCCTCCCCAACTGCCGCTTTGAAGCGCCGCCCAGCTCATGAATATTCAGTTTGCTGGGCGGCTTCTGCGGTCCCCGCTCTGAAGCGCTGCGCTTAACAGTGCCCGGCGCATGCGCCGGATCTTGTGAAGTCCGGTACAGTAAGCGCCGCCCAGCTCATCAATATTCACTTCGCTGGGCGGCGCTTACTGTCCCCGACTTCACAAGATCCGGCGCATGCGCAGGGCACTGTTAAGCGCAGCGCTTCAGAGCGGGGACCGCAGAAGCCGCCCAGCAAACTGAATATTCATGAGCTGGGCGGCGCTTCAAAGCGGCAGTTGGGGGAGGCTGGCTGGGCGCAAGAGAGGTGAAACGCCGCCCCTTGGGCAGATTGAAGACCGTTGGAGCAGGTTATAAAACTTAAGTTTACTGTATGTATAATGTGGACAGGGGGGATACTTAGATGATTGTAATACCCATTATAAGACCTGTACTGCCATATATATACCTCAATATGCTTATTGGCCCTGTCAGTGTCCCTTTAAGTTCTCCTGCAAAATGTCTTGATAAACTTGGGAATTCATTTTTCCTTCGATGATAGCAATCCGCCCAGGCCCTGACACAGCAAAGCAGCCCCAAACCATGATGCCCCCACCACCATACTTCACAGTTGGGATGAGGTTTTGATGTTGGTGTGCTGTGCCTCTTTTTCTCCACACATAGTGTTGTGTGTTTCTTCCAAACAACTCAACTTTGGTTTCATCTGTCCACAGAATATTTTTCCAGTACTGCTGTGGAACATCCAGGTGCTCTTGTGCAAACTGTAAACGTGCAGCAATGTTTTTTTTGGACAGCAGTGGCTTCCTCTGTGGTATCCTCCCATGAAATCCATTTTTGTTTAGTGTTTTACGTATCGTAGATTCGCTAACAGGGATGTTAGCATATGCCAGAGACTTTTGTAAGTCTTCAGCTGACACTCTAGGATTCTTCTTCACCTCATTGAGCAGTCTGCGCTGTGCTCTTGCAGTCATCTTTACAGGACGGCCACTCCCAGGGAGAGTAGCAGCAGTGCTAAACTTTCTCCATTTATAGATAATTTGTCTTACCGTGGACTGATGAACAGCAAGGCTTTTGGAGATACTTTTATAACCATTTCCAGCTTTATGTAAGTCAACAATTCTTAATCGTAGGTCTTCTGAGAGCTCTTTTGTGCGAGGCATCATTCACATCAGACAATGCTTCTTGTGAAAAGCAAACCCAGAACTGGTGTGTGTTTTTTATAGGGCAGGGCAGCTGTAACCAACACCTCCAATCTCCTCTCATTGATTGGACTCCAGTTGGCTGACACCTCACTGCAATTAGCTCTTGGAGATGTCATTAGTCTAGGGGTTCACATACTTTTTCCACCTGCACTGTGAATATTTACATGGTGAGTTCAATAAAAACATGGTAACATTTAATTCTTTGTGTGTTATTAGTTTAAGCAGACTGTGATTGTCTATTGTTGTGACTTAGATGAAGATCAGATCACATTTTATGACCAATTTATGCAGAAATCCATATCATTCCAAAGGGTTCACATACTTTTTCTTGCAACTGTATATATTGTAGGAATTTGCTCTGGTAGGCAGGGTAAGCGGACACAATACAGAGGCAAGACCAAGGTTGAAAAAAAAAAAGTCCAGTGTTTATTCACACAGAAAAGGCAGAAAATAAAAAACAATGCTTTACAGAGTCCTGGTGTTAGTTCACACAGCAAGAGCTCCCAAAAATAACATAAATCACCTGGCAGACCACAGCAGGCTTTAGGGCACCTGACTCCCAGAAGGCGGCTCTCGTGCAGCTCCCAAAAACACAGAGCTTTCACAGCTCCACTCTCACTTGGAAGAACATACCATACCCAGCTGAGCTGCTGGCTGGGTTTTTAAACCCTAGCCCAAAACCTGGCCTGGACGTTCGGAACAGCCACCCACTCTGCTCTTTGGCTGCTCCCAATAAGAACCGACCCGTATTGGCTTTACAGCCACACTAAGTAAAACAGTGTCAGCGAGCCGGTTCTTATCTCACCGAGGCCAGGAACCTCGGTGACACGTACCTTCCGCCAATGACGGACCCTTGCGCCCTCCTACATACCTCCCCCCTTTGTTCGACACTATGTTCCACAGAGAATTTAAAGTTCGGTAGAGACAAGAACCACCTGGTGACCCGAGCATTCCTCTCTTTGGCTTGGCTCATCCACTTGAGAGGGGAGTGGTCGGTGACCAGATGGAACTTCCTCCCCAACAGATAATAGGCACAGGTAGTTTAGAGACTGCGGAGCACCCACGGCACACAGTTTCCTGGCATTCAATGATTGACGGAAGCCATAGTTCGTGTCCATGGGTTCCCCCTGCTGTGGACAGACTGCTCGAATATGGCCAGGCGCCTGACACCGCCTGCAGACTATTGGAGTGGGGTCCACAGGGGCCTCATCCCGGGCAGATTTGGTAAGCACCAGTCGCCGGGTCCGGGGCGGAGGGACACAGGATTTGAGTACCCCCCTCTCAAAAGAACCCCCCTGTAAGTTCCGGATAGCCTCATAGCGCTCCACCAGGTCAACCATCTCCAGCGCATTACCTGGAGAGACCTGACCAATCCATTGCTGGAGAGGGGGTGGCAGAGCCCTGCAGAACCTGTCTGCTAGCAACCGGTCCAGCATAGCAGTGGGGCTCAGCACTTAAGGTTGTAGCCACTTTTGCAACAGGTTGAGCAGGTTATAATACTGGGGTCTCACGGGTTCAGCCGGGTTGAACTCCCACTGATGCACCCGCTAGACCCGAACCAGCACATTAACCCCCAGTCTTGCCAAAATCTCCCCCTTTACCTTTGGGTAGTCGGCCACTTGATCGTCAGGCAAATCGAAGTACACGCGCTGAGACTCTGATGCCAGGAAAGGAGCAACAACCTCAGCCCACTGGTCCGGGGGCAGCCTTTTCCTGGTGGTCACTTTCTCATATATCGCCAGGTATGTTTCAATGTCATCTGTGGGTGTCATCTTAGGGATCGCTGCACGAACTGCTTTCCGGGCATCGTGGACGCTTGGGGTTGCTCCTGCTGTTTGCAAAGCCATCACATGTTGTAGCAGCAACCGGTTGGTCTCTTGCTGCTGCTTATTAGCCTCACGTTGCTGCAGGTTGGTTTCTTGCTGCTGCAGATTAGCCTCCACGAGGGCCTTCAAAACAGCCTCTATTTTCACACAGAAAAGGCAGAAAAGAAAAAACAATGCTTTACAGAGTCCTGGTGTTAGTTCACACAGCAAGAGCTCCCAAAAATAACATAAATCACCTGGCAGACCACAGCAGGCTTTAGGGCGCCTGAGTCCCAGCAGGCGGCTCTCATGCAGCTCCCAAAAACACAGAGCTTTCACAGCTCCACTCTCACTTGGAGGAACATACCATACCCAGCTGAGCTGCTGGCTTGGTTTTTAAACCCCAGCTCAAAACCTGGCCTGGACGTGGGGAACAGCTGCCCACCCTGCTCTTTGGATGCTCCCAATAAGAACAGGCCCGGATTGGCTTTACAGCCACACTAAGTAAAACAGTGTCAGCGAGCACTAGCTGCCGCTGACACAAAATTACTGGTTCTTATCTCACCAAGGCCAGGAACCTCGATGACACGTACCTTCCATCAATGACGGACCCTTGCGCCCTCCTACAATATATATATAAATATATTTAGATAAAATCATAATTCTGATATATATGAATGCTAGAAGTTTACATGCACTGACCACAGTGAAGACAGTGGAGGACCCACAGAACTTCTCTTGACAGGTTCTACTGTGTGTGTGTGTTCAAAGGAATAGTCTAATTTATTTGATAATCTCCCCAGAGCATCTAAATGTGATAAAATAATAGAAGATTGGACCACATAATGCCCTGCTATCTCCAGCGCTCCTGCTCCTGTCCTTACCTCCAGTCTATGTCTACACTGTTTATTGAGTGAAGGAGACTCAATAACTTGTGGATGATCGGAACTTCAGCGATCCACCTTCCAAATGGCCTACAATAAGAATCAGCAATCCTCCCTCATTCACTTCTATTAATTATCTTCAGTACATCCTTGATTACACAGGGAGATATGCTGCCTGATAGTCGTGCATCTTTCACCCTGATGAAAGGATACCCATCAGCCTACAAACAGGCATTTGCTCATTTATTGGCTGATCGGCAACTTAATTATACGTTATCAAAAATGTGTTCCTATGAATGCTTATTTCTGATAATTGGCATGAAAATTGTGCAGTCTAATAGTGCCCTAAACTAGCACCCAGAGGGGGTCCACATTTACACATCTTTTACTATAGATGAGCTACCTTCTACCTGTTGTAAGGAGGTACAAGGAATCATCGTGGATGATAGGTATGTGTCACCGAGGTTCCTGGCCTCGTTGGAGTAAGAGCCAGTTTTCATGTGTCAGCAGCAGTTGCTGTGTGACACCTTGCTATCTAGTATGGCTGTAAATAGCTGATCCGGGACGGCTCTTACTGGGAGAAGTCAAAGTGCTGGGTGGGTGACTTTTCCCCATGGTCCAGGCCGGGTTTTGACAGGCCTATAAAAAAACAGCCAGCAGTATCAGGTGTGTGGATTACTCCTCTCTGACACTGGAGCTGTGTGAAACTCTGCTGAGATCTGAGGCCTGTGTGTGGGCTGAAAGCTGAAGACAGTGTGTCGGGCGAGCAGGCAGCCTAAAGCCTGCAAGTGGACTTTCTGAGGCAGAGCATTCAGCCGGGTGTGGATTAAACACCCAGGATCAAAGGTGAATGTTTTTCTGTATGAACTGTTTTGGGTGTGAACTAACACCAATACTGAAAATTGACTGTAATACTGTGAACCTGCAACGAGTGTAAATAAACACTGCAGTTTTTGAGTTACAAACGTGTCTTTGCCCCTATACTGCACCCGCTTGTCCTGTCTACCAGAGCGAATCCCACAATTGGTGGAGGATGTGTGCAAGAGCAGTGAGGCTGGCGTGGACGCCGATATTTTTGGTTTCTGCATTTTTTCAGGCACGGTTGTATGTCGTACATTTAACCAGCTGTATTACAACCCGTGCCCCATGACAACATGGAGGCTGTTGTGAAGGCCCTCATGGAGGCTTATCTGCAGCAGCGGGAGACAAACCCGCACCAACGCAAGGCTAATAAGCAGCAGCAAGAGACCAACCAGTTGCTGCTACAACATGTGATGGCTTTGCAGACAGCAGGAGCTACCCCAAGCGTCCACGAAGCCCGGAAGGCAGTACGTGCAGCGATTCCTAAGATGACACCCAAAGACAACATCGAAACCTACCTGGCGATGTAAGAGAAAGTGGCCACAATGAAGAAGCTACCCCGAGACCAGTGGGCCGAGGTCGTCGCTCCAGGCCTCCGATTCCCAGCGGGTGTATTCTGACTTGCCGGACGATCAAGCGGCTGACTACCAAAAAGTAAAGGGTGAGATTTTGACTAGACTGGGGGTGAATGTGTTGGTCCGGGCACAGCGGGTACATCAGTGGGGGTTTAATCCGGCTGAGCCCATGAGACCCCAATATTATGACTTACTCCACCTCTTGCAAAAGTGGCTACAGCCTGATGTGCTTAGTCCCACGGCTATGCTGGATAGACTATTGGCCGATATCTTCTGGAGGGATCTGCCAACCCCTCTCCAGCACTGGATCGGCCAGGTGTCTCCTGGCAATGCCCTGGAGATGGTGGACCTGGTGTAGCGCTGTGAGGCTACTAAGAATCTTAAGGGGAGTTCTTTCGGGACAGGGGGCAGTCAAACCCCAAAAATCTCCACCCCAGACCCGGGGACTTGTGCCAACAAAACCCGTCCGGGATGTACCCCTTATGGACCCGGCTCTGATAATCTGCTGGCAGTGTCGGGAGCCTGGCCATGTACGAGCTGACATAAGGTGGAACCCATGGACACGAACTATGGCTTCCATCAGTCGTTATATGCCAGGAAGCTGTGTGCAGAGGGTACCCCAAAAACTCTAAACCACTTGTGCCAGGTGGAAGTGGGATACACTTCAGTGGAGGCCCTGCTGGACTCAGGGAGTCTGGTGTCCCTAGTAAGGGCTTAACTGGTACGGTACGCTGAGTATACTGGCCGGAAAGTCGGGGTCATGTGCATTCATGGGGACTTAAAAGACTATCCAACTGCCCTGGTGTCTCTAACCACGGGGGCTGGCAGTTGGACTCACGAAGTCACAGTTGCCACAAACTTACACTATTAACTTATAATAGGGATAGACTTCCCGGCACTATGGCCTGCCTCGAGAGTGACTGATACACGTGAGACAGGGGTAACCCCAGCAAAGTGGCTTTGCTCCGGGGGGAGGCCAGAACCCTGGGAAACCGAGGCCGAAGGGCCAGGGTTAGGGGTGACCGCCACTGGTGGGAGACATGGAGGACTTGCCGCCGGGGTCTGAGCTGGCAGACCTTAATGTCTCCGGGATTATTTTGGTACTGCACAACACTGGGACCCAACTCTGTCCTGACCCTGGGAAAATGTATTAATAGTATATGGTGAACCACAACAAGCTGGGGCAGAGTCGATGTTCCCCAGTTTTGTGGTTCATCAGGATATGTTATATTGGTGCCCCAGGCTTATCGCAAACTCTCGTTAGAGTTAGCCCACCAGCATGTTCTCGGGAGTAATCTGGGAATGCAGAAAAACACAGGACCGGCTATTACAACGGTTTTACTGGCCCAGTGTGTTTAGAGAGGTGGACAAATTCTGTAAGTCTTGCCCGACCTGCAAGGCAACTAGCCCCCAGCACCTTTTCCGCAGTCCTTTAGTACCTCTCTTGATCATCGAAGGTACCGTTTTAGCGAATTGCTATGGACCTCGTAGGCCCAGTACTGAAGTCCGCTAGAGGACACCAACACATTTTGGTCGTCCTAGACTACGCCACTCAGTATCCGGAGGTGGTGCCACTGCGACATATATCAGCTAAACTTATAGCTAATGAGCTAATGGAAATGTTCTCCCGAGTGGGGTTACCTAAATAGGTTCTGACTGACCAGGGGACCAGTTTTATGTCCAAGGTCATGAGGGAACTCTGTAAATTGCTGCATACACTGCACAACAATGATTTTGCTACTGAGAGAAAAACATGTGATACTAAAATGAGCGCGCTGATTCCAAATATGAACTCGGAATTTGCCTGACACATCTAGATTTTAATCCCTTAAGGACCCTGGGATTTTCAATTTTTAAGTTTTTGTTTTTAACTCCCCGCCTTCCCATAGCCCTTGTGTAATTTTTCTTGCGTTTTTAATACTGAAAAAATAATTCAAACCTTTGAGGAAATATTTATTTTTTATAACCATATTCTGACCCCTATAACATTTTTGTAGTTATGTGTACGGGGCTGTGTGAGGGCTGATTTTTTGCGAGACGATCTGTTCTTTTCAGTGATACCAATTTGAAGTGTGTGCGACTTTTTGATCACTTTCTATAAAAAAATTATTGGGTAGTTGAAGTGAGAAAAATGGCAAATTGGCTGTTTCTGTATTTTTTCCCCGTTATGCCATTAATATTGTTATATTTTAATAGTATGGGCATTTTCTCATACGGAGATGCCCATGATGTTTATTTTTTTATTGTTCAAATATTTTTATTTTTTCTTCATTTAGGTTTTATTGAGTTTTTGCAATATAACAATATAAAACGGTTGCAAATTCACGGGATATGAACATTTCAAGTATGATGTCTATAGAACTATAATGGGTATATAGAACCCGACATCAGACAATATAAACCACGAAACAATATGAGGTAGAAATGCCCAAGTGGACATGTAGATTATGATAGTAGACAAACAGACGAGACATTAGACAAGGGGGCAGGGGGGAGGGCGGGAGAAGGGAAAGGGGTTGCAGTTTCTTTTGAAGGGGTTAGACCTGCGCATCCCGAAATGAGGCTGAGGAGCGAAAGGCTTCCCAGGGGCTCCATGTCTTCACATATCGCAAGGTGTCAGCGGGTGTAATACTAATGAGGTCTTCTAGTCTCTGATACAGGGCGATTTCATCAAACCACTCCTAAGGTGAGGGGGGAGAGGTGATTTTCCAATGCCTGGGAATCACCGCCTTCTCTGCCTGTACCATGATTTACTACGCAAACTTTGATGTAAATCGGGTAATTGTTGGAGTAAAACTCGTTCTGTTTAAAATTATTCAATGCTTTCCAAGTGCTTAATTCATTTAGGAATGCTTATGCATAGCAAAATGTTGTGACGTGTTACAACAATTCTGACTTCGGATTTGTACATTGTATAGGACAAATGGTTTTTGCCCAGTAGCAAACGAAAACTTTTTTTTTGTTGCGTGCTGATATTAAACAGTTATGGACATCTGTGTACCATCCGCAAACGGACGGTCTCATTGAGAGGTTTAACAAAACATTAAAAACCATGTTAAAAAGGGTGGTGTCTAAAGATGGGATGGACTGGGACCTTCTTCTGCCCTATCTTATGTTCACTGTGCGAGAGGTGCCCCAGGCCTCTACTGGGTTTTCGCCCTTCGAATTACTATATGGCAGACATCCTCGCGGTTTGTTGGACGTAGCCAAAGAGGCATGGGAACAGGAACCCACTCCGCATAAAAGTGTCCTTGAGTAAATTACCAAGATGCAACAGCGGATAGAGACCGTTTTGTCTCTTGTCAGGGAGCATATGGAGGCCGCTCAGCGAGCCCAGAGTCGGATCTATAATCAGCAGGCTCGGGTCTGGATCTTTGACCCGGGTGATCGGGTTTTGGTTCTAGAAACGAGGTACCCTATGAGGTACTTGAGAAAATTGGAGAGGTAAACTACAAGGTACACCAACCAGGGAGGTAAAAGCCGGAGCAGGTGTACCATGTGAATGTGAATTTACTCAAACCGTGGAAAGATAGGGAAACCTGTACTGAAGACAGCCCGCGGCCAGGTTTTCTAGGGGAAGCGGTTTCGGCTCCTCTGTCTGAAGCAAGGGAAGCGGCTGCCACAGTAAGAATTGCTGACAGCCTCTCCTTTAAACAGGCTCAGGAAGCCAGGGAGTTTATAAGCCTGAACACGGATGTGTTCTCGAACCTTCCTGGACGCACTTTCATAATTCATCATGACATTGTCACTAAGCCTTAGGCGAAAGTCTGGTTAAAACCATACCAGGTACCTGAGGCTCGGCGACAACCCATCTCGGAGGAAGTGCAACTAATGCCACTAGACGTCATAGAGGAGTCTAAAAGTAAGTGGGCCAGCCCTATAGTATTGATACCCAAACCGGACGGAACGTTGCGGTTTTGTAACGACTTCTAAGTTCTATGTACACGTGTGCAGAATTATTAGGCAAATGAGTATTTTGACCACATCATCCTCTTTATGCATGTTGTCTTACTCCAAGCTGTATAGGCTCGAAAGCCTACTACCAATTAAGCATATTAGGTGATGTGCATCTCTGTAATGAGAAGGGGTGTGGTCTAATGACATCAACACCCTATATCAGGTGTGCATAATTATTAGGCAACTTCCTTTCCTTTGGCAAAATGGGTCAAAAGAAGGACTTGACAGGCTCAGAAAAGTAAAAAATAGTGAGATATCTTGCAGAGGGATGCAGCACTCTTAAAATTGCAAAGCTTCTGAAGCGTGATCATCGAACAATCAAGCGTTTCATTCAAAATAGTCAACAGGGTCGCAAGAAGCGTGTGGAAAAACCAAGGCGCAAAATAACTGCCCATGAACTGAGAAAAGTCAAGCGTGCAGCTGCCAAGATGCCACTTGCCACCAGTTTGGCCATATTTCAGAGCTGCAACATCACTGGAGTGCCCAAAAGCACAAGGTGTGCAATACTCAGAGACATGGCCAAGGTAAAAAGGCTGAAAGACGATCAACACTGAACAAGACACACAAGCTGAAACGTCAAGACAGGGCAAGAAATATCTCAAGACTGATTTCTCTAAGGATTATATGGCCTGATGAAATGAGAGTGAGTCTTGATGGGCCAGATGGATGGGCCCGTGGCTGGATTGGTAAAGGGCAGAGAGCTCCAGTCCGACTCAGACAGCCAGCAAGGTGGAGGTGGAGTACTGGTTTTGGGCTGGTATCATCAAAGATGAGCTTGTGGGGCCTTTTGCGGTTGAGGATGGAGTCAAGCTCAACTCCCAGTCCTACTGCCAGTTTCTGTGAAGACACCTTCTTCAAGCAGTGGTACAGGAAGAAGTCTGCATCCTTCAAGAAAACATGATTTTCATGCAGGACAATGCTCAATCACACGCGTCCAAGTACTCACAGCGTGGCTGGCTGAAGGGTATAAAAGAAGAAAATCTAATGGACATGGCCTCCTTGTTCACCTGATCTGAACCCCGTGAGAACCTGGGGTCCATCATCAAATGTGAGCTTTACAAGAGGGAAAACAGTACACCTCTCTGAACAGTGTCTGGCGCGGCTGTGGTTGCTGCTGCACGCACATGTTGCTGGTGAACAGATCAAAACACTGACAGAATCCATGGATGGCACGGTTTTGAGTGTCTTGCAAAGAAAGGTGGCTCTATTGGTCACTGATTGTTTTTGTTGTTTTTGAATGTCAGAAATGTATATTTGTGAATGTTGAGATGTTATATTGGTTTCACTGGTAAAAATAAATAATTGAAATGGGTATTATTTTTTTTTTGTTAAGTTGCCTAATAATTATGCACAGTAATAGTCACCTGCACCACAGATATCCCCCTAAAATAGCTAAAACTAAAAACAAACTAAAAACTACTTCCAAAAATATTCAGCTTTGATATTAATGAGTTTTTTGGGTTCATTGAGAACATGGTTGTTGTTCATAATAAAATTAATCTCAAAAATACAACTTGCTAATAATTCTGCACTCCCTGTATATCCCATGCCCCAAGTCGACGATCTAATTGAAAGGTTAGGACACGCCCGGTATTTTTCAGTTTTGGACCCCACGAAAGGGTATTGGCAGGTGCCCTTAACAGAGGCTGCTAAAGAGAAAACTGCCTTCATCACACAAGAGGGGCTATATCAGTACAAGGTGTTACTCTTTGGTTTGCATGGCGCCCCCGCCACCTTTCAAAAGCTAATGGATATTGTACTTCGTCCACATCGTCGGTATGCTTCGGCGTACCTGGACGATATCGTCATCCACAGTACCGACTGAGAAAGTCACCTACCCAAAGTACAGGCTGTAGTGGACTTCCTTAGGAAGGCTGGGCTAACCGCTACCCAAAAAATGCGCGATCGGATTAGAGGAGACTAAGTACCTGGGGTTTTGTCATCGGGCGCGGAGTTATCAAACCTCAAGTGAACAAATAGAGGCAAGTCGGATTGGCCCCGACCTGTCAGCACTAGGCAAGTAAAGTCGTTCCTGGAATGGTGGCTATTATATGAGGTTTGTTCCCCACTTCGCTACAGTGCCGCCGCCAATGAAAGGGCTCTTGAAGGACGCAGGTCGGTGCTGGTTTGCTGGGATGATCAGGTGGAAGAGGCGTTCTCCGCTTTGAAGTCAGCCCTGTGTGGGTCCCGGTTTTGTTCACGCTAGACCTTCAAGCGGTAATTCATAGTACAGACAGACGCCCTCGAAGTAGGCCGTCGGTGCCTGTACTGTCTCCGGAAGTTAACGGGGAGGAGCATCCATGTCTTCCTAAGACTCAAGCTTCCCCAGCCGAAACCAGGTACAGTATAGTGTAGAGAGAGTGCCTAGCTATTAAGCGGGCACTCGAGTCTCTCCGTTACTATTTGTTGGGAGAAATTTACGCCTGGTGACCTGACCACTCCCCTCTCAAATGAGCCAGGCCAAAGAGAGAAATGCCGAGTCACCAGGTGGTTCTGTCCTTACAGAACATTAAGTACTCCGTAGAACACAGGTCAGGCCGCTTGCAGGGTAATGCGGATGCCCTGTCCAAGTGCACTGTCTGGTGTGTGTTCAACCCCTCAGGGTTGAACAAAGGGGGGAGGTATGTAAGAAGGTACAAGGAATCATCATGGATGATAGGTATGTGTCACCAAGGTTCCTGGCCTCGGTGGAGTAAGAGCCAGTTTTCATGTGTCAGCAGTTGCTGTGAGACACCTTGCTATCTAGTTTGGCTGTAAATAGCTGATCTGGGGCGGCTCTTGCTGGGAGTAGTCAAAGTGCTGGGTGGGTGACTACTCCCCACGGTCCAGGCCAGGTTTTGACAGGCCTTTAAAAAAACAGCCAGCAGTGTCAGGTGTGTGGATTACTCCTCTCTGACACTGGAGCTGTGTGAAACTCTGCTGAGATCTGAGGCCTGTGTGTGGGCTGAAAGCTGAAGACATTGTGTCGGGCGAGCAGGCTGCCTAAAGCTTGCAGGTGGACTTTCTGAGGCTGAGCATTCAGCCGGGTGTGGATTAAACACCCAGGATCAAACGTGAATGTTTTTCTGTATGAACTGTTTTGGGTGGGAACTAACACCAATTCTGAAAATGTACTGTCATACTGTGAACCTGCAACTAGTGTGAATAAACACTGCAGTTTTTTGAGTACAAACATGTCTTTGCCTCTATATTGCACCCGCTTGTCCTGTCTACCAGAGCGAATCCCACACTGTTCACATTCAGTTCAGTGTATAAGGCTTGTCCATCGTGTATGCATTATGGATGAGCAATATCTCTATGAACACACAATAAAGTTGCCACATAGATACAAAAATGTAGAGTTAATTTTTTGGAAAGCTGGGGCACATGGGATGAGCTACATATAAACAAAACAAACATAATTCAACTTTATGGTTAAAATCGCACCACAAGGAGAAAAGGTTGACTAAACAACTACAACTAAATTAAATGAGTAATGCTTCTATAACCCTATGAGACCATTATTATGTTGGGGCAATTATTTGTTTTATATGCGTTTTCTGACATACACGTTCAGCATTGTTATATACAGATAGAACAGATGATGCAATAGACTCTTACTCTGCATTGTCTATGTCACCATTTATACAATATCATGGATTTCCAGGAAAGGAAATTTCTGGGCTATGTACTAAACAGAGGCTGTCTTCCAGTGAATACACCTATATTTTTTCCCTGTTATGGCTTGCAATTTTCTTTGTGAGGATGTTTGTCACCAGAGTAGAGATGAGGGTATCGAAGCTGACGAAGTGGAATTTGTTACGGATTTCAGGAAAAATTTGATTTGCACGAATCCAAATTTCCATGCGCTTCGTTAGTAACAAAATCACATTTCCTATGTGAGGATTATGGAGAAAGGAAGTCTGGGAAGGCGGGATCACCCATATTGACATGCATGCAGCCAATCAGCAGCCAGCCAGCCCTGTGATGTCACAGCCCTATAAATACGGTAGGCATCTTAGATTCTGCATTCACCAGCGTCGTGTCTGCAGGCGCTAGGGACATTGAAAGAAAAATCGTCATTGTGCTAAAAAAAAAGATTCACAAGTGCAGGGAAAGATTATTCAGGTGTAGGGAAAGGATAGGGAGGAATCATTCCACTGCATTTCTGTGGAACAGAGTCCAGTCGGGAGGTGACAGCTGGGTAAGGAACATTCCTATTAGACTTGCAGCACTGACTGGGGGACCCAAATTGCCATATACAGCTCTGTAATTTCAGCAAACTGTTCTTATTAGGTGCAAGGAAATATTAGGGTACAAGGAAATATTTCTAGTCTTATTTGCCCTTGTGCTCCCGCGGTGCACTTATCTGTAGTAAAGGCATTTGTGGGGTGTTTTAGCGGAAAAAGAAAAATATATTTGACGCTCATCGATGTAGTTATTTCTTGTAAAGCATTTGTGATGTGTATTAGTGCAAAAAGAAAAATGTATTTGCCGCTCTGCGGTGCAGTTATTTCTTGTAAGCGTTTTGTGACGTGTAGAGCGGAAAAAGAAAAAAATAATTGCCGCTCTGCGGTGCAGTTATTTCTTTTTCAGCCTTTTGTGACGTGTATTAGCGTAAAAAGAAGTGCAGTGACAATAGACACCCGCAGCCAAGAGTCAGTGGGTTCGTCGGACACAACCCTTAGTTGGCATGGCCCTGGAGCAGGCCCTGCACCCCTCACTGTCCTCAACCTGCCTCTGTCCTATTTTTGGTTCCCAGAGCCACAGAAGTATTGTATGCTGTGGGCTCAGCTCCACTATACAGCGAGGACAAGTACTAGAGGACAGTCAGCAGCTCTGCCAGCCAAGATCTGGAGGAGAGACACACACCGCTTCCTCCTCTAGGAGTGATGAGGAGAGTGGTGTGGGAGCTAGTTTTGCGAGTGGCCATGCTCCTGACCCAGAGACCGTTGAGGAGGACATCAGTGACGTGCAGACAGTACTCGATGATGATGATGATGTAGCTGATCGCACTTGGGAGCTTCATCATCATCGGGAGAAGAGCGTTGCAGCTTGCCCGTGAGCCAGCGGTGGAGGCCAGCAAGTCGCTAGCATTGCGGGAGTCAGCAGGGTGCTGCAGTGGGAGGTTGGGAGCTAAATGTGCCAGGGGTAGACCACCTGCTTCGCGGGAGCCCTACCTGCCCGGGAAGTAGCAGTGCAGGGGTTCATGTAGGTAGCAGCAGTAGCATTCACTCGTAGTGCGTAGTGTTGGTGGTAAAATCACCGCCAGAGGAGGTGAAACATGGCCAAATGTAGAATCTGTGGGCAGAAGGTGAAGCGTGGCAAGGGGCCAATGTTGGCACTATGGCTCTGCATCAACATATGCAGCGTCGCATACAGTGACCTGGGAGAATCGTGGCTCGATATGGTGGTCCATCCTGCTGCAGAAACCGCTGCATCACCCAGTGGCACGCACCCAGTTTCAGGCAGTCAAGGCTCCACCTCCTCAGGCCGAAGGGAGCGTCTGTCATTCCCATCATCTGCTGGTATAGATACTTCTGCTCCTACTCCTCGTCAGTCATTCCGTCAGAAATAGATCACCGAAGCGATTGCCAAGGGACAACAGTATGCCTGGACCTCATCCAACGGTGCAGAAGCTGAACGTGCTCCTGTCCAAGTTGCTGGTGCTGCAGTCCCTCCCTTGCAAGTGGTGGACTCTGCACCTTTCATATAACTGATGGCTTCTGCGAGCCCATGTCACGGATGGTGTACAGGAAACAAGACAATACCATATAAACAATGTCTCTCTGGATCCACAACTAAGGAACAAAGGGACACCCCTGCAATAGAGCTGCCGCTCTCCTCACTGCTCAGCCTATGCGAACACCCCAAAGGTGGATGGCCGCATATCCACGTTCCCTCGGCTATCTATTACTGAAGACCCTACAATAGTGAAGGGACACGACCACCGGCTCCCTACACTGACACGGAGGGAGTCAGGGTCACCTGGATCCAGAAAAGACAAAAACATAAATACATAAACAGCACTTATCTGCAGACGACTGACGACTGAGGACTGAGGACTGGGAACTGGGAACTGGGAACTGGGAACAGCATGCACACACACTCCAGGAAGTTGTATCAGCCGCACACTACTGCATTATGGGGAGGAACCTTAAAGGGTAGCGATCAGTCTGACTGCATGACAGCTGAGATAGACTAACGAGATGAGAAACTAAACCAAACAAAGAAATTCAAGGAGGAGGATCTGAGAAGTCCTGTGAGCGCTTCTCAGCTGTCTGGCTGTGACAGTACCCCTCCCTCTAGGAGTGGACTCCGGACACTCAAGGCCCACCTTCTCAGGATGGGACCTATGGAAAGCCTGATGAGACGAGAGGCCTTAATGTCCGTCACTGGGACCCACATCCTCTCCTCAGGACCATAACCCCTCCCAATGACGAGGTAATGGAGGGAACCGCGGACAAGACGAGAATCCACAATCCTAGAGACCTGAAATTCAAGATTTCCATCAACCATAATCGGAGGAGGAGGCAAAGGCGAGGGTACAATAGGTTGAACATAAGGTTTCAATAAGGACTTATGAAAACATTATGGATCTTCCATGTCTGAGGAAGATCAAGACGGTAGGCAACAGGATTGATGACAGACAGGATCTTGTAAGGCCCAATAAACCTAGGACCCAACTTCCAGGAGGGAACCTTCAATTTGATATTCTGGTAGACAACCACACCAGATCACCAACATTCAGGTCCGGACCAGGCACACGTCTCTTATCCGCCACACGCTTATATCTCTCACTCATGCTCTTTAGATTATCCTGAATCTTTTGCCAAATAGATGACAAAGACGACGGAGAATCTGTCCTCATCAGGCAACCAGAAGAGCCCTCTCCGAGAAAGTCCCAAACTGCGGATGGAACCCATATGCACCAAAAAATGGTGACTTATCAGAGGACTCCTGACGACGGTTATTTAAAGCAAACTCAGCAAGGGACAAAAAAGAACACCAATCCTCTGATTCTCCGCACAAAACAGCGCAGATATGTCTCCAGATTCTGATTGACGCGCTCTGTCTGGCCATTCGACTGCGGATGGAAGCAGAAGAGAATGACAACCGAACCCCCAAGCGAGAACAGAAAGCCTTCCAGAATCTGGAAACAAAACTGCGTGCCCCTATCAGAGACTATGTCTGAAGGAATCCCATGCAATTTGACAATGTGGTCCAATAATGCCTGCGCCAGCGTCTTAGCATTGGGGCAAACCAGGGAAAGGGATAAAATGCACCATTTTGCTAAAACGGTCTCACCACCACCAGAATCACAGACTTCCCCGAGGAACGAGGCAAGTCCGTTATGAAGTCCATGGACAGATGTGTCCAGGACGGGAAGGAATGGGCAAAGGAAGGAGAGGACCTGATGGCCATGAATGAGGGACCTTGGCACGAGCGCAAGTCTCGCAAGCTGCCACAAACCCTCAACCGACTTACGAAGCGCAGGCCACCAGAATCTCCGAGCGATGAGATCCAGTGTGGCTCTTGCCCCCGGGTGCCCAGCAAGGACCGTGTCGTGGTGTTCTTTAAAAAATCTTGTGTCTCAAAGCGAGAGGCACAAACAACCTCCCAGGAGGACAAAGATCAGGAGCTTCTGACTGGGCTGCCTGCACCTCTGCCTCCAATTCAGGAAAAAGAGACGAGACCACCACACCTTCAGCCAAAATGGGGACCCGGGTCTTCAAAATTCCCACCTCCTGGAAAACAACGTGGACAGGGCATCTGCCTTCACATTCTAACCCCAGGGCGGAACGTAACAACAAAATTAAACCTGAAAAGAACAAAGACCATCTGGCCTGTCTCGGGTTCAGACGCTTGGCTGACTCCAAATAGGCCAGATTTTTTATGGTCAGTAAACACGGTAATAGGGTGTCTGGCTCCCTCTAGCCAATGGCGCCATTCCTCAAAAGCCAACTTGATGGCCAACAATTCCCTATCTCCCACATCATAATTTCTCTCTGCCGGAGGAGAGTTTCTTTGAGAAAAAGGCACACGGTTGCCATTTGGCAGGAGAGAGAACCCTGAGACAAGACCGCACCCACCCTACCTCAGAAGCATCAACCTCAACTATGAAGGGTAACGAAATATCAGGTTGTACTAGGATGGGAGCGGAAGCAAAACTCTCCTTGATATTAGAAAGGCCTTACGCGCCTCTACCGACTAGGAAGAAAAATCTACCCCCTTTCTGGTCATATCAGTGAGTGGTTTAACAACAGAGGAATAATTCAAAATAAATTTCTGTACTAATTGGCAAAGCCCAAAAACCGATCAGCGCCTTCTGGTTCTCAGGAAGCTCCCACTCAAGCACAGCGCGGACCTTCTCGGGGGTCCATGCGAAAACCAGAAGCGGAGACAAGAAACCCCAGAAATTGGATTTCTGGAACCGCAAACACACCATTTTTCCAGTTCGCATATAATTTATTCTCCCGCAGAATGAGCAAGACCTGACGTAAGTGTTCCTTATGAGTCTTGAAATCAGGAGAAAAATCTAAATGTCATCCAAATACACTAATACAAATTTTCCCATTAATGATAAAAAATGCTGTGACGAAATGCTGAAAAACGGGCTGGGGCATTCATCAAACCAAAAGGCATAACCAAATTCTCAAAATGGCCCTCAGGGTATTGAAAGCCGTCTTCCATTCGTCTCCTTCTCTGACCCTAACCAGGTTGTATGCCCCTCTTAGGTCTAATTTGGAAAATACTTTAGCCCCAACAACCTGGTTAAACAGGTCCGGGATCAGAGGAAGCGGATAAGGATCACGAATAGTGATACTGTTCAGCTCCCTGAAATCCAGACAGGGTCTTAAAGAACCATCTTTTTTCTTAACAAAGAAAAAACCAGCGGCAACAGGTGACTTCAAGGGTCGTATGTGTCCTTTTCTCAAACTCTCAGAGATATAAGCCCGCATAGCGACCCTCTCAGGTTGGGAGAGATTGTATAAACGAGATTTAGGCAGCTTGGCGCCTGGGATGAGATTAATAGGGCAATCATACTCCCTGTGCGGAGGCAAACCCTGAACTCCACTCTCAGAGAAGACATCCAAAAATTCAGAGAGGAAAGGTGGTACAGTCTTAGTAGAAACATCAGAAACAGATGTTATGAGGCAATTCTCTCTGCAAAAGTTACTCCAACCATTTATTTGCCTCGCTTGCCAATCAATGGTGGGGCTATGTTTAGTGAGCCAGGGTAGCCCCAACACTAGAGGAGTAGGCAAACCGCTAAGGACGAAACATGACACATCCTCAACATGAGCATCACTCACAATTAAAACGGATATTGTGAACTATGCCCTTTAATGATTTCTGAGAAAGTGGAGCTGAATCAATAGCAAAAACAGGAATATCCCTTCCCAAAGTGCATACCTGGAAACATGAGTTATTGCAAATTGATTATCAATGAGGTTGACAGCTGCTCCACTATCCACAAAAATCTCACAAAAAATGCTCTTGCTCTCTAGCGCCACCCTAGCAGGCAGGACAAAACGGGAACTACAAGCAAACGGAAAACCTTCAATTTCCGCCTCAACCCTGCCAATAGTAACAGACGGAACATTTTTAAAAGATTTTTTCCTTTTTGTCTCTTTATTACTCCCAGAAAAACTGCCTGAATCTCTTGAGGGACAAACATTTGCCAAATGATTTATACCTCCACAACAAAACAAACCCTCCCATGCGGGCTGAATCTTCTATTGTCAGAGGCAATCAAACCCCAGCTGCATGGGCTCCTGCTCAGAAGGGGCTGACAGCGACTGAGACTCCTGCGCACAGAATGAGACCGCTGCACTGTTCCGAGACTGAGTAGGACAGGAAGGAGAGATCTCTCGTCTCTCTCTAAGACGCCTGTCAATACGAACGGCCTGAGACATAGCAGAGTCCAAGGAGATAGGCCTCTCATGAAAGGAAAAATGCATCTTTCAATCCCTCTGAAAGACCATGGCAAATTGACTTCGGAGTGCAGCATCATTCAACCAGTATCAGCTGCCCATCTCCGAAATTCGGAGCAGTATATCTCTGCGGATTGTTTACCCTGGCATAACAGACGTAGTCTAGACTCAGCCAGAGCAATACGATCCGGATCATCATATATCTGACCCAGGACTAAAAAGAATTCATCTACTGAGCAGAGGGGCCGTGCCCCCTCCGGTAGCGAAAAGGCCCAAGACTGAGCGTTACCCCTGAGCAGCGATACAATGATCCCCACCCTCCGTTCTTCATCACCAGAAGAATGGGGAAGAAGGCGAAAATGGAGTTTGCAAGCCTCTTTAAAACGCACAAAATTCTCACTACCCCCAGAGAACGTATCCGGGAGCGAGATCTTGGCTCAGCACAAACTCCATGAACGCAAGCTGAACCGGTCACTTGAAACTGAGAAAAAATCCTACGGAGATCAGCTACCTCCAATGAAAGACCCTGGAGGCGGTTCAGCCAAAAGTGAAACCGGATCCATGCTTGAGACGGTTTTGGCGGCTGATAATGTCACGGATGGTGTACAGGAAACAAGACAATACCATATAAACAATGTCTCTCTGGATCCACAACTAAGGAACAAAGGGAGACCCCTGCAATAGAGCTGCTGCTCTCCCTCACTGCTCAGCCTATGCGAACACCCCAAAGGTGGATGGCCGCATATCCACATTCCTCGGCTATCTATTACCTGAAGACCCTACAATAGTGAAGGGACACGACCACCGGCTCCCTACACTGACACGGAGGGAGTCAGGGTCACCTGGATCCAGAAAAGACAAAAACATAAATACATAAACAGCACTTATCTGCAGATGACTGACGACTGAGGACTGAGGACTGAGGACTGGGAACTGGGAACTGGGAACTGGGAACAGCATGCACACACACTCCAGGAAGTTGTATCAGCCGCACACTACTGCATTATGGGGAGGAACTTAAAGGGTAGTGATCAGTCTGACTGCATGACAGCTGAGATAGACTAACGAGATGAGAAACTAAACCAAAACAAAGAAATTCAAGGAGGAGGATCTGAGAAGCTCCTGTGAGCGCCTCTCAGCTGTCTGGCTGTGACAGCCGAGGTGGAGAGTCCCAAGCTGTCATTTCTTTGGTAAAAAGGCAGTACCAGCCCTGCACAAATATGTAGAACAGAAGGTGGGCCAGTCCTTGAGCCTGTTGGTGTCTGCCAAAGTGCACGGCAGCGCCGACGTGTGGAGCTTTAACTACGGTCAGGGGCAGTACATTTCCTTTATGGCCCACTGGGTGAATGTAATTCCTGTACAGCCACACCAGCAACTTGGCCAGGTGACACCGCTTCAGCCTCCACGTTGCCACGCCATTGGTCCAGCGACAATGTCTGCCTCTGCTTCCTCATCCTCTACCATGTCCTCCGCCTCCACTGCAGGGACAATACATAGTGCCCCTCCAGCATACCATATGTGCAGGGCATGGTGGAGTCACGCTGTTCTGCACCTTGTTTGCCTTGGCGAACTGAGTCACACAGGGGAGGAACTGCTCCGTGTCCTTCAGCAAGAAATTGCATCCTGGCTTTCTCCGCAACAACTGAAAATCAGAACCATGTTGACCGACAATGGGAAGAACAGATTGTGTTCAATCTGGTTGCCAAGCGGTTCCTGAACTCTTCCACCCATCTGCAAGACATCATAAAAATGGGCAGGAAACATTGCATGCATTTTAGCCACTCGTACACCACAAAGCACATCCTCCTTGAGCTGCAGCAGCAGAATGGCATCCCACAACATAGGCTGATATGCGATGTTTCCACCCAGTGGAATTCCACCCCCATATGTTGGACTGACTGTACGAACAGAGAAAGACCATACACGATTTCCTGATGAAATCAAGCGGACAGGAGCACTCCCCTGTGTAACTTGGACAGCACCCTGCCACATCACATTGAAGATCCACTGGACTATTGGGCAGCCAAACTGGATTTGTGGCCCAAACTGGCACAGTCTGCCCTGGAAAACCTGTCCTGATCGGCCAGTAGTGTGGCATCAGAGCGAGTGTTTAGTGCGGCGGGGGCCATAGTTACCCCAAGGAGAACTCGCCTGTCCACCCAAAATGTGGAGAGACTGACCTTTGTCAAGATGAATCAGTTGTGGATCAGCCAGGATTTCCATCCACCAATGCCTGATGCATCAGACTAGATCATCCATGTTGCCCCACCAACACTTTGACAAGAGACCAATTTCATGCTGCCTCCACCTCCAGACTCTGTCATTGTGCCACTCTGTGGCCTCCTTATGTTGCTACCACCTCCACACTGTCATTGGGCCACTCTGTGGCCTCCTGATGCTGCTGAAACCTCCAGCCTCTGTCATTGTGCCACTCCTGATGCTGCTGCCACCTCCACAATCTGTCACTGTACCACTCTGTGGCCTCCTCATACTGCTGCCACCTCCACACTCTGTCAGTGGGCTACTCTGTGTACCTGTGGGGAAGTTTCAGCGTGGGATACGATTTAAACTGCGCTTTCCTTTAACAAGGCGTTTCCAAACTATATCTCCTTTGAAGCGCGGACCTGGACTCTGGTTTATTGATTGCATGTGATAAGTAGGTTGGATCAACTCCTATTCCCAGAACTGCTGCTTAGTTTGCGACTTTGACACATAGAACTATTTATTTATTTTTCCGGGCTACTCTGTGGTCTCCTCATGCTGCCGCCACCTCCACACTCTGCCATTGTGTCACTCTGTGCCCTCCTGATACTGCTGCCACCTTCAGACTCTGTCATTGGGCCCCTCTGTGGTCTCCTCATGCTGCCGCCACGTCCACACTATGTCACCTAGCCTCTCTGTGGCCTCCTGATGCTGTTGCTGCTACCTCCACACTGTCATTGTGCCACTCTGTGGCCTCCTGATGCTGCCGCCAACTTCAAACTCTGTCATTGTGCTACTCTGTGGTCTCCTCATGCTGCCGCCACCTCCAGGCTCTGTCATTGTGCCCCTCTGTGGCCTCCTCATACTGCTGCCACCTCCTCACTCTATCATTGTGCCATTCTGTGGCCTCCTGATGCTGCTGCCACCTTCAGACTCTGTCATTGGGCCCCTCTGTGGTCTCATGCTGCCGCCACCTCCACACTATGTCACCTAGCCTCTCTGTGGCCTCCTGATGCTGTTGCTGCCACCTCCACACTGTCATTGTGCCACTCTGTGGCCTCCTCCCCATGCTGCTGCTGCTGCCGCCACCTTCAAACTCTGTCATTGTGCTACTGTCACGGCGGGGAGTGGGGGAAACCCCCCACCGTGCGGTGTCAGAGGGTAAAGGGGATCAGCCTGGCCAAAAGGAGTAATAAGGGAGCAGGTCACCTCCTACCGCGTCCCTAATCCTCTTCCTGACTCCTCACTGTATGAGCGGACCCCGATGGTAGGACGACTCATACTCAGGATTCCTAGAAACCCTAAGTCACCCTGGTAATCCCTCACTTAGGAGCAGGGGAGAGACAACTTTTCATCCCAGTCATGGAGGAACAGGAGTCTCAATCTGAGGCCAGGCTGCAAGGAGAGGTGGCAGCTATAGAGATGGCATGTAAGTGTTACCCGCGTTCGGGGAGATAGTGCAGACTAATGCCACGATGCAGCCGACAGCGTCTGTTTTTAACAGAGGAGAGAATCAAACATGTGGCTCAGTTGATGTCCAACTTTAATATGAGCATCAGGCCCCAACTCTCCTCAACCAGTGTAATCATGTTAGAGCTCCCTCTAGTGACAGCCTATGTTTTTGTGCTGTTGGGAAGTCTGAATTTAGCCCTGTTACACACTCCCCCTGTTTTTTTAATAAGTGTCTCCTGACATTTATGCATGGAATCAATCATAGTTCAGATCATCGCAATCGGCATATGTTGCTGGCAAAAAGTATGAACATGAGGGTATATAGATGGGCCCCTCTATCTCTGGGGAATCACAGTGCTGTTCGATCACATCTGCATTTACATTCCACTTTTGAAAAGATGGTTTTCCCAGGGTCTCATATGTGAATATCTTTGGTTTTCTTGTTCTCTGGGAATAGTCTGATTGTCGTGGAGGACTGTCATGTCTCTGTTCTTCAGGGACATTTGGTATAACTGCATCCTTGTCACACCGTGAATCTACTTGTTGTGAGGATGGTGCTACAGACCCTTCTGCAAAGTCTATGGGCAAGTCTTGGACTTCCTCATCTAATGAGCGATGGCTTCCCAGTTGTTCTTCTGCAAGTTCTACAGGCAGGTCTTGAACATTTTCCTCAAGCATGCTGTGATTTTTCCGCTGTTGTTGTGAGGCATTGCGAACCCTAGGATGAAATTCTTCAGCCTCAGCTTGTAGTTGAGGAGTGATACCTTGCTCACTGTATTGAAACAGTTCAGGACAGTAGTAATACCCTTCATCTGAGGAATCTGAGTCTGTGCTTTCTGCATTGCTGTTTACTTCAGGTCTAGCTACTGGTCTGGTGTGAATCCTCTTCCCTGATTTTTTTGGTTTGGATTCCAGAGGTAAATCTCTAACAGGAAGCAACAAATTGCGATGAATCACTCTTGTTGGTTTATTGCCTTTCTCTGATTCAACTTTATAAATATGTTCTGGCCCTATCTGTTCAACTACCCTGTATACATCTTTTTCCCAGTAAGTGCAGAGTTTCCCTGGCCCTCCTCGCTCTGACAAATTTCCTACAAGAACACGGTCACCAGACTGAAGAGCCACTCCTTTGACATGCCTGTCATAGTACTTTTTCCCCTTTTGAGATGACTTTTGGCTGGTCTCAGATGCAATTCTATACGCTTCCTTCATTTTCAAAGCCCATTTCTCACCATAGTCTTGAGGTGAAGCTGCTCCGTTTCCATTATCCAGGTCAAATATCAGATCTATTGGTAGACGAGGTGTCCTACCATATAGCAGGTAGTGAGGGGCGTAGCCAGTTGCATCATGCCTGGTACAGTTATATGCATGGACTATGTGCGGGAGATACTCTTTCCACTGAGTTTTCTTTTCTTCTTCTAACGTCTGAAGCATTTGCAAAAGTGTTTTGTTCAGTCTCTCAACTGGGTTGCCTTGTGGGTGGTACAGTGTAGTCCTAGAATGGGCTATTCCTGACAACTGTCTCAACCTTCTAAAGAGGTGGTTCTCAAATTCCTTGCCTTGATCGTGATGTAATTTTTCAGGATATCCAAATACAGGGATGAAGTTGTCAAAAATCTTCTCTGCAGCTGTTTTTCCCGCTTTGTTGCGAGTAGCATATGCCTGGGCAAAACGGGTGAAATGGTCCATGACTACCAGTATTTATTCATAGCCACCTCTGCTCTTCTCCAGGTTAAGGAAATCTACTGAGACAAGTTCAAAGGGAGCACTTGTTTTAATAGCACCCAGAGGTGCCTGGTCTGGTACTGTTGGATGCTTCTGTTTGAGACAGCTACATCTTTTAGTGACATAATCTGTTATCTCTTTCTGCATGAAAGGCCAGTAAAATCTTTCTCTTGCAAGCTGCATCACTTTATCTGCTCCACAGTGGCCCATGTCATTGTGTAAGTGTTTCAACACTATTGGAGTTAGTTTCTCTGGAACCACTATTTTGTTCTGCCGTAGTAAAATGTCATCTTTCACACTCAGTTTGCCCCAATCATGTATGAGTTGTTTCCCTCTCCTTCCCAGGTCTGTTTTGTCTTCCTTTGAGGGTACGTCCTTCTTCAGTTTTAGATCCATCACCACTCGAAGAGCTTTGTCTTCTGACTGAGCAGTTCTGAGCTTATCCTTTGTAATAATTTCCTGAGGATCAATAGCTCGAAATTTTTCTTCAACTTCTGGTTCTAGGGCTAGTGACATGGCCCAAAGATCTGCTTCATCAACCCTTGCATTGCTTCCTTTCCATATAGCAGAGATAGTCTGTGATGGAATCACCTTTGTAAATTCATCTTCGGCCGTATTCAATGGCATCCTTGACAGAGTATCAGCATCTGCCTTTTTCTTCCCTGGTCGATATTTAATATCAAAACAGAAATCAGCTAACTCCCCTACCCATCGGTGTCCCACGCTATTTAGTCTTGCTGAGCTGAGGACATAGGTCAGAGGGTTATTGTCGGTAAAAACAGTAAAAGTGGAAGCATAGTACAGATAGTCCCGGAACTTATCACAAATGGCCCACTTCAAGGCTAAGAATTCCAGTTTACCTGAGTGCAGGTGATAATTTTTCTTGGTGGGTGTCAGTGTCCGTGAACCAAACCCAATAATCCGTAGTTTATTCTCCTGATGTTGGTACAGCACTGCACCCAACCCGTCCTGTGATGCGTCAGTATGCAAAATAAATGGCAGGTTAAAGTCTGGATAAGCAAGAATTGGGGGTTTGGTTAGCAACGCTATTATCTTGTCAACAGTTTCCTGATGCTTTGCTGTCCATTGAACTGAGGTTCCTGAGGGTAACTTTTGTGTTCTTCCTGCCTTTACATGCAGCCTCTCCTTCGCTAAATTATTTCTACCTGTTTTCTTGGATTCTTTCTTTGTCTGCAGCAAGTCATATAGAGGTTTCGCAATTCGGGAGAAGTTTTGTATAAAACAGCGGTAATAACTCAAGAACCCCAGTAGTTTTCTCACATCTCCCACTGTCCTTGGTGTTTTCTCTCTGACTGCTTGAATTGCTTCTGTATCTTTTGGGTCCAGTCGAATCCCATTGCCCGACACAAGTCTTCCTAGGAACCTCACTTCTCTTTTGAAAAGTTCACACTTATTTGGTCTCAACTTAATCCCATATGCACGCATTTTCTGAAAAATCTTTCTTAAACTTTCAATATGTTCTGGAAAAGTCTTAGAATAACACAGAACGTCATCAAGATAGGGTGAGCAACATTCATCTCTCAGACCTTCCAGGGTCTCTTCCATACACCTTTGGAATGCTGCTGGGGCATTCATCAAGCCAAAAGGGATCCTCACCCATTCATGTAGCCCCCATGGTGTACTGAATGCTGTCATGTGCCTTGATTCTTTGGAGATAAACCCTTGATGGTAAGCACTTCCCTGATCCAAAATAGAGAACCATGAGAATCCACTCAGATTATCTAGGAGATCTTGAGATCGTGGTAGGGGATGCCTATCAGGTACAGTCTTCTTATTTAAATCTCTGAAGTCAATGCACAGTCTCAAGCTGCCATCTTTTTTCCGTACACATACCACAGGTGAGGAGTAAGATGATTTTGACTTGCGTATCCACCCCCTCTTCATTAGCTTCTGTATATAATCTTTTACTTCCTGATATAAGGGTTTTGGTATGGAATTGTAGGACTTCTGCACTGGTATCTTGTCTTTTAAATTGATCTGCAGATTCAGATTAGGAATACACCCAATGTCTTCCTCCTCTTTTGCAAAAATGTCAGCCTCCTCCCACAACATCTGCCTAGCAAGTGTCTGCTCCTCTTCCGTGAGATGCTGTAGATCTACTGGCGGATTCCATTTCTCGCCTTGTAAGCTTTGGGCATTTGCTTGCATCATGGATATTGTATTCCTATATTTTTTTTGTGTTGTTTGTTTTGCAGGTTTAATCTCATCCACAGGGATCTCTTCCATAATTGGGTAGATCATGCCTAACACAGTCCTTGGTTGAATATATACAGTATGTTTAGTGGTGTTCTGAACGGGAATCTTTATCTGTTTTGTTCGTTCCCTGTGTATCTTCACAAGTGTAGGGAATGCTTCCAGACCCTCAAGACATTGACTGGGCAATAGTGTCTCAAACAGCACTGTTTCCTCGCCAGGCCAGGAACCAACATTACACCGAATCTCACATGATTTCCCTTTCAGGACCCTAATGCTTTGAATACCTGTATATATGCTACGTACCAACTCATTATCTTTACTCATGGGTGACAATACAAGACCCACCAAAGCATTTGCTTTACATTTTCTTGCATGTAATGCCTCACTTAATAGTATGGTGACACTACTTTGATCAGAGTTACCGCTGTCAGCATTTTCTTTAATCAATTCTTCAATTGCATTAAACCCTATAATTGGGGTAAAGGGGCAATGTTGGCTAACTAACATGGGTACAACCATAGTTACTTTTTCTCTATTATTCTCAATTTTTAGTTCAAGCTCAACCCATCCATCATAAGGAATAACAGACCCATTTGCCGCTTTAATTGTTAAGCATTCATTTTCTCCTAACAATTTCCCAATAGGCTGTACTGTAGCGTGCTGTTGGTATTGTTTTATCCAGCTTGCAGCCACAATACTGATTTGGGACCCTGTGTCAACAAGTGCTTTTGTGGACACACCTCCCAAACTGCAAGTAAGCAAGCATTTATTCCCTATCAGCCGGGCTACTTTCCTCCTGTCCCCACTCTTTGGTTGGAGGGGCATTTTACTAAGTTTTGTGCCTGTCTGGGACTTGCCTTGAGAACTGATCACTGGTTGTCCCTCACCTGTGACCACTCCTCGTTTCCCGAGAACCTTTTCTGTTTCATGCAGCCACGTGCACTGTGACCTTCCTGGCCACATTTAAAACAATGCCAACATTTTTCTCTCCCCTCATGCACACATTGCTTACATTTAGGCTCAGTCTTGGGTTTAACACTGTCATTCACTACCTTCACCGGCCCATGTTCATTCTTTTGTATTGCCCCTGCCTGTAGCAGCAATTGTACATTCTTTGTGAGAGCAGTAACTTGTGTTGTCAACTCTACCAGAGAGGGTTGATTGTCACCAGCCTGGTGTATGGATTCTCTTCCATCCTGTGTCTGGATGACATTGGTCGTAGTCAGCCTGGATCTGCCACTTAATCTGGCTTGCCTCTCTGCTTCTATTCTGGCTAGCTTGGTAACTATTTCTAGCAGCACATCATCACTTGTAGATAAGTCAGAAATATATGGCTTAATCTCTCTTCTAATGTCACTATATTTCTCACTTAACCCCTGATATAACATGTGAAGAAACACTCCTTGTACCAAATTCTTGTCATAAGTAATTGCAGCACCAACTTGTTGAGAAGACCACAAAACTTTCTGTTTTAGTCCCATAATTCTATACACAAACTGCTGCAGAGTTTCTTTACCATGCTGTTTAGCGTTCATCAGTTCCTGAAACAAGTCGTCAGTGCCGCTCCTGTCCTGAAGATGTGAGCGCAGAAACCTTTTAAGCTCTGCTACAGAAAGATCCTCCTTGTTTACCAGCATCTCCTTAAAAGTTCCTGGTTTCACAGTTTTCAGCACAGTTCTGATGATTTCTGACTCTGGGTATCTTTCTTGTATACCTTCATCAATCTGTCTACATACACTGCTATATGTAAGTTTAGAGTCCCAGTCTGAAATTTGCCCACCATAAATTTTAAACTCCTTTATTGGCAGGTAAGCTGCTAAGTCCTTTAATGTAAACCCACTTTCTGCCATTTTCCCTGTCCTGTCCTTTGTGTGAATTGTGCTGTGCTCTCTGTTCACACTCTCATGTGGAGTGTCAGAGTGTCTTTCTTCTAGCAAGGACTCAGCCAGTTCTTTTATCTGAAGCAGATATGCCTTACCACTGTCCTCCATGCTGCACACTGCTTCTCCCTGTAAATGTCCCAGGATGTACTCACAGATCTCCTGCTTACTTGAACCTGTAGCTTGGGGAACTTCTTTTCCAGCATCTCCCTGAATCTGTACAGCAAGTGAGTGCAACTGATCCTCAGACAATGTGTGCAGCAGCTTCTGGATCTGCCACTGCAGCTTCTTCGCTGATGCTGCGTCCGCCATCTTAGATCCTGTATAGCTTGCTTGAAGCCTTCCCTCTCTCCCTTTACTGTAATGGCAGCCTTCTCACTCTGTGACTGTCTTGCACGATAATTACAGATCCCGGACGAGCCCCCAAATGTTACCCGCGTTTGGGAAGATAGTGCAGACTAGTGCCACGATGCAGCCGACAGCGTCTGTTTTTAACAGAGGAGAGACACAAACACGTGGCTCAGTTGATGTCCAACTTTAATATGAGCATCAGGCCCTAACTCTCCTCAACCAGTGTAATCATGTTAGAGCTCCCTCTAGTGACAGCCTTATGTTTTTGTGCTGTTGGGAAGTCTGAATTTAACCCTGTTACATAAGCGAAACCAATAACACACTTACCTGCCACAGACACACTGACTGGAACCTGTGCACAAGTGCTGGTGTCCACACCAACATTAAAAGGACACAGCACACACCACAACCACACAGGAACCCAGGACACACATAGCTGCAATAAACGTGAGACACCATAAAAACATCAATGACCACAAGGGTGGCCCTCACTGGACAGATGGAATATAAAGACCAGGAGCATAGCTCCAGCACACACCATGGCTGGAGTACCCCTCAGCTTCAGGCATCCAGCAGAGGCTAAATAGCCCAAGCAGCCACACACACATAAACCAAGTGTTAAGAAAACACTAGGAAGGGAGTTAACCCTTCCAACACCAGACAAGGGAAGGAAACCACTTAAAGGGGAAGTGCACACACAAGCATAGAAAGCTACACGTTGCCACTGGCAACAGCATGAGTGGCAACCATGTCACGGCAATCACCCAGAAGGCCGAGACACTGCCACCGCATGCTCTAACAGCAACACGTTGCCGTGGGCAACCGCAAGTGTAGCAACAGTGTCACAGCGCACACCATAGGCCGTGACAGCTACTCTGTGGTCTCCTCATGCTGCCGCCACATCCAGACTCTGTCATTGCGCCACTCTGTGGCCTCCTCATACTGCTGCCACCTCCTCACACTATCATTGTGCCATTCTGTGGCCCCCTGATGCTGCCGCCACCTCAACACCATGTCATTGTGCCACTCTGTGGCCTTTTGATGCTGCCGCCACCTTTAGACTCTATCATTTTGCCACTCTGTGGCCTCATCATGCTACCACCACCTCCAGACTCTGTCATTGTGTCACTCTGTGGCCTCCTGACTCTGCTGCCACCTTCAGACTCTGTCATTGGGCCCCTCTGTGGTCTCATGCTGCCGCCACCTCCACACTATGTCACCTAGCCTCTCTGTGGCCTCCTGATGCTGTTGCTGCCACCTCCACACTGTCATTGTGCCACTCTGTGGCCTCCTCCCCATGCTGCTGCTGCTGCCGCCACCTTCAAACTCTGTCATTGTGCTACTCTGTGGTCTCCTCATGCTGCCGCCACCTCCAGACTCTGTCATTGTGCCTCTCTGTGGCCTCCTGATGCTGCCGCCACCTCCACACCATGTCATTGTGCCACTCTGTGGCCTTTTGATGCTGCCGCCACCTTCAGACTCTGTCATTGGGCCCCTCTGTGGTTTCCTTATGCTGCCGCCACCTCCACACTATGTCACCTAGCCTCTCTGTGGCCTCCTGATGCTGTTGCTACCACCTCCACACTGTAATTGTGCTACTCTGTGGCCTCCTACCCATGCTGCTGCTGCTGCCGCCACCTTCAATCTCTGTCATTGTGCTACTCTGTGGTCTCATCATGCTGCCGCCACCTCCAGACTCTGTCATTGTGTCACTCTGTGGCCTCCTGATGCTGCTGCCACCTTCAGACTCTGTCATTGGACCCCTCTGTGGTCTCCTCATGCTGCCACCACCTCCACACTATGTCACCTAGCCTCTCTGTGGCCTCCTGATGTTGTTGCTGCCACCTCCACACTGTCATTGTGCCACTCTGTGGCCTCCTCCCCATGCTGCTGCTGCTGCCGCCACCTTCAAACTCTGTCATTGTGCTACACTGTGGTCTCCTCATGCTGCCGCCACCTCCAGACTCTGTCATTGTGCCACTCTGTGGCCTTCTTAAACTGCTGCCACCTCCTCACTCTATCATTGTGCCATTCTGTGGCCTCCTGATGCTGCCGCCACCTCCACACCATGTCATTGTGCCACTCTGTGGCCTTTTGATGCTGCCGCCACCTTTAGACTCTGTCATTTAACCACTCCGTGGCCTCATCATGCTGCCGCCACCTTCAGACTCTGTCATTGGGCCCCTCTGTGGTTTCCTTATGCTGCCGCCACCTCCACACTATGTCACCTAGCCTCTCTGTGGCCTCCTGATGCTGTTGCTACCACCTCCACACTGTAATTGTGCTACTCTGTGGCCTCCTACCCATGCTGCTGCTGCCACCACCTTCAATCTCTGTCATTGTGCTACTCTGTGGTCTCATCATGCTGCCGCCACCTCCAGACTCTGTCATTGTGTCACTCTGTGGCCTCCTGATGCTGCTGCCACCTTCAGACTCTGTCATTGGACCCCTCTGTGGTCTCCTCATGCTGCCGCCACCTCCACACTATGTCACCTAGCCTCTCTGTGGCCTCCTGATGTTGTTGCTGCCACCTCCACACTGTCATTGTGCCACTCTGTGGCCTCCTCCCCATGCTGCTGCTGCTGCGCCACCTTCAAACTCTGTCATTGTGCTACACTGTGGTCTCCTCATGCTGCCGCCACCTCCAGACTCTGTCATTGTGCCACTCTGTGGCCTTCTTAAACTGCTGCCACCTCCTCACTCTATCGTTGTGCCATTCTGTGGCCTCCTGATGCTGCCGCCACCTCCACACCATGTCATTGTTCCACTCTGTGGCCTTTTGATGCTGCCGCCACCTTTAGACTCTGTCATTTAACCACTCTGTGGCCTCATCATGCTGCCGCCACCTCCAGACTCTGTCAATGTGTCACTCTGTGGCCTCCTGATGCTGCTGCCACCTTCAGACTCTGTCATTGGGCCCCTCTGTGGTCTCATGCTGCCGTCACCTCCACACTATGTCACCTAGCCTCTCTGTGGCCTCCTGATGCTGTTGCTGCCACCTCCACACTGTCATTGTGCCACTCTGTGGCCTCCTCCCCATGCTGCTGCTGCTGCCGCCACCTTCAAACTCTGTTATTGTGCTACTCTGTGGTCTCCTCATGCTGCCGCCACCTCCAGACTCTGTCATTGTGCCTCTCTGTGGCCTCCTGATGCTGCCGCCACCTCCACACCATGTCATTGTGCCACTCTGTGGCCTTTCGATGCTTCCGCCACCTTCAGACTCTGTCATTGGGCCCCTCTGTGGTCTCCTCATGCTTCCGCCACCTCCACACTATGTCACCTAGCCTCTCTGTGGCCTCCTGATGCTGTTGCTGCCACCTCCACACTGTCATTGTGCCACTCTGTGGTCTCATCATGCTGCCGCCACCTCCAGACTCTGTTATTGTGTCACTCTGTGGCCTTCTGATGCTGCTGCCACCTTCAGACTCTGTCATTGGGCCCCTCTGTGGTCTCCTCATGCTGCTGCCACCACTATGTCACCTAGCCTCTCTGTGGCCTCCTGATGCTGTTTCTGCCACCTCCACACTGTCATTGTGCCACTCTGTGGCCTCCTCCTGATGCTGCTGCCGCCACCTCCACACCATGTCATTGTGCCACTCTGTGGCCTCCTGATGCGGCCTTTTGTATCAAACTTTGTGGCTATTCTGCTTTTTGCTGCTGTGGATAGGGTTCCAACCTCGTAGTCATCAAAAACATAGATCACAGCAATAGTTTCTTTCAAGAATATTTATTTTTCAATTGATATGCGGCAGGAGATTTTATTGTGCAAACGTTTTCGGCCTTATCTGGCCTTCATCAGGCACTGTGCCGCTGGAGGTAAACAGGGGAAGATGTTGCTACATATGAGGAGCCTATGGCCGCCGGAATGTGTATATAAACGCATGCGTTTATATACACATTCCGGTGGCCATAGGCTCCTCATATGTAGCAGCATCTTCCCCTGTTTACCTCCAGCGGCAAAGTGCCTGACGGAGGCCAGATAAGGCCGAAAACGTTTGCACGATAAAATCTCCTGCCGCATATCAATTGAAAAATAAATACTCCTGATGCTGCCGCCACCTTCAAACTCTGTCATTGTGCTACTCTGTGGTCTGTCATAAACGATTTCCTGATGATCCGAGCGGACAGGAGCACTCCTCTGTGTAACTTGGACAGCACCCTGCCACCTCACATTGAAGATCCACTGAACTATTGGGCAGCCAAACTGGATTTGTGGCCCAAACTGGCACAGTCTGCCCTGGAAAACCTGTCCTGCTCGGCCAGTAGTGTGGCATCAGAGCGGGTGTTTAGTGCGGCGGGGGCCATAGTTACCCCAAGGAGAACTCGTCTGTCCACCCAAAATGTGGAGAGACTGACCTTTGTCAAGATGAATCAGTCGTGGATCAGCCAGGATTTCCAACCACCAATGCCTGATGCATCAGACTAGATCATCCATGTTGCCCCACCAACACTTTGACAAGAGACCAATTTCATGCTGCCTCCACCTCCAGACTCTGTCATTGTGCCACTCTGTGGCCTCTTTATGCTGCTGCCACCTCCACACTGTCATTGGGCCATTCTGTGGCCTCCTGATGCTGCTGCAACCTCCAGCCTCTGTCATTGTGCCACTCCTGATGCTGCTGCCACCTCCACAATCTGTCACTGTACCACTCTGTGGCCTCCTCATGCTGCTGCCACCTCCACACTCTGTCATTGTGCCACTTTGTGGCCTCCAGATGCTGTTGCTGCCACCTCCACACTGTCATTGTGCCACTCTGTGGCCTCCTCCTCATGCTGCTGCTGCTGTCATTACCTTCAAACTCTGTCATTGTGCTACTCTGCGGCCTCATCATGCTGCCGCCACCTCCAGACTCTGTCACCTAGCCTCTCTGTGGCCTCCTGATGCTGTTGCTGCCACCTCCACACTGTCATTGTGCCACTCTGTGGCCTCCTCCTGATGCTGCTGCTGCCGCCACCTCCACACCATGTCATTGTGCCACTCTGTGGCCTCCTGATGCTGCCGCCACCTTCAAACTCTGTCATTGTGCTACTCTGTGGTCTGTCATAAACGATTTCCTGATGATCCGAGTGGCAGGAGCACTCCCCTGTGTAACTTGGACAGCACCCTGCCACATCACATTGAAGATCCACTGGACTATTGGGCAGCCAAACTGGATTTGTGGCACAAACTGGCACAGTCTGCCCTGGAAAACCTGTCCTGCTCGGCCAGTAGTGTGGCATCAGAGCGGGTGTTTAGTGCGGCGGGGGCCATAGTTACCCCAAGGAGAACTCGCCTGTCCACCCAAAATGTGGAGAGACTGACCTTTGTCAAGATGAATCAGTCGTGAATCAGCCAGGATTTCCAACAACCAATGCCTGATGCATCAGACTAGATCATCCATGTTGCCCCACCAACACTTTGACAAGAGACCAATTTCATGCTGCCTCCACCTCCAGACTCTGTCATTGTGCCACTCTGTGGCCTCCTTATGCTGCTGCCACCTCCACACTGTCATTGGGCCACTCTGTGGCCTCCTGATGCTGCTGCAACCTCCAGCCTCTGTCATTGTGCTACTCCTGATGCTGCTGCCACCTCCACAATCTGTCACTGTACCACTCTGTGGCCTCCTCATGCTGCTGCCACCTCCACACTCTGTCATTGTGCCACTCTCTGGCCTTTTGATACTGCCGCCACCTTCAGACTCTGTCATTGGCCCCCTCTGTGGTGTCCTCATGCTGCCGCCACCTCCACACTCTGTCATTGGGTCCCTCTTTGGTGTCCTCATGCTGCCGCCACCTCCACACTCTGTCATTGTGCCACTCTGTGGCCTCCTGATACTGCCGCCACCTTTAGACTCTGTCATTGGGCCCCTCTGTGGTGTCCTCATGCTGCCGCCACCTCCACACTATGTCACCTAGCCTCTCTGTGGCCTCCTGATGCTGTTGCTGCCACCTCCACACTGTCATTGTGTCACTCTGTGACCTCCTCCTGATGCTCCTGCAGCCGCCACCTCCACACCATGTCCTTGTGCCACTCTGTGGCCTCCTGATGCTGCCGCCAGCCTTCAACCTCTGTCATTGTGCTACTCTGTGGTCTCCTTATGCTGCCACCACCTCCAGGTTCTGTCATTGTGCCACTCTGTGGCCTCCTCATACGGCTGCCACCTCCTCACTCTATCCTTGTGCCATTCTGTGGCCTCCTGATGCTGCCGCCACCTCCACACCATGTCATTGTGCGACTCTGTGGCCTTTTGATGCTGCCGCCACCTTCAGACTCTGTCATTGTGTCACTCTGTGGCCTCCTGATGCTGCTGCCACCTTCAGACTCTGTCATTGGGCCCCTCTGTGTTCTCATGCTGCCGCCACCTCCACACTATGTCACCTAGACTCTCTGTGGCCTTCCTGATGCTGTTGCTGCCACCTCCACACTGTCATTGTGCCACTCTGTGGCCTCCTCCCCATGCTGCTGCTGCTGCCGCCACCTTCAAACTCTGTCATTGTGCTACTCTGTGGTCTCCTCATGCTGCCGCCACCTCCAGACTCTGTCATTGTGCCACTTTGTGGCTTCCTAATGCTTCTGCCAACTCCACACCATGTCATTTTGTCACTCTGTGGCCTCCTGATGCTTCCACCACCTTCAGACTCTGTCATGTAGCTACTCTGTGGCCTCCACATGCTGCTGCCACCTCCAGACTGTCATTGTGCCACTCTGTGGACTCCTGATGCTGCCACCACCCCAGACTCTGTCATTGGGCCACTGTGTGGTCTCCTTATCCTGCCGCCACCTCCAGACTCTATCATTGTGCCATTCTGTGGCCTCCTGATGCTGCCGCCACCTCCACATTATGTCATTGTGCGACTCTGTTGCCTTTTGATGCTGCCGCCACCTTCAGACTCTGTCATTTAGCCACTCTGTGGCCTTATCATGCTGCCGCCACCTCCAGACTCTGTCATTGTGTCACTCTGTGGCCTCCTGATGCTTCTGCCACCTTCAGACTCTGTCATTGGGCCCCTCTGTGGTCTCATGCTGCCGCCACCTCCACACTATGTCACCTAGACTCTCTGTGGCCTCCTGATGCTGTTGCTGCCACCTCCACACTGTCATTGTGCCACTCTGTGGCCTCCTCCCCATGCTGCTGCTGCCGCCACCTTCAAACTCTGTCATTGTGCTACTCTGTGGTCTCCTCATGCTGCTGCCACCTCCAGACTCTGTCATTGTGCCACTCTGTGGCCTCCTATTGCTTCTGCCACCTCCACACCCTGTCATTGTGCCACTCTGTGGCCTCCTGATGCTGCCACCACCTCCAGACTCTGTCATTCGGCCACTCTGTGGTCTCTTTATCCTGCCGCCACCTCCAGACTCTGTCATTGTGCCACTCTGTGGCTTCCTAATGCTTCTGCCACCTCCACACCATGTCATTGTGCCACTCTGTGGCCTCCTGATGCTTCCGCCACCTTCAGACTCTGTCATGTAGCTACTCTGTGGCCTCCTAATGCTGCTGCCACCTCCAGACTGTCATTGTGCCACTCTGTGGCCTCCTGATGCTGCCACCACCTCCAGACTCTGTCATTGGGCCACTGTGTGGTCCACTGTGTGGTCTCCTTATCCTGCCGCCACATCCAGACTCTGTCGTTGTGCCACTCTGTGGCCTCCTCATTCTGCTGCCACCTAAACACTCTGTCATTGTGCCACTCTGTGGCCTCCTGATGCTGCCGCAACCTTTAAACTCTGTCATTGGGCTAATCTGTGGTCTCCTTATGCTGCCGCCACCTACATACTATTTCTCTTAGCCACTCTGTGGCCTGGTAGCCAAAATCAGGAGTAGGTACAAAACTCTCCTGTTTTTTTTTCGCTTTAGCAATACTGATGGATTACTGACCAAATGCTGACCGAGTGAAGGTGGATGCTTCACAGACAGGATCAATTTTTGTGGGTTATTGTTCTGACGGATCAGAGGAAGGGCAAAATAATCATTGAAGTTGACACAAACTTACTGCTGACACCCTCTCCACTCTGTTGGGGGGCTTTACTTGCATAAGCATTTAATAGAACAGGGTCTGTAGACAACTATATGGAATCAGCTGACGATGTTGTAAAAGGAGTACGCTTCTTCTTGGTGCTAACATTGACCTGTAAGGCTGAGTTCATACTTGAGTTATTTGGTCAGTTTTGACCCCATGACTGCCCAAATAAGTGAAATGTGCAATGATTCTAAGTGTGATGCCTGTCATCTGCATGTCATACAGACTCACAGTATTATTTCACTACCAAAGCAGACTCCCTATGCGTGTTACTGCAAGGCACAGTGTTCTACACCACTATAAAGGCTCTCTGCACCCAGAAAATAGGTGTTTTTTAACGAAATTCACCGTAAATTTATTCAAATCGAACCAAATTTTTCCCCAAAAAGTTCGGCGAACCGGAAAATCAGATTTTTTAAAAATTTGCTTATCTCTAACCAGGAGTCATGCATGTTGTGCACATCACTACTTATATCTCTCTACACTGATGTGAACGCCATTCTATGAAATGCTATTTATGAATGTGCCACTTTGATTGATGCTGTGGGGGAGGGTGCCATGATGGGGGGTTTCATGTTAGCATTGCTTCTTAGAACAGCCATCACTGTAAATAATTTGTGGAATGCATAATCCTATATTTCTTGTACCTTTTTCCTAGTTTTATTTTCTTGACTATATTTTTCATTATTAGAGTTTTTCATTTGCTGAGACTGTGAAGAGACTGGATAAGTGCAGTAATGGAAAGAAGGTCATTAAACACGTGATATGAGCTAATTTAATTATGTCCGGAGTTAAAGAGGAAAAATTAAACTGGATGCCACAGAACACAACACAAAGGCATAAACAACCACAAACATTGATGTCTTCAAGAACACTGTGGCACAGCAAAGGCCAGTGTGGAGGAATGTGCCTTGTTCTCATGGGACAGGATGCATGAGGCTTAATGCCACGGCTAGGCTTCATGCTGGCAGCAGCAGCGGCAGTTGCTATAGTAATACACATTCAGTGCATTTCTCCTTCCACAGCCATGAATAGGCAATAAGGTGACATTACTGGACGGCTCCTGCTCCAGTGATCCCAGCTGTGCAAATCTTTCACTAATATTACAACTAGACATAAAGCAAAGCTATTGTAAGAAGGGATGTACAGCTTTAGGCAACAAGGGAGGTTTTCAAATTAACATTGCTTCTGAACGGTTTCAATTAAGTGACAGGTTAATGTCAAACTTGGGTGTAATAATGAATGCAATTATACTTGTGGCCACTCAAGCCTCAAATTGTGCTGGCCTTTATTATTTACATAAGCTATAGATATAAATCCTGTAAAATAAAGCCATACATGTGATACATGTAAGCCAAGAAAAAGAGGTGTGAGCTGAGTCACTGAAAGTGGGGATCTATGCAACAGACATATAGGGTCATTTATTAAGACAGGCATTTTAGACGCCGAACTTAACCCCTATATTTGTCGGTGTATCTGTCAAATTTATGAACAGGCGCTGGCCTCTCCATAACTTCAGCGCATCCAGCGCCAGTCTAAATGTAAGACAGCTTCCTAGTTGGCTTACATTTAGACCATTTTCTATGCCTACAACAGGCATAGAAAATGGTGAATGAGACGGGCCTTCCGTCCCCTTCCCCGCCCACGCCACAACCACAATTTTAGACCTCGCATGAGTGGGGAAAAGTTGCAGGCAAATAACCTTTGTGTCTTAATCTGCGCCAGAAATACACCTAATATAGGTGTATTTTTGAATAATAAATGACCCCCATAGTCTTAACTATGGCACCAGCCTAGGTGGGAGGTACTGGCCAAAGAAAGAATAATCTACTTTCCCTTATTGAGAGGTCCAGTATGTTAATGTGAAAACGCAGCCACACACACTTTAGTTCAACTATCAAGTGTGGTACCAGCCATAATAATAGTTCTCCTTCATTAGACATACACATTTGAAGTTATCTTCCCTGTTGCAAAGGTATATTAGGCTATGAGGATGAAATGTGGCCCTCATTCAGGCCCTAAATGTCTCTTTGTGCTTCCAGGTTTCTCTCTTACAGCTCACTGTTTATATTTCAACAGGGGCTGTTGCATTGATCATTGCATACACTCTTAACATCAAAAATCACTAACCCTCGAGGATCCACTTATAAAAGTGACCCACTTTTCAGATCCACTCCACACTCTAGAATGGCCCACAGACACTACTGCAGTCTTTTTCACCCTCAGAAGTCCTTACATACTTAGCTGCTCTATAACATGCACCCTGTGCAGCAGTCTCTGTTCCTTATTCCGTTCCTCGGGCAACATATCGTTCCATAGCACAGATTGCATCCATCTGCTCCTCTCTGAGTATGCTACTCCATAGCAGACATGTCTGCAGTTCTTTTCTTCAAACAGCTTATCTTTGCTTCATTTACAGTCAGGTCCATAAATATTGGGACATCGACACAATTATACAATTTTGGGCTCTATACACCACCACAATGGATTTGAAATGAAACTAACAAGATGTGCTTTAACTGCAGACTGTCAGCTTTAATTTGAGGGTATTTACATCCAAATCAGATGAACGGTGCAGGAATTGCAACAGTTTGCATATGTGCCTCCCACTTGTTAAGGGACCAAAAATAATGGGACAATTGGCTTCTCAGCTGTTCCATGGCCAGGTGTGTGTTATTCCCTCATTATTCCAATTGCAATGAGTAGAAAAAAGGTCCAGAGTTCATTTCAAGTGTGCTATTAGCATTTGGAATCTGTTGCTGTCAACTCTCAAGATGAGATCCAAAGAGCTGTCACTATCAGTGAAGCAAGCCATCATTAGGCTGAAAAAAACAAAACAAACCAATCAGAGAGATAGCAAAAACATTAGGCGTGGCCAAAACAACAGTTTGGAACATTCTTAAAAAGAAGGGATGCACCGGTAAGCTCAGCAACACCAAAAGACCCGGAAGACCACGGAAAACAACTGTGGTGGATGACCGAATAATTATTTCCCTGGTGAAGAAAACACCCTTCACAACAGTTGGCCAGATAAAGAACACTCTCCAGGAGTTAGGTGTATGTGTGCCAAAGTCAACAATCAAGAGAAGAGTAAATACAGAGAGTTCACCACAAGATGTAAGCCATTGGTGAGCCTAAAAAACAGGAAGGCCAGATTAGAGTTTGCCAAACGACATCTAAAAAGCCTTCACAGTTCTGGAACAACATCCTATGGACAGATGAGACCAAGATCAACGTCTACCAGAGTGATGGGAAGAGAAGAGTATGGAGAAGGAAAGGAAATGCTCATGATCCTAAGCATACCACCTCATCAGTCAAGCATGGTGGTGGTAGTGTCATGGCGTGGGCATGTATGGCTGCCAATGGAACTGGTTCTCTTGTATTTATTGATGATGTGACTGCTGACAAAAGCAGCAGGATGAACTCTGAAGTGTTTCGGGCAATATTATCTGCTCATATTCAGCCAAATGCTTCAGAACTCATTGGACGGCGCTTCACAGTGCAGATGGACAATGACCCAAAGCATACTGCAAAAGCAACCGAAGAGTTTTTTAAGGGAAAGAAGTGGAATGTTATGCAATGGACAAGTCGATCACCTGACCTGAATCCGATTGAGCATGCATTTCACTTGCTGAAGACAAAACTGAAGGGAAAATGCCCCAAGAACAAGCAGGAACTGAAGAAAGTTGCACTAGAGGCCTGGCAGAGTATCACCAGGAATGAAATCCAGCGTCTGGTGATGTCTATGCGTTTCTAGACTTCAGGCTGTAATTGACTGCAAAGGATTTGCAACCAACTATTAAAAAGTGAAAGTTTGATTTATAATTATTCTGTCCCATTACTTTTGGTCCCTTAACAAGTGGGAGGCACATATGCAAACTGTTGTAATTCCTACACCGTTCACCTGATTTGGAAATACCCTCAAATTAAAGCTGTCAGTCTGCAGTTAAAGCACATCTTGTTAGTTTCATTTCAAATCCATTGTGGTGGTGTATAGAGCCAAAAATGTTAGAATTGTGTCGATGTCCCAATATTTATGGACCTGACTGTAGCTCTCAGCTTTTCCCTGGCTCATGAGTATGTCCTATGCCATGGGTCTGGCAAGCTTCCCCCAGCAGGAGGTATGCACACCACACAGGTACTCACCTGACTACATAGTTGCATAGTCAGAATGGTCATAAAATGACACATGTCCATCAAGTTCAACTAAGAGCACCAACACTGTGTCAGCTCTTCTGCCCTGAGGACCTGCAGTATAAACCATGTGACCACAGGTCCTTCCACAGTAGGCATTATTTCCAAATTTTCCAGGCCCATCTTATATGTATATCAAGTTTAAAATGAAATATATATGCTTCCCACTTGCTGCCCTGATTATCCATTTTACACAAGGAAATAAAATGGCTTAGATCCCAATGGACTTCTCTCACATTCAAGCAAAAGTAAACTGCATCTCTTTTCACAGCTGTGATTTCTAAAATCAGAGCTAATAGACCAAATTGTAATAGACAGTGTATTACAAAATAGGAGAGCTGCATGTGCTCAATTCATTTAGTGATATTTAAAAAAAATACTATAAAACCACTTATGTCCTTAAGGAAATCATTGCCCTGCAAAGCATATGAAATATTAACTACAGTAGAAACAGAATGTCCTCAGCATTCTTGCACATTTCTTTCTATGTAGAATGTCTATTCCAATAGCATTTAGACATTGTGCATATAGAGAGACTCTTTTGCATCGACCTTGCTGATACATTTATATCACTAATACAGTTAAGCTGTACAGAATATATGCAAAGGAAAACTGGAGATCAGTGCACACAGCTACACATCTTTCCTTAGAGAGTGTTCAAATAGGTCACGATTCACACATTGCAGTCATGTGTCGCATGGCAAAACTGCATGCATTTACCACAAATTGCCTTCGTATTACCATGTGTTTATTTGCGTTTGCAACTAAAAGCGTATACGTTTGAGACCGTATTTGGAAAATTAACAGGATCACATGATAAAGCTGTGCTCAGACAAAAAGTATGTTTGTCAATGAAGAGCACTTTTTTCCAACCCCCCCATTTGACTAACAGCAAAGCAAATATAAAGCGGGTGGCTCTCGTATCCCAAGCACAGATATTATAGGGAAGCCCTGGATGGGGGAAGGGGTTTTGGAATCATGGACCATATGCCCTAGTAAAGCCGTGCACTACTTGCAGTGTGGCACACAAGAAGTGCCCATGCTATAGATATAGTTGACTGCCACTCAGTATAAAGCTGCATGGTGGCTAGTTGGCAGTAGTAACAGTACTGGACCAGTCTAAGCTATGAGCATGAGCTGCCGTAAGGTCACCACCTAATCGCTCATTATATACTTCAACTGCCTAAGTTAACTAGCCAAATGTCAGCACATGGGCTAGGAACTGTTGCTTCAGTAAATTCCTTCTGCATTTCTACACTCTAAATTAGTGTTTCATCAGGAGCGAAAGTGTTACATTAACAAAAAGCAAAGTAGTGCCAGCCACATCTGATGGTGTGTGGTAGCTCATCTGTCGCTGGTATGGTGGTTGCGTGGCTGCTGGAGACAAGCCTTTTTAACAGGGTGGCACCACCACTAGACCGACCCCCTCCCACACACCAGCAAGGGGAGGGGAGGCATGCATGGCACAAATTACACTCCCTCCTCAGATGCTGGACCTTGGTGTGTGTGGTTGCTCAATACAGAGGTGCAAACATACCTAGCGTTAAAAAAGAGATAATAGATAATCTCCCAGTGGAGAAGATTGAGGGTAGATCAGTGCCATACTGAGGGAGTAGGACATGCAGTTAGAATGCTCCAAGATTACCTGAGTATACCCAAGTGAGCAATAAAAGATGCTGTGCAAAGACTATCTCCCAGACAGTGGTCATAAAGAAAGCATATCTGCAATGCAATGTGGATAGCAATGTGTGCATTGTTTTTAAAAGAAGAAAAACTACCACAAGAGGACACAGTTTTAAACTAGAGGGGCAAAGGTTTAAAAGTAATATAAGGCTACTTTCACACTAGCGTTCGGAGCGGATCCGTCTGATGTTTCATCAGACGGATCCGCTCCGATAATGCAGACGTTTGCATCCGTTCAGAACGGATCCGTCTGCATTATTACTTAGAAAATTTTCTAAGTCTGAAAGTAGCCTGAGCGGATCCGTTCAGACTTTACATTGAAAGTCAATGGGGAACGGATCCGCTTGAAGATTGAGCCATATTGTGTCATCTTCAAGCGGATCCGTCCCCATTGACTTACATTGTAAGTGTGGACGGATCCGCTCGCCTCCGCACGGCCAGGCGGACACCCGAACGCTGCAAGCAGCGTTCAGGTGTCCGCTCACTGAGCGGAGCGGAGGCTGAGCGCTGGCAGGCGGATGCATTCTCAGTGGATCCGCCTCCACTGAGAATGCATTAGGGCCAGACGGATGCGTTCGGGGCCGCTCGTGAGCCCCTTCAAACGGAGCGCACGAGCAAACACCCGAACGCTAGTGTGAAAGTAGCCTAAGGAAGTATTACTTTACTGAGAGAGTAGTGGATGCATGGAATAGCCTTCCTGCAGAAGTGGTAGCTGCAAATACAGTGAAGGGGTTTAGGCATGCATGGGATAGGCATAAGGCTATCCTTCATATAAGATAGGGCCAGGGACTATTCATAGGATTCAGATATATTGGGCAGACTAGATGGGCCAAATGGTTCTTATCTGCCGACACATTCTATGTTTCTATGTTTCTATGTTTCTATGCATGGGCAAAGTGGTCCCATAAATGGTAAGAACAACATAGATTTACCATTTGGCCATATCATAGCATCTAAATCCACAATCATACTAATGACCAGTTGACTATGTTGCTCATTAATGTGATATAGTGACAATATCAGTTATCAGGAGAAGATGTAGAAATTAGACAGGAAGTCGGCACCAGTGGGAGGGTCGATGGTACCAGTAAAAGAGTTACACTAAGGGTCTCATGGTAAGGTGGCCATCCAAACTGTTATATGCCAGGCACCCCCACTTTGGTCACACAATTTGTAAGCAAAATGTCCATTGGGCCTCTTTTTGTAACAGTCCAGGTCCCCCCAAAGTGGGGAGAGCCGGATCACTTTGCTGGAATTGGATGGCCTAGGTGTCACCCTGATGGACTTTCACAATATGGTGTGTGATGGGATTGTCAAATTCTTTGTGGATATTATTCAGATGTTCCCCAGTATGCCATCTCACAGTTTTACTCATATATTGCAGGCCACAAGCAGGGGCGTAAATAGCATAGCAGCAGACTATGCGACTGCTATGAGACCCAGGGCAAGAGGGGGCCCAGTCTTAGTTGGGATTATCTCCTCTTCTACTGGAGGTGAAAACTTGGTCAGGACTCTACCCTCTAAAGCAGGGATGCTCAACCTGCGGCCCTCCAGCTGTTCCAAAACTACAACTCCCAGCATGCTTGAACAGCCTACAGCTATCAGGGCATGTTGTGAGTTGTAGTTTTGCAACAGCTGGGGGGCTGCAGTTTGGGAATCCGTGCTCTAAAAGAACAACTTTAAGCAAATGAGGCAGTGAAAAAATGGTCCAAGGGTCATTGAAAAGAGTTTAGGCAGAAACCCTTCTGTCCTGTGGGGTGGAAGGAGGCCCCGTTTGATCCTTGCTATGGGGCCCTTACTTCTCTATGTACGCCACTGGCCACAAGTAAATGTGGCAAGGTATGCCAGTACAATTGTTCTACAATCAATAGATCAACCTGATGTAGACGGTTCAATTAGCCACAGAACTTGCTCGTTTTAATGGACCCAAATGCAATGCATTGCAGCATCTCTAAGGGCCCACAATTCCATTGCTTAGCCAAGTGCATGAATTCGGAGCCTAATAGAAGCTATGAACCTGTCCACGAGGTTGCTACTTTGGCGATATGTTATCTCCAGGGTCTCTCCAACCAGATGTCCCTGACTGCAGGATCCTCCATTACCTCAAGAGGAATTCCCTTACTACCCTTTGAGCAGCATCACAAGTAGCAATGATACAGATATGAGCACCCCCTTATCTCTGGGTCTTGGTGTAAAGAGTGTTGATAGACCATAGTCCAGACTTGTTGAGGGTAGCAATATCCATTAAAGCACTAGCTGCCGCCTGAAAGGCCAAGATCATAGATTAATCACGACATACCCTGAGATACCAGTCCTTAGGTATACTTACCCTAAGGGCTTCAGAATGCCAGCTGTCCCAGCGCAAGAGACTTTTGGTAGCTGTACTCTTGCAGAATAGGGGGGTGCCAATTCTATCATCCAATTCCTTAAATATGGTGAGATCAACAAAGGTGATCTGGTTGGTATGGATCTCATAGAAGAATAGAAGCACCAGTAATTTACAATCAGTCTTCCATTGGCTCCTATACATGTTGTTTCCTGCACCTGACATGTAATCTTCTTTTAACCATTTTGTGATAATTTATCCAAAAATAATTACCGTAGAGGGAAATTTAACATAATTGATCATGTCCTTTATCCACCTAAAATGGCAACCAAATAATGTCGTTAAAGAAAAACATTTTACTGCCAGGTCCTCTTTAATAACCCAGATGTCAGAGGATCAGAGGGAAAGACTAAACTTACTGCCATACTTTTGTTTCCCACCCAGTGAAAGGGTGAGATATGCTCCCTTGCAATGATATAAAAATATATAAATAAGTAGTGGTGGGGCACTCTCTATAGTATTGAGAACAGTAGGGTTTATTAATAAATGTATAAAAGTAGATAAATATCCAAATGATCTATAATACAATTGATTTAGCAGCAATAATAATACGTAGAATACTCATAACGCAGTGTTCCTAAAAAGAATCTCCATCAATAGTCCATCAATAGATAGCCTCCAATAATTCAAATGGCTGGATGGAATACTAGTCATCCAGACCTACAATAGTATTAACTTGTCCACAATGTTAAAAGATATATCAAATGCGATTAAATTACAGCCAGATATCTTCTAAAATTCGAATCAGTGTGCCAGGTAATCTCCTCCAGTCTAAAGCGCAATCAAGCGCTAACAGTATTCAGAGCGGCGTCCCGCTCACTTGTTTGAGACAGCGGTGTCCCGCTGTATTATTCGGATAGTGCGATCGCTAACTTTCACAAAACTGACACGATCTAATTTTAGAAGATATCTGGCTGTAATTTAATCGCATTTGATATATCTGTTAACGTTGTGGACAAGTTAATACTATTGTAGGTCTGGATGACTAGTATTCCATCCAGCCATTGGGAATTATTGGAGGCTATCTATTGATGGACTATTGATGGAGATTCTTTTTAGGAACACTGCGTTATGAGTCTAATTATTCTACGTATTATTATTGCTGCTAAATCAATTGTATTATAGATCATTTGGATATTTATCTACTTTTATACATTTATTAATAAACCCTACTGTTCTCAATACTATAGAGAGTCCCCCACCACTACTTACTTACTTATTTTGATTCCTGTCACATTGGGTGTTATCTGTCAGTGGGTGCACCTCAAATTGATTCCTTGTCACCCTTGTGCGACATATCTCTAGTTTTATATATAAACATATACACTGAACAAAAATATAAACGCATCACTTTCGGTTTTGCTACCATTTTGCATGAGCTGAACTCAAAGATCTGAAACATTTTCTACATACACAAAAGACCCATTACTTTCAAATATTGTTCACAAATCTGTCTAAATCTGTGTTAGTGAGCACTTCTCCTTTGCCGAGATAATCCCTCCCACCTCACAGGTGTGGCATATCAAGGTGCTGATTAGACAGCATGAATATTACCCAGGTGTGCCTTAGAATGCCCACAATAAAAGACCACTTTGAAATGTGAAGTTTGATCACACAGCACAATGCCACAGATGTTGCAACGTTTGAGGGAGCGTGCAATTGGCATGCTGACTGCAGGAATGTCTACCAGAGCTGTTGCTCTTGCAACGAATGTTCATTTCTCTACTATAAGCCGTCTCCAAAGGCATTTCAGAGAATTTGGCAGTACATCCAACCGGCCTCACAACTGAAGACCACGTGTAACCACATCAGCCCAGGACCTCCACATCCAGCATGTTCACCTCCATGATCGTCTGAGACCAGCCATCCGGACAGCTGCAGCAACAATCGGTTTGCATAACCAAAGAATTTCTGCACAAACTGTCAGAAACCGTCTCATGGAAGCTCATCTGCATGCTCGTCGTCCTCATCGGGGTCTGGACCTGACTGCAGTTCGTCATTGTAACTGACTTGAGTGGGCAAATGCTCACATTCAATGGCGTCTGGCACATTGGAGAGGTGTTCTGTTCATGGATGAGTCCCGGTTTTCACTGTTCAGGGCAGATGGCAGACAGCGTGTGTGGCGTCGTGTGGGTGAGAGGTTTGCTGACGTCAACGTTGTGGAACGAGTGGTCCATGGTGGAGGTGGGGTTATGGTATAGGCAGGCGTATGTTATAGACAACGAACACATGTGCATTTTATTGATGGCATTTTGAATGCACAGAGATACCATGACAAGATCCTGAGGCCAATTGTTGTGCCATTCATCCACGACCATCACCTCATGTTGCAGCATGATAATGCACGGCCCCATATTGCAAGGATCTGTACACAATTCCTGGAAGCTGAAAACATCCCAGTTCTTGCATGGCCAGCATACTCAATGGATATGTCACCCATTGAGCATGTTTGGGATGCTCTGAATTGGAGTATATGACAGCATGTTCCAGTTTCTGCCAATATTCTGAAACTTCACCTGAAACTTCACACAACTATTGAAGAGGAGTAGACCAACATTCCACAGATCACAATCAACAACCTGATCAACTCTGACCGGTTTTCTGTCTGTCCCTCCCCCCCCCCCCCCCCCCCAGTAAGGCAAAACTGTGCACATTTCAGAGTGATCTTTTATTGTGGGCAGTCTAAGGCATGCCTGGGCAATATTCATGCTGTCTAATCAGCACCTTGATATGCCACACCTGTGAGTTGGGATGGATTATCTCAGCAAAGAAGAAGTGCTCAAGTCACTAACACAGATTTAGACAGATTTGTGAACAATATTTGAGAGTAATGGGTCTTTTGTTTATGTAGAAAATGTTTCAGATCTTTGAGTTCAGCTTATGCAAAATAGGAGCAAAACCGAAAGTGTTGCGTTTTATATTTTTGTTCAGTATATATATATATATATATATATATATATACAGTTGCAAGAAAAAGTATGTGAAGCCTTTGGAATGATATGGATTTCTGCACAAATTGGTCATAAAACGCGATCTGATCTTCATCTAAGTCACAACAATAGACAATCGCAGTCTGCTTAAACTAATAACACACAAATAATTAAATGTTACCATGTTTTTATTGAACACACCATGTAAACATTCACAGTGCAGGTGGAAAAAGTATGTGAACTGGTTGAACCTCCTTTGGCAGCAATAACTTCAACCAAACGTTTCCTGTAGTTGCAGATCAGATGTGCTCAATGATCAGGAGTAGGGATGAGCGAACCCGAACTGTATAGTTCGGGTTCGTACCGAATTTTGGGGTGTCCGTGACACGGACCCGAACCCGAACATTTTCGTAAAAGTCCGTGTTCGGGTTCGGTGTTCGGCGCTTTCTTGGCGCTTTTTGAAAGGCTGCAAAGCAACCAAACAACAAGCGTCATACTACTTGCCCCAAGAGGCCATCACAGCCTTGCCTACTATTGGCATGGCTGTGATTGGCCAGTGCAGCATGTGACCCAGCCTCTATATAAGCTTGGGTCACGTTGCGCTGCACGTCACTCTGCTGATTGAAGCATAGGGAGAGGTTGCAGCTGCGACGTTAGGGCGAGATTAGGCAGTGATTAACTCCTCCAAAAGACTTCATTCTGTGATCGATCTGCAGCTGTGGATCATTGAAGTGCTAATATTGACTTGCTCACTTTTTTGAGGCTGGCCAGAGCGTTTTTAGATCACTTTTTTTCTGGGGTGATCGGCGGCCATTTTGTGACTTGTGGTGCGCCAGCACAAGCTATCACCAAGTGTATTTAACCATCAATAGTGTGGTTATTTTGTGCTATATCCTACATCAGCTGCAGGCTGAGCCTGTGTCACCGAAGTGCATTTAACCATCAACAGTCTGGTTATTTTTTGGCCATATACTACATCAGCTGCAGGCTGAGCCTGTGTCACCGAAGTGCATTTAACCATCAACAGTCTGATTATTTTTTGGCCATATACTACATCTGGTGCAGGCTGAGCCTGTGTCACCCAAGTGCATTTAACCATCAACAGTGTGGTTATTTTTTGGCCATATATTACATCAGGGGCAAGTTGAGCCTGTCACCCAGCGCCTAAAAAATAGACCTGACATTTCTATTCAACCAAATCTGTACTGTTTTAGCTGGTCAAGTTATTTGTAGTGACCGTAAAAGCACATTTTTTGTTCTGGGTTGAAAAACTATTCCCAAATTTGCCATTCTCAAAATAACTAGTTTCTGGTATTTGAGGCCTACTTGAAATCTATCCCAAAAAGGATATCTTACATTGAAGGTACTGATAGTGTCATTCAGAAAAACCTAAGACACACGCTACCGTGCAGATAGAAGTCTGATTCTGAGATTAAACCTTAACTTGTCACACAGTGCAAAAAAAAACAGGTCTCACATTTCTATTCAAGCAAATCTGTACTGTTTTAGCTGGTCAAGTTATTTGTAGCGACCGTAAAAGCACATTTTTTTTTCTGGTTTGAAAAACTATTCCCAAATTTGCCATTCTCAAAATAACTAGTTTCTGGTATTTGAGGCCTACTTGAAATCTATCCCAAAAAGGATATCTTACATTGAAGGTACTGATAGTGTCATTCAGAAAAACCTAAGACACACGCTACCGTGCAGATAGAAGTCTGATTCTGTGATTAAACCTTAACCTGTCACACAGTGCAAAAAAAAAACAGGTCTCACATTTCTATTCAAGCAAATCTGTACTGTTTTAGCTGGTCAAGTTATTTGTAGCGACCGTAAAAGCCCTTTTTTTTCTGGATTGAAAAACTATTCCCAAATTTGCCATTCTCAAAATAACTAGTTTCTGGTATTTGAGGCCTACTTGAAATCTATCCCAAAAAGGATATCTTACATTGAAGGTACTGATAGTGTCATTCAGAAAAACCTAAGACACACGCTACCGTGCAGATAGAAGTCTGATTCTGAGATTAAACCTTAACCTGTCACACAGTGCAAAAAAAAACAGGTCTCACATTTCTATTCAAGCAAATCTGTACTGTTTTAGCTGGTCAAGTTATTTGTAGCGACCGTAAAAGCCCATTTTTTTTTCTGGGTTGAAAAACTATTCCCAAATTTGCCATTCTCAAAATAACTAGTTTCTGGTATTTGAGGCCTACTTGAAATCTATCCCAAAAAGGATATCTTACATTGAAGGTACTGATAGTGTCATTCAGAAAAACTTAAGACACACGCTACCGTGCAGATAGAAGTCTTATTCTGAGATTAAACCTTAACTTGTCACACAGTGCAAAAAAAAACAGGTCTCACATTTCTATTCAAGCAAATCTGTACTGTTTTAGCTGGTCAAGTTATTTGTAGCGACCGTAAAAGCACATTTTTTTTTCTGGTTTGAAAAACTATTCCCAAATTTGCCATTCTCAAAATAACTAGTTTCTGGTATTTGAGGCCTACTTGAAATCTATCCCAAAAAGGATATCTTACATTGAAGGTACTGATAGTGTCATTCAGAAAAACCTAAGACACACGCTACCGTGCAGATAGAAGTCTGATTCTGAGATTAAACCTTAACCTGTCACACAGTGCAAAAAAAAAAACAGGTCTCACATTTCTATTCAAGCAAATCCGTACTGTTTTAGCTGGTCAAGTTATTTGTAGCGACCGTAAAAGCCCTTTTTTTTCTGGGTTGAAAAACTATTCCCAAATTTGCCATTGTCAAAATTGTGGTGAACGGGAACAATGAGGAAAACATCTAATAAGGGACGCGGACGTGGACATGGTCGTGGTGGTGTTAGTGGACCCTCTGGTGCTGGGAGAGGACGTGGCCGTTCTGCCACAGCCACACGTCCTAGTGTACCAACTACCTCAGGTCCCAATAGCCGCCAGAATTTACAGGGATATTTGGTGGGGCCCAATGCCGTTCTAAGGATGGTAAGGCCTGAGCAGGTACAGGCATTAGTCAATTGGGTGGCCGACAGTGCATCCAGCACGTTCACATTATCTCCCACCCAGTCTTCTGCAGAAAGCGCACAGATGGCGCATGAAAACCAAGCCCATCAGTCTGTCACATCACCCCCATGCATATCAGGGAAACTGTCTGAGCCTCAAGTTATGCAGCAGTCTCTTATGCTGTTTGAAGACTCTGCTGCCAGGGTTTCCCAAGGGTTTTCTGGGTCTCCAAATTGTCCACGTGGCCAGAGTTACCGTGCAGATAGAAGTCTGATTCTGAGATTAAACCTTAACCTGTCACACAGTGCAAAAAAAAAAACAGGTCTCACATTTCTATTCAAGCAAATCCGTACTGTTTTAGCTGGTCAAGTTATTTGTAGCGACCGTAAAAGCCCTTTTTTTTCTGGGTTGAAAAACTATTCCCAAATTTGCCATTCTCAAAATTGTGGTGAACGGGAACAATGAGGAAAACATCTAATAAGGGACGCGGACGTGGACATGGTCGTGGTGGTGTTAGTGGACCCTCTGGTGCTGGGAGAGGACGTGGCCGTTCTGCCACAGCCACACGTCCTAGTGTACCAACTACCTCAGGTCCCAATAGCCGCCAGAATTTACAGGGATATTTGGTGGGGCCCAATGCCGTTCTAAGGATGGTAAGGCCTGAGCAGGTACAGGCATTAGTCAATTGGGTGGCCGACAGTGCATCCAGCACGTTCACATTATCTCCCACCCAGTCTTCTGCAGAAAGCGCACAGATGGCGCATGAAAACCAAGCCCATCAGTCTGTCACATCACCCCCATGCATATCAGGGAAACTGTCTGAGCCTCAAGTTATGCAGCAGTCTCTTATGCTGTTTGAAGACTCTGCTGCCAGGGTTTCCCAAGGGCATCCACCTAGCTCTTCACCAGGGGTGGAAGAGATAGAATGCACTAACGCACAACCACTTATGTTTCCTGATGATGAGGACATGGGAATACCACCTCAGCACGTCTCTGATGATGACGAAACACAGGTGCCAACTGCTGCGTCTTTCTGCAGTGTGCAGACTGAACAGGAGGTCAGGGATCAAGACTGGGTGGAAGACGATGCAGGGGACGATGAGGTCCTAGACCCCACATGGAATGAAGGTCGTGCCACTGACTTTCACAGTTCGGAGGAAGAGGCAGTGGTGAGACCGAGCCAACAGCGTAGCAAAAGAGGGAGCAGTGGGCAAAATCAGAACACCCGCCGCCAAGAGACTCCGCCTGCTACTGACCGCCGCCATCTGGGACCGAGCACCCCAAAGGCAGCTTCAAGGAGTTCCCTTGCATGGCACTTCTTCAAACAATGTGCTGACGACAAGACCCGAGTGGTTTGCACGCTGTGCCATCAGAGCCTGAAGCGAGGCATTAACGTTCTGAACCTTAGCACAACCTGCATGACCAGGCACCTGCATGCAAAGCATGAACTGCAGTGGAGTAAACACCTTAAAAACAAGGAAGTCACTCAGGCTCCCCCTGCTGCCTCTTCTGCTGCTGCCGCCTCGGCCTCTTCTGCTGCTGCCGCCGCCACGGCCTCTTCTGCTGCCGCCGCCTCGGCCTCTTCCTCTGCCTCTGGAGGAACGTTGGCACCTGCCGCCCAGCAAACATGGGATGTACCACCAACACCACCACCTGCGTCACCAAGCATCTCAACCATGTCACACGGCAGCGTTCAGCTCTCCATCTCACAAACATTTGAGAGAAAGCGTAAATTCCCACCTAGCCACCCTCAATCCCTGGCCCTGAATGCCAGCATTTCTAAACTACTGGCCTATGAAATGCTGTCATTTAGGCTGGTGGACACACACAGCTTCAAACAGCTCATGTCGCTTGCTGTCCCACAGTATGTTGTTCCCAGCCGCCACTACTTCTCCAAGAGAGCCGTGCCTTCCCTGCACAAACAAGTGTCCGATAAAATCAAGTGTGCACTGCGCAACGCCATCTGTGGAAAGGTCCACCTAACCACAGATACGTGGACCAGTAAGCACGGCCAGGGATGCTATATCTCCCTAACTGCACACTGTGTAAATGTAGTGGCGGCTGGGCCCCAGGCGAAAAGCTGTTTGGCGCACGTCCTTCCGCCGCCAAGGATCGCAGGGCAACATTCTTTGCCTCCTGTCTCCTCCTCCTCCTACTCAGCTTCCTCCTCCTCTTCTTCCACCTGCTCATCCAGTCAGCCACACACCTTCACCACCAACTTCAGCACAGCCCAGGGTAAACGTCAGCAGGCCATTCTGAAACTCATATGTTTGGGGGACAGGCCCCACACCGCACAGGAGTTGTGGCGGGGTATAGAACAACAGACCGACGAGTGGTTGCTGCCGGTGAGCCTCAAGCCCGGGCTGGTGTGCGATAATGGGCGAAATCTCGTTGCAGCTTTGGGACTAGCCGGTTTGACGCACATCCCTTGCCTGGCGCATGTGCTTAATTTGGTGGTGCAGAAGTTCATTCGCAACTACCCCGACATGTCAGAGCTGCTGCATAAAGTGCGGGCCGTCTGTTCGCGCTTCCGGCGTTCACACCCTGCCGCTGCTCGCCTGTCTGCGCTACAGAGTAACTTCGGCCTTCCCGCTCACCGCCTCATATGCGACGTACCCACCAGGTGGAACTCCACCTTGCATATGCTGGATAGACTGTGCGAGCAGCAGCAGGCCATAGTGGAGTTTCAGCTGCAGCACGCACGGGTCAGTCGCACTGTGGATCAGACACACTTCACCACCAATGACTGGGCCTCCATGCGAGACCTGTGTGCCCTGTTGCGCTGTTTCGAGTACTCCACCAACATGGCCAGTGGCGATGACGCCGTTATCAGCGTTACAATACCACTTCTATGTCTCCTTGAGAAAACACTTAGGGCGATGATGGAAGAGGAGGTGGCCCAGGAGGAAGAGGAGGAAGAGGGGTCATTTTTAGCACTTTCAGGCCAGTCTCTTCGAAGTGACTCAGAGGGAGGTTTTTTGCAACAGCAGAGGCCAGGTACAAATGTCGCCAGACAGGGCCCACTACTGGAGGACGAGGAGGACGAGGATGAGGAGGAGGTGGAGGAGGATGAGGATGAAGCATGTTCACAGCGGGGTGGCACCCAAAGCAGCTCGGGCCCATCACTGGTGCGTGGCTGGGGGGAAACACAGGACGATGACGATACGCCTCCCACAGAGGACAGCTTGTCCTTACCTCTGGGCAGCCTGGCACACATGAGCGACTACATGCTGCAGTGCCTGCGCAACGACAGCAGAGTTGCCCACATTTTAACGTGTGCGGACTACTGGGTTGCCACCCTGCTGGATCCCCGGTACAAAGACAATGTGCCCACCTTACTTCCTACACTGGAGCGTGATAGGAAGATGCGTGAGTACAAGCGCACGTTGGTAGACGCGCTACTGAGAGCATTCCCAAATGTCACAGGGGAACCAGTGGAAGCCCAAGGCGAAGGCAGAGGAGGAGCAAGAGGTCGCCAACGCAGCTGTGTCACGGCCAGCTCCTCTGAGGGCAGGGTTAGCATGGCAGAGATGTGGAAAAGTTTTGTCACCACGCCACAGCTAACTGCACCACCACCTGATACGGAACGTGTTAGCAGGAGGCAACATTTCACTAACATGGTGGAACAGTACCTGTGCACACCCCTCCACGTACTGACTGATGGTTCGGCCCCATTCAACTTCTGGGTCTCCAAATTGTCCACGTGGCCAGAGTTAGTCTTTTATGCCTTGGAGGTGCTGGCCTGCCCGGCGGCCAGCGTTTTGTCTGAACGTGTATTCAGCACGGCAGGGGGCGTCATTACAGACAAACGCAGCCGCCTGTCTACAGCCAATGTGGACAAGCTGACGTTCATAAAAATGAACCAGGCATGGATCCCACAGGACCTGTCCATCCCTTGTGCAGATTAGATATTAACTACCTCCCCTTAACAATATATTATTCTACTCCAGGGCACTTCCTCATTCAATACTATTTTTAATTTCATTTTACCATTATATTGCGGGGCAACCCAAAGTTGAATGAACCTCTCCTCTGTCTGGGTGCCGGGGCCTAAATGTGTGACAGTGGCCTGTTCCAGTGGTGGGTGACGTGAAGCCTGATTCTCTGCTATGACATGAAGACTTATTCTGTGCTGACATGAAGCCAGATTCTCTGTTACGCGACCTCTCTCCTCTGCCTGGGTGCCTGGGCCCAAATATGTGACAGTGGCCTGTTCCAGTGGTGGGTGACGTGAAGCCTGATTCTCTGCTATGACATGAAGACAGATTCTGCGCTGACATAAGGCCAGATTCTCTGTTACGGGACCGCTCTCCTCTGTCTGGGTGCCGGGGCCTAAATGTGTGACAGTGGCCTGTTCCAGTGGTGGGTGACGTGAAGCCTGATTCTCTGCTATGACATGAAGACAGATTCTGTGCTGACATAAGGCCAGATTCTCTGTTACGCGACCTCTCTCCTCTGCCTGGTTGCCTGGGCCTAAATGTGTGACAGTGGCCTGTTCCAGTGGTGGGTGACGTGAAGCCTGATTTTCTGCTATGACATGAAGACAGATTCTGCGCTGACATAAGGCCAGATTCTCTGTTACGGGACCGCTCTCCTCTGTCTGGGTGCCGGGGCCTAAATGTGTGACAGTGGCCTGTTCCAGTGGTGGGTGACGTGAAGCCTGATTCTCTGCTATGACATGAAGACAGATTCTGCGCTGACATAAGGCCAGATTCTCTGTTACGGGACCGCTCTCCTCTGTCTGGGTGCCGGGGCCTAAATGTGTGACAGTGGCATGTTCCAGTGGTGGGTGACGTGAAGCCTGATTCTCTGCTATGACATGAAGACAGATTCTGTGCTGACATAAGGCCAGATTCTCTGTTACGGGACCGCTCTCCTCTGTCTGGGTGCCGGGGCCTAAATGTGTGACAGTGGCCTGTTCCAGTGGTGGGTGACGTGAAGCCTGATTCTCTGCTATGACATGAAGACAGATTCTGTGCTGACATAAGGCCAGATTCTCTGTTACGGGACCGCTCTCCTCTGCCTGGGTGCCGGGGCCTAAATGTGTGACAGTGGCCTGTTCCAGTGGTGGGTGACGTGAAGCCTGATTCTCTGCTATGACATGAAGACAGATTCTGTGCTGACATAAGGCCAGATTCTCTGTTACGCGACCTCTCTCCTCTGCCTGGGTGCCTGGGCCTAAATATGTGACAGTGGCATGTTCCAGTGGTGGGTGACGTGAAGCCTGATTCTCTGCTATGACATGAAGACAGATTCTGTGCTGACATAAGGCCAGATTCTCTGTTACGCGACCTCTCTCCTCTGCCTGGGTGCCTGGGCCTAAATGTGTGACAGTGGCCTGTTCCAGTGGTGGGTGACATGAAGCCTGATTCTCTGCTATGACATGAAGACAGATTCTGCGCTGACATAAGGCCAGATTCTCTGTTACGCGACCTCTCTCCTCTGCCTGGGTGCCTGGGCCTAAATATGTGACAGTGACCTGTTCCAGTGGTGGGTGACGTGAAGCCTGATTCTCTGCTATGACATGAAGACAGATTCTGCGCTGACATAAGGCCAGATTCTCTGTTACGGGACCACTCTCCTCTGTCTGGGTGCCGGGGCCTAAATGTGTGACAGTGGCCTGTTCCAGTGGTGGGTGACGTGAAGCCTGATTCTCTGCTATGACATGAAGACAGATTCTGTGCTGACATAAGGCCAGATTCTCTGTTACGCGACCTCTCTCCTCTGCCTGGGTGCCTGGGCCTAAATATGTGACAGTGGCCTGTTCCAGTGGTGGGTGATGTGAAGCCTGATTCTCTGCTATGACATGAAGACAGATTCTGCGCTGACATAAGGCCAGATTCTCTGTTACGGGACCGCTCTCCTCTGTCTGGGTGCCGGGGCCTAAATGTGTGACAGTGGCCTGTTCCAGTGGTGGGTGACGTGAAGCCTGATTCTCTGCTATGACATGAAGACAGATTCTGTGCTGACATAAGGCCAGATTCTCTTTTACGGGACCGCTCTCCTCTGTCTGGGTGCCGGGGCCTAAATGTGTGACAGTGGCCTGTTCCAGTGGTGGGTGACGTGAAGCCTGATTCTCTGCTATGACATGAAGACAGATTCTGTGCTGACATAAGGCCAGATTCTCTGTTACGGGACCGCTCTCCTCTGCCTGGGTGCCGGGGCCTAAATGTGTGACAGTGGCCTGTTCCAGTGGTGGGTGACGTGAAGCCTGATTCTCTGCTATGACATGAAGACAGATTCTGTGCTGACATAAGGCCAGATTCTCTGTTACGCGACCTCTCTCCTCTGCCTGGGTGCCTGGGCCTAAATATGTGACAGTGGCATGTTCCAGTGGTGGGTGACGTGAAGCCTGATTCTCTGCTATGACATGAAGACAGATTCTGTGCTGACATAAGGCCAGATTCTCTGTTACGCGACCTCTCTCCTCTGCCTGGGTGCCTGGGCCTAAATGTGTGACAGTGGCCTGTTCCAGTGGTGGGTGACATGAAGCCTGATTCTCTGCTATGACATGAAGACAGATTCTGCGCTGACATAAGGCCAGATTCTCTGTTACGCGACCTCTCTCCTCTGCCTGGGTGCCTGGGCCTAAATATGTGACAGTGACCTGTTCCAGTGGTGGGTGACGTGAAGCCTGATTCTCTGCTATGACATGAAGACAGATTCTGCGCTGACATAAGGCCAGATTCTCTGTTACGGGACCACTCTCCTCTGTCTGGGTGCCGGGGCCTAAATGTGTGACAGTGGCCTGTTCCAGTGGTGGGTGACGTGAAGCCTGATTCTCTGCTATGACATGAAGACAGATTCTGTGCTGACATAAGGCCAGATTCTCTGTTACGCGACCTCTCTCCTCTGCCTGGGTGCCTGGGCCTAAATATGTGACAGTGGCCTGTTCCAGTGGTGGGTGATGTGAAGCCTGATTCTCTGCTATGACATGAAGACAGATTCTGCGCTGACATAAGGCCAGATTCTCTGTTACGGGACCGCTCTCCTCTGTCTGGGTGCCGGGGCCTAAATGTGTGACAGTGGCCTGTTCCAGTGGTGGGTGACGTGAAGCCTGATTCTCTGCTATGACATGAAGACAGATTCTGTGCTGACATAAGGCCAGATTCTCTTTTACGGGACCGCTCTCCTCTGTCTGGGTGCCGGGGCCTAAATGTGTGACAGTGGCCTGTTCCAGTGGTGGGTGACGTGAAGCCTGATTCTCTGCTATGACATGAAGACAGATTCTGTGCTGACATAAGGCCAGATTCTCTGTTACGGGACCGCTCTCCTCTGTCTGGGTGCCGGGGCCTAAATGTGTGACAGTGGCCTGATCCAGTGGTGTGTGACGTAAAGCCTGATTCTCTGCTATGACATGAAGACAGATTCTGCGCTGACATAAGGCCAGATTCTCTGTTACGCGACCTCTCTCCTCTGCCTGGGTGCCTGGGCCTAAATATGTGACAGTGGCCTGTTCCAGTGGTGGGTGACGTGAAGCCTGATTCTCTGCTATGACATGAAGACAGATTCTGTGCTGACATAAGGCCAGATTCTCTGTTACGGGACCGCTCTCCTCTGTCTGGGTGCCGGGGCCTAAATGTGTGACAGTGGCCTGTTCCAGTGGTGGGTGACGTGAAGCCTGATTCTCTGCTATGACATGAAGACAGATTCTGCGCTGACATAAGGCCAGATTCTCTGTTACGGGACCGCTCTCCTCTGTCTGGGTGCCGGGGCCTAAATGTGTGACAGTGGCCTGTTCCAGTGGTGGGTGACGTGAAGCCTGATTCTCTGCTATGACATGAAGACAGATTCTGTGCTGACATAAGGCCAGATTCTCTGTTACGGGACCGCTCTCCTCTGTCTGGGTGCCGGCGCCTAAATGTGTGACAGTGGCCTGTTCCAGTGGTGGGTGACGTGAATCCTGATTCTCTGCTATGGCATGAAGAGACTGATTCTGTGCTGACATGAAGCCAGATTCTTTGCTATGGCATGAAGAGACTGATTCTCTGCTGACGTGAAGCCAGATTCTCTGCTATGGGACCTCTGTCCAATTGATATTGGTTCATTTTTATTTTTTTTATTTTTATTTTAATTAATTTCCCTATCCACATTTGTTTGCAGGGGATTTACCTACATGTTGCTGCCTTTTGCAGCCCTCTAGCTCTTTCCTGGGCTGTTTTACAGCCTTTTTAGTGCCCAAAAGTTTGGGTCCCCATTGACTTCAATGGGGTTCGGGTTCGGGACGAAGTTCGGTTCGGGTTCGGATCCCGAACCCGAACATTTCCGGGAAGTTCGGCCGAACTTCTCGAACCCGAACATCCAGGTGTTCGCTCAACTCTAGTCAGGAGTAATTTTTGACCATTCCTCTTTACAGAACTGTTTCAGTTCAGCAATATTCTTGGAATGTCTGGTGTGAATCGCTTTCTTGAGGTCATGCCACAGCATCTCAATCGGGTTGAGGTCCGGACTCTGACTGGGCCACTCCAGAAGGCGTATTTTCTTCTGTTTAAGCCATTCTGTTGTTGATTTACGTCTATGCTTTGGGTCGTTGTCCTGTTGCAACACGCATCTTCTGTTGAGCTTCAGCTGGTGGACAGATGGACTTAAGTTCTCCTGCAAAATGTCTCGATAAACTTGGGAATGAATTTTTCCTTCGATGATAGCAATCCGTCCAGGCCCTGACGCAGCAAAGCAGCCCCAAACCATGATGACCCCACAACCATACTTCACAGTTGGGATGAGGTTTTGATGTTGGTGTGCTGTGCCTCTTTTTCTCCACACATAGTGTTGTGTGTTTCTTCCAAACAACTCAACTTTGGTTTCATCTGTCCACAGAATATTTTGCCAGTACTGCTGTGGAACATCCAGGTGCTCTTGTGCAAACTGTAAATGTGCAGCAATGTGTTTTTTTTGGACAGCAGTGGCTTCCTCTTTGGTATCCTCCCATGGAATCTATTCTTGTTTAGTGTTTTACGTATCGTAGATTCGGTAACAGGATGTTAGCATATGCCAGAGACTTTTGTAAGTCTTTAGCTGACACTCTAGGATTCTTCTTCACCTCATTGAGCAGTCTGCGCTGTGCTCTTGCAGTCATCTTTACAGGACGGCCACCTCTAGGGAGAGTAGCAGCAGTGCTGAACTTTCTCCATTTATAGACAATTTGTCTTACCGTGGACTGAAGAACAGCAAGGCTTTTGGAGATACTTTTATAACCCTTTCCATCTTTATGCAAGTCAACAATTCTTAATCGTAGGTCTTCTCAGAGCTCTTTTGTGCGAGGCATCATTCACATCAGGCAATACTTCTTGTGAAAAGCAAACCCAGAACTGGTGTGTGTTTTTTATAGGGCAGGGCAGCTGTAACCAACACCTCTAATCTTATCTCATTGATTGGACTCCAGTTGGCTGACACCTCACTCCAATTAGCTTTTGGAGATGCCATTAGTCTAGGGGTTCACATACTTTTTCCACCTGCACTATAAATGTTTACATGGTGTGTTCAATAAAAACATGGTAACATTTAATTATTTGTGTGTTATTAGTTTAAGCAGACTGTGATTGTCTATTGTTGTGACTTAGATGAAGATCAGATCACATTTTATGACCAATCTGTGCAGAAATCCATATCATTCCAAATGGTTCACATACTTTTTCTTGCACCTGTATATAAACCTATGACTTAATATTTTTATTTACAGAATACAGACTGATTAACTCTACTAGATACAAAAGATTGGTTGTTAAAACTCCGTCCTTATTTTCCCATTGGGAAATGTTTAAAGAGGTTGTCAGAGATCAGAATATTGATCACACCTGACACTCAGCACCCCCCACAGATCAGCTGTTTGAAGGTACTAGGGCACTTGTATGAGCACCGTGGCCTTATCATTGCTCACATGGGTTCATCTCCTTAAAGATAGGCCGTTAATATTCTGACCCTGGTAAACACCTTAAGAATTATCAATGGATCTCAATGAGATTTATAGGCTCTATCTAAAGCCATCAGTTTTAAAAGACACATTTTTAAGGAACCTGACCAGATAAAAGTAATTCAAATCTGCTGATTTCAGTAAGATTTACCAGCTATCTCAACCTCCCAACTCATGCCTAATCGACAGGTCCCAGATGAGATAAGCTGCTGCCAGAAATTTCCAGTAGCTGCTTTTTCACCTCATTTGTTGAAATAAACATGCATGGTCAATGGCTGTTTCAAGTGTATGGTAGACTTTAGTCTTTTTGTAGTGTTGGAGGAAACAGGAGTACCCAGTGGAATGTGAAAGAACAGGAAGGGTCATATATCTTCATGCAAATTCTCTTGTCAAATTTAACTCCACTGCATCTAAGAAACCAATGCCAACCCTTGAGCTTAAGTTTCAGAGCACAAGAAAATCTAGTTAATTAAAAATTAAGATTGTTTTTGTAGTAAATTTATTATAATTAATGATATAGAAAGGCTTTAAAAATCCAAAATTAAAGTATGGCTAAAGTCACAGGATACACTGTCACATGAACATTCAACACTATTGACAATTCTGCAAAAATAAGAAGTAAAATGTAAAGTTGTGAAAAATGAGTTGTGAATGTGTGATGGTTATACAATAATATTGTGTTGAAAAAAGTCTGGTTATTTCTGGAGATTCATGTAGAGTATATCTATTGGGTTGGATGCTGCTTTTTCTGCATGAGGACCAAGCCTTATACACTAAAGTACCACAATATAATTCCTTCTTTGTAAGCATCATATATACACTTATATTCCCTCCTGAATTCCTTCCTGATTTGTTGGTCCTTCCTTTGTCTGTTTTCTCTCTCTATCTAGTGCTCTAATAATGCATATTGAATGGTTCCTGAATCTTGAACTTTTTCCTTTCCCCATTTTATTTTGCATTGTCTCTTCTTCTAGCTCTTCATATTCATGCTTCATTTAGCATTTCTTTAACTGGCTTGCAAAGATTATTACACTATTACATCTTGACACTTTCTCTGCTTTATGCTTTCACTTTTTTCTAATATTTACTTCTTCCACATTCCTATTCCATGCTTTTCAGGAAAAGAAGAATATGCGGCTACATTCCGAGGAAACGAGTTCTTCTGTTATGATTTGTCCCACAGCCCAATTCAGAGCAGCGCTGATGAAATTACCCTCTCCTTTAAAACCCTCCAGCGGAATGGACTGATGCTCCATACAGGAAAGTCTGCAGATTATGTCAACCTTTCATTGAAGAGTGGTGCCGTGTGGTTGGTCATCAACCTTGGATCAGGGGCCTTTGAGGCCCTAGTGGAACCCGTCAATGGAAAATTCAATGACAACAGCTGGCATGACGTCCGTGTCACAAGGAATCTTCGGCAGGTATGTCTTAAATGTTTCTTTACTGTAGAATACTTTCATTAGATACATATGCTATCATGAAGTGTTCAATTCTAAACATGATAGGCTTCAGGTACTGGTGAAGGGAAACATTATGCTATAGGCAGCTCCTTTTATCTCTCAAGTGGCCGTAGACGTAACTTAAAGCTGCAATTTTGTATTGCAAAATCTATAAAAGACCCAAAAACTAAAACATTTGCTTCATAATAATGGTCTTCTCATGTGGGGCAGAGGGACTTTTGAGTCACTTCATGCTTCACAGCAACCACAACCTCTACAACTTTGTGTGTGGTAGACTCTAGTTGTAATGCAAAGACCTATGAAATGGGTAAACAGAAAAAGTACATTGTGTAGCCTTCCTCTTTTGTCCATTCTGATCCTGGCATAGCCATGGTCAAGCTGTTATCTTTCTTCAGAAGTGAAATCAATCAGTCAATCACTGGTTTATTCATAACTTATTGGAGAAAATCCCATCACAACTTCACAAGAGGTTAGGGATTTTTCTAGTAATGCTAGGTTCACATCTTCATTTCAATTGGTATTCTGTTCTGGCATAGGAAGAGAATACCAGAATTGATGACTCAGCATATGCAGGAAACCGCCAGCGAACACTGGTATTCTGCCAGACAAAATGCTATTGCAGGCAGAATGCCGGTACTCATGCCGGAAACCCCTTTATATTGAATGGAATCCATTGGACACCAGCAGTGTACGGCCTATACTAGATACTCGAACTTAAACACAAATGTAAGATTAGCCTAAGGCCTACTTCACACATCAGTTTTTTGGTCTGATTTCCATTAGTGATTGTGAGCCAAAATCAGGAGTGGAGGCTACGCAAAACTAAGTTACACTGGAAAGATTTGCACCTGGTTTATGTTTTGACCTGCACTTAGTTTGGCTCACAATCACTGATGGAAATCACTGACCAAAACACAGGTATTTTATCTAGGCCTCAAGGTTTTAAATTTTTATAAAACGTGCCATTTAAAGGGAATCTGTCACCATGAGAATGCAGTGTGCTCTTCAAGCAGCATGTTATAGAGCAGGAGGAGCTGAGTATAGTCATATGGAAAAAGATTCACTACAACTTGTAATTTATTCATTTAAATCTCAGCTCTTATGCTTAGGAGTCATGTGGTCGGTCCTACTGAGTGGTTGACAGCCTTCCTTCTACACTTAGCTATTCAGCTAGCTGTCAGTCACTGAGTGCCTCTGCCCACATGACTCCTAAGTATAAAAATAATGAGGTTTAAATGAATAAACTGCAAGTTTTTGTTGATTTTTTTTTTGCCAACAAAACTAAATATCAATCTACTTGCAACATGCTGAATGCAGATTGCACTGCATTTTCATGGTGACAAGTAGGGATGAGCGAATCGACTTCGGCTGAAACATCCAAAGACGATTTGCATAATACTTCATTAGAATACTGTACGGAGCGAGTGCTCCGTACAGTATTAGAATGTATTGACTCATATGAGCCGAAGTTATTATTTCCCGAACTCGGGTTCGGTTTCAAGTGGTACGTTGGGAAACGCAGGAAACACTTTTTTACAGTAGAAATTGATTTATGAAGTTATTATGTGAAGTCTCGCGAGACTTTGCGCAGTAATAACTTCGGCTCATATGAGCCAATACATTCTAATACTGTAAGGAGCAAATCGTCTTTGGATGTTTCATCCGAAGTCAATTCGCTCATCCCTACTGACAAGTTACCTTTAATTTTCCGTGGATTGCATGCCAAAAACAAACAATTCATTTGAACACAGTTGTTACCTATGGTGTATATGTTGTATGGCACAAGCTGGACAACATGTTTAACGCCCGTGGGAAGATGCTTGTAACAAATTGGGATCAGATGCTGCAGACTCTTACTGTATGCTAATATTATATAATGAGAAGTGAGAGTACTGAATACACATCAACAGTACCAAATCTGCCGGTGTCCAGTTGTTTTCCATTTATGTTAAGGCCTCTTTACATGGACAACTGTGCAGACAATTATCGGGAACAAACTTTTCAGGTGGGAAGTGCATTTACATGCAGCAATCATCGCGTCTATATGGGCAAGAGTGATCATTATTTACATTACTTGACCCTACAAAGATTAATTTTTTCTGGGCAGAAGATCCCTGTTTACACAGCACAATCTGCTATCCCGAAATGATAATTTAGGTGTCTACATCAATGATGCTTTCATCTGATGTGATCGGGCAATCAGGAAGGAAAACTTGTAGGAATCTTTCTTTTCTGAGTATTGCCCTAATTTGTATCCCCTGTAAAGGGGCCTTAACTGAGAATTGATGGGGGGGTGGGGATGTACACACTCGTTCACATATTTCCTATATATTGTTCACTCTAGCTGTGTAGCTATAAACATGCACACATGCTTGATCCAAGTGAACATGTTTATGGTGGAGTTGGCTGATCACGTTACAGAAAACAAAAGCTTTCAAAAGCCTAATATCGATTTCTAAATGTTTATTACCGGTATATTTTAATATAAAATTTGGATTTCAATTAAAGGGGTTATCCGAGACTGAAAACTGTCCCCCATATGCCCTGGCCCCTCACATTGAATATACTCTGAGCTCCCCGCGCCGCTCCTGGTCCCCACACCACCACTGCTGCTTCTCCCTGTGCGTGGATGAAAACATCCGGTGTCCAGCGTCACCCACAATGCTAGGGAGGCTCGTCCCTGTCATGTCTGCCATTGGCTGTTCCACCCGACACTGGATGTTTTCATCCGTGCACAGGGAGACGCAGTATATTCAATGTGACGGGCCCGGGCGTATGGTGGACCCCCATTAACTTTCAGAGTTATAATCTGTCTATCTATTATCTATCTATCTGTTTTTATTCTCATTATAAAAAAGTATTGTTTTAATTACCAATATTACCATGCTGTGTTTAAATGATTAAGAAATTCTGGAACATGCATTGACAAGTTAAATTTAATTCGTTAAAATTTATATTTTTACCACAGGTAAACATGGTGAGATTAAGTTTACGTTTTGCTTCTTATATGTTTTTTTTTTTAAACCAATTCCTTAATTAAAACCACTGGCATTCTGTTCCTTAAAGGGGTTTTCAGAGGTGGTCAAATAATTGCCTAAGGCTGCGTTCACACGGGCGAGATTTCCGCGCGGGTGCAATGCGGTAGGTGAACGTATTGCACCCGCACTAAATCCCGACCTATTCATTTCAATGGGGCTGTTTAGATGAGCGGTGATTTTCACGCATCACTTGTGCGTTGCGTGAAAATCGCAGCATGCTCTATATTCTGCGTTTTTCACGCAACGCAGGCCCCATAGAAGTGAATGGGGTTGCGTAAAAATCGCAAGCAAGTGCGGATGCGGTGCGATTTTCACGCACGGTTGCTAGGAGACGATCGGGATGGAGACCCGATCATTATTATTTTCCCTTATAACATGGTTATAAGGGAAAATAATAGCATTTTGAATACAGAATGCATAGTAAACTAGCGCTGGAGGGGTTAAAAATAAATAAATAATAATTTAACTCACCTTAGTCCACTTGATCGCGTAGCCGGCATCTCCTTCTGTCTCCTTTGCTGAACAGGTACGTCACTCCAGGCATCACATGATCCATCACATGATCTTTTACCATGGTGATGGATCATGTGATGACTGGAGTGACGTCACCAAAGGTCCTTTACCTGTAATTAATGCTCACCACAGGTCCTGTTCAGCAAAGGAGACAGAAGGAGATGCCGGGCTACCCGATCAAGTGGACTAAGGTGAGTTAAATTATTATTATTATTTTTTAACCCCTCCAGCGCTAGTTTACTATGCATTCTGTATTCAGAATGCTATTATTTTCCCTTATAACTATGTTATAAGGGGAAATAATACAATCTACAGAACACCGATCCCAAGCCCGAACTTCTGTGAAGAAGTTCGGGTTTGGGTACCAAACATGCGCGATTTTTCTCACGCGAGTGCAAAACGCATTACAATGTTTTGCACTCGCGCGGAAAAATCGCGGGTGTTCCCGTAACGCACACGCACATTTTCCCGCAACGCCCGTGTGAACCCAGCCTAAGGGGATAATGTGATAAAGTAATCAAAAAATCAATACTTACCCGTTTATTCCCGCACTGTTCCAACACCACCACTATGGTCCTTCCGATTGGTCTCTGTCTACTTGATGTGGAGTATAGGAATGTGGCTATTGCAGACAATCAATGACCTCATCTTATTGTTTACTTATAAGGCCAGTGATTGGCTGCAGTGGGTATAAAGGCACATCCCCACTGCAGCCAGAGACTGGCAATGAGAACCGTAACTTTGGTGCAGAAATGGCAAGAGAATAAATAAGCAATTTTTTGTCCACCTCAGAAAATCCCATTACAGAGAATAGCAACTCAAATATGAAAATAAATGGACGTTGTGTTCACAGTTAGCCTCTCCCAGTAGGATGAGTGTTAAATAAACATTGCTCTTGTGAGATAAAAGAAGAAAAAAAAAACGGTATGAAACCTTCCAAGTAAATCTCCAAACAAATAGCTAAAGCTCAAAGGGGTCTCATTACAGACTTTGATGACATATTTCTAGCATCTGCCACCAATGTCCAATTGGTGGAAGCCTGACCGTTGTGACCTCTGCAGATTACAAGTACAGAGTGGCATTGACACTAGAAAAGTATCATGCCACTTTTTCTCAGAAACCATATGGTCCCTATTGATGACAGAAACCCAAGCATGAGGTATAGAAAAAGCTGTGTGGACATGCACAGCCACATCATTCAAATGACCAGTCACAGTCTTCAGACCCCGATCAATTGGACACTGATGGTATGTATGCTATTGGTGTTTTTGTGAGGGTACCTCTTTAGGCATTAGCTATTTATAAGGTTATCATTAGCATTTATGGCAGTCAACATTTCATATTATATTTGCCTTATCCAGCTATTCAGTTGTGGTGTCCTCTTCCAATCTTGACTAAACAGCAAAAGTTGCTGTGATCTAGGTATCTAGTCCTATATCAGGGTAAGACTACTTTTACACTAGGGTTTTTGCTGGATCCAGCAGGGTTCAACAAAAAGCGCTTCTGTTACGGATAATACAACCATCTGCATCTGTTATGAACGGATCCGGTTGTATTATCTTTAACATAGCAAGGACGGATCCGTCAATGGGGGGCCAATCCGTTTTCGATTGTGGCAGATTGTGGCAGAGAAAACGGATCCGTCCCCATTGACTTGCTTTGCGGGTCATGACGGATCCGTCTTGCTCCGCATCCCAGGACGGAAAGCAAACTACAACATGTTGCGGTTTGCTTTCCGGTAGGAGAAAATACCGTAAAATATTGAAAGTGTGAAAGTAGCCTAACCTTTATTGTTTAGTCAAGATTGGATGAGGACAACACAACTGAATAGCTTGATAGGGCAAATATTTTCTCAGTGTTGCACCTGTTACAATATGAGCCATCACATTTCTGTGGAGTAACTGTCTGAGATTAGAAAAAACATGGATGATTTGTTTCTGAAGCAGTGCCACTCATGCCTTGTGGCTGGTGCTGATATTGCAGCTTGGCCTCATTCAAATCTAGCCTGTGGACCAGAGTGGTAATGTTTCTGGAACAAGCAGCCATATCTTACTGTATTCTAGCATTTTAATTCCCCATAAGTACAAACAGCTGTTATTACATGTGGATCCTTACAGGTCCCAATATTTGTATAGGTATGTGAGATTTACTTCTAACCTTTGTATTTAAGGATATAGTAAATGCTTTGTTGCCTAAAATAACTACTGTTTTTTCTTCTATATAGCCTGAATTATTTATGCCCTGATATGGTGATATTTTAAGTACTATACAAAAAAATACAAGCAGAAATGTTCATGGTCATTCACGTTTTATCTTTTTACCTGTCCTTTTAGCCTTCCATTTAAAATATTTCTGTATCTAGATCCCTTAGCCCTCATTCTTTTTGCTCCACCCCCCTCTGTCCTGATTTCTCTTACTTGCTCCCTCTTCAAATTTTTCTAAATATTTTTCCAAGTGGAATATAGACCTTTCCTCCATTTTTCTAATTCTAGCCTGTATTAGTTTAAAACAGATAGGTGAATTATGGGATGGGGGGGAACCAGGAGGATGAAGGGAAGGGGTAAGCCTCCTTCCTTCTCCCCATTTGTATTATCTTTTTTTTTATTTATTTTTTATTTTTTATTCTCTTTCCACTCGTGATAAAGCATGCAGGCATCGGACATGCTCTGGTAAACAAACTCCATTACCTGGTAGATATCACTCCAATTGTACCCCTGGGGTTTATTCCAGCTCCTGTCTTCTGTTCCGTTCACAGCTCAAATACCAAAAGTCCTTCAACCACTGTACCCTTTCACCTCCCACCCTCAAACTGTATTCTTTACAAAATCCTTACTACCTCTCTTACAAGGAATATCATGATCGTGTTCTATTTCTATATGATTTCATGCTCATGCCTCGGTTATTTATGATTTTTTGTTATTTTCTTTTATAATGTCCGTTCAGAACAATTTCAGTCCATGTTAACGTGTAATTCATATTTTTATCATTATTTTATGTGTCAGTGTAAGACAAGGTTAAGAGGATACATTTACATAAAGACATGGTTTTTACTTGTGTAAACGGTTTAAGATAAATCTATCTAGCAATGTCGTTTATAGCATATAAATAATAATATAAACTCTGTTAGAAAATACATTAAGACTGTAGGCACTTAGTGGCATAAGGCCCAGATTAACCAGAGGTGACTGTGTCATGCTCCTGTACTCAGTGCCTTTCAAAGCTATTACATGTTCCTATGAACATGGAGAGAATTTGCTTACTATTTTCTACTAATAGTCAGTGACTGATGGCGACCCACCGGTTATTTCAGTATTAGGCGGAGGTCTCTGCTGTATGAAGGTTTGTAGAAAGATGGTGTCCTCATGTGGTTAATGTCCTGTGTTGCAGGCTGTACATGGAAGCATTGAGTCCAAGCTGCTGTAGTATATAAGAATTAGTGTATTGGTGTGACAGAAAAGCTTCACTACATGGATGCATCGCTGCTAGTGTTGGGTGGTGCGGGTGTGTGCTGTCACTGGGTACCGGTACAGCATGAGATCTGTGGGGAAAGTAATGAGTGCATTTAATAACGGGATATTGTATGCGTCCTTTGTGGACAGACATCATACATTTATCTACATAAAGGACTGGAGTCGGCCATTGGTAGATGCACACGTGCACTTTGTTCAGGGGCTGAGTGACATCGTGTGGTGATGTTACATAGTGCCATGGCATGGAGACAGCGGCACACAGGGATGCACTAAGTGTATGGCATAGTAAGGGATGTCGCTACAGGATTCTGTCTTCATTTTGAGTATTGTTTTGCTCATTCTTGCATCATTTTCTATATTTTTAGTTTCCCTTTATCGACTGCTCTTCCTTGTCGCTCTTCTCCCCCTTCTCTATAACCTCACTGACTCATGCACATACTCTCCCAGCATTAAACACTGCTTACAGTATTACTGGATGGGCTGATGGAGGGTGGGGTCTCTCATGGCAGCCTTTCATGTAGGATTTGGGCTGGGGGTCCTCAGGATAACAGTGGTCTTCTCATTCTTCTCAGATTATCACGCAGATGTCTTGCACTGACTCCTACACCCATCTTTTCTAACCCAACCTCTCTTTTGTTGTGTCTCTATAGGCTGCCATTATAGATCGCCCTCCTTCTTAGACAATGCATGCTATCAGTGGGAGGGGGCTGCAGCTGTGCATGCATTAACACCAGCCATTCCCTTCACATTAACCCCTCTTCTAACCTCACTAACATAACCCTTGTCCTCCCCACATGCTCTAATATCTCTTTCTCTTCTATACTAATCATTCCAAATTGAAAGATGAGACAAACATTTCTCCATCTTATTTTTGGTGCGTCTTCCCCAGACACTCTTTCATTTTTCTGTCACATATTAATGTAGTACATTTCCTAGGGGCTCTCGGAGTTTTCCACATCTCACCCTCATAGATCTCTTACACTGTAGTAGCGTTGCCATTTCACTATTTATTTCCCGTCAGACCAGTCTCTCTACCTGTCTCTATTCCACTCATTTGTACTGTTGGAAATACACCTGGCCGCTGTCTCTCAACCAGCATGGGGCTTCAGCACGCAGCGAATGGACCTCCCCTACCACCATTAACTTCATTAACTGCATGCCTGACAACTTAATACCTCCCTGGCCACAGATATGGCGTGTCTGTTTGGTCATGGAGGTATTAACTGCATGATCCTACCCCCCTCCTGCATGTCCCCTCTCTTGTGATCTGTGACATGTTTAACTTAAGGTTTGATTACTAATAAACTGAAATCTAATTAATGACTTGTTTACTAATCAACATTTTTGTGTCTGGTCTGTTCCTCTGAGGGGGTCCACTAACTTCTCACTAATACTATACATCTCTCCCTGTACCTCCCTAACTATCACCCCCGTCCTTTTACCGCAAAGCTTCTCCCCTTTCCTAACTCTAACCTGTAACCGTAATCCTTTCCAATTATGGGGAGACTTTGGAAGGACACTGTGCTGGTGTATACATATTTATTAACGTGGGTTTCTATACAGCCTCAAGGCAACTGTATTGCAGCTATTTCTCAGTTATCAACAATAAAGTAAATGATCAGATCTTTTATTACATTCAAACATCGCAGAACAGATGTAATTATTGCTAATTCTATTAAGAGATTTTGTTCCAGTTTAATATGCACTAAAGGGATATTACTAAGCAAATAAAAGGTTTTTTTGCAAAATTTTTTTTAATAACTTCAATTATTTATCTACTCCCCAAGATTTTCAAAAATCTTGAATGCAGCCATTTATTTGCTCACTTCCCGTGGAGGGAAACTTGTCCCTGGCATGTGACGGATATATAGGTACAAGTACAGTTATCAGGGCTGCATCTTGTAATGCGCCCAGCAGCAGCTTTATGTGCCTCACATGAATGGGACAGGTTTTCATCACCTGGACTAGTGATATCATGAAGGCTCCCATGAAATGGCTGCAAGAAGATCTTGAAAACGAGAGGCTTTATTTTCTTATTAACTGCAATAACCCTTTTAGTAAATTGCTGTTAAGGTGTTTATTGTATGACTGATGCGAGTGATGCTTGAGAGTCAGGATTCAAGTCTTCTTTTAAAAATTCCACATCTGTGTGTTGTATTCATTGATATACTATTCACCTATACTGTTGCAGGCAAAACATTTCAGTTACGATCACACGTTCAGGTTTTCTTATGCAGTTTTTGAAGCCAAGACCAGCTGTGGATTGAAAAAGAGATGCAGGGGTCATTTGTGAAACAGAAGTATGACTAAATTAGGTCCTTTGGGCTATAATCTGCAACTTCTCCCTGCTCACACCAGCTCTAAAAAGGTGGGTGGGCGGGGAAGGCCTGGCTTAGGTGTAGAAAATGGTCTAAATGTGAGCCAGCTAGGAAGCTGTCTTACATTTAGAAGGGGCGGTGGATACGCCAAAGTTATAAAGAGGTCTGTGCCTCTACATAACTTTGGCAGAGTCACAGTGCAGGATCTTATTAAGGCTACATGCACACGACCATATGTGTTTTGCGGTCTGCAATTGCCATCCATATGCCATCCGTTTTTTTGGGCGGATTCATTGTAACAATGCCTAAAACAAGAATAGGACATGTTATATTTTTTTTGTTGGGCTACGGAATGGACATACGGATGCTGACAGCACACGGTGTGTCGTCCGCATTTTTTGCGGACCCATTGAAATGAATAGGTCTGCATCCTATCCGCAAAAAAAAAGGAACGGACACAAAAACAAACAACGTTCGTGTGCATGTAGCCTAAGACTGGTATCTAAAACGCCAGTCTTAATAAATGTTCCCCGTAGTACCTATTTTTAATGCTGTCTCTCCTTTTATGATCCATTAGTAACTTTGGCTCAAAAACTGCATAAAAAACCTGACCGTGTGGCAACACCCTTTACTATACAGCTTCTGTATTTGCAGGAGTTGTTCAGGTAGATCGTCTATAACCACCACTCAGTCTCATAAAAAAAGTGTGTGATCCACCTGAAGCTGCTCATACACATCCAAAAATAGGCCAATGACTATTTGGATGTCAGACTCCCCTTTCTTGCTGAAATACCCTGTATTCCATGTACGAGATGGATTCTTGGTTAATGCTGGCAAAACAACATCTATAGCTAAAATTACAACATCGATGGGCAGCTTAGGGCTGTCCATAAACAGGTAGGTACCCATAGAAAAGAAGAGATTATGAGTGACACAGCAAGACTTTTGCTTTGTGAATTTGTGTGCATTTAAAAGCATGCTCCATTTCCCAGTGAAGTGCAGGCTGCTGGTCACTTGTTCTGAAAACACAAATGATATTTGGGATGTGGTTTGAGTAAATATACAGTAAGGCATGCCAATAAAACTCATTTAGGCTGGGGACTTTCACATGCTTCCCCTGCCATTACTGTAGGACAATACAAAGTCAAACAGAAATATGCTGTGTTACGGAGGAAGAAGTAAACAAATTCAAGAAGAAGTTTAAAAAGATAGAGGCTTTAAAGTCAAGGGTGTCCTAGGTGACTCCAAAAAGTTCCATTTGTTCATGTACTAACTGAAATTAAATATGAAATTTAGTTAAAGAGGTTGTCCACTTTCTGGGTACTGTAGTGGGACCAACATAGCCTCTGTTTAAATTCTGCACCATTTTCTAATAGTCATGCCCCCTTGTTTACAATGACCTTTGTGCGGTTCACACAGATGTCCTGACCATAAAATGGCTGCTGATGGAAGGTCATGGGACCTCTATGTGATGCCTCCTGCATCCACATACACCACACCTGCCATCTGCAATTGTTCTGTTGGGAGTTTAGTCAGGTGCAGTGTGTTTGAATAGGCATCATATGGATTTGATTTCCATGGTCACATGATCCTCCATCAGCTTCCATCTTATTGACAGGAACTCTACGTGGACAGCACGAAAAACTTTGTAAACAAGGGGGCATACCTTAATAAACCAGCCAGTTTGGATCAAATGCCGGAGCCCCATTTTTCAAATATGACATGTATCAGTTTATATGGTAATAACTTTGGAATGATTTTACTTATCCAAGCCATTTTGAGATTGTTTTCTTGTGAGTTGATCCGTTTTACCTTTATGCATAAAAAACAAAATTTGCTGAAAATTTGGAAAAATTCGCTATTTTCAAAATTAGAATTTCTCCGCTTTTAAGACAGATAGTGATACTTCATAAAATAGTTATTACTTTACATTCCCCATATGTCTACTTTATATTTGCATCATTTTGTAAATGTCATTTAAATTTTTCAGGAAATTAGAAAGCTTAGAAGTTTAGAAGCAAATTTACATTTTTTTAAGAAAATTGTCAAAACCCACTTTTTTAAGGTTCAGTTATTGAGTCGCTTTGTGGGACTTAATTAGTATAAATCATCCATAAATGACCCTATTTTAGAAACTACACCCCTCAAGTTACTTAAAACTAATTTTATAAACTTTGTTAAACCTTTAGGTGTTCCACAAGAATTAAAGGAAAATGGAGGGGAAATTTGAAATGTAATTTTTTTGTGTGCAGATTTTCCATTTTAATCAATTCTTCCTGTTACACAGTAAGGGTTAACAGCCAAACAAACCTCAATATTTATTGCCCTGATTCTGCAGTTTACAGAAATACCCCATATGTGGTTGTAACCTGCTGTATGGGCACACGGCAGTACTCAGAAGGAAAGGAGCGTCATATTGTTATTGGAGGGCAGAATTTGCTGGAATGGTTTTCAGGTGCCATGTGTCACATTTGAAGAGACCCTGAGGTACTCTTAGAAAGAAAACCCCCAAAATTTACTGCATTTTGGAAACTACACCCCTCAAGGAATAAATATAGCGGTGTAGTGACTGCTTTGAGCCAACAAGCGTTTCATAGAATTTAGAAACGCATGGCTGTGAAAATGAAAAAAATTACTTTTATTTCCAATATAATGTTGCTCTAGCCCTACATTTTTTATTTTCACAAGGGCTAACAGGAGAAAATGCTCCCCACAATTTGTTATGCATTTTTACTTTTTCACCAATGTAGCTGTGTGGGAGCTTGTTTTTTGCAGGACAGGCTGTAGTTTTTACTGGTATAATTTTGGGTACATATGACTTTTTGATCACTTGTTATTTTTTTGGTGGAGGTGAGGTGACAAAAACAGCAATTCCGTCATTGTTTTCTACATCATTTTTTACGGCGTTCACCTCACGGGATTCGGAACACGATACTTTTAATGATCAGGTCGTTACGGATTCTGTGATACCAATTATGTGTAGGTTTTTAATTTATTTAATTTTTTAATTAAATTAATGAATGGATATGAGAAAAGCCAATTTTTATAGAATTTTTTGTTTATTTTATGTTTTATTTTTAACTTTTTTTTTAATGCTTTTTACACTTTTTTTTTTATCAAGAGACCCATTTGGATCTTGAAGATCCAGTGGGCCTGATGGCTATACAGTGCATTGCAATAGTCGTCTATTGTGATGCACTGTATAGTCTATATTACAGTTACACTAAGGCTTATCAGACCCTTAGGGTCTGATCAGCCTTAGGTACATGGCAGCCCGGACGCCTTTGTAAGGTGTCTGGTTCGATGGAAGAGAGAGGGAGCTCCCTTCCTCTTAACCACATGGATGCTGAGGGCAGCTACTGACCGCAGCATCTATGGGGTTAAATGCTGAGATCGGTGTCCGCACAGATTTCGGCCGTAGCAGCAGAGTGTCAGCTGTAAGTTACAGCTGGCACTATCTGCTGATGGCAGCAGCTCTGTTCCTGAGCCACTGCCATCATAGACGACAGAAAGGGTCAGGCTACAGGGGGGCATTAGGAGGCAATGGGGGCATCTGGGAGGCATTATGGGGGCAACTAAATTACTGGGGACAATATAAATATCAGGGGCACTGGGGGAACATAGAGGGTCTTACCCGATTTCAGGCTGTGATCTCCAGCGTGGAAATCACAGCCTCAAACCACTCTGATTGATCCCTTGCCGGCTTCCCTGGTGTGTCTGCTCTTCGGGAGAGTGGAGACTTCGGAGCTGTGACACTTTATAGTGTCACAGCCCCGGTAAGCAGTTTGGACGTGACTGTACGTCCAAATGCAGTAAATTACTTGCTATTTGGACGTACAGTTACGTCCAAATGTGTGAAGGGGTTAAATATAGAAAATTGTGTGGAATTCCAACAAAGGCTATATTAATAAGTGCCATATAATCATCTCACAAACACAATGGTCAACTAACCAAAAAGTGGCCAACCCCTTTAACACAGGAAAGTACAATACTATGGAAGATAGAGATTTTACATGTAGATAGCTTACTTCATGCATGAAGACTTTCAGCATATTTGGTACATGGACCTTTGTGATATCAGTTATTGGCACATTTACTATTGTGCTAGCGCATAGTCCTTCACATACCATGTGCCAAACATTGAAGACTTGGTGGCACATATTAGATTTAGTACATCCAGTTTTAGACCTGTTTATGAAGTAAATGAGTAAATGTGGCACAAAGAATAATACACAGTGGCTTAGCAGAAAGGGTGAACCACAATTTTTGGCACAAAGTAACCCAAACAATAGGTGAAATATTAGCTGTGCAGTGCACCAAATTTTCTTCACTTTCTGTAGTGGAAGATTTATCAAAAATGGTGTAAAGGAAAATTTGCTTAGTTGCCCATAGCAACCAATCAGATTCCATATTTCATTGTTCAGAGCTCCTTAGGAAAATGAAAGGCGGAATCTTTGATAGCTCTCCCCCATGGGGTCCTACTGCTAGTGTGTAGTTGCATACATACATGCACAGTTAGCCCTTTTATAAAAGCTGATACAGTATCTGCCAGTGCTACCTCATGAGGTACGACATTCCATACTTTGACTAACCATTTAATAATCTGGTCTTCACCTCTGAACCCTCTCTAGCACTACTATATCTTTTAGGCCTCTTGCACATGAAAGTTGCGTATCGGTTCCGTGCATTGGGGACTGCAATTTGCTGTCCCCATTGCACGGGCAACGTCCGTGCGGCAGCCGGGATGGATCGAGACCCATTTAACTTGAATGGGTTCGTGATCCGTCCGCACCGCAAAAAATTCAAACAAGTTCTATTTTTTTGCGGTGTGGAGGCGCAGACAGAAACACCACGCACTCTGTAGTGCTTTAATGGGGTTCCGATCCGTGCTTCCGCGCCGCATCTCTGTGATTGCGGTCGGTGCCCGTGTATTGCGGACCCGCCGTATGCGGGTCGCAATACGGCCACAGAGTATATGGAGCCCAAAATTTGAGAGACTTAGCATTGAGGAAACAAATGATAAAATGCTAATGTGGGGGAGGATAACAGCCTGGAATCGATGTCAGCAATGCCAGATAGGAGTTGTGGTCTGCTACCCACATAGTTTACTAAAGCCAAGATCAATCTTGCCGCATCTAATTGAAGCATATAAGGGGCAATAGTGTGACAGAAAAGGTATATATGTTTCTACACATACGGTAAGAGCAGTGAGACTATGGAACTCTCTGCATGAGGAGGTGGTGATGGTGAGTACAATAAAGGAATTCAAGAGGGGCCTGGATGTATTTCTGGAGTGTAATAATATTACAGGCTATAGCTACTAGAGAGGGGTCGTTGATCCAGGGAGTTATTCTGATTGCCTGATTGGAGTCGGGAAGGAATTTTTTTTCACCTAAAATGAGGAAAATTGGCTTCTAACCGACAGGCTTTTTTTTTGCCTTCCTTTGGATCAACCTACAAGATAACAGGCCGAACTGGATGGACAGATATATTTTTTCAGCCTTATAAACAATGTTACTATGATACTATGATATAGTATTAGTACAGTACTGCTGCTCTGTGTGTAATGACCCTGCAGCCTTCTTTCTTATCTGAATGCCACATTATCACTTTAATGCAAATTTTGACCAAACTAGTGAGAACAAAAAAATAAAGTTTACATTTTAGCTCAATCTCTACAATTCGCTACATAGAATTTCTTAGGCTGTGATGACACTGGAGATTGTGACCGTCTCATTTCTGGTTTGTGAAGGACTCTGAATATTTATATAATTGCATGTAATTAAAAATGTATTATAGCTTCTGTGTTATTAAATGAAATCTTTGTATAGCGCCACCTGCCGTTTGCTCTTTTTCTAATTTCTCTGCTCTACTCACTGGAGATGGAAGCACATGCTCAGTTCCATCCTTCAACGGCCACCAGGTGCAGCATAAAGGACACTCCCTAAGAGTAAGGCCTTGCCCACTGAGCTGCAGCTTAAAATAAATCTAGCAGAACAATTGGAGCAGTGTATGGGGGATGGGGAAAACTCTAAATCCATGTGAGGTACAGGGCTGGTCCTAACTTTGTTAGACAGAAGTTGTCATGTACTTGATTATGTATCATTTTTATTTTTTACATCAATCATGGGACATCCCCTTTAACTGATCCGGAAGGGTGTTTTAGCAGAGAACAGCATGCCAGAGTTCACTGGATCTGGCCTAGCCAGATACTACCATTCACTGCCAGACCCTATTGGCTTTTGGACAGTCAAAAAACATTGAGGAGCCCCTGAGCATCTGGTGCAGAGGATGGGAGTGGTAGTGGACCTGATGAAGTGTTGGTTCACGGTGTACTCCCTCAGGCCATTGCTTCCTGGGGATTGGTGCAGTGGAAAGGTGGTTTGAAGATTCAGGCTAGAAGTAAAGGTATAAAAGTCTCTCTTTACTTAGTTCAAAATATAACTTGTGGTACATCCAGCAGTAGTATGTACAAAGTGCCGTTTTGGTCACCAGCTGGTAAGATATGGTGGCTGGTTAGATGGCAATTAAATGTCACTAGCAGGCACTTGTAGATATAGGTGTCAATGATGTGATACAGGCCTGGAGGTAGACTGGCCTGGCAGGGGTCTAGGTGATGGTTTTCCGTAGTCCCTCACATGCAACAGGGTTTGTAAAGCTTTGATTTCGCTGATCACTCTGCTGTCTAGGCACACTGAAGCTTTTTTGAAAGCAGTGCTCTGCTCTTTCAAATTTCCTGGAGTGAAGGTCCACAGGAGCACTAGTTAAGGTACCCTGAAGAAGAAGCACACCTCTTCAGTGTCTCTCTGTCTCTCAGGACCAGCCCACTCCAACCAAGAGGGAAGGAACAGTTCCTGCCAACCATACCTCATTTGCTGGAGTACACAGCAGAAATATGAAACAATACAATGGTCTGGGGTACTTCACATGCAGTGGTTACTGTCCAGCCAAAAACCAGCACTTATGCCTGATTCCTGTCAGATGCCATTATAGTAAATGGGGTCTGGCAGTGGATGGCGGTATCTGGCTAGCCCTGATCCAGTGAACTCCAGCATGCTGTTCTCTGCTGGAAGAGACTGCCAGATCAGTTAAACTGAGGCATGACCCTACCCTTAGTGTATAAAGGGACTCTCTTAAATACAAGGCCAGGATATGGTACGTCAGTCTGCTTACTGTTCATAACTGATAACGTCAAGCTAGAAGTGTATACTATAATAATTATCCAGCAAATCCAACAACTAATGATGCCAGCTTTCTGCACTTTCCATGGTGACATCCTCTCCTTATGTCAGCTTCCTGTATACCGAATGACTGACAATTATCTAGTGAATGGTGTATGGCAGTCGCTCTAAACAGCTTAGTAATATGGACCTTTAATAGGTTTTTCCCACAGATGGTGAAATTCAGTGAATACTGAACAGAAAACATAACATCCATTTATTAAAATAAAACTTCTGTGCAACTCTCCTCTCACCAGAAGAACGAGCCGGGTTCCCACATGTAAATGTGTCAGTCTAGAGCAGCAGCTCTTCGGAGACTACTACTCCCAGGATGCTCTGTACTTAGATATGCACCACATTATTAAAGTAATGCACAGTTGTTCTCACCATTGATGCGGATACACCGCCTGCGACCCACAGTAGCAGCGTGGCTCCGCATGTAGACCTATGCTGTATTTAAGGAGGTTACTGTTCACAACAAAACCAAAGGCTCGCTGTATTTTTGTCTGACCCTGGGAGTTACCTGATTTGAAAAACTGTAATTTTCTGATCAGGAAACCTCTGCATTCTGCCATGATTATGCGCTCAGTCAGCTTGATATTAAATTGAATAGGGAACGCTTTTCCCCTGTCAGTCCAGGATGCGTCTACTCTTTCTACAACGTAAACGCTCTGGTTTATCAGAAGAACAGCATTCGCCTTTCTCTTTAATGTTATGCTGACTGAGCAGATCATTGCCTTAGAACACAGTGGTTTTCCGGTCAGAGGATCGCAGCTTTCCTAGTGACCCGCTTTACTCTGCCCGTGGCTAGTGACACAGCTGTAGGTATCAGTGTATCTCATTTCACAGAAACCCATGGACTACCGAGGCAAGCAAATACAGCGCAAGTACAGTCTAGTAAGGCTACTTTCACACTGGCGTTTCTGGGTCCGCTTGTGAGATCCGTGTCAGTGATCTCACAAGCGGCCCAAATGCATTCTGAATGGATAAGGATCCGTTCAGAATGCATCAGTTTGGCTGCGTTTGGTCTCCGTTGCGTTTTTTAGGCGGTCACTAAAACGCAGCTTGCAGTGTTTTGGTGTCCGCCTGACGATGCAGAGCCAAACGGATCCGTCCTGACTTACAATGTAAGTCAATGGGGACGGACCCGTTTTTCACTGACACAATATGATGCAATTGAAAACGGATCCATCCCCCATTGATTTTTAATGTAAGTCAAGACGGATCCGTTTTGACTTCGACTTCGTTCTGAACGGATACAAGCGTTTGCATTATCGGTGCGGATCCGTCTGTGGAGATACAAGACGAATCCGCACCAAACGCCAGTGAGGAAGTAGCCTAACATGCAGTTAATGAGGACTATGCAGAGATTTATCAAAGTGATGTAAAGTAGAACTGGCATAGTTGCCCATAGCAACCGATCAGAGCTGGGAAAAATGAAAGGTGGAATCTGATTGGGCAACTAAGCCAGTTCTACTTTACATCACTTTGATAAATCTCCCCCAGTGTTCTAGAATGAAGCGTCATATCAATTTGTGGTGCGTAAATTTGCAAAAGTAAGGTACTGAGAAATTGAAACTTTAGATATTAGGAATAGAATACCAGCTACACTTTCTTGTTACTGCAGTTTCACAGTACAATCCACCGAAATAAATCTAGCTTCCATATTTATTTCTCTCCTAATACGTTTTGGCTACAGTGTATATAAACATGGAGTCTGCAAACTCACATTCTCTCCCTATGCAACTATAGACATAGGGGGAGATTTATCAAAACTGGTGTTAAGGACAAGTGGCTTAATTGGCCATAGCAACCAACCAGATTCCACATTTTATTTCTCACAGCTCCTTTGGAAAATGAAAGGTGGAATCTGATTGGTTGTCATGGACAACTAAGCCAGTTCTACTTTACACCAGTTTTGATAAATCTCCCCCATAGTTCATGTTGTGAAGCGAGTAACCTGCACATTTTAAAGGAAATGTCACCAACATTTTTATCTTTAAAACCAGATAGTAACACATATCTTTTATTGCTAATCTGTTTTTATTTTCTGATTGCAAATGTTTTTATTCTGTTTCCTGAAGATGATTATGGGGCGGCCATCTTGCCTGAGCTGTTCTTAACAACATTTACAAAGCATTAAAAAATTGCTTTGCAGCAGCCCTATGGGCCATAGACACAATGGTCAGGAGGGGACACTATTGACTTCTATGGGAGAGTTTTCTAGGCATGCTCTGTGACCTGTGCAGAGGTCATTGTACAAGGAAAGAAAAGATAAACTGTGACAATCACCTATTGTGAATGGTGGATCCTGTGTTATCTACACACAGAGGTGATATCATTACAGGCAGGATTAGAACAACAGATAAGCAGGTAACTGCAGTCAAATGATCTGTACAGACCAAGAAGTGGCGCATATTATTAAGGATGAATGAGACTAGACGATTTTCAGCCAGTTCAATGTTAATGAGCATTGGCAGGAATGCTCGTTAACGATTATCCAGCAGTCTGCTGCCGATTGGTCGTTCATCGGGCAATTGTGATTTTTAAGCATGCTTAAAAATCATTGTTGTGTCTAATCACGATCTGCTGCTGGCAAACAACTAAAGAACATGGGGAGGAGCGATTGCACAACAATCACTCCTCCCCATGCTGTTGAGGAGATCGCTGCATGTAATAGCAGTAGTCTCCTCCGCTAGCTAGATGGCGATGTCCAGGAAGGAACGCATCCTTCTTGACATTTGTCTGCAGAATCGGGCTGTGTAATACAGCCTTTATTCTTAGTGGTCAGTGTGAAATCTGTAGGATTTTATGTTTTTTGTTTAAATATAGATATTGAAAATGGAAAATTTTTAATTACATCATCAAAAATTCTTTAAAAATATGTTAAATTTAAACAATAGTTCATTTTTTGATGGCACATTCCCTTTAAGTCTGTTTGTTCCCTCTGCATCATCTCTCCCTACAACTATGCTGGTTGGGGGCTCTCGTGTTCAGCAGGAGAACTGTGCCCAATCACATACTCCATCTCTCCTCTCACAGCATCAGTTTCGTAAACAGTGTGATGCAAAGAGACTGTGGCATGGTTCCTCTTCCCTTTTTCATCTTTTCTTCACCAGTAACTGAGAAAAGGAGCAAAAGCTGATAATGTGTAACTGTCTTGGAACTAATACAGAAAGCGCTGCAAACAGACTTATAGAAGAGGGTCAACTTCCAATACAACATACAATAAAATTATTTAGTACTGTGCTGCTCCAATGTGAGATTAAACAATGCAAAAAGGCAGCGGGGAGAGAGAATTAAAGTATTTGTATAAGTGTCTGTAACTGATGAATTTTAAGCACATTATTAAACAAACCACATTCATCCACATAGGAGATGTCATGGCCTCTGAAATAGAACATCCACATGTCCCGTAGGGAAAATAAAACTATGGTCTCCAATGGTGAAGTATCTCACAACCATGGAAAAGACACTTTTATTCTTCCTACAAAATGTACTGTACATACAGTATAAAACTGCATATATCACTCACAAGGAACAGAAACAATTCTACCCTTGTGACTCCAACCAAATTGAGTGTTGCTTCACCTGGCTTCTTATGAAAAAGCCAACTCAAGTTTTGCCTCTTCTTTCAAAAGAACTCAACTTGGGTGGTCTGGTTACTTCTGGAAAAGGTCAGTTGAGATGAAACGCCAGTTGGGCGGAGCTACAAAGGTGGACGTTGTTGCTGTTCTTCATGAGCGATATTTGCAGTTGTATATGTACATTTTGTAAGTAAAATAAAAAGTGCCTGTTTTCCAGGGGTGTGAGATTCTTCACCATTAAAGGCCATAAGTGTTTGGCGAGCATGCTCAGCCGAACACAAATTTTTCTTGAGCATCGCGAAGCTCGGCACATCGCGGTGTTCGGCCGAATACCGCGTGTGCTCGATGCTCGAGTCTCCTTCCCGCACGTTTGTTGGCTGAGTAGCAGCCAATAAACGTGCAGGTAAGTACTGCCATTCACTGTAATGCCATACCCATGTTGACTACTAGCATTACAGTGATTGGCTGGCCGAAACGCGTTATCGGGTGCTATATATCACTCGATGACACGTGTTCGGCTCAGTCTTAGTCAGGGAGAGCTGGAGAGCAGAAGGGAGAGATAGTGTAGGGAGTAAAAATAGGAATATTTTAGCTTTTATACTTGTTATAGACCCAAAAGTCCTTTTAAGGACTATAGTTGTATCTGGCAGCAATATATATTTTTAGCGCAACCTATGCTAAATAACTTGCAATTGTTTGGCCGCTGCAGACAGCGACATTATCTGCGATACATCTCCTGTCTAACGTGTGCGCAGCCTAAAAATATCAGTGACATCCAGTGTACTTTTTCCGTAGATGGTGTCCGCTGCGGACAGTTACATTACCTGCGCTACATCTGCTGTATAACGTTTGCGTATCAGAAATATCAGTGACATTCAGTCTAATTTTTTCGCTGCTGGTGGCAGTGGCATTACCTGCGCTACATCTCATGTATAACGTTTGCCCATTCTAAATATTAGTGACATTAATTCAGTGTAATTTTTTATTAGGCGGTGGTGACAGCGACATTACTTGCGCTATACCTCCTATTTAACGTGTGCGCATCCTAAAAATATCTGTGACATTCTGTGTACTATTTTTGTGCATACACCTACAAAACCTGCAATACTGTACGTGCGACATATATACCATTTAATATGCGCAACGCGAGCAGTAGTGGACGGGGAAGTGGGCATGCTGCTGATGGTGCACGCAGGTGAAACTGTGCCTGCTCCCAGAGCACAAGAAACACACTCATCCACGATACCTAGCTTCATGTCCCAGTTTGTAGGGCAGCACAGGACACCACTCTCAAAGTCAGACCAGTGCGACCAGGTGGTCGGTTGGATTGCAGCAGATAATGCTTCCAGTCGGTTAAGCACCACCCTGTCTTCCACAAACTCCAGTCTTAGTAGCCAAGAGTCTGGTCAACAGAATCCTCAACCTGATCCTCCTTCCTTCCACCATGGAGAGTCTTGCCAAACAAGTGATCCCACACTCGAATATTCCGAGGAGCTATTTTCAGCGCCACTCCTTGATTTGGGCCTCTCAACAAGCCCGCTTGAAGAGGGACATGAGGAGATATTGTGCCCTGATTCCCAAACTCTTGAGCAACCACAGTAACAAAAAGATGACGGTGGGGAACGGAAATTAGTGTTTCATGAGGTGGATGATGATGAGACACAGTTGCCAATAAGTCAACCGCAATTAGTGTCTCAAGAGGTTCATGATAAGGATGAGACACAGTTGTCAATAACTGAGATTGTTGTTAGGTCAACAAGTCAGGAGGATGACCAGAGTGAGGAAGTGGAAGAGGAGGTGCTGGACGATGAAGTCACTGACCCAACCTGGGAAGGTGGCAAGCCGAGCGAAGACAGCAGTACAGAGGGGGAGGGATCCGCAGCACTGCAACAGGCTGGAAGAGGCAGTGGGGTGGAAAAAGGGAGAAGGCGGGCCACACCAAACAGGCCCGCAACTGTTCACCAAACAGGCCCGCAACTGTTCCCCAGAGCACCCTCTTGCGGAAATCTCCCTTGCAAGGGGTAGGTTTTCCTCATTCTGGCACTTTTTTTAGGAAAGTACAGATGACAAAAGAATTGTCATTTGCCACCTGTGCTGTACCAAAATGCGCAGGGGCATGAACACTAGCAACCTCACCACCACCAGAATGATCCGCCACATGGCATCAAAGCACCCTAATAGGTGAGCGGAACACCTGGGTCTATAACCAGTGTCTGAGGGTCACACCACTGCCTCCTCTTTCCCTGTGGTACGTGCTGGCCAATCCCCTGTCCAAGACGCAGGCCCGGATGCCTCCCGCCATGCACCTGGACCTTCTCAAGCACCATCAGCGACCACATTCACTTCCGTATCCCAGCGCAGCGTACAAATGTCCTTACCCCAGGCATTTGAACGCAAGTGCAAATACCCAGTCACCCACCCACAAGCCATAGCACTAAATGCGCAACTTTACAAATTACTGGCCCTAGAAATGTTGCCATTTAGGCTTGTGGACACTAAGGCCTTCCGCAGCCTAATGTCGGCAGCCATCCTTCATTACACAGTCCCCAGCCGCCACTATTTTTCACGGTGTGCCGTGCCCGCCTTACACCAGCATGTATCCCGTAACATCACCCGTGCACTGACCAACCCCAGTTATTAGGAAGGTACACTTAACGACTGACACATGGACAAGTGCTTTTGGCCAGGGAGGCTACATTTACCTGACGGCACACTGGGTGTACATTGTGGAGGCCAGGAGCGAGTCCTACCCTGGGATGACACAGGTGCTATCGACACCAAGGATTGTGGGTCCTACTTCCATCAGGGTTTCTGCCACCACCTACGTTAATGGCTGCAACCCCCCCTTGTCCACATACGCCTCCTCCTTCACTTCCACCTCTGAATTATTATCTTGCAGCACCAGTCAGACATTAGTCAGTCGCTAGAAGCAGTATAGCACTGCAGTGGGGAAGCGGCAAAAGGCTGAAACTGATCTTCTTAGGTGACAAACAGCACACCGCCGCAGAGCTGTGGCAGGGGATAAGGGTCCAGACTGAGCTGTGGCTCTCGCCACTCAACCTAGAACCAGGCATGGTTGTGTCTGATAATGGCTGTAACTTGGAGGCAGCTTTGGAGCTCGGCAAGCTCACACACATACCATGCCTAGCCCACGTGTTCAGCCTAGTGGTTCAGCGGTTTCTCAAAACCTACCCCAATTTGCCTGAGCTACTGGTGAAGGTGTGCCCATTTCCGCAAGTCATCGACAGCTTCCGCTGGTCTGGCAATGCTGCAGCAGCACTTGCAATTGACAGCTCACCGTTTGTTGTGCGACGTGAGCATGCGCTGGAACTCGATGTTCCACATGCTGGCCAAGCTTTGTGAGCAGCAGAGGGCAGTAGTGGAATACCAGTTGCATTATGGTTGTCGCCTTTCCAGTCAGCTTAGGCTCTTCACAAGCGACGAGTGGGCATGGATGTCTGACCTCTGTGAGGTTTTACGCAACTTTGAGGAATCAACACAGATGGTGAGCGGCAATAACGCTATTATCAGTGTAACCATCCCACTTCTGTGTCTACTGAAACGCTCGCTGCTCACAATTAAGGCGGATGTTTTGCATGTGGAAGAGGTGGAAATGGGGGAAGACAGTACACAGGGTGATAGCCAGATCACCCTCAGTTCGTCTTCTCAGCGCAAATTGAATGATTAGGAGGAGGAGGAGCAGGAGATGGTTGCCTCCGCTACAGAGGGTAGTACCCATGGAAATTTTATTCCATTTGTTCAGTGTAGATGGGTAGAAGAGGAGGAAGAGGATGAGGAGATTGAGAGTCATCCTCCTGATGAGGACAGCGAAGTCTTGTCTGTTGGGACTCTGGCACACATGGCAAACTTTATGTTAGGCTGCCTTTCCCGTGACCCGTGCGTTGTACGCATTTTTGCCAACACCGATTACTGGTTGTTCACCCTTCTTGACCCCTGCTACAAAGAGAACTCATCTCTCATTCCTGTGGTCTCTCAATACCAGAAGGTCCTTGTGGAAAAATTGATCCAAAACTTTCCAGCTGACAACGCTGGCTGCAGAGTACGTAGTTCCTTGGCCAACCGAGGAGGGGATACGAGGGGAACACACAGCAGTTCCAACAGAGGCATGGCAAAACGCTCCAAGGTCTGGGACAGTTTCATGACACCCGCCACCACCCTCAACCTGATGCGTGGCCTAGTGTCACAAGGAGGGAAAAGTTTTGGAAGATGGTGAAGGAGTAAGTAGCAGACTGTGTCACCGTTCTCAGTGATCCCTCTGTACCTTACAACTATTGGGTGTCCAAGCAGGACACGTGGCACGAACTGGCGCTCTGCGCCTTGGAGGTTCTGGCCTGCCCCGCCGCCAGCGTTTTGTCAGAGCGTGTATTTAGTGCTGCTGGGGGCATAATAACTGATAATAACATCCGCCTGTCAACTGAAAATGCTGACCGGTTGACTCTTATAAAAATAAACAAGGCCTGGATTGCCCCTTACTTCTATACTCCAGAAAGTAGGCTGAACATAAAGGCACTCTAAATGTGGCTTTAATGGTGTACTGAATACACTGTATTCCCATGCACCCCTTCCACCACTAAAAAGGGTATATGGTTCAATCTCCCTTTTCTCGTCCTCCTCCATCATATCAACATGCCTATTAGGCTGCCCTCGCTCCTAATGTTTTAGAGCGTCAGCTCAGCAGCAGGCCCTCACCCATAATGTTTTAGAGGGTCACCAGCAGGCCCTTGCCCATAATGTTTTTGAGGGTCACCAGCAGGCCCTCAACCATAATGTTTTAGAGGGTCACCAGCAGGCCCTCGCCCATAATGTTTTTGAGGGTCACCAGCAGGCCCTCACCGATAATGTTTTAGAGGGTCATCAGAAGGCCCTTGTTCTTAATGTTTTAGAGGGTCACCAGCAGGCCCTCGCCCCTAATGTTTTAGAGTGTCAGCTCAGCAGCAGACCCTCACCCCTAATGTTTTAGATGGTCAGCTCAGCAGCAGACCCTCGCCCCTAATGTTTTAGATGGTCAGATCAGCAGCAGGCACTCGCCCCTAATGTTTTAGAAGGTCAGCTCAGCAGCAGACCCTCGCCCCTAATGATTTAGAGGGTCAGCTCAGCAGCAGGCCCTCACCCCTAATGTTTTAGATGGTCATCTCAGCAGCAGGCCTTCGCCCCTAATGTTTTAGAAGGTCAGCTCAGCAGCAGACCCTCGCCCCTAATGATTTAGAGGGTCAGCTCAGCAGCAGGCCCTCACCCCTAATGTTTTAGATGGTCATCTCAGCAGCAGGCCTTTTCAAGAGTGTTTATGATGCCCTCCTTTATGTATAATAAACGGTGTATTGAAGTTTTTCCCACTTACATTAGCTGCTAATTTACAGCTAGGGCTACAGGGCAACATGTGTCACGTGACTTCTTGTCGCTAAAAAGTCATGCAACATTTTTTGTAATTATAGTCAATGGTGTCACAATGTGACGAGCTACAACGGCGACTTGGATGCTTTTTTTTTCGCAACTGTATCCTTGCAGGTGCAGCGTGCGTCATGTCGCATTGTGACACCATTGACTATCATAACAAAAAATGTTGCATGACTTTTTACCAACAAGAAGTCGCGTGACACATGTTGCCCTGTAGCCCTAGCTGTAAATTAGCAGCTAATGTAAGAGGGAAAAACTTCAACCACAACTGATTGATCGTAGATTGAAATCCATGAAACATTTTAGCTGAAAATTCCATAGTGGACCAGTCCCTGATTTTGTCTGTAAAGATAAGGCTACTTTCACACTAGCGTTCGGGTGTCCGCTCGTGCGCTCCGTTTGAAGGGGCTCACGAGCGGCCCCGAACGCATCCGTCTGGCCCCAATGCATTCTCAGTGGAGGCGGATCCGCTCAGAATGCATCAGTCTGCCAGCGTTCAGCCTCCGCTCCGCTCAGTGAGCGGACACCTGAACGCTGCTTGCAGCGTTCGGGTGTCCGCCTGGCCGTGCGGAGGCGAGCGGGTCCGTCCAGACTTACAATGTAAGTCAATGGGGACGGATCCGCTTGAAGATGACACTATATGGCTCAATCTTCAAGCGGATCCGTTCCCCATTGACTTACAATGTAAAGTCTGAACGGATCCGCTCAGGCTACTTTCATACTTAGAAAATTTTCTAAGTTTTAATGCAGACGGATCTGTTCTGAACGGATGCGAACGTCTGCATTATCGGAGCGGATCCGTCTGATGAAACATCAGACGGATCCGCTCCGAACGCTAGTGTGAAAGTAGCCTAAAAAGGGGAAATATGAGCTTCTGGAAAGTGAGAGATTTCATATACTGTATTTACATGTAGTAAAGATGTATCTGATGTTTTGTCTCTGTATCTACTATTCTGGTACTGATATCAAAGAATAAGCCACACGTAGAGAAGAGACTGCTGAAGCCCATGTAGACTAAAATTCTGTATCTATACCAGTATTACATCTGGTTTCCATGTAGTAACACTGAATTCTAAAACTCCATCATCTTAAAGGGGTTTTCTAATATTTTCACTAAACTGCTGGGGTCTATCAAAATAATGAACAATTTTACATTAACCTTTCAAGCCTGCTCTGATCTAGCGCCACTGATCTGTCCTCTGCTTGGGCTTCACCCAGTGACATATTATTGTGGCTGCAGCTGTGACGCCCCATGTACAAGCACTGCTAAGGCCTGCGATTGGCTGCAGCAGTGCAGTATATGGGATGTCACTGCTGCAGCCTCAACAATACATCACTGTATGCAGCTAGGGAAGAGGAAAGAATAGCAGCACTTGATTGGAGTAGACTGGGAAGGTAAGTCTAAGGCCTCTTTCACACGAGCGAGTTTTCTGTACGGGTGCAATGCGTGACATGAACGCATAGCACCCGCACTGAATCCTGACTCATTCATTTCAATGGGTCTGTGTACATGAGCAGTCTTTTTCACGCATCGGTCCTGCGTTGCGAGAAAAATGCAGCATGTTCTATATTCTGCGTTTTTCACGCAGCCCCCTCCCCATAGGAGTAAATGGGGCTTCAGTGAAAAACGCACTGCATCCAGAGGCAAGTGCGGATGCAATGCGTTTTTCACTGATGGTTGCTAAGAGATGTTGTTTGTAAACCTTCCGTTTTTTTATCACGTGCGTGAAAAACGCATCAAAATGCATTGCACCCGTTTAGAAAAAAATTAACAACTGAACGCAATCGCAGACAAAACTGACTGAACAGTGAGTTTCACTGAACGCACCCTGAACGCATCTGGAGCCAATCCGCCACGCTCTTGTGAAAGAGGCCTAATGGTCCTTACGTGAAATTGGCACTGGCTTCTTTTAAAAAAAAACTAAAAAAGCCAGAATAGGCACAATTGTTTTGCCACCTGTGTTTTTTTTGCTCACACAGTGTTTGTCCTCTTGCATTTTCTTCATGGAGTTTTTTTCCCCTATAGACAAGGAGGGGGGGATTTATCTTGAGGAGAATATCTGAAGTCAGTTTTGCTTGAGTTTGTGTTGGAGCACTTTATGCCACATTTATCAAATGTCTCATGTTACTTGATAAATTTGTCTTATCCTTAAACCTAAGGCCACTTGCAGACGAGCGTGTCCAGATTAGGTCTGGATGCGTTGTGTCTGCGATCAGGGAAAATCGTGCGAGTAGGTGCGCAATTGCAGTCAGTTTTGACTGCAATTCCGTTCCGATGTTCAGTTTTTATAGCGCTGGTGCAATGCGTTTTGCACGCGCGTGATAAAAAACTGAATGTGGCACCCAGACCGGAACCTGGACTTCTTTACTGAAGCTCGGGTTTGGGTTAGGTGTTCTGTATATTTTATTATTTTCCCTTATAGCATGGTTATAAGGGAAAATATTATCATTCTTAATACAGAATGCTTACTAAAATGTGACTTTAGGGGTTAATAATAAAAATTAAATTAACTCACCTCATCCTGTTGTTCGCGCAGCCGCGGTGAGCGCGGTGACGTCAGCGCTGGTCCTGCTGAATGAAGGGGGGTGGGAAGGGCAGCAAGTGGACGAGGTCAGCAGGCACATTTATCGGTATTTATGCTAGTTTTCTTCGAGCTGCTGTAGATTTCTGTTTAGATGCATGGACTACCAGAGATGCACCTAATTTATGATGAGGCCTGCACCTTGTTATAAATTAGTCGCATCTTCCGGCACTGCAGGGGAGATCAAATGCTGCTCTATGATAAATCTCTACTATGTGTGCAAGCACCCTAAGATTGTTTAGCATTTTGACAGGCCCCATCAGTTTACTTAAAAACAAAAAGTCTTGGAAAGCCCCTTTAAGTTTACAGATGATTTATTTCATACTACGTAACAGTAAAACACTAAACTGAAATTTGTATGGCCGTGTACTGAATACCGTGTATGGGCATAGCCTTGAAACATCAGGAAAAAAACAATATGCAGCACCACCTGGTGGTCAATACCAAAAATACTGATTACAAATTTAAAACAATCTTCCACGTAAAGAAAATATAACTGGTTAACTTATAAATGTATTTTATATATAAGGGTGGGTTCGCACTTGCGTTATGGCATTCCATTATAGGTTCCGTTTATATTGGAATATAACGGAATGCCCATACGGAATGCAAAATGGAAGCCTTTAAGAGACATTCCATTTTGATCCTTCACGATAGAAGTCTATGGGTAAGCATAACGGATCCATCTGGTTTTCGTTATGCAGGACAGAAAACAAAGTGCTGTCGACAGGACTTTTTTTCCGTTCTGCATAACAGAAACCATACGGATCCGTTATGCTTGCGCATAGACTTCTATTATGACAGAATGCAAAAAGGAATGCCTCTTAAAGGCTTCCGTTTTGCATTCCGTATGGACATTGCGTTATATTCCGTTAAGTTTAAAAAGCAAAGCATGATTTATTCATCGTAGCAGAGACAATAAACATGACGTCTCATAGGGAAGCACTATACACAGGAAGCCGTATACATAAACACAGGGGTGCAGAGTTTCTTCTTATTCCTGGATTGTTCTACTAACCTTGGCCCCAAGTGCACATTATACACAGTTGCTATTTACGTGTTGGTCAGTGAACTTCTTATTATTTCTTTAAAAGCATTTTCTTTTGCTGTTACAGCAATATGCAGTTTCTTGGCCCCAATCATTTTTCAAGTGTCTGGTTTTTCCTTAAGCTTCACTACAAATCAAGCCCTTTTCTTGACATCCTAGACAGAGTTGTATTTCATCTGCCTTTGGGTGTTATAATATCAAGTCCCCAGTAGTGTATTTTAAATGATAAATATTTTCCAAGAATTTCACCAAGTAAAAGCAACAATTAACATTATAGGGTAAAAGCAGCACAATCCACCGTTTGTCAGTCAACAGACCTAAGTAGCAGTGACCCATTAAGCCAGTTTATTAGCTATTAGATCTGAGACTAGTATGACATTTGGCATTCAATTAGATAAAATATTGATAGATTGGACATAAATAAGTACTAGTCAGCCACCAGGCCCCTTGTTATGTTATGCAGTGTTATGGTAGAAAAGGATCATTTCTTGAAGTGAAACCTGTCGCACCACATGAGAAGTTTGTACATTATCCCCTGTTTCAGCTGCACCGCAATAACTTCAGCTCATCGAAGCCAATACATTCTAATACTGTACAGAGCTCCTGTTTCATCCGAAGTCGATTTGCTCATCCCTACTGACAACAGGCAGTGGACTGCAAATTAGGTGAAAATGAGACACCTAGTGGCCATGGCCTTACAGGTTTTTTTTTTGTTTTTTTTAAGGTGAATACGGGTATATTTTTTAAATTAAGTGATTTAGAAATTTGCTTGTGACTCTTTAAAGTTCAGTCTTAACCTTATCAATTTCCAATATTACATTGTGAAATGTCCGACAGTTCATGCAGTTTTACAATGAGTCCAGGAAATAATAATCATATTCACACATCTGCAAATGCAGTCAGAGGAAGACTCCTAGTCTCAGCACACATGGTGCCAGTCAAAATCTAGAGTGGAGAAAAGCTGGACCATAAATGGTATAATCTTCACTTTTCCATGAAAGGCAACATTAAAGCGGTTGTCTCACTTTAGCAAATGGTATATATCATGTAGACAAAGTTAACACAAAGCACTTACTTGGTCAGAGCATTTCTATACACAAAGTACATGTCACACTGGTATGACAAACCCAGGATCTGACATCACTATAAACAGTGTAATGATCTTAGAGCTTAGTTCTCTCGATTTTTCTGTCAAAATAAAAAGTACCAGAACTAAGAACCTCAACTTAACCTTAAAGCTAACCTTGTATCCTTCAGTTAAAAATCAACTAAGCCAAAGATTGTCCAACCAAACACATCAAACTCTAAATGCAAACCTATCCTCAACTCTAAACATAGGTCAACCTGTACACATAGCCAGTACCATGCAGAACAGCGTTTTAGTCGATATTAACATGCAGTGGAAATTTAACATAGTGAAAGTTGAAGTTCTATAATTTTAATCTGCATGGATGTTCCTCTGTAAGTTTTCTTTGGTCTCTGAATGTATCATGCCAATGGGAACTTGTAAAGACCACCTCCTCTGTCAGTGCAGGTTTCCACCTCTCATTTAGGTGCTCCCATATTTGGGAAGTGGGGGTGATGATAACAGTGATGACATCAATGCTCTTCAACTACTCTTGCCATAAAGTGTACAATGCCTGGCAGTGCTGCCTCAGCTAATTAGAAGCCTACCTTTCTCCCCCTGATCCATTGTGGCCTTCAGGAGAAACATTCTTTTTTAACAATATACAAATTAGTCCTTAAGTACACTAAGGGTGGGCCCTAGCCACACGGTGCCACCTATCACCTCCACTCTGCTTTTTAAGATATTCTCCTGTCCAGATGATTGACAGGGCCAGGTGAGATGATCATTTGGTGCTTGGCCCTGTCAATCAAGTGCAGGAGGGAGTGTTTTTCAAAGCAAAACTGAGGAGCTAGGAAGCATCGATTGGCATGGGCTGGCCATCAGTGCAGGTAAGGTCTAGTTTTCAGGTTCTTAAAAAATAATATTTATCCTGAGTGGAGCTGTGGATCGAGGAATTGCACTTTGATATTTATGATCCTGGTGACAGATGCCTTTGAAAAGAAAAAAATTCTCCTTCCATCTGTTACTTTACATGTCAGAGTCTGTGCTAATGTTTCATGGCTCACAAGAGAATTTGGTTTACATGTGAGCAAAAGAGGTGAAGAGGCTTTTGAGTGATGAGCTCTATGATGGCCCATGACTAGTATGGGGCCATTATGCTTCTTTCTTGCATAAGTGCCGAACAGCTTACAGGCCATAAGGAATATATCCTCGAATTTCAGTTGTTTTGCAAAAAAGCAAACACTACTTTATTTGACGGCACTTGACAACGAATCTAGTACATGGACAGTGTTCTTTATCAGGTCAGTGTGTCTATTACAATGAAAGGATTTTCTCTACTATATATATATATATATAAATATATATATATATATATACACAGTATATATATAGTACCATACACTGAATAAAACCAAAAGATCACAAAACTGAAGTGAGTGTCTCAAATTACAAAGCATTATATTGTATAAAACAACATAAAACGTTATAAAACGTTCTGCAAAGTAAGCACCTTAAAATAGACAACATAATACTTCCTTTACATAAATATCAATTAAAAATTGTAAATGTAATACTTAAATGCGCTAGTGGCGTTAAATATGAAATAGTCATCCATGTATAGAGATACTGATGGAATTTACTGTTTCAGGCCTTATTCAGGCCTTATCCTTGTTATCTCAGGCCTTATTCACACAGTCAGTGTTTGGTCACTGATTTTCAACAGTGATTGTGAGCCAAAACTAGGTGCGGGTCAAAAACACAGAAGAGGTGCATGTCCTTCCCTTCTACCTTATCTTTGTGGAGGCTCCAATCGTGGATTTGGCTCCCAATCACTGATGGAAATCACTGACATGTGAATAAGGCCAGGGGCGTAGCTATAGGGGGTGCAGAGGTAGCAGTCGCTACCGGGCCCAGGTGCCCGAGGGGGCCCAAATACCCTTGTGGTGCATAAGAAGACACCAGTATTATAGAAAGTGCATGCTGGTCAAGTTACACCTCTGGCTCAAGGTGGTGCCGTTTCAATTTTTGCCTCAGGCAGCACGAAGGCCTTGTGCTTCCTGCCCCTGGCCACAAAGCACTGAGGGAAGGGGGGCCCCAAGCTGAACTCTTGCACCAGGGCCCATGAGCCATTAGCTATGCCCCTGCCTTATACGGTATGTGCTGCTCTTTTCTGATTTTAATAGGTGTAAGCATTGGTATCCCTGAGATATTGGGACTGCTATAGATAAATAGTAAACTGGTGATATCAAGAGGCAAATGCTTGAATAGTAATTCGCTCAGGGTAAAGGGGTATTCAGCTGGATATAGTAGATTCAATTTCCCATACATGAGAGCGGCTTTAACAAGTATGTATGAGAGCCTTTATGTTTGTGATATTGAACCCAACAGTGTCCACAAGTATTGGATCTTCAACGATCGTAGCCAGTAGCTGCACACCATTACCTGAGGGAGGCAGGTTCTGGCAACCTCTGCTGCTCTTCCTGAAGTGTGAGACAGCGGTGGGCAAAGGAAAAATACTGGCCAAACAACTCTAGAACATGAGCATGTTTTAATTCATCCAAATTGGATCGATTTTTGCAAAGTGCTATACTCTACCCCTTGTATATGAATGCACATAAGTAATATTAGCCCTTTAAGGACCAGGACCAGTATCATTGTTGCATCCTCATTTTTTTGTTCCCCACATTCCAAGAACCATAATTTTTTAGTTTTTCATATATATATACAGTACAGACCAAAAGTTTGGACACACCTTCTCATTCAAAGAGTTTTCTTTATTTTCATGACTATGAAAATTGTAGATTCACACTGAATGCATCAAAACTATGAATTAACACATGTGGAATTATATACATAACAAACAAGTGAAAAAATATGTCATTTTCTAGGTTCTTCAAAGTAGCCACCTTTTGCTTTGATTACTGCTTTGCACACTCTTGGCATTCTCTTGATGAGCTTCAAGAGGTAGTCATGACATGACATGACATTCTTATTCTGTGAAACAGAAAAATCTAAATTTTCTTTGCATTGCCATTTCCTGACAGCCATAACTTTTTCATATTTCTGTCTACAAAGCTGTATCAGGGCTTCATTTTTGCAAGCCGAACTGTAGTTTTTAATGGTATCATTTTTGGGGTATGTATGGCTTTTTGATCATGTTTATTGAATTATGTGGGAGTAACAAGATGATCAAAAAATGCTTTTTAAAAAGTACATATTTGAGAGCATCAGGTAAAGGTGTGATATTTTATATGTATGTTGTATTATATATGAATGTCAAGTAACACAAGAAGTTTCCCAGAATAAATGCTTATGGGCCATATTTATGAAGCCCCTACCCCAGTTGTTCCAACACATTTGAAATCAGAGTCAAGTTTTTCCTCCACTTTTTTTTCAGTTACTCATCTTACTTTACTCATCATACTCGAATGCTTTAGGCCCTCATTATATATATTAATCAGTAGGACATGTGTCTAACTAATGATGAGCACTTTACACTGCTACAATACTGATACACCGCCTCCTTTATTGTGTCTAGCACACAAAAAAATCAACACAGTTCAAACTGTGCTTTAAAGGGATTGTCCCATCTGGAACAGTTTTGGATTATCACTTGGATATGCCATAAATGTCAGATAGGAGTGGGTCCTGGAGGTGAGACCTATCTCAAGAACAGGGTCCGAAGGGAAGAGTTAGAAACACCTTTGCATGTGCTGCATTCTCTCTATTCACTGCTATGGAACTTCAGAAAATTGCTGAGCGTGCTTGCCTGGCTATGCTCGGGAAGTCCCATGCAAGCACAGCCACCCCTCCATTCACCATTATAGGACTTCTAAAAATAGTGGAGCCAGCACTTGGTTATTTTCAGAAGTCCCCTAGGTGTAAATAGATGATGGCTGCTGCACACATGTGAATTGCTCTAACTTCCCTTGGGAACCCTGTTCTGGAGATGGGAGCAGATCCTAGGGATTGGACCCACACCTATCAGACATGGCTTATCCTAGCTATAAGCAATAAATAAGCCAGTTTTGAATAACCCTGTGTGTGATCTTTGAGAGACTGACCACTGTGGCCTCCACGGAAAGGAAACCCTGATTCCCATCTTTCTCAACCAAATGACTTAGTAAGTAGAAGTTTGTATGGAGCGGTAGTCAAGAATGGACATTTTAAATTCCTTTACTTGCTCCTTTGCAACACAACACAATGGCACCTTGTTGGCGGGTACTGGTATAGGCAGTTAGCAGTTGGTTACTGTAGAGCAACTGAAATAATCTAAAAAACCAACAATTCTCTGTGATAGTGATAGTAAAAGCTGTTTTATGTTTTTCATATTTCCATAAAATATGTAGTAAAGAAAGAATGAATTGGAGTCACTGAGTGAAGTAGAAGGTGTGATTTGGGTATGAGTGTGCAATTGTATTACCAGTAATGTCTTGTTTCTTGGGGTCAGCTGCTTCTTAAAATGAAAACACCAGCACAGTGTTACTTTATCGGCTAACTGCATGTCCATGTGTTACTAACAGTGGCTGCAAAGCAACACAACAAAGCTGTGAACAGGTTCTTATCCACATATAAGATGGGTGTGCTGGAAGAAGTCACCCTAGGCCATTCACAACACAGGAATAACCACAAAAAGCCAAACAGTTATACCTCCTATATTATTTAGGGAATATTGTAAGTAATCACTGGGAATGGAAAAGTAGCATGGTAAAACAAAAAATTATTAGAAAACAACTATGTCTATAACATATGACACATGTAAGGTTACACTCCCTTATGCTGCTCTCTCCCATTGTTCAGTAATAGGGAGGAAACTGTCAATTCATGGCTGGACGGAGGGGAACAGTATTAAAATGTGAGGTCTGATGCACAATTCAGTGTGTCTGTCACTCCCCTCCTAGAGAGGGGAATAAGGGAGCTAACAGGTTCCCGTTAAATACTGTAAAGGAGCTATTAAAATCATTCAGGTGCAGTAAAAGCATTGTTTTATCGGAATCTTTAAACCTATTAAATCCATCATCACTTTGGTAGGTTGTGCCTATGCATTGCTTTTAAAGTTTAATGGGGGTTATTAGAATCACACACCTTGTTACCCTTTACTTTCTAATTAGGTAAAATGTGCAAAAATCTCCGTTCCTGACTTTCAAGAGCCATAATGTCATTTTATTAGAATCACCCAAAGAATAGCAAAAAAAAAACATTGTATTAACCCTAAATTCATTGATTAAATAACATTTTCATGGACAAATATATTTGAACGATACAACCCTATCCATATAAATCCATAATTAATTTTTATCTGGCTAAGTTAAAAATCATGTTTGGACACTATTTATGGTGGGACTGTTTGAAACATACATCTGAACATACTGTATGCCACAGATATATGCAACTGTATGTTTATAAAATCCTATACATATGGGAAGAAAGTATATTGTGTGTTAGCAACATTTTTTCATATTAGTTAGGCCTCATGCACACGACAGTATTTTTTCACGGTCCGCAAAACGGGGTTCCGTTAGTCCGTTATCCGTGACAGTTTTTTCGTCCGTGGGTCTTTCTTGATTTTTGGAGGATCCACGGACATGAAAAAAATTTAATTTTGGTGTCCGCCTGGCCGTGCGGAGCCAAACGGATCCGTCCTGACTTACAATGCAAGTCAATGTGGACGGATCCGTTTTGATGTTAACACAATATGGTGCAATTGCAAACGTATCTGTCCCCCATTGACTTTCAATGTAAAGTCAGGAGTTAATATACCATAGGATCGGAGTTTTTTCTAATCCGATGGTATATTTTAACTTGAAGCGTCCCCATCACCATGGGAACGCCTCTATGTTAGAATATACCATCGGATTTGAGTTACATTGTGAAAACTCATATCCGACAGTATATTCTAACACAGAGGCGTTCCCATGGTGATGGGGACGCTTCAAGTTAGAATATACTACGAACTGTGTACATGACTGCCCCCTGCTGCCTGGCAGCACCCAATCTCTTACAGGGAGCTGTGATCAGCACAATTAACCCCTCAGGTGCCGTACCTGAAGGGGTTTATTGTGCGTATCATAGCCCCCTGTAAGAGATCAGGTGCTGCCAGGCAGCAGGGGGCAGACCCCCCTCCCTCCCCAGTTTGAATATCATTGGTGGCCAGTGTGCGCCCCCCCCCCCCGGCCCCCCCTCCCTCTATTGTATTATCATTAGTGGCCAGTGTGCGCCCCCCCGGCCCCCCCTCCCTCTATTGTATTATCATTGGTGGCCAGTGTGCAGCCCTCCCCGGCCCCCCTCCCTCTATTGTATTATCATTGGTGGCCAGTGTGCGCCCCCCCAACCCCCCTCTATTGTATTAATATCATTGGTGGCCATTGGTGCAGCACCTGAGGGGTTAATTGTGCAGATCACAGCCCCCTGTAAGAGATCGGGTGCTGCCAGGCAGCAGGGGGAAGTCATGTACACAGTTCGTAGTATATTCTAACTAGAAGCGTCCCCATCACTATGGGAACGCCTCTGTGATAGAATATACTGTCGGATTTGAGTTTTCACGAAGTGAAAACTCAGCTCTGAAAAAGCTTTTATGCAGACGGATCTTCGGATCAATCTGTATGAAAGTAGCCTACGGACACGGATCACGGACACGGATGCCTATCTTGTGTGCATCCGTGTTTTTTCACGACCCATTGACTTGAATAGGTCCGTGAACCGTTGTCCGTCAAAAAAATAGGACAGGTCATATTTTTTCGACGGACAGGATACACGGATCATGGAGGCGGATGACAAACGTTGCATTTTCCGAGTTTTCAACGGACCCATTGAAAGTCAATAGGTCCGCAGAAAATCACGGAAAATGGAACAACGGCCACGGGTGCACACAACGGTCGTGTGCATGAGGCCTTATACTGAGAAGCATAATCATCTACACTTTTTAACACACATGAGGAAAAGGAATACCAGTGTACACAGGCCAAATGAGTGACGAAAGGACACTCTTATGGTACAGTATACTGTACGTCTGGCTAGTTATGACCAGAGGGCAAATTAAATGTTTATGGCTTACTTTAGCTTTACTTAAAATTTTTGTTGATAGATGACACATTCAGCAGTGTTTTACAATCAACCGCTAGGATTAGGAGCTCATTCATAACTAGCAATAAAGGACATCTTAAAACTTCACTAAGAAGTGGTAATTTAGCCTCATCCCTGACTTTTTTAATTCATTTAACAATAATTCTAGCCATATCAGCCATACTTAGGATTCCTCTAATAGGCAATGTTCTTCTGAAGCAGATCCAAATATGTGAAATATTAAGAAGTTCCATCCTGACCATTTCATTAAATAATATTAACATTTAAACATGTTGAAATGGATAGTACACTTTATAAAAGATTTGAAGATATAAGGGAAGATATATGAAACGGTCAAACCACAACTTTAATTTTTCAGAGTACTATAGGACATGAAAACTGTGATTTTCTTTATTCATATTGCACCAATATATTCTGGTCTATGTTCCCTTTGGAGCTTACAATCTAACTCCCAGTATTGAAGGAAATTGGTGTACCTGCAGAAAACTCATGCAGACATGGGAGAAGATACTCCATGCAGATGTTTCGCTTGGTCATATTCAAAACCCAGGAACCCAGCCCTGCAAGGCAACAGTGCTACCAACTAAGGCACCATGCTTGGTTGCTAGGGGCAATAATTAAAAATTTTCTGACAACAAGCCTAAGGTAGTTTTATTGAAAAAAAAAAAATGTTTTGTGAAATTAAACCAATTTGTAAGGCTTTAAATAGTTATGTAAAGCTGGTAACGTTAAAGGAATTAAAGCTGCTAAAATCTACCCAATGTATCACAATTTGAAATTAATGCAACAAATAATGAGAGGATACATTGTAGCACAGAAGAGGTGTAATAATCCAATCCTTGGGAACAAGGGTAAATGAAAGGACAATTAAATAAGGAATATAATCCTAGAAGTCCCATTAACACAAACTCCAGTCATACATCTGTGGAGCTGAACTTATTAACACACACACTTCTCTTTATGCAGACTACCCCATTTACTCCCTACTTTTTATTTTATTTAACCCCAACCTTCTCAGACCTATTTTTAATGGTCCGAATGCTCCATCTCCAACGGATTTTTCTCTAGTTGTCAACTTCTTTCAGAATTGTATCAATATCTAAATATTCTCCCTTTCTTCTCACCTATGGTGAAGAGCTGGTCTTGCCTCAGAGACAGAACAGACATAAAAATGGTGAGACATCAGCAGCTTTTTTGCCTTCACCTAACTTTTGTCTTTTTACCCTCCTCTCCCTCTTCCCCGCTTTTCTTCCTTTGGATCTGTCTCTTTTTTTTTATCCATTCTTCCCAACTTTCTCTGCCTTTTGGCTTCCTCTTTCTCTCTTTCCTCTTTGCACCCATCCAAATCAACTTCCAGGTCACCATTTCAGTTGACGGGATTCTCACTTCAACTGGATACACTCAAGAGGATTACACCATGCTGGGGAGCGATGACTTCTTTTATATTGGTGGCAGTCCAAACACAGCGGATCTTCCAGGGTCTCCTGTCAGTAATAACTTTATGGGATGCCTTAAGGATGTAAGTATGCTGGAAAGCATTCATTACTGTGAAACAACAAAAATATAGAGTTCTGTCAGATTTTTTTCAGACACGCATTCACATAAGTCATTTCAATTACAGTATATTCCATCACACTAAGTCAGAGGAATGAACATTTATTGATACTATAGCCATTTGTAATATATCTATTATATGTATAAAGTTTTTTTTTCTAGCTGTGTCAGTTGGACATAATCAGTGTGTGCTTCTAATCCAATGGATGCAAATAAGGATGTTCTTGAAGATTAGTATGAAGCCCTCTAAATCGGAAAAATTGTGCCCAAAATGTTACTTTATGCTGTTTTACACCATGGTTGCCACTTTAAAAAAAAAAAAAAAAAAGTCGATGTAGCATAGACAGGATAGGGACATGGCCCACACAGGCCTACTACTTATTTCAATAATTTATTCTAACATCTTAAGACTGGTGTTAGAAATGTGTAGAAACTGTAAAAAATATTGCAACACTTTTCATTATACAGAGCTGAATTGGACAGCCTTAATAGTTTCGTTGTCATTTTATTTTGTACATTCATAAGCTCTACAATAAAGTAGTAAACCAGTAGCTATTATGTAGCCACCCATTTCTCCTGCTCTTGTCTTGATGGCTAAACCTATGAGAGATTACTTCCCTTTTTATTATCCATTACATGATTTTATATTGAAAGTATTAAAATCATACAGTTATAATATTTTTTATTCTAAATCACTTTATATAGGTTTATATACAGGAAACTAGTTGAGTGTTAACTGGAATTGGAAGTATTTTTCTGACTACACTTACATCTAGAAAAAACGTGTGTTTTTCCTCTTTCTTACACTAGGTTGTATACAAAAATAATGACTTCAAACTAGAGCTATCCCGCCTTGCTGCTGATGGTGATTCAAAGATGCGACTAAGTGGGGAACTTCTCTTCCGTTGTGAAAATGTTCCTTCATTGGATCCTGTAACATTTCAAGTTCCTGAAGCCTTTCTACGTCTTCCTCGATGGGAGACCAAGAAAGCTGGATCAATATCTTTTGACTTTAGGACCACAGAGCCCAATGGTCTTCTACTTTTCAGTCAGGGAAGGCCACGCACTGGGGGTGGCCCAGCACAAGCTGTTCCTGGATCAGTGGCCACTGGTAGGCCGGAAAGACCACCAAAAGCAGATTACTTTGCAGTAGAGTTACTTGAGGGCACACTGTATCTACTGCTTGATCTTGGTTCTGGAGGAATTAAAGTGAAATCAAGTCACAAAAAGGTCAATGATGGAGAGTGGTGCCATGTTGACATCCAGAGAGATGGCAGGAAAGGTCTGTGTTGTTACTTATTGTTTAACATACCAAAATTTTGGGGTGGAAAAAAACTATAAAGCTCCTCACAAGATTCGCAAATAAACTGTTTGTTTTAAAGTTACATGTTTGGCCAGTATATTAGTTGGCTATTGTATAAAAGATTATTAGAAAATTTTGTTTATTTTCTTGGGAACAAAATCACAAGCTTATTTACAGTCCACCGATGTTTGTATCAAAGTAGCATACCTAAAATACGTGAGAAAAGGTTGCAAATTATCTGCCTAGACCTTTTGTGAGGAAACTAGGTGATTAACACATGTATGGGGTGGAAGGAAGAATGTGAGAAGCAAAAATTAAGTTACTAGAGGGACATAGCTAGGGTAGGTTGCCCTTGATGTTGGAGAAGCCAATAAGCCATTCTACCTTGGCGAGACCATATTAATACAGAGTTGATGCAGCAAATTAAATCTTTGCCCCAAGGCACGGAAAGCCTAGCTACATGAGTCAAGATCTCTTCTGATACATGTACCATAAGAAGAGCAATAACCAAGAACCTATCATATATGTGGCTTTATTGTCCCACAAAACTGTGACAGCAGACAAAAGACTTAGGCCTCTTTTACACGGGCGAGTTTTCTGCGTGGGTGCAATGCTTGAGGTGAACGCATTGCTCCCGCACTGAATCCGGACCCATTAATTTCTATGGGGCTGTGCACATGAACGATGATTTTCACGCATCACTTGTGTGTTGTGTGAAAATCGCAGCATGCTCTATATTGTGCATTTTTCACGCAACGCAGGCCCCATAGAGGTGAATGGGGCTGCGTGAAAATCACAAGCATGATTTGGTGCGATTTTTACGCATGGTTTACTAGGAGATGATCGGGATGGGGATCCGATCATTATTATTTTCCCTTATGACATGGTTATAAAGGAAAATAATAGCATTCTTAATACAGAATGCTAAGTAAATTAGGGATGGAGGGGTTAAAAAAATATATCAAAAAATATTAAACTCACCTCATCCACTTGTTCGCGCTGCCCGGCACGTCTTCACTCTTCTTCTTTGAGGACCTGGGAGGAAAATGACCTTTGGTGACGTCACTGCGCTCATCACACTGTCCATCACATGGTCCATCACCGTGGCTATGGATCATGTGATGGACCATGTGATGAGCACAGTGACGTCACCAAAGGTCCTTTTCCTCCCAGGTCATCAAAGAAGAAGAAAGAACAGAAGCCGGGCTGCACGAACAAGTGGATGAGGTGAGTTTAATTATTTTTAATTTTTTTTAACCCCCCCATCCATAATTTACTTAGCATTCTGTATTAAGAATACTATTATTTTCCCTTATAACCATGCTATAAGGGAAAATAATAAAATCTACACAACACCTAACCCAAACCCGAACTTCTGTGAAGAAGTCCGGGTACCAAACATGACAATTTTTCTCACGCGAGTGCAAAACGCATTAAAACGCTTTGCGCTCGCTCTGAAAAATCGTACATTTTCGCGCGACGCACCCGCATCCTATCCGGCCCTCACACGCGACGCCCGTGTGAAAGATGCCTTAAAGGGTGTCTGCCACTTTGTTTTCAATTATTAAACTTTCGGCAGCTTCCTGCATGTTAAACATGCATAGTTAATTAGTTTTTGTCTTTCTTTGCACAACATAGATTTGTATTCCATATGCAGATGGGGCCCAAAGTACCAAATGGGGGCATTATCCATCAGCTCAAGTACCCAAGCCCTTCTGCCTTAAATGTTCATAATGCCTCCCTTCTCCTTTCTATCATTCTTCCCCTTTCCCTGTGATGGCATTCATCCCCTTTGGTGAAATCTTGCTCAGGCACAGTGAACTTTGTGTCCAGTGCCTACACATTACAAACACCACTGTGGGCACTGGCTTCACAGCTTGTAATATGCATTCTCCATCAAGCAGCACACCACAATGTTTTATTAGACAAAATAGTGCAGCATGCTTCGCTTTTCTTCTGGCTTTTTTGATGGAATCTAACAGAGGCCACCTTTGAACTTTTTTCTCAACATGGACACTAAATATGGACACAAAAATTTGGCTACATTAAGAATTTATTTAGAAATATAAAGTATTATGTAAGTAATGTCATATTCGATGCGTAGTATTTGCCTCTTTTTCATAGTTTTAGTTCACAATAAAATGACAATTATTATGTTTTCCTCAGGTTCTATCTCAGTTAATAGTAGAAACACACCCTTCCAGGTTGGCGGTGATAGTGAAATTCTTGATCTCGATGGAGACATGTACTTAGGAGGTCTTCCAGAACCAAGAGAAGATCTTCAGCTTCCCCCTGAAGTCTGGACAGCCTCCCTTGGCTTCGGATTTGTTGGTTGTATTCGGGACCTTTTTGTTGATGGCAAAAGTAGAGACATTCGACGGCTAGCTGAAATATCAGGGGCTGCAGGTGTTGCTCCCTTCTGTACTAAAGAAACCCAGCGCCACTGTACAAATTCCCCTTGTAGAAATGGAGGTCAATGTAGGGAAGGCTGGAACCGTTTTATCTGTGACTGTGTGGGGACAGGATACCTTGGGGACACATGTGAGAGAGGTGAGTTATTTTCACAGTTTATAGTAAATCATGAATACATTTTATTAACTATAAACACACTGTATCATCTCCAGCACATCACCGTGAACTTATCATTATGTCAAATTATCCTGTAATAATGAATGAACACTGATGATGACTAACAAGACTAGAATAGTCACTTGTTAATTACTTACAGCCAGGGAAGCACGCAGGAATTTTGTCTAGGGGGGGTCCGAAAAATGTGACACGTGTAGTGCGCTGTGCCAATTATTTTGCCTGCCCATCTTTCAAATCCCCCTTTATATTTAAAAATGCAGGGGGTGGGGGTGTAGTGTGTTGCGCTGATTCTTTTACTTGGCGATTCTAAAAGCTCTGCAGGAATAGAACGCGCCACTTTTTTTTTACCCCGCCCATTATTAAAAGCCCCTCCTACATATAATAGGCCACTCCCATCAAACACTGTACAGCTGAAATTCTATAGTTGAGGCCTGTCTCTACACATCATACGAGAAGGGGAGGTCTGTCCTGGCTGCACTGCCTGCTTATATAACAAGCTACAGCCAGGAAGCTCCTCCGCTCTCCTCCCTCCCCTGATCCTGCTCAAGGCCTGTGGTTTCCCACACCATCTGCACCCGCCCGTGGACTGCTGCCCCCTTTGGCCGTCCTCACCCAGCTCTGAATCCTCCTTCTGCAAATGGCAGGGGGGGGGGGGAGCCGGAGCATCTCCTCTCCTACATAGCACCCCATACCTCTTACATCCAGTGATGTCACCTTTGTTGTAGACGTTCTCTTTCTTTAACTTCTCCATTCAGACCAGACCGCCATGATGATTTTTCAGCCATCTCCCATCTCTGCAGAGATTAACAAACAGACATTAGTTTCCCACATTTCCATCATCTTCACATCTTCTGAACACCCTTTCCTGCCACCCCCAATACTGTGCCCGCTGTGCCCCCAATACTATACTGCAGAAACAGTCCCCCTGGAAATACTACTAACACACAGATAGTGCCCCCTTCAACAATTATTGGCACACAGTGCGCTAAAAAAATAACTGCGCCCAGACACTAATAGTATAAAGATAATGTCCCCCAAAAATTATTGTGCTAAGCTGATACTGTCGCAGGGTGCCCCCCAAAGTAACAGGGCTCCCCAAAATAGAAATAATTCTCTGCCAGAGCACACTTAGTAGTAATAATGCCCCTATAGTGCCCATACTAGTAATCATGTTCCTCATAGCCCCCCAGTAGTAGTAAAGCTCCGCATTATACCTCCCAGTACTAATAATTCTCCCTACAATATGACAGTACATGAAATACCCCCGCTTAGTGCCCACTGTTGAGCTAATGTCCCCATAATGTATGCCAGTATAAAATACTCCTATATAGTGCCCCAGTAAATGCCCTCATAGTGCTCCGCTCCCCCTTCCCCATAGTGTCCCCCTTAATATGCCGGTAAAAAATGCCCCTTCTAAGTGCCACCATATGCCCCAATAGTGCTCCACTTCCCCATAGTGCCCTCAAATAATGCCCAATAGTGCCGCTCTCCCCTATAGTGCCTCCCATAATGTGCCAGTAAAAAATGCTCCCTTAGTGCCACCAGATGCCATAATGCCCCCCATAATGTGCCAATAAGAAAAAAGGGCCCCTTTAGAACCCCCACTTCCCCATAGTGCCCCCAAATAATGCCCCTATTGTGCCACCAGATGCCCCATAGTGCCGTTCTCCCCTATAGTGCCCACCATAATGTGTAAAAAAAAAAAGCCCCTTTAGAGCCCCTAGATGCCCCCATAGTGCTCCTCTCCCCCATGGAGTACCCCCCATAATGTGCCAGTAAGAAGTGCCACCCCCAAAAAAATTGGGCTGTAAGAATTGTCAGATGCCCCCATAGTGCCAGCTCCCCCCCTCCAAAAAAATAAATAAATAAGAAAACACTGATACTTACCTCCATCAGCAGCGATGTGAAGCAGGCCTCTTCCGGCCGGTGTCCCTGCTGTGTGCTGTCCGGCTCAGGCGGTGCGATGATGCGCCGCCTGTGGTGATCGGCGGTGCGGCCCTGAAGGATAAAAAAATATATATTGTCTGGTTGTTCTAGGGGGGGTCCAGACCCGCTGGACTACCCCTGTAGGTGCGCCACTGCTTACAGTATAAGCCATATCTGTGTCATACATTGATGGTTTTGGAGACCTGCTGACCAGAGTAAGGATTAACCTTCTTGTTTTGTGTGATAAAAATGAGTTATTTAAAGGGCCACTTTCAAGAACATTTTGTTTTCACATATTAACAATAAATATGTGACTATTATGTGTAATTTCATAAAAAGGTGGTGTGCTTTATATAATGTTGTCACCCCATATTAATTACTTCTTATCCAGTGTATTTAATGCCTTCCTGACAAGAAACTTACTGTATCATAAATCATTGTGATACAGTCAGTTCAGGTGAGGGGGGGCACGGTTGGCCCACAAGATGTTGGATGGACCATGTTCCCTAGGCTGATCATGGTCGTGTTCATGAGTTCTTAGATACAGAAGCTTATCAGATAGTATCACAAATGATAGGTCTAGATCAGGCATGTTCAACCAGCAGCCCTCCAGCTGTTGTAAAACTACAACTCCCACAATGCCCTGCTGTAGGCTGATAGCTGTAGGCATGCTGGGAGTTGTAGTTTTGCAACAGCTGGAGGGCCGCGGGTTGAGCATTCCTGGTCTAGATAAACATTTCAGAGTGCAGTATGCCTTATGCATACTACCGGATCTGTTTTGTTGATAGATGTGCATGTACAGACAGGAGACTGTATCACAGATGATAAACTGAGAAACAGAGGCACAGCGAACATTATTGGACATTATGGGCTTAGATACACGCCAGACAATATCATACAAGATAGGATTAGATACATAGTTCAGCAAAAAAATCTTTATTTACCCAAGTAGGACATGCAACGTTTCGGCTCTATGCTTGAGAAAGGCTCCAGCATAGAGCCGAAACGTCGCATGTCCTACTTGGGTAAATAAAGATTTTTTTGTACTTTTTTACTTCATGGAGTGCTGCCCATTTTTTTTTCATTTCTATTCATTGGATTTGCTTATATCCACATTGGGCCAGCTGCACCCTCTTGTTAGCATCAGAGACGGTGCTGCCACTTTTTTTATTTTTTATTTTATATATATATATATATATATATATATATATATATATATATATAGAAATGACGAAAAGATGGGCAGCACTCCGGTCTTGTGAAAAATTCAGTGATGTTTATTCACACTCAATCGCAATGCAGCATTTCAGCCCTCTCAATGGAGCTTTTGACAAAGGCTCCATTGAGAGGGCTGAAATGCTGCATTGCGATTGAGTGTGAATAAACATCACTGAATTTTTCACAAGACCGGAGTGCTGCCCATCTTTTCGTCATTTCTATTGTATTGTTCCCATCCAGGAGCATTTGTGGAGTTGCACCCGGCATCCTATAGAGTGCTGCTGATTTAATTTTTGTTTTTATATATATATATATATATATATATATAACTACCTACCACTAACTGCATGTCTTTTTTAACAGAAAAAAAAACACAAAAATGTGCAGATGTAAATGAGCAAACTAGTTATTGATGCTCTGCAGCATGCACGAACGCACACGGATCGTGTGTGCATGCAAAAACTGTAGTAGAAAAATTCACTACATTGGTTAAAAGGTGAACACTGGCTAAAAATTAAACTTACGGTATATCTATATATATGGAAATATAGAGCTCTCTATATATTTATATAAACCCCTAATTTATATACCACCTGATTTAAAAAACACATTTCTTTACCTGCTCTTTCTAAGCGTCGGAGTCCAGTAGGTGGTACTAATTAATGATTGACAGCCCTCCTTGTGTAACTGTGCATATATGCACTCCTCAACATTGAAATTGCAACACCAAGAAGTACAAGCCTTACGGTTATGCAAAACAAGTAAGTGGCAGGTGTCGTTAAGATGTGCAGATGATCAAATTTTCAGCTCCAATCTGTGGCAGACAGGAGGAGCATAATTTCCAGATTGAAAGCAAGGTTTTTTTAGACAACAAAACCTCAAAAATCACATCAAGTCATGTGGGATGATTATGCAATGCCTCCTGTTCTTCGATGTGCCAGTTATCAATGCTTGACGCAAGTTGAGAGGGGCCGAATTCTTGAACTGAGAGACCTTGGTCTATCACTCCAGCAGTTCACTATGTGCCAGAGGTGAACCCCTGCACAGATGGATTGTCTGATTCGAAGAATAGAATGCAGTGATTCATTCTGTACTTCAAGTGAAATTGGACGTCACATCCCAAGCCTAGGGCGGCAAGAAGTATCTAAGCAAAGCATCAGAAGGTGTTTGCACTACTTTGGGCTATGAGCCAAATATTCAGCTACAGATGTTCCATTCACCTCACACCACTGCTTTCAAAGGCTATCACGGTACACAGCAAGATGGCAATGAAGGCTAGAATGGAGGTCTGTCCTCATTTTTTCAGCAGGACAGCACCAGGCTGCATGTTGTCCATGCTACTCTGAGCAGCGTGCAAGGTCTAAATGTGCTACCATGGCCTGCAGTGGTGTCTCTGGACGTTTCTCTCATCAAGCACATCTGGGATATCAATGGCCAGCAGTTTCAAAAGAAGCTGCCAGCAGATCTTGATGATTTGCATGCCCAAGTGCATTCAGAACATTCCACAGACAAGCATTAACCTTATTAATAGCATTCCAAGGCATGTAATTGCATGTATCTCTGCTTGTGACTCATACTTAATACTTAATAAATCACTGTCTGGCTATTCTTGGCAGGCATGGACGTTGCTTTACTCTTCCTTGTGAATTGGGACTAGTGTACAGTCGTGGCCAAAAGTTTTGAGAATGACACAAATATTAGTTTTCACAAAGTTTGCTGCTAAACTGCTTTTAGATCTTTGTTTCAGTTGTTTCTGTGATGTAGTGAAATATAATTACACGCACTTCATACGTTTCAAAGGCTTTTATCGACAATTACATGACATTTATGCAAAGAGTCAGTATTTGCAGTGTTGGCCCTTCTTTTTCAGGACCTCTGCAATTCGACTGGGCATGCTCTCAATCAACTTCTGGGCCAATTCCTGACTGATAGCAACCCATTCTTTCATAATCACTTCTTGGAGTTTGTCAGAATTAGTGGGTTTTTGTTTGTCCACCCGCCTCTTGAGGATTGACCACAAGTTCTCAATGGGATTAAGATTTGGGGAGTTTCCAGGCCATGGACCCAAAATGTCAACGTTTTGGTCCCCGAGCCACTAAGTTAACACTTTTGCCTTATGGCACGGAGCTCCATTGTGCTGGAAAATGCATTGTTCTTCACCAAACTGTTGTTGGATTGTTAAAAGAAGTTGCTGTTGGAGGGTGTTTTGGTACCATTCTTTATTCATGGCTGTGTTTTGGGGCAAAATTGTGAGTGAGCCCACTCCCTTGGATGAGAAGCGACCCCACACATGAATGGTCTCAGGACGCTTTACTGTTGGCATGACACAGGACTGATGGTAGCGCACACCTTTTCTTCCCCGAACAAGCCTTTTTCCAGATGCCCCAAACAATCAGAAAGAGGCTTCATCGGAGAATATGACTTTGCCCCAGTCCTCAGCAGTCCATTCACCATACTTTCTGCAGAAGATCAATCTGTCCCTGATTTTTTTTTGAAGAAAAGTGGCTTCTTTGCTGCCCTTCTTGACACCAGGCCATCTTCCAAAAGTCTTCGCCTCACTGTGCGTGCAGATGCGCTCACACCTGCCTGCTGCCATTCCTGAGCAAGCTCTGCACTGGTGGCACTCCGATCCTGCAGCTGAATCCTCTTTAGGAGACGATCCTGGCACTTGCTGGACTTTCTTGGACGCCCTGAAGCCTTCTTAACAAGAGTTGAACCTCTTTCCTTGAAGTTCTTGATGATCCTATAAATTGTTGATTGAGGTGCAATCTTAGTAGCCACAATATCCTTGCCTGTGAAGCCATTTTTATGCAACGCAATGATGGCTGCACGCGTTTCTTTGCAGGTCACCATGGTTAACAATGGAAGAACAATGATTTCAAGCATCACCCTCCTTTTAACATGTCAAGTCTGCCATTTTAACCCAATCAGCCTGACATAATAATCTCCAGCCTTGTGCTCGTCAACATTCTCACCTGAGTTAACAAGACGATTACTGAAATGATCTCAGCAGGTCCTTTAATGACAGCAATGAAATGCAGTGGAAAGGTTTTTTTGGGATTAAGTTAATTTTCATGGCAAAGAAGGACTATGCAATTCATCTGATCACTCCTCATAACATTCTGGAGTATATGCAAATTGCTATTATAAAAACTTAAAGGGATTCTGTCATCAGAAATTAGTCCTATAAGCTAAACATATGGTGATGTCCCTTGTAAAACACTGAATCCTAAAGTGAGTTTATCAAATGCCCCTGTGGCTCTATATTCATAAAAAAGAGGTTTATATCACCTGTCAATTACTTCAAAATGTGTCCAAGGGGACGTCTCATGGTGAAAGGTGCCCGGCTGCAGCCATATCGTTTAGGTGCCCAGCGCCGCCTTCTGAGCTGAAATCGCCCCCCCCTCCCTTTAATTCGATCCGCCTACCTCAGGTGACTAACCTTCCTTGTGCCCAGCCGTGCCCAGCCACGCCCGCCTGTGAAGGAGCCCAGCACCGCCTATGTCTCCTCCTTTCATCAACGATAGATAGCAGTAATCTCGCAATGCGCGAGCTCGCGCATGCGCAGTGCCGGTATAGTGAGTGTTCCTTCCCTGTACTGGCATCAGCCTCAGGGAAATGGCTATCTATCATTGATGAAAGGAGGAGACATAGGCGGTGCTGGGCTCCTTCACAGGCGGGCTTAAAGAATCCCTTTAAGCAGCAACTTTTCCAATTTCCAATATTTATGTAATTCTCAAAACTTTTGGCCACAACTGTACAGTGTTCTTTCCTACAGAACTGAAAGAGTTAATCCCTTCCTCTTGCCCCTGTCCAGGTGCTGAATAAGTTGCTGATCAATCTCCCTATTTAGCTGGGCTGTAGATGCACCTCCTCTCCAGGGATTTGAGGTTTTCTAGTTGCTAGTAACCAGTGAAGGTGATTTCTTGCCTGAATACCCATTTACCGTACCTTGTCTGTCTACCAATCCAGCTGTCTACTGGGTCAGCAGCCAACTACACCAGGAATACTCCAGGAGTTAGTGGCCTGGTTGATTCCCTGCGGTGAAGTCCAGATCCCTGTATAGGGGTTAAAGGATGAATACCAGGCACCTGCCGGGACAATGCCCTTAGGTTTAGCCCAAAGTTAAACTGGCTAGTTGGCACAGTGGGTGCACACACACTATTACATTTTGAATATGTGGTTTCCATTTTTATCATTAACATGTCTATTGATCCTTTAATTTCAATAATTCACAGATTTTTCATTGTTGGTGTTGCAATTTCAATGTCGAAAAGTATATATCAATCTTCTCAGCTTCTTCTGGTCTATAAAATACTGGCCAATGATAGGACTGCATTTACACGACACTTTCTCTTTAAGGCCCCATTCATATGTCCGCAATTTCGCAGAATGGAATTGCAGACCCAGTCATTTCTATGGGGCCGCACGATGTGCACTTTCGGGTCCGCATTTCCGTATATTCTATTAGTGACGGTCCACAAAATGCGGAATGCACATTGCCGGTGTCTGTGTTTTGCGGATCCGTGGATCCGCAAAACACGCTATGGACGTATGAATGGACCCTAAATAGGGACAATGACTTTGTGATTTTTACTGATGTTTTAATACATAGATCAGGCATCCTCAAACTGCGGCCCTACAGCTGTTGTAAAACTACAACTCCCACAATGCCCTGCGGTAGTCTGATACCTGTAGGCTGTTTGGGCATGCTGGGAGTTGTAGTTTTGCAACAGCTGGAGGGCCGCAGTTTGAGGATGCCTGACATAGATGGTAATTGTATGATTTCATATTGGAGTGGGATGTTCTTTCATAGATCAAAGGCCAGTGTAACACTAATCTACTGTATTGAATGCATAGGATATACTGATTGTTGGCTCTCCTCAGCTGGAAAATGCAGAACGGGGGGAGAACTATTAACAGACCAACCCAATGTCAAAAATTGTAGGCACTCCCCCAACTGAAATGATGTGGAACAACACACAATAGATTGATAATTGATTAAAATATATTAATATTTTATTGTGTTGTTCCACATCATTTCAGTTGGGGGGGAGAGCCTACAATTTTTGACATTGTATTTAATGCATATCATTGAAGATATATAACACTTCCCTCATGCCATCTGATTATAGCAATAAGACCTAATCACCTTCTGAGGGTCCCCTGAAAGATGAGTGGGGTTTGCCATAAATAAACAGGTTTGGGTTCTGATCAATCATTCAGGGGGTCATTTATTAAGACCAGTGTTTTAGACGCTGGTCTTAATAACCCTTGCGCTGGCGTGGTGGCGTAGTGCCAGCCTCTGCATAACTTTGACATATCCTACTCCAGCTTCCTTGTTGGTGCAGATTTAGGATGTTTTCTATGCCTAAAACAGGCGTAGAAAATGCCAACCTTTGTGCCGCAATCTGAAAACTGGCGTATATCAGTTCGTAAATGATCCCCTCAGTTTCTTTAAACAGTTGTCCTTTTTACTGTTCCTCGTGTCACTCAGTTTTTGCACTTTTTTTGTTACAGAAGCAGCAGTCCTGAGCTATGATGGCAGCATGTACCTCAAGGTCCTGCTTCCTGGTGTTACACACACAGAAGCAGAGGATGTCTCTTTACGTTTTATGTCCCAGCGAGCTTATGGCCTTCTTCTGGCAACTACCTCCAAAGAGTCTGCAGACACACTCCGACTAGAACTTGATGGAGGAAAAGTGAAGCTCACAGTAAACTTAGGTATCTATTCCGAGCCTCTTTCTCAAAAAAACACAACCTTGTTAAGCCAATGGCTAGAGTCACAGAGACAAACTGCCGATTTTACGAACATAAGAGAACACAGCAGCCAAGTTTAGTTATCATTACACACATTTACTTCTGCTTAGTCACTTTGACTTCAGTAGCTTTGTCACGTATTGGGGAGTATTTAGCAGATAGCTATAAACTTCATCTCATGAGACATCTACCATACGGTATATCCATTTAAGACTTAATCATTGGTGTGTAAATGCTGTCAGCTCAAAAATGAAGCTTTGTGGAATAGAATAATAGAAGGGAGTGAAGAGATTTCTTTTGTTGAAGAACATTGTCACCAGATAATTGTTTCTTTCTACATTACCCTTGCAGGAAAGGAGTCAACTTTTATCTTAAATGTACATACCTGTAAATATAATATTTTGTGACGTTCCAGTTGCGCTTTGTTTTTCTGGACTATGTTGAAGTGCACTTTGTTTCCACCAGGCATTCTGGAACATGGGCCAACGAAAATAAGCTGAGCTACAGTACATGCTGCTCCTTTCACACTAGCATTTTTTATGGATCCGGCAGGGTTCAGCGAAAACGCTTCCGTTACTGATAATACAACCATCTGCATCCGTTATGAACGGATCCGGTTGTATTATCTTTCACGTTTCCAAGACGGATCCGTCATTAACTAAATTTAGAGTCAATGGGGGCTGGGGGTCATGACGGATCTGTCTTGCTCCGCATCCCAGGACGGAAAGCAAACTACAACATGTTGCGGTTTGCTCTCCAATCTGGGAACGCAACTAAACGGAACGGAATGCATTTTGGTGCACTCCGTTCTGTTCAGTTCAGTTTTGTCCCTATTAACAATAAATGTTTCCAGTATTGAGCCCCTATGACGGAAAACCGGAAAACCTTAATGCTAGTGTGAAAGTAGCCTAAGTTGGTTATTTGCTGGTCAGTTGTTGATAATATCCTCTATATATGGTGTGAGCAATCCTGCTATTGAGATTGCCATTAGACAATTAATAAGGGTTGTCCCCAAAGGTAAAACTTGAAGATCCTTAGCCTCAATGCAAAATCTGTAACAGGGCCCCCAACCTACTGTGTCCTTTCTATAATATTTGTGCCTTATGTCAGGCTCATGGACTACATCTGCACTCCCTATAGTTATGCCCCAATTGACCCATTAGGACAGTCCTATTATGGATATGTAAGCAAGGAAGAGTGTCCCACGGCGCAAGAACCACCCAGTGGTTTGATTAAGATGCAGGGTTCTTTATTAAGCAAGCGGTACAATGAGTTTTTGGGATAAAATCCCCTTCTTCAGGTACTAATAACTTGCATACACAGTAGTAAAATACACACACATATAAATGTACTCAAAAAACCACCATAAACACACTGAGGGGAGGGGCGGTACTTAGAGACAACCCAATGCTGGTGGTAAAGGCTAATGGATAGTAAAGGGAAAATGGTTTAATTCACATAAACACATGGCCCATCTGCGTTGGGGGTGTGTGTGGTGCATTTTTATTTGAAACTTGAAAATTGGAATGCCCTTGGGTGATGCTCAGAGCCTGCCGGAGCAGGGCCGGGGGTGGTCACATGGTGTGGGGCGGCAGGTCACGTGATCGGACTGCCGAGCACATGACCTCCATAACCCGGCAACAGGACGCTGGGGCTGCTTGAGAGATTAGAGTGTAAGGCCATAATATAGTTATAGGTACTTGCATTGTACCCTGCAAAATATCCCCATCATCCCCCTCCGGACACCCCCACCAGCTCTCACTGAGGTTTGACCTGCGGGAGCGAGCGTCCCTCCCAGCAGGCCATACACTCTAATCGCTCAAGCAGCCCCAGCATCCCTTTGCTGGGATACAGAGGTCAGGTGCTCAGCAGTCCGATCACGTGACCTGCCTTATACTCTAATTGCTCAAGCAGCCCCAGCGTCCTGTTGCCAGGTTACAGAGATCACGTCCTCGGCAGTCCGATCATGTGACCTGCTGCCCCACACCATGTGACCACCCCGGCCCTGCGATCGCTCCGGAAGGCTCTGAGCATCTCCCAAGGGCATTCCAATCTTCAAGTTTCAAATAAAAATGCACCACACACACCCCCAATGCAGATGGGCCATGTGTTTATGTGAATTAAACCATTTTCCCTCACTATCCATTAGCCTTTACCACCAGCACTGGGTTATCTCTAAGATAACCCAGATTCAATGTGATCAGCCAGTGGGTCAGTTTGAGAAGGGTTTGTTCAGATGGAACAATTACATGTCCATATACATGTGTAATAGATCTTTTATATTCATTTTAGCAAAAACGTATGCTATTTTTTTATGATGATTTTACTCTTTACAACCCAATTTGCTGTTTCTAGTGTATACCACATAATGTAATTTTCACTTGGATGTCAGTTATATTAAGTCTTGTTGCATACATTATGTTATTTATCATGCTTGACATACTGTATTGCACTGGTGAATCACAAAGCTTAGCCTAGAATACGTCTTTTTGAAAATGAGAGATTTGTTTGCTTTGGGCCACTTACAATTTCTGAGTTTTTTCATGATTTTGTTGAATATGTTTCATATGATTGTGACTTTACCAATACAGTACAGTACTTTGTCTCTGTGACTTTTGCCATATTACCAGTTAACCATGCTTTAAGAATTGAAGCATGGTTGAGTGGTTTTATATTTGTAAATCACAACTGTTAATATCTTCTCAGTGTTTGCTTTGCTGAAAACCTTCAGACACATCTGGTCTGTCAGGCATGGAGTGGACATTTCAGAGTGACAAAACCCTGCCCCACTGTACTCGTCATAAACATTTATTCACATATTATTCCTATTTTGCTGCTTCAATTCTCACTTTTCAAATTCATGTTCCGAAGAGTCATTAGATAACAGAAAAAGCATGGATATAATAATCTGTTGTAAGTAACAAAAGCAAGCCAATCATTGATAAACGAAAAATACATGTAAGGCTTGCTGGCTCTCTATTACCTGGTGATACAGCCGAACTGAAAAACAGTTTGACAACTTTAGCTCTGTAGGTTTGGTGTTTTTTGCCTTTATTTACAGTAATTTCTACCAAATCCATTATAAGAGGCTCACTTGTCTGCTTCTTACATGACGGAGGTAATGGTTACTTCCATTCGACCCCCTGAAATAGTTAACTACCCCTTAAATACCATCCCGATCAATGCATTCCCAGACTCCCTACTCCACCAATCACTACCCCAATAAAAACTTGGACACCAGGTTGGATTAAATCGGCCACAGCAGCTGTTTTATTACCCAAATGTATAACCTTTTATTACCATAACATTAACATAACCGAAAACTCCCCCACCATATGCAATGGCATATGCAAATTACGAATTCCCCATATATATAACATATAATAATTAAAGGGGAGGTTCTTGAAGCCCCAAATAAATGATTTACCCCGCCGGGGTGAGCCATCTTGCCTCCAGCCATTGAGCGCCAGCTCGGAGGCACCACTGATGACCCCCCCAACTTCAGCCTCAACAGACCGCCAACCATGGGAGTCCAGCCCCAACTGTGGAGCCCTCCCATCATTCCCACCTGAAAATATCTCCAACTTCAAGGACCTCCGACCTCCACAGCCGCCGTGACAAATTGCCTCCCTACTATCACCCAGCCCTACGAACCCAAACCATTGCCTGCACGAGACCCCACCCTCTTTAAACAGTTGACAGAAAAACTTCATAACACAGGGTGGGTGGGAGCTACTATTGCCCTAAAATGGCTCCCTTCTCCCTGCCCGCATATTTAACCCCCCAGTTCCCGCCCCCCAGAATTAAATCACTGAATCCCTAACCCTCCGGAATCTCCCTGAACCAACCCCCCATCATGTGCGCTTCCCCTAAAGGCTCTGCCCCCCAGTCTGGCTTTTATTTTCTATCTTAGGTGTGAACTAACATCTAATGTGTTTTTACCTTGGAAAACTTGTTTTTTTAATATTTAGTACATCCAGCGGAGAGATGCATGCATAGGGTTCTCTACTGAAAAATATATTCCCAAAATCAAATCTTAAAGTACAGTACTGCAGATTAGATTGTACAGTAGGGTCACTTAGTGGTGAGAGGCCTCTTCTCTATAGAGACATTGATTTGTAATGATGCAGTAATGTTCTTATTATGTCTCATTCATGTCAGCTTCATTGATAGAATTAGTTTCCTCTTCCATCACAATTTCCTTCCATTACTGATTGAACTATAATTTTCAGCATTCACACTTCCATACTAATTCATTTCATGGCTCACATTCCTGGATGGTGTGAACAGTAATCCAAAAACACGAGTGGGTCTGGGGTGCTAAGCAAGTGACAAGGGTCTGATAACCTGCTCTTACACAATTAATCTCCTATCCTTATCCTCAGGATAGGTCATCAGTATCATATCTGTGGAGATGCAACACCTGGGACCTAGGATCAGCTGTTAGAGGAGGCCTTGAGTGCTGCGGCCTCCTCCTAGGCCAGTGACATCACTGTACATTGGTCATGTGGTCTAGTTGCAGCTGGATCTGAGCTGTAATACCAAGCACTGCCACTATACGATGTATACCGCTGTCCTTGGAAAGCTGACGGTAGCCTGAATAGCTTACCAGAGTTCCCGTGAGCACAGCAGCTCCCTGAAACAGCTGGTCGGCGGGGTTACCAGGACTTGGACCCCCGCTTATGTGATAATAATTAGTTATGAGCGAAGTTATCAAAAATTCAATTCGGCTGCTTGGCCAAATTTCACCAAAATTTTGATTTGTTAAAAATGATTTTGTCACGAATTGCATTCCATTGTATGTGCAATGACGGAGAATGACGATCGAGCTTCCCCCTGTCATTGAGCCCCTCAGATGCAGCGTTCATTGCTGATCGCATCTGACATTAAAATTGAGGCCTTTCAGGAGTTAATCAGGGTAAATAATAAATAAAAAAATACATACATACATACATTTGCTCACGGAGAGGCAGTCGTGGCCAGTCGTGGCAAGCCTGTCTCATTTACCGTTTTGTACGCCTGTTTTAGGCTTAGAAAGCTCTTACATTGAGAAGCAGCAGTGGATTCACTGAAGTTATATAGAGGCCGGTGCCTCTTCATAACTCCGGCCGATCCACCAGCAAATATGGGGCTTATTAAGACTGGCATCAAAAACGCTTGTCTTAATAAATGTGCCCCATAGAGTGGTAAAAAAAATATCCAAAGTTGTCATTTCATGTGGACTAGAATTATTAACTAAAAAAGGCATGTCAGGACATGTGACAGGTCCTCTTTAAGTCCATTAAGTTCAACCAAAGGATGGGAGGGGATGTTAAATAAGAGAAGGGGAGCGACTGACCAGACTTCTACAAATGTACATAATTATTAATGTTGCTTGTAAAATTCATCTAAGACTTTTTTTTTAAAACAATCATCTATCCCTGTTGTGACCATGTCCTAAGATAGCCTATTCTAAAGGTTTCCAGGTCTTATAGTAAAGAAGTTTTAATGCCCCTGGATACTGATACTGGCCTTAGAAGCAGCTGATTGACAATGCATGCTGTTATTTAGTCTGTTAGCTGTAAGTACACCCAGATTGCTCTCCACAAATGACTCTCCCATTGTTACCCCCAAGGACATATGATGCATGTACATTTTCTGTACTCAGATGCATACCTTTACATTTATCCACATTGAACCTCATTTGCCAAATGGATTTGCAAACACTCAAGAGTGTCCAAGTCAACTTGCTATTAATCCCATCCTCTGTAGCATATATCAAAACAGGACCCTATCTGGGTAAAGGTATCTGAACAGAACCACCAAATAGCCACAAGGGCTTATTACCTAACTTGACCCAGATTTTACCAGAATAAAATATAACTTTTATTTGTATCTATACACATAAAAGATATATTTTATTCTGGTAAAATCTGGGTCAAGTTAGGTAATAAGCCCTTGTGGCTATTAGGTGGTTCTATCCTCTATAGCATTAATTAATAAGTCAAATCATAGGGGACCCAACACTGAACCTTGGGGTACACCACTTAGACCTGGAGACCATTCAGAATAGGAATCATTGCCCACAACTCTCTGGACACGGTCCTTAAGCCAGTTTTCAGTCCAATTACGAACTATACTTTATAAGCCTATGGACCTTATGTTACCTATTATGCATTTATGAGGGACAGTATCAAATGTCTTTGCAAAGTCCAAGAACACCAGATCCATAGCTGCCCCTCTGTCCAGGCTTTAACTCACCTCTTCTAAGGACTGAACAAAGAATGATGGGTTGGAAAGGTGAATTAGACATCAAAACAGTTAGGCAGACTGTGCAATGTTGTACCCCAACTGGTAGAAATGGCAGATATTATGTTAGCATTTAAAAAAGGGCTAAATGACTGTATAATAACAAATGGCATCAATGATCTAAAAATGATGTATAAATGATTAAGAAAGGTTGAACCCATAGACATTTTTTCAACCTTTGTAACTGAGACCCTCTCCTGTCTGATCCTGCTGTGGGTGACAGAAGAAGCAGCCCAGTGACAGCTTATATGGCTGATAATACTTGCTGACCTTTGTACTAGAACTCAAAACAAGATGAAAGTTAAGAGAGTTAAGAGAAAAATCACTGAGGAAGTTAGATACAGTTAATGTACATTTATTTATAAAAAAAAAAACATCTAGGAACTAGAGCTATTTACAAGTTTTCACGCTATGCTATTGTAATCATGGAAATGATGCAATTATTACAGTATGTCATATCCTTATTGCCACTGGATCACTCATTAATAAGAGTATACATCAATTCATTCCCATTCTTTACATTCTTCGTACTTCAAAAAAGAGTTTAAGTGGGGCCTGGTTCTGCCTCTTTTATGTCCATGTCCCCTTTTCCGTAGCGGTTGACAACATGTGGTGACCACAGCCATCAGCCCCAGATCAATACCTTCTCTCCTGTAAGGAGGCATACTGGGTTGTTTCTGAAGGAGACTGAATGGGGGAGCAGAGGTCCCACCTCTAAGTTCTTTGGTAGATTGGTTAATAACCAGAACAAAGTATGTTCTGAAATGACCTTTCAGCCTAGAGGTATGAGCTTAGAGGGTAACCATGCTGGGACCACCTCCTTTCTTGTCTGCTGTTGGCTGTAGTTTGCAAGGTGGCCATTTCATGAAGGACAAGCACTGTATGTGTGGTATTGTATGGGGATAGGTTAATGCAGACTGGTTTTACCATTACAGAAGACATAAGCCTGAGTAATGGAAACCAGTGGTGACAAAACCTGGAGGAGCTGTTTATAGCAAATTAGATTCCAGCTGTTAATTTCCAGATACATTTAGAAATTTAGAATACAATGTGGTAAGATGCTGTTGATAAGTACTCCACTTTTTGTTTGCATTGGTTTTTATACATCAGGCCCACTGGGTGTTCATAATATAATGTAACCATAGGGCAATTCATTTTTTAACTATAAAATATGTAAGGCACAATACAAAAATATAATGTTCATGTGATCTCCATTTTCTAAATGTCTATATGTAAACATTCTAAGATTTTTAGCCTTTCTTATCTGAAAATCCTATATTAAAATATTTAGAAACTGTTTTCTATTTAATTAGTATACTGTAGAGTCAGTTATGAAATGGCCCCTGAGACACATGTGCGTCCCCGGAATATGTGGGTGCTGAATTGTTCTGTCTGCAGAAAGATCTGAAGGATAACCCAAACTGTCTCTTTCTCTTCCCCTCAGACTGTTTACGGATAGTATGCGGGCCCAGTAAGTCTCAAGCTGTATCTTTGCTCTAACTATGCTGTTCTCCTATTCACTTTCTATGCTGTCTCCTCTATATTTTCTCTTCTTATATTCTTTCTGTAACTTCAGAATTCTCTCTTTATGACTCTTTTGTATTCTGTTCGGAATAATGTTTATTAGTGTGATATCTATGTGCGTTATTTGCTTTATTTACCTATTTTATATTGTTGTTTATATGCCAGTTTGGTGTTGGTCCATGGATTCCTTTTAGTTAACAATCACAAATACTTCTAAATGGATATTGCAATACTATTCTAACATGATAGTTAATTTTATTTTTTACTTTCCTTTTAATTTGTATTTTTCAATGTGAAAGCCAACAGTGGCAAGAGTATATTGCATAACAATTCCAATTAAATAAATGATAAGTTCTAACTGGACAGACACTGCACACACATGCATAAAACCAAAATGAATTGACAATTTACAACATAAATTTAAAACATAACACTTAAGGGGGTTGTTTCATTTAGACAACTTTTCCCCTATCCATAGCATAGGGGTAAGTGTCTGAATGTAAGGGTCTGTCTACTGGGGCCACCAGCGATCATGAGAATAAGCGCCTGTGCTTCCTATTTGAGTAGTGCATACATATACGTCCTATAGAGCTGAATAGCAGCACACATGCATGACCACTAGTACATTAAAACAGGGGGGACCGGGCCTTCATTCTCATAATCTGTGGGGGACACAGCAGCTAGAACTCCACCGATCAGACACCTGTCCCATATGCTGTGGGTAGGGGATAAGTTATCTTAAGGGGACATCTCCTTTAAAGAACAAGTTCACCTTTAGACAAGTTGTAGCCAATGGCTATAAAATATAAAACTAAACGAGTCATCTGGGATTAAATGGGTTGTCCAGAATTAGATGAAGGCAAGTGAATAAAGCTGATTTGCAATACCAGATATAACCCATGGACAAGAGTTGTCTATTTCTATGGAAAAAAGCAGATTTTTTTTCTTCTGATCCTGGCAAAAAACATTATGCACCTATTTTGTATCCACAGTTGGTTTGGACTGACTACAGAAGTCATCTTTGTAGCCAGGTTCTATCATAGAAAAAACCTGTAGCACCAGATAGAAGGCGAAAAATGATAGCCTACAGCAGTGAGAAGTAATACGAATAAGGGGCTTGTCTCAGTATAGGAGAGAACAATCTCACCCACTAGTGGGGGATAGGGGATGCACAGCATGGGCAATGAAGCACGTGGCTGTAATGATACAGTGATCAGGTAACAGGAGGAAGAGGAGGTTTTTCCGCACTATCAGTAAAAGAGAATGGGGACTGGGCTCTAATTTAGGTGGTCATACAAAAAGGAAAAAAAAAAATCAAGATTACAAAAAGGAAAATATAATACATCTTTAGGCCCAGGAACTTTACCTATCCAAAAAGAATTTGTTTTAGTTTAAAAGTGAACTTAACCAATAGTATACACTAATCAGCCATAACATTAAAATAGCTTTGGTCTCACCATCTCATCTGCACCTGTCATGGTATATATTAGAAATGAGTCAGTCAGTTCTTGAAGTCGATTTGTTGTAAACAAGAAAAAAAAACAAGCTTAAAGATCTAAGTGACTTCTGATGGCTAGATGGCTGGTTGAGAATATCTGTAAAATGGCAGGTCCTAGGTAACAGGTGAACCGGCCACCCAAGGCTTAATGATGCACATTGGGAGTGAAGGCTAACCCATCAGGCCCCATTCCATAGAAGAACTGGAGTTAATTTGGGGGTACAATAGAAAGCTGTCAAAACACAAAGTTCATCATAGCTTGCAGAAAATTGGGCTGCATAGCTGTAGTATATTGAGGAAGGCTATGTTGACCCCTGTCCACTAGTGATGAGCGGGAGGTGCCATATTCGATTTCACGATATTTCGCGAATATTCGAATGAATATTCTTATTATTTTCGGCGAAATCGAATATTCGTAATTATTCAATTTTTCGCGAATAATATGCGATTAAAATAATCGTGCGATTTTTTTTTTTTTTTTCCTGTATAAGGCAATGTTCCTATGACTATGGCTAGGCTAATATGTGTATTTTATGAAATTTCTTAATATTGCTCTAACTTCGTATTTTAGAATATTCGTAATATTGCTCTAACTCCGTCTTTTAGAATATTACGGATATTCTAAAAGACGAAGTTAGAGCAATATTAAGAAATTTCGTAAAATACACATATTAGCCTAGCCATAGTCATAGGAAAAAAAAAAAAAAATCATAAGATTAAAATAATCGTACGATTATTTTAATCTTATGATTTTTTTTTTTTTCCTATGACTATGGCTAGGCTAATATGTGTATTTTACGAAATTTCTTAATATTGCTCTAACTTCGTCTTTTAGAATATTCGGAATATTGCTCTAACTCCGTCTTTTAGAATATTACGAATATTCTAAAAGACGAAGTTAGAGCAATATTAAGAAATTTCGTAAAATACACATATTAGCCTAGCCATAGTCATAGGAAAAAAATAAAATCATAAGATTAAAATAATCGTACGATTTTTTTTATTTTTATTTTTTCAAAAAAAAAATACGAATATTCGATTTCGCGAATATTTGGAACTATATTCTAAATATTCGCGAAATCTCGAAATTGCGATATTCGAGAAAAAAATTCGAAATTCGAATATTCGCGCTCAACACTACTGTCCACTACCGAAGACGCCTACAATGGGCACATGAGCATCAGAACTGGACTATGGAGTATCACGTATACGGGTGTGTGTGTGTGTGTCACAATTCTACTAAATAGATGGCACCAGGATGCAATATAGGAAGAAGACTAGGCTGCAAAGGCAGTCTGATGCTCAGGGCAATGTTCTGCACAATGTACTGTACCACCTACCTAAACATTGTTGCAGGCCAAGTACACCTGTTCATGGCAACAGTATTCCCTAATTGCCTATTTCAGCGTGACACTGCATCCTGCTACACTGCAAAAATTGTTCAGGAATGGTTTGAGGAACACAAACATTGCGCTTCTGTGGAATGTGTTGGAAAAAGAAGTACAAGCCAATTGGTCCTACCTTGCAACTTACAGGATCTGCTACTTGACTTGGTATCAAATACCACCGGACATCTTCGGAAGTTTTATGAGGTCAATGGTTTGATGGTTCAGACCATTCTTTGTGACAAAAGCGGAGCCTACACAACATTAGGGAGGTGGTTTTAATGTTCTGGCTGATTGGTTGTACGTACTCCATTTCTATAGGAAACCTGCCACCACTTTAATGTTGCCTTCTCTACTTGCCATGATTTCTGATTGACAGCTTTAGCCCTATGCACACTGCGAGGGAGAAATCTGTCAATCAGGGCCTGGAGTGCAGGGTTAGACTGCAACATATGAATACCAAGGACTCTGCATGAGAATGGTGGAATTTGTGTATCTGTCTCTACCTTATGTTGCCATCAGTGAGGGCGGCATAAAGGTGGTGTCAGGTTCTCGTTAAACCAGCCAAAAAGATGTTACTGTTCATCTACAATATTTGAACAATTTAACGGGTAATATTTCAAGAGCAGATGAACTGGAGAATATCAGGAACTACTTTATCTGCTGCGTTTTATAGGTTTGTCGCAGACTTTTTAGTAATTATATTTTTAACTTGGACAGAATATAATACATTAGATTCTACACATCTGTTTGTTGTAGCTTCCATCACTTTGACATATAGGTATGTGTTTCTGAAAAAGTTAACCCATAGTTTTACACTACACCCTGCTCCTTACAGGTAAAGGTCCAGAGACTTTGTATGCTGGCCAAAAGCTAAATGACAATGAATGGCACACAGTGCGAGTACTGCGCAGAGGGAAATACCTTCAGCTCAGCGTGGACAATGTCACTGTAGAAGGTAGTTTATGCTTTTTTTGTGTGTATTTGTTATCAACGTTTCTATTTGTGATGTTGTTTTTATCACTTATAATTAATGTTTTGATGTCTGTAATGCTAGAAAGGAATATTGTATGTATACATAGTCCTAGTAAGACTCATTCATGCAGCAATTCCCCACTGTCACTAGTAGCACTTACTACAATGTAAAGATAATGACCCAGATTCCTCCGATGTAGTAATTACTACATTGGCCTCAAGTAACTATTCAACCATCATTACATTCTATGCATGTCATCATGTAAATTGGCAAAGAAAAATCCTACATTTGTAATACGTTATGCTCCATTAATTTAATAGCTCAAAATATTCTAATACACCTTAAACATTAGACTGGGTTCACATCATGTTTTTCCCATCCGTTGAACATATTCAAAAAACGTATACGTTAAATGGATGCCTCCGACTGATGCCATACAGGGGCATCCATTCACCATAGAGTTCCATTGTAAAAAATATATACATTTTTTACTGGACTCTGCAGGATACAAGAACGTGGTGTGCTGCGTTTTTGTATCATTTTTCTGTGATGTGAACCCACCCGTAACTGAATGCTTGTATTTTCATGAACATTAGAGCACATGTTTCACTTATTATAGGGATGGGCATGAATTTGACTGCAATATATTCTTTATATACAGTATTTATTTTATTCACAGAGAAACCATTTTCTTTTGTATTTCTTGCTGTTGTAGGACATATGGCTGGTGATCACACTCGACTAGAGCTTCACCACCTCGAAACAGGCATAATGACTGAACGCCGTTTCCTTTCAGCCCCACCTTCAAATTTCTTGGGTCACTTAACAGCTCTTCGTTACAATGGTGCCCCGTATCTTGACTTATGTCAGGATGGTGAATTAGGCAGACGTTGTGAACTCAATGCTCGTGCCGGTGGTCTTCGTCCACTGTTAGCTGATCCTGTAGTCTTTCGGTCTGGACCAGCCTACCTTGCCCTTCCGCGACTTCAAGCTTATGCTTCTATGCATCTTCTCTTCATGTTTCGAGGTCGACACCCAGATGGACTTCTACTTTACAATGGAGGTCAGGGGCCGGACTTTATTGCTGTGGAGCTGGTGAAAGGGTGAGTGACATTATAGATTAAATATATGTGTAAAATGAAGTTGTGACTTACTGACTGGTCATTATTAAGTTGTACTTCAGTTGTTTCAGTATTATCTCTGTAAGTTTCTCTCCTTTTTTTAATCTGACTAGGGGAAATATCTTTACATTCTCTATATACTTGCATGCATGCTTGAAAAATATACTGATCAATTAAATGGCTTCCTGTTCAAGATTGGAAGCCTCTCTGGAGACAAACACCACACTGAGAATTATTAAAGAGAAACTGTCATGTTGAACATGGTATTTGAGCAACAGGCTACATGTCATAGAGCAGGAGGAGTTGAGTAGATTGATATATAAAATAGGAAAATATATCTTGTAACTTGTATTTCATTCATTTAAATTTCCGGCTCATCTGGACTTTAAATTCCAGGACGCAGTCCTATCAGTGATTAACAGCCGTCTCTCTATGACTGTAGTCACTGATAGGTCCACCTCCTTGACTGCAAAGCCCAGAATGAGCAGGAATATAAATGTATAAATGACAAGTTATACTGAATCTTTTCCCATAAAACTATATATCAGTCTGCTCAGCTCCTCCTGTTCTATAACTTGCTGCCCGCAGCTCAGACACCATGTTTAATGTGACAGGTTCCCTTTAAACAGTTAAAAATAAAGACACGTGCACAAGTCACAAATACACAACTGCTTTCAGGTATCAGGGATGTTCCACAGTATATAATTGTGTAGGCCCACGTTAAGATTTGTCAGTAGTATTGAAAAGTGGATGACTTTATAAATTGGTGAAAGTACAGATGTAGCAGGGTTAGCACTCAAACTCTTATCTCAAATTTCTTAAATCATCGTGTTATCTTGAAACAAAAGCCATTGAAAAGTGATTGAAGGTGTTTGCTTAGTTTAGATTACACATCTCAGAAATCTCAGAAAGCATGAGTGTTAACTCTACTACATCGGTGGTTAAATTTTAGCAAAATTTATAAAAATTCTGCATGCTATATGATTAGTGAAGAACAAATTTATTGAAATTTTATTGTGATTCAATATGTCCGAATCTGGTCTAGCAATTCTGTTTGGGGCCAAATAAATTTAACCAAAGATGCATATGACATTCTGGACATATATGGCTATGGGAAAACACATGGGCCTGGCTGCTGGTGTTAAAATAAAATAAATAAATGCACTTTAAAAACAGACTGCACTGTAGGATTTAAAAAAAATAATAATGTACGTTTGCATTTTGGCAGAAAATGCCTGCAGGTGTGTATGCATAACTTGCTTCTAATCAGTACAAAGCAGAGAGGACTGGCTTAGATAGGTAAGAGGCATTGGTCATGATCTGGGAGTGCTATTTATCCTTATGGAGAGCACTTTGAGCACCTAGTCTACGTGAAGAGTTTTATAGGCCAGGTCAACGCTCCTCTGGGTTTCTGAGAAAAAGATATGCAAACTACCTTTCCTTTTAAAAGAAAAAAAAAACTGATTTTCAAAGAGGTGAATTGGTATAGATTTTTCCCAGAAACCGAGAGGAGTGTTGCCTTACAATACACCTCATGCCCACACCTCTTCGTCTCTCTCCATAAGGTGAAATATTATCCCCCTGATCTCTCATCTAGCTAAGCCAGTTTTCTTCGCTTTGTGTTGACAGGGGGTTATTAAAACTATGCTTCAAGGTCTCTTTTAAAGGTTTAGCATTGGTAGCTACCAGAGGCTTAGGTTTTTCTCCTCTTAGAAAGAAATCAAATTTGTATTTTTCTCTTTATCAGAGTTTCTTTGCACCAAAAATGTATTTTAAGAAATTTGCTTTCCTGTAATACCATATTAATAAGCTAGAGTATATTTATTAAAATTCATATACTTTCTATGGTTATTCAAAATGTTTCAAGTAGACGTAGTTGAAGAAAAAAGTTTTAATATCTTACTCAAGTGTTCAAATGTAACTTCCTGAACTAGCTTCCCCACCTCAACATTACCAATATATTTTGATGACAATTTGTACCCTTCTGATTTCTTTCAGAAGGTTACAAATTGTCATAGGTACCTTGTGTAGACACCGATTCCCAAAATACATTAATGCTCTCACATTGTCACACACATAACTTCAACCATTTATGTCAGGTAGAGAGTACATATAGGGCCAGATTTATCATTAGCTCAAGTCAGAATAATGGAGTGAAAAAGTTGGAAAAAAAATGCGCAAACGCTAAAACTGCGCACAAATTTGCGACTTTTTTCTGCTCTGCACTATGCTCGCCAGTTTTCTGAAAGTGGGTGTGTTTTCTTATGTAAATTAATCTCTAGACAGATTTACTATTGGGACTATTTAAAAAGTCGCAAAAAAGTCACAAAAAAATGTGCAATTTCACTCCAGTGAGGACCATGCTTATCTTATGAGACTTTTTAATAGAACATGCGACTTTTTCGTAAAAACTTATGTGAAAGTAGAGTGAGCTGTCAGAGTAATGATAAATCTGGCCCATAGAGTGTTTAAGCAAAATTTCAGTGCATGGGAAATTTTAAGTTAATCTATATTTTAATAAGCAGTACATTGTTGAGAAGAATTCATTGAGACTATGGTGAGGGTCACATATATAAACATTTCTATATGTCTGTGTGTGCACACACCATGCTGATGCTCGTTATCTACCTCACAGAGAAATGTGCTCAAGACAATTATACCGTTTAGAAAACAACAAATTACTGCCCTTCAGGTAACCAATGCATTACTTGGATTTAATAGAGATAGGCTTCATAACAAGTGAGTTTGTCAATAGGCTCAAGCAGGGAGATTATTCACCAATTTTTAGATGTGCATGGTGGTCATAGCAACACTTATTAGGACTTGGAATTTACTTGACTATGTTTTACTATGACCTACCAATTTAAAAATTGTAAATGTAGCAATGGTTAAGAAGACATGTTAAAAATGTAAAAATGACAGCCTTTAAACAGCATAATAACAAATGCTAAGGTCTGCAAGCACAACAAATGATGTTCTCACATGTACATGGCCAGTTTGTAGTTAGGAAATTAAATATGAGCTTTATAGACTGCATAATTGTTGTTTATGAATATGAGGATACATTTTCAATACAATATATTCCATCTCACTTATTTCAATTGGACATTAAATGACCATTTGAATCTCTACCCTTTACATAAATATATGGACGGTCTCTTAACCCATAACTATTGACTCAGTAACAGGCTGGTCCCACCAAAATGATGCACAAATATAAGACTGGGAAATAAAAAGATTTACTGGGTTAGGGTAAAATATTCTTACAAATATTCAGCATGTTAATCTGCTTGACATATATCAAAATCACCTTGGAAACAGTCAATGAAACAATCTGCCCCCTAAATTCCTCCCACCCCAGTCTACATTCAGTGTGGTACCTTGAGGATTTAGTGCAATAAAAGAAATGCTTGTGTCTGAATGGGTTCATGAATGGACCCAGAAGAGCAGTATCAATTGTTCCCAGAGAGAAGCGCCAAATCACTAAGGTGGAATGAAAAGATGTATCTAAAGACCCTTCAACAAAGGAATAGAATATTGGAAAACATATAAATATATAATTATATAGGCTCCAGTTTAGTACATATTCCACTCTTTCTGTGTAAAAAGTGGAAGAGACCATAACAGAAGAAAAGGCAACAGCAAGAATAAAAGCAGCCCTGTGTTTAAATTAAATAATACTGGGACTATTAATACATATCAAATGATTAAAATAAATAGATAAATGCTGTGCAAGTGAATATATAATATATGAGCTTTACTCACTTCACAGGGTGGTGGTTTCCTGGATAAGCTCAAGACACGAGGGAACCCCAGAACCCCCCCTTGCCTGGATCGCTTGTAGATTGTTAGAAATTGAATGCAGCCACATCCACAGGGGCATCTTAATCAAATTCTTTATTGATAAATCCGGCTCAATGCATTTTGGGGTGTAAAACATACAAATCCCTTCATCAGGAGCATCATACTTAGCGGTAGGGAGCACATACCTTGTTTATATGTACATTTTGAATCAAGTAAGCCTGCCAAAAAACATGCCAGGCAACACTCGGGGCCGGGGCAGAAATAGATGCCTGTGTGAGAGGTATCTGTACCGGTCTTGGGGGCAAATAAAAGTATATTACATTAAATATTCATTGATCTTATGAAAAATTATCCACATATATCTAACTTATCTAACTTATCTAACTAACCTAAAACCCCATTTAGACCAAGTCTAATAACGAGATATAACCGCAAACATAAATTGATCTGACAGATCTTAACTAGACATTGGCCTGTCTTACTTAAAGATCCAATATTGGGTAAGGATATCCCTAGACAACCCAATTTAACATTCCATAGAGCCAAAACCTTAAAAAATATGCTGGCCCCTTCATGTCCAAAAAATACCGTTACCCGAATAGAGCCCCACAAGGATACAAAAGAGAAGGGTTTCTGGTACGAAAATGCAAGTGTTGTAAGATGATTACTTGTGTCACGGGGGAGGTTCAAATACCACACCTCAAAAATAAAATCCGCTTACAACATCCTATGAAATGTGGCAGTGTGAACATAATATATTTACAAAAATGTCCCTGTAACCTTTATTATGTAGGCCGTACAACACAAACGCTGTGAGCGAGTGAACGAACACTGGTCCAACATAAATGGGAAAATCACCACCCATAGTGTGTCGCACTATTTTGCAGCGACACACAACGGGGACCCGGCTGGTCTCAAAGTGACTCCCCTTAACCATGTTCCCATCTCCTTCCAACAGCTCTGCAGAAAGGAGATGTTTTGGATCTATCAATTAAACACCCCTACACCCTATGGCCTAAATGAATCACTTGAATATGTTAACTACTGACCCGTCTGATTAATGTTGCTATTATTCATTTTATTGCCTACAAGTGCTTCAATATGCTTTTATGTGCATTACATTTTAATATTGCTTATACATTGTATATATTTATATTATTGCCTAATTTTATTACCTTTTTATTCTATGTGCTGATTATATTTATTATATTTATATTACCATTGGGGCTATACGAACATTGATTTTAGCCTGCCCTCACTCCTTTTGTTATGACCTTATATATTTTTAATAATACCAATATTACTAATATAATTATTATATATATTTTTTAGTAGGGTTATATCCACATATTTCTGATATTATATAATTATTTGTTATTTTTCATTAGAGGCATAACCACAATAGGTTTATAACTTTGAAAATCTATTTGATAATTTTTTTTTTTTAGTACTTTTTCTGTTAGATATATGTGGATAATTTTTCATAAGATCAATGAATATTTAATGTAATATACTTATATGTGCCCCCAAGACCGGTACAGATACCTCTCACACAGGTATCTATGTGAAGAGAGATAGAGGTTTAGTAAGCAGGAGACCGGAGGCATGAACAGTGCTCCACGCTGGAACGCACAAACTGGAAGTACCTGATGCGCTTCACTGTGGAACGCATCAGACCGGAAGTCGACGCACGTGACCGGCAACATTTCTGCCCCGGCCTCGAGCGTTGCCCGGCATGTTTTTTGGCAGGCTTGTTTGATTCGAAATGTACATATAAACAAGATATGTGCTCCCTACCCCTATGTATGATTCTCCTGATGAAGGGGTTTGTATGTTTTACACCCCAAAATTAGTTGAGCCAGATTTATCAATAAATAATTTGATTAAAAAGCCCCTGTGGATGTGGCTGCATTAATTTTCTACCAATCTACCAGCGATCCAGGCAAGGGGGGGTTCTGGGGTTCCCTGGTGTCTTGTGCTTATCCAGGAAACGACCACCCTGTGAAGTGAGTAAAGCTCATATATTATATATTCACTTGCACAGCATTTATCTATTTATTTTAATCATTTGATATACCGTATTTATCGGCGTATAACACGCACTGGCGTATAACACGCACCTTCATTTTAAGGGAAATTTCAGGAAAAAAAATTAAATTTCAAATTGTACTGCTATGGGGTGGGGGGATCTGTGGATGGAACTGTTATGGGGGGGATCTGTGGATGACACTGCTATATGTCATCCACAGATCCCCCTCATAACAGTGTCCCCCAATACACCGGGCCCCGCCGCTCACCGAAGTATTTATAAACGTGAATCCTTATCCTGTTATTAAGCTGCCCTCTCCCATGTTCCCATGTCCCCCCTGTATCCCCACAGCACTTACTTAAGCTTCCATAGCAGGCAGAGCGGACGGCACCAGTAACGTCACTCACTGACGTCGCGCGTCTGCTCCGCCTGCTTCATTCATAAAGGGGGCGGAGCAGACGCTCAACGTCAGTGAGTGACGTTACTGCTGCCGTCCGCTCTGCCTGCTATTGAAGCTTAAGTAAGTGCTGTGGGGATACAGGGGGGACATGGGAACATGGGAGAGGGCAGCTTAATAACAGGATAAGGATTCACGTTTATAAATACTTTGGTGAGCGGCGGGGCCCGGTGTAAGAGTACAGTGACTGCACCGGGCCCCGCCCCTAGTTACGGACTCCAGCCCCTCCTCTCTCCCGGCTCATACAGCACAGTCTGTGATGCTGCATCTTTGCCGGGCCGCAATGAATATCGGCGTATAACACGCATACATCATTTGCCCCCTATTTTCAGGGGGAAAAAGTGCGTGTTATACGCCGATAAATACGGTATATTAAAAGTCCCAGTATTATTTAATTTAAACACAGGGCTGCTTTTATTCTTGCTGTTGCCTTTTCTTCTGTTATGGCCTCTGCATATTCCACTTTTTACACAGAAAGAGTGGAATATGTACTAAACTGGAGCCTATATAATTATATATTTATATGTTTTCCAATATTCTATTCCTTTGTTGAAGGGTCTTTAGATACATCTTTCCATTCCACCTTAGTGATTTGGCGCTTCTATCTGGAAACAATTGATACTGCTCTTCTGGGTCCATTCATCAATCCATTCAGACTCAAGCATTTCTTTTATTGCACTTGTTCCACATGCTGATTGGCATCCGCGTAGTCTTTCCCTATCCTGTTGGTGACCTATCTCTCCCTTTTTCTTTGACTTACTTGTCGACTTGACAAATACTTTTAGTCCATTCACTAATTAAACACTCCCAATCCACTGGCGCCTCGAGTTCATCATATCTTTTGGAGACATTTTTTTTCCTAGAGATCGGAGTAACCCTCAGTTTCACTCTCTTTTTACCTTCACATATACCCTGAGGATTTGCCAGCTATTGGATTAACATGAAGACTAACAAACTCACTGATGGGGAGAGGCTCACTTGTTACAATTCATCCTGATCTCCATTCTTGTATAAATAGGGAGGCTGGGGCTGAAAACAAATTCCTGACCAACTCTTAGTCATAGGTTATCTAAATTCTATTACCAGCTGTAAGGGCTTTTTACCTGGGATTATTGTGCACATGTTCATTTGGAAGTTTGCTTTACAGTGTAGTATAAAAGTGTTGCAACTGCACAACCAAAGAAACTGAATCTGAATCAATGCAAAACCAATGAGATAGAATCTGAATTCCCCACATGTCTATAGGCATCATCATCAAAGAAGTAAAAAAAAACTAGCCTAGTAAAGAAAAAGTAAGCAATCAGTTAAGCAATTAAACTAGAATATATTAGCAACTATCATTACATATTGTATTTACTGTATGTTGTCTGAACATTAATGATTCAATCCAGTTTATCTTCATGAGTAAAAGAACCCTTAGCATTCCTTAATATCACATTGATAATTCACCAGTCTCCAGACGAAAAGAAACTGAATGGAAACTAATATGATGCCAGGATGTAGAATATTCTACACATGTACAGAGTAAAGTGGTTGAGTAAAGAGCTACAAATTGATGTAGGCAATGTCTCACACATCCTTCATTTCATAGTGAAATTACACTGTAAAGGACAGGATAACTATGATTATGCCCACCTTGCTCATAGATTAATTATAAAAGCTTTTTACAAAAGGATAAAAGCTCAGAAGGGGGTGACATTAAAACAACATATGATCCCACTTCACATTCACCTTCTATGGATGACTATTAAGCACCAATGTGGAATTTACATTCTGTGCATACAATTTTTACAACTACGTTATGTATATTAATTGCAAGGAAAAATAGGAACATCATTAAAAGCGTACAATTTGTGTGGTCCAACGTCATCAAAGACTATTTGATATACAGAAGTCTGGGAGCACATTAGAAATATACATGCCCTGAAACATTAGTGATAGTGCCACCCTCGAATTGGCATAAAGCAGGGCCATCTTCATGTGTACAAATTTGTTATCAGTGAATGCATGACAATACGGGAAAAGCAACATCGATCAAAATTCTTTAAAAAATTTAGAAAATACAGTAATTTACTAGAAAAAAAAAAAAAGGAATTCAGGGACAACAGCAACAAACATTGCTCAAAGTGCAGTCCAGGAATAAACTGATCAATTTGCTATTGACAGAGCATGTATGTTACTTTGCCTCAAACTCTACCAAACAGGTGCATTTTGAGTATTAATGAAAATGAGTCCAAGGGTGATCTCTGCCTCATTGGTCCAGGTAGTGAGTTCTAAAGAGTGGGGGTTGCAGGACAGAAGGCTCTGGCTCCAAAGGTCGTATGTTGGGTCCTGGGTACAGACAGTTTGTTCATGCCTGCTGATCTGAGGGGATGGCGAGGAATGTAGGGCTGCAGTTATTTTTTCAGATAGCTGGGGCCTAAGTTGTTTATGGTTTTAAATGCAAGCAAATTATGAAAGTTACTTACCATTTTATTGCCAGCCATTCAGTGAGCAGAGGATTGGTACTATGGGAGCATGCCAGGTTATTAGCTACAGCATTTCAGACTAACTGAAGGCAGTGAATTGCTTCGTGAGGTTATGAAGGCATGTACCAACATGGATCATACTGATGGAATTAGGTTTTTAAGTCTGCAGTGGTTAATAGTGCAAGATATCTGGGTCCTCAGAGATAATTCCTCATTGATAACTAACTACACCCAAATTCCATATGTGGTCTGTGGTTTGAAGGATTGTGCTTCCCAGGGATAGAGGCGTTGGACGTTCAGGGTATCACTCGCTGACCTCCAACCAAAAGAACAGCAGTTTTGTACAGGTTCAGTTTTAGCCAGCTGGCATTCACTCATTCTAGTAGTTCAGCTGTAGGAGTTTATATATGAAAATGGGTCACTAAATCCAGCCTTAAAAGATAGGCATAAGTGGGCATCATCTGTATAGTAGCGGTATGCCAGACGATGTCTCAAAATTATTTTGCCTAATGGTAGCATATAAGCCAAAAACAGCATTGAGGATAGAAATGAGCCCTGTGGACGGTACTCCATAATTTGGGGTGCTGATGTGAATTCATTGATGGATGATGAGACAAGAGATTTAAATTACTGATTAACTGTCCAATTAATTCCCCAAAACTCCTGAAGGCCATATGCACACGACTGTGTCCGTTTTGAGGTCTGCAAAATATGGATGACATCTGTGTGATGTCTGGGTTGAGGTCTGTGTTTGTTTTTTGTGGACTTATTAACTACAATAAGTCCACGGTCAGCATTTTGCAGCCAAGAATAGGACATGTTCTATCTTTTTGAGAAATGGACACATGGATGCCACACAGATGACAGCCGTGTGCAGTCTGTTATTTTTTGGGGGGAAACCCATAGAAATGAATGGGTCTGTGTGCAATCCACAAAAATACTGATCTGACACAGATTCAAGATATGGTTGTGTGCATGAGGCCTTCGTGTACGTATCAAGATGATCAAGATTAATGTCAGCTGTGTCAAATGTTCCTGAGAGATCTAAGGGCCTGTTCACAAAGCTGTTTATGCTGCCAGACTCTGTCCCAAAATTCAGGTGATGATCGCGTATTGTCTGCTTCTTATTGTTTGCCGTAATGTATTGGGGAGATAATCCTTAAAAAATCCTGTATATCATTGGATCTTTGGTATGGTGTTTGACAGCTGGAAAGCTGAATAAGAAGTTGATTGTGTGGTGGTCTGACCATGTAACTGAATTTACTGCTACATTTGATATGTCTAGCCCTGTGCGGAATATCAAATCAAGAGCATGATCTTTTATGTAAGTGGACTGCTTGTTTGTGCAAAGTATTTTCCAAACTGTGAGAGCAAGTTGTCTATCCAAGCATTGAAATCATCAAATATGATTCTCCATTAGTGTTCTAGGGTCAAGATGGACAATAAGTTTTCCAATTTCTTTAGAAATACAGATCCATCAGCTGGGGAAAGGGGGGGGGGGGCGATAGATGAGTACTATTTTTATGTTTTTCTCTGTTGAAAATTAAGCACCAAGACTTTCAAAGGAGTTGGTTACATCAAAAGGAGCAATTTTATCTTTAAAGTGGATTTGATGCAGATAGCTATCCCACCTCCCTTTCATCCCTGTGTCTCATGATGTATGTAGTGCTACATAGTTTCCTGGTACTGCAGCTTCTAGTATGGCAATTGTATTTCCAGTCTGACTCTGATGTCATTTCCTTGAATAACTGATATTGCATTCTGCTTGTGTGTGCATTCTGTATTTTTGTGCCATTCCTTCTTGCAGTTACTATTTAGTACAGTTGTGCAATGTTGTATTTTTGGACAAAATTAAAGGAAGTAAAAGCCTGGTTCCCCAAATAGCGCCTATAATCAGTTTCCATATACCTAAGATGTAGAGGCCTCTTATGGGCAATCTGTAGTTTACTGTAACTAGATAACTGACATCTAGTGCTCGGGTGCTCGGGCTGTCGGGCCGAACACCTTGGGATGCTTGGGTGCTCTACCAAGCACCCGAGCACAATGGAAGTCAGTGGGAGAACCCGAGCATTAAACCAGGCACTTCCTGCTCTGAAGAGGGGAGGGTGTCTGGTTCATAGGAAAAGGTCAGAAATTGATGGAAACACCACTGAAATGGTTCGGGAAAAGCATGTGGAGGATGTCTGGATGCATCTTGGACTCCCAGGTTGCTGCTGTGAATGATGTTGTCTGAGTAGTACGCCACTTTTACAGATTGACAATAATACACACCAAACCGAAGGTAAAATCGATTTTCGAGGAAAAATTGTTAGGAAACATTCTTTCCTGAATATTTACTTGTATATAAAGTGCAAGTGCTGCCAAAAATTACAAGGAAGAGGCACTCCGATACAACCTTGAGGAGGGCCTCATTCACATTGTGGTACAAATGTTCAGGTAGTGGGACTTCTACACTCATAAAGCCTATGCACTACGTGAAAGGGCTGCTAAAAATTACAAGGAACTGGCACTCAAATAAACCCTTTATTACACATAAAGGAGGGCATCAGACACCCTTGAAAAATTATGATTGATGGCCTGCTGGTGAGCTGACCCTGTAAAACATTATATGCGAGGGCCAAAAATTTATTGTAGGTGAGGTCCTGCTGGTGAGCTGACACTTTAAAAAATTTAATGCGAGAGCCTGAAGGTGAGCTAACCCTCTAAAAAATTATATGCGAGGGCCTGCAAGTGAGCTGACCCTGTAAAACATTATATGCGAGGGCCTGCAGATGAGCTGACCCTGTAAAAGATTGTAGGTGTGGTCTTGCAGGTGAGCTGACCCTGTAAAACATTATATGCGAGGGCCTGCAGGTGAGCTAGCCCTGTAAACCATTATATGCGAGGGCCTGCAGTTGAGCTGACCCAGTAAAAATTATATGCGAGGGTCTGCAGGTGAGCTGACCCTGTAAAAGATTGAAGGTGAGGGCCTGCTGGTGAGCTGACACTCTAAAAAATGATATGCGAGGGCCTGCAGGTGAGCTGACCCTGTAAAAGATTGTAGGTGAGGGCCTGCAGGTGAGCTGACCCTGTAAAAGATTGAAGGTGAGGGCCTGCTGGTGAGCTGACACTCTAAAAAATTATATGTGAGGGCCTGCAGGTGGGCTGACACAGTAAAATAATTTAGGTGATAGCCTGCATGTGAGCTGACCCTCTAAAACATTATATGCGAGGGCCTGCAGGTGAGCTGACCCTGTACAACATTATATTGTGAGGGCCTGCAGGTGATCTGACCCTGTAAAAGGTTGTAGATGAGGACCTGCTGGTGAGCTGACCCTCTAAAAAATTATATGCGAGTGCCTGCAGGTGAGCTGACCCTGTAAAACAATATATGCGAGGGCATATACAGGGCATTATAAGCGACGAATAAGCATGTTGATTTGATGGAAGAGGAGGATGAGAAAAGGAAGATTCAACCATAAACCTTTTTTTGTGGTGGAAGGGTTGCATGGGAATACAGTGTATTCAGTACATTATAAACAACACATTTAAAGTGACTTTATGTTCATCAGCTTTCCTCTAGTGGAGTCGAAAAGTCAGGTCAATAAAGGCCTTATTTATTTTTATAAGAGTCAACCTGTCAGCATTTTCAGTTGATAGAAGGATACGATTATCCGTTATATTACCACCAGCACCACTAAATACCTGCTTAGACAAAACGCTGGCGGCTGTGCAGGCCAGCACCTCCAAGGCATAGAGCGGCAGTTTGTGTCACGTGTCCAGCTTGAACACCCAGTAGTTGTAAGTCACTGAGGGACCATTGAGGATGCTGACACGGTCTGCTATGTACTCCTTCACCATCTTCCAAAATGTTTCCCTCCTTTTGACAGTAGGCCATGCATCAGGGTGAGGTTGCTGGCTGGGTGTCATGAAACTGTCCTAGGCTTTGGAGAGTGTTGCCCTGCCTCTGTTGGAACTGCTGTGTGTTCCCCTTGTCTCCCCTCCTCGGTTGCCCAAGGAACTATGGACTCTGCCGCCAGCATTGTCAGATGGAAATGTTTGGAGCAATTTATCAACAGGGACCTTCTGGTATTGCACCGTTTTGCTCATCCTCTCCACCAGGGGAATAAGAGATTATAAGTTATCTTTGTAGCAGGGGTGGAGAAGGGTGAACAACTAGTAATCAGTGTTGTCTAAAATGCGTATAATGCGCGGGTCGCGGGAAAGGCAGCCTAATATGAAGTCAGCCATGTGTGCCAGAGTACCAACAGGCAAAACTTTGCTGTCGTCATCAGGAGGATGACTCTCAATCTCCTCATCCTCTTCCTCCTCTTCTACGCACCGACGCAGAACAGATGGAATAAAAGTTCCATGGGTACTACCCTCTGTAGCGGAGGCAACCGTCTCCTGCTCCTCCTCCTCCTCTTCTTCATCGTCCAATTCGCGCTGAGAAGATGAACTGAGGGTGGTCTGGCTATCACCCTGTGTAATGTCATCCCCTATTTCCACCTCATCCACATGCAAAGCCTCGTCCTTAATTGTGAGCAGTGAGTGTTTGAGTAGACACAGAAGTGAGATGGTTAAGCTGATAATAGCATTATCGGCACTCACCATCTGTGTTGATTCCTCAAAGTTTTTTAAAACCTCACAGAGGTCAGACATCCATGCCTACTCCTCGCTTGTGAATAGCGGAAGCTGACTGGAAAGACGACGACCTTGTTGCAGCTGGTATTCCACTACTGCCCTCTGCTGCTCACAGCCTGGCAAACATGTGAAACGTCGAGTTCCAGTGCATGCTCACATTGCACAATAGCCGATGAGATGGCAATTTCCAGCGCTGCAGCGTTGACAGACCGGCTGAAGCTGTCGATGATTTGCGGAAATGTGCACACACGTCGCACCTTCAACAGTAGCTCAGCCAAATTGGGGTAGGTTGTTTGAAACCGCTGAACCACTAAGTTTAAGACGTGGGCTAGGCATAGGATGTGTGTGAGCTTGCCGAGCTCCAAAGCTGCCACCAAGTTATGGCCATTATCAGACACAACCATGCCTGGTTCTAGGTTTGATTGACGATAGCTACAGCTCAGTCTGGTCTCTTATCCCCTGCCACAGCTCTGCGGCAGTGTGCTGTTTGTCCCCTAAGCATATCAGCTTCAGCTCGGCCTGTTGCCGCTTCCCCACTGCAGTGCTACACTGCTTCCAGCTACCGACTGATGGCTGACTGGTGCTGCACACAGATATTTCAGAGGTGAAAGTGGAGGAGGAGGTGGACGAGGAGAAGTGGGGGTTGGAGCCACTAATGTAGGTGCTGGCGGAAACCCTGATCGACGTAGGGCCCGCACTCTTTGGCGTCGGTAACACCTGTGCCATCCCAGGGTACGACTCACTCCCGGCCTCCACAACATTCACCCAGTGTGCCGTCAGGGAAATGTAGCATCCCTGGAAGAAAGCACTTGTCCATGTGTCCGTGGTTAAGTGGACCTTCCCAGTAACTGCGTTGGTCAGGGCACGTATGATGTTAAGGGATACATGTTGGTGTAAAGCAGGCACGGCAAACCTTGAAAAATTGTGGCGACTGGGGACTGCGTAATGCGGGACAGCCTCCGACATCAGGCTGCGGAAGGCCTCAGTGTACACAAGCCTAAATGGCAACATTTCCAGGGCCAGTAATTTTGAAAGCTGCACATTTAGTGCTATGGCCTGTGGATGGGTGGCTGGATATTTGTGCTTGCGTTCAAAGGCCTGGTGTAAGGACGTTTGGACGCTGCGCTTGGACACGGAAGTGGATGCGGTCGCTGATTGTGCTTGCGAAGGTCCAGGTGCAGGGCGGGAGGCATCCGGTCCTGCGCCTTCGACAGGGAATTGGTCAGCACATAACACATGGGAAGAGGAGGATGTGGTGTGACCCGCAGAGACAGATTGTGGACCCAGGCGTTCGTGACACTTATTAAGGTGCTTGGATGCCAGGTGGTGAGGTTGCTAGCGTTAACGCCCCGGCTCATTTTGGTTTGGCACAGGTTTCAAACTAATATTCTTTTGTCATCTGCACTTTCCTCAAAAAAGCGCCATACTGTGGAACTAGTACCCCTTAGCAAGGGAGATTTCCGCAAGGGGGTGCTCCGTGGAATAGTTGCGGGCCTGTTTGGTGAGGCCCGCCTTCTCTCTTTTACCACCCCACTGCCTCTTCCAGCCTGTTGCTGTGCTGCAGATCCCTCCACCTCTGTACTGCTGTCCTCTCTCAGCTTTCTACCTTCCCAGGTTGGGTCCGTGACTTCATCGTCCACCACTTACTCTTCCACTTCCTCACTCTGCTCATCCTCCTGACTTGTTGATCTAACAACAACCTCACTTATTGACACCTTTGTCTCATCCTCATCATCAACCTCTTGAGACACTAATTGCCGTTGACTTATTGGCAACTGTGTCTCATCATCATCATCCACCTTGTGAAACACTAATTGCCATTCCCCACCGTCATCTTCTTGTGACTCTGGATGCTCAATAGTTTGGGCATCAGTGCACACAATCTCCTTATGTCCCTTTTCAAGCGAGCTTGGTGAGAGGCCCAAATCAAGGAATGGTGATGAAAAGAGGTCCTCTGAATATTCGAGCGTGGGATCACTTGTTTGCCAAGACTCTCCATGGTGGAAGGAAGGAGGATCAGGGTGAGGATTGTGTTGAGCAGACTCTTGGCTACTGAGACTGGACTTGGTGGAAGATAGGGTGGTGCTTAACCGGCTGGAAGCATTATCTGCTGCAATCCAACCGACCATCTGGTCGCACTGGTCTGACTTCAAGAGTGGTGTCCTGCGCTGCCCTGCAAACTGGGACATGAAGCTAGGTATCGTTGATGATTGTATTTCTTGTGCTCTGGCAGCAGGCATAATTTTTCCGCGCCCAGGCCACGGCCTCTGCGTCCAGCATCAGCATCACGGCCACTTCCCCGTCCCTTACTGCTGCTCTTCTTCATATTAAATGTTATATATGCTTGAAAGTATGTCACACGTACAGTAGCGTTGGATTTGGAAGTGTATGCGCAAAACATTTAAAAAGGTATTTGGGATGTGGAAACGTCACACAGGAGATATCCCGCAGATAATGTCAATGCTGCCACCAGCGGCTAATAAAAAATTACAGAGAATGTCACAGGTATTTGGGATGAGGAAACGTTATACACCGATACCACTGGTAATGTCACTGTCCGCAGCGTCTACGGAAAAAGTACACTGGATTTCACGGATATATTTTGGATGCGCGCACATTACACTTCAGATGTGGCCCTGGTAATGTCACTGTCAGAAGCGGACATGTCTATTGAAAAAGTACACTGTATGTCACAGATACATTTTTTCAGCGCACACGTTACACTGCAGATGTGGCACTGGTAATGTCACTGTTAGAAGCGGACACCATCTATTGACAAAGTACACTGTATTAGTATTGATCGAGCACGGTGCTCGGGGGCTCAGGCGGAACACATCGGGATCCCGAGTATAATGGAAGTCAATGGGAGAACCCAAGCATTAAACCACGTACCCCCTGCTCTGAAGAGGGGAGGGTGCCTAATTCATAGGACAAGGTCAGAAATTGATGTAAACACCACCGAAATGGTTTGGAAACAGCATGGGGAGGATGTCTGGATGCATCTTGGACTCCCAGGTCGCTGCTGGAAACAATGTTGTCCGATGAGTACGACATTTTAACAGACTGACAATAATACACACAAAACCGAAGATTAAATCGATTTTAGATGAAAAATTGTTAGGAAACATTCTTTCCTGTACATTTACTTGTATATAAAGTGCAAGTTCAGCCAAAAATTGTGTTGATTTTCGGAATTGGGGCCATGATTAACCTCTTCAGGACACAGGGCGTACAGGTACTTAAGGACCTGTAAGCCCTGTGTATTTCCGATCACTGCCGCGCGGCGGGCGGTGATCGGAAGCCGGTACCTGCTCAAATCATTGAGCAGGCACCTCGGCTAAATGCGTGTGGGGGGGGGGGGGGTTGTTACGCTGAGCGCTCCGGGTCCCCTGCTGGCCTCGGAGCGCTCACAGCGTATGCCCCCAGGCAGCACTCCAGCGTCTCGGCGTGTGCGTCCTCGCTCTCTAGGGCATGCGCGCACCGGGACTCTTAGATTCAAAGGACCAGTGCACCAGTGATTGGTGCCTGGTCCAAAGGGGTTATTAAGGGTTAAGGTTGTGAGAGGCAGTGCTGACTTAATTAGGCTGCACCTGTGCACTGCCCATTTATACCTTCTCCTCCCACAGCTTTCTTCCGGATCTTTGTGCCTTGTGCCTCAGAGAAATCGTTCCCTACGATGTTAGTTTGCCTTACCTGTTGCCGTACCCGTTGCTACCGTCCACTCGCCTTTTGAACCTTTGCCGCCTGCCCTGACCGCTGCTATGTCCGACTACGCTCTTACCTTCTCCCTGTGTACCACGCCTTATCAGCTGCCAGAGAGGTCGAGTTGTTACTAGGGGACACGACCTGGTAGTTACCGCCGCGGCAAATCCACCCCGCCTTGCGGCGGTCTCTGGTGAAGACCAGTAACTGCTTAGAACCGGTCCTCTAGTACTACCCGCGCCATCGCCTCTCTGGTCCAGAGGATTCACTACCTGTCCTGCCGGTTCGTGACAGTAAGATCCGGCCATGAATCCCGCTGATGTTCCCCTGCCAAGCCTGGAAGACCTCACCACCATTGTGGCCCAGCAGGGTCAACAGCTGGCCCAGTTGACCGCTATGTTGCAGCAGCTCCTGCCTTCTCTGCAACAGCCAGCTCCTCCGTCTGCTCCTGCTGAATCACCTCCGCCTGCAGTTACCACCGGTTCCAGAATCCGTTTGTCCTTACCAGACAAATATGACGGAGATCCTAACCAGTGCCGTGGGTTCTTGTCGCAGTGCTCTCTCCACCTCGAGCTTCTGTCCGACCAGTTTCCTTCTGAGCGAGCCAAGGTAGCCTTTATACTCAGTTTACTGTCTGGGAAGGCCCTGGCCTGGGCTACACCACTATGGGACCGCGCAGATCCTGCCACCGCTTCCGTCCAGAGCTTCTGCCTAGAGTTCCGGAATGTTTTTGAGGAGCCTGCCCGGTTTACCTCCGCAGAGACTGCCTTACTAAATTTGACCCAAGGAGGTTCTTCCGTGGGTGCCTATGCCATTCAGTTCCGCACCCTGGCCTCTGAGCTGAACTGGAACAATGAAGCCCTTTGCTCCACCTTCAAGAAAGGACTTAACAGTGAAGTAAAGGACGTTCTGGCTGCACGTGAGCTTCCTTCCACTCTTAGTGACCTCATCTTGCTGGCCACTAGGATAGACAAACGTTTTGCCGAAAGACAAGAGGAACTCCTCCTTGAAAAGGAAAAAGCTCGTCCTAGACGCTTTCCTCGTCTGGCTCCCGTTTTTCCGCATCCACCTCAACCCGCTACTGGGTTTTCCGCCATGAAAGCCATGCAGGTGGATCGGTCACGCTTGACTCCGCAAGAACGAAGCCGCCGCAGAAACGAGAACCTGTGTCTGTACTGTGCCAGTACCGAGCACTTCCTTAGAGATTGTCCTCTCCGTCCACCGCGTTCGGGAAACGCTTGCACCTAGTAAGCGTGGGAGAGGCGTTGCTAGGTGTGGATTCTTCCTCTTCACGTCTCATCATACCCGTGCAGTTGATCATCTCTTCCAAGTCCACTTTCTCCGCAGCCGCCTTCTTGGATTCCGGTTCAGCTGGCAACTTCATTCACGCCTCCTTGGTTGACAAGTACCGTATTCCAGTAATCCATCTACCCAAGCCGTTTTTCATCTCTACTGTTAACAGTGAGAGACTCTCAACCACCGTGCAGTTCCGTACCCAGCCTCTGCAGATGGACATTGGAATATTTCATATCGAGACTTTAGAGTGCTTTGTCCTTCCCTTCTGTTCCTCCGAACTCCTCCTGGGTCTGCCGTGGCTTCAACGTCATAGCCCTGTCCTGAATTGGTCCACGGGTGAGATCCTGCGTTGGGGCTCCTCCTGTTCGGACCGCTGTCTCAAGCCTGCTCTGGTCAAACAGAACCCGCAAGTTTCTCCGCCTTCTGGGCTGCCCAAGCCATACCATTCCTTCACGGATGTCTTCTGCAAGAAACAAGCTGAGGTTCTTCCTCCTCACCGATCCTATGATTGCCCGATCGACCTGATACTCGGTTCTACTCCACCTCGGGGCAGAATTTATCCTCTCTCACCTCCTGAGACTCTTGCCATGTCCGACTATATACGTGAGAACCTACAGAGAGGATTCATAAGAAAATCTTCTTCTCCTGCTGGGGCCGGTGTTTTCTTCGTGACTAAAAAAGACGGCTCCCTCCGCCCCTGCATTGACTACAGAGGTCTTAATAAAATTACCATCAAGAACCGTTACCCTCTGCCTCTAATCTCTGAGCTATTTGATCGTCTCTGAGGGGCTAAGATCTTCACTAAATTGGACCTTCGAGGGGCCTATAATCTGATCCGTATCCGTGAGGGAGACGAATGGAAGACCGCCTTTTACACAAGGGACGGCCATTTCGAGTATTTGGTGATGCCCTTCGGCCTCTGCAACGCACCTGCTGTCTTCCAGGAATTCGTCAATGATATTTTCAGGGACTTACTTTACACCTGCGTGGTCGTATACCTCGATGATATCCTCATCTTTTCCTCCAATTTGGATCAACACCGGGTCCATGTGCAACAAGTTCTTACTCGTCTTAGGAGAAATCGCCTGTACGCTAAACTTGAAAAATGTATTTTTGAACGGACCTCCCTGCCTTTCCTGGGATACATTATCTCAGCCCAAGGACTTCAAATGGACCCAGCCAAACTCTCGGCGGTTCTGGATTGGCCACGTCCCTCTGGTCTCCGAGCCATACAAAGATTTCTGGGATTTGCGAATTACTACAGGCAATTCATCCCTCACTATTCCACTCTGGTAGCTCCTATAGTGGCCCTCACTAGAAAAGGAGCTAACCCCAAATCCTGGCCTTCCCAAGCCGAGGAAGCCTTCCAGTCCCTGAAATCCGCCTTTTCCTCTGCACCCGTTCTCTCTAGACCAGATTCCACCAAGCCCTTCTCTCTTGAAGTGGATGCCTCCTCGGTGGGAGCCGGAGCTGTCCTCACCCAGAAGTCTTCCCGGGGCAAGACTTCAACTTGTGGCTTCTTTTCTAAAACATTCTCTTCCGCAGAGAGAAATTACTCCATTGGGGACAGGGAACTGCTGGCTATTAAATTGGCACTGGAGGAATGGAGACATTTACTCGAAGGTGCCACACATCCTGTGTACATCTTCACGGACCACAAGAACCTGGCTTATCTCCAGTCTGCTCAGAGATTAAATCCCCGTCAGGCTTGTTGGTCTCTGTTCTTCGCCCGCTTTAACTTTGAGATCCATTTCCGTCCGGCTTGTAAGAACATTAGGGCAGATGCTCTATCTCGCTCCTCTGATGTGGTGGGCGACGAGTTAACACCTCGATATATTATCCCTCCAGAACGCCTTATTACAGTCGCTCCCGTGGACCTGCGCCTTCTTCCTCCTGACAAATCCTACGTACCTCCACGTCAGCGGCTGCGAATTCTCAAGTGGGGCCACGCCTCCCCTTTTGCCGGTCATCCAGGGGTGCTAAAGTCTCTCCAACTAATCTCCCAAAGGTACTGGTGGTCTTCTCTGGAGAAAGATGTCTCGGACTTCGTCCAGGCCTGTACGATTTGCGCCCGGGATAAATCGCCTCGCCAGAAACCAGCGGGTCTCCTCTTGCCTCTACCAGTTCCTGAAGTTCCCTGGTCTCACATAGCCATGGACTTTATTACAGATCTTCCCTCCTCCCATGGCAAGTCCGTTATTTGGGTCGTGGTGGATCGCTTCTCCAAGATGGCTCACTTTGTACCCCTGCCCGGTCTACCTCCTGCACCCATGTTGGCCAAACACTTTTTCCAACACATCTTCCGTCTCCATGGCCTTCCCAAACATATTGTCTTGGATTGTGGGGTACAATTCGTCTCCAAATTCTGGAGGGCTCTATGTGCTCAGCTCGGGATCAAATCAGACTTTTCTTCTTCGTACCATCCTCAGTCTAACGGCCAAGTAGAACGGGTGAACCAGATTTTGGGTGACTATCTGCGTCACTTTGTATCCTCACGCCATGACGACTGGGCGGAGTTCTCCTACAACTACAAACAATCCTCTGCCTCTAACAAGTCTCCTTTCCTTGTAGTTTTTGACCGTCATCCTCTTCCACCTCTGCCGCAGTCTCCCACTCCTTCTTCTGTACCTGCCGTTGACAGTCTTGTACAGGATTTTTCCTCCATCTGGCGAGAAACCCACGCTGCTCTCCTCAGGGCTTCTGCCCGTATGAAGGCTGACAAGAGACGCAGATCTCCACCGGAATTTTGTCCGGGTGACAAGGTGTGGCTCTCCTCTAGGTACATCCGATTTAGGGTCCCAAGTTACAAGTTGGGCCCTCGTTTCTTGGGACCCTATAAAATCAAGAGTTGTATCAATCAAGTTTCTTATCAGCTCCATCTTCCTCCCTCCCTCCGAATCCATAACTCCTTCCATGTCTCCCTTCTTAAACCTGCTGTCTTTAACCGTTTTTCTCCCAAGCTTGTTTCTCCCACCCCTGTCGCCAGTACCTCCGATATATTCTCTGTCAAGGAGATCTTGGCGACCAAGATCTCCCGGGGGAAAAGATTTTTTTTGGTCGACTGGGAGGGCTGCGCAAGTTCTTCGGTACCAAAAAGGGAGGGAGACCAAAGGGGGGGTACTGTTACGCTGAGCGCTCCGGGTCCCCTGCTGGCCTCGGAGCGCTCACAGCGTATGCCCCCAGGCAGCACTCCAGCGTCTCGGCGTGTGCGTCCTCGCTCTCTAGGGCACGCGCGCGCCGGGACTCTTAGATTCAAAGGACCAGTGCACCAGTGATTGGTGCCTGGTCCAAAGGGGTTATTAAGGGTTAAGGTTGTGAGAGGCAGTGCTGACTTAATTAGGCTGCACCTGTGCACTGCCCATTTATACCTTCTCCTCCCACAGCTTTCTGCCGGATCTTTGTGCCTTGTGCCTCAGAGAAATCGTTCCCTACGATGTTAGTTTGCCTTACCTGTTGCCGTACCCGTTGCTACCGTCCACTCGCCTTTTGAACCTTTGCCGCCTGCCCTGACCGCTGCTATGTCCGACTACGCTCTTACCTTCTCCCTGTGTACCACGCCTTATCAGCTGCCAGAGAGGTCGAGTTGTTACTAGGGGACACGACCTGGTAGTTACCGCCGCGGCAAATCCACCCCGCCTTGCGGCGGGCTCTGGTGAAGACCAGTAACTGCTTAGAACCGGTCCTCTAGTACTACCCGCGCCATCGCCTCTCTGGTCCAGAGGATTCACTACCGGTCCCCATGGGGCTGTAGGGGGGACCCGATGGCATGGAAGGCAGCACGATGCCTTCCTGAGGCATCGCCGCTGCCTTCCTGTGACGAGCCTGTGAGATCCAGCCCCTGGATCTCATAGGCCGAAAGCTGCATGAGTAATACACACAGTATTACTCATACAGCCAATGCATTCCAATACAGAAGTATTGGAATGCATTGTAAAAGATTAGACCCCCAAAAGTTGAAGTCCCAAAGTGGGACAAAAAATAAAGTGAAAAAAAAAAGTTGAAAAAATAAAGTTTTCCCCCCAAAAAATTAAAAGTTTCAAGTAAAAATAAACAAAAATGTCATTTTCCCCAAATAAAGTAAAAAAAAAAAGGTAAAAAATAGGAAAAAAAAATAGACATATTAGGTATCGCCGTGTGCGTATCGACCGACTCTATAAACTTATTGCATGAACTAATAAAAAATAAAAACTGTGCTAAATAAACCATTTTTTTGTCACCTTACATCACAAAAAGTACAACAGCAAGCGATCAAAAAGGCGTACGCCCTACAAAATAGTATCAATCTAACCGTCGCCTCATCCCACAAAAAATGAGCCCCTACCTGAGACAATCGCCCAAAAAATAAAAATATGTAGACACTAAAACATCATTTTTTTTGTTTTAAAAAAGCTGTTATTGTGTAAAACTTACATAAATAAAAAAAAAGATACATATTAGGTATCGCCGAGTCCGTATCGACCGACTCTATAAAAATATCACATGACCTAACCCTTCAGATGAACAATGTAAAAAATAAAAAATAAAAACTGTGCTAAATAAACCATTTTTTGTCACCTTACATCACAAAAAGTGTAATAGCAAGCGATCAAAAAGTCATATCCACCCCAAAATAGTGCCAATCAACCCGTCATCTCATCCTGCAAAAATCTTACCCTACCCAAGATAATCGCCCAAAAACTGAAAAAACTATGGCTCTCAGACTATGGAAATACTAAAACATGATTTTTTTTGGTTTAAAAATGAAATCATTGTGTAAAACTTACATAAATAAAAAAAAAGTATACATATTAGATATCGCCGCGTCCGTGACAACCTGCTCTATAAAAATACAAAGAGAAAAGAAAAAAGAGGTTGAGTGGTCCCACCAGGACTGGAGGTCCTGGGGAAAAGGCGCCAGAGGGATGGAGGAGATGTAGATGTAAATAAAAGAAGTATAAAATATCCTATAGAATGAGATAAAAAAAGCACCACAAACTACGTGCCTGTTGAATAACTGTTTGGGGAAGGCTGCACAAGTGTTATAGGGATGTGAAAATAATTTTCATTCCCAATAGACAAATACCAATGACAGGTGAACCTAGTCTGGAGGTTCCAAATGACAAAAAGGATCCAACCGGACGTGATTCAAAAAGAGAGAACACTGTAAAAGGCGCCACTCCCAAAGATGTGGAGAAATATAATGTGGTGGTTAGTACCCCCTTAAGCTGGAGGATAATATATGGTGATAAATAGTGAATACATAAAAGATGTAGAATACTCTCCAAAAGGGAGATTCCTTGTCCTTTTTTGAAGCAGTGGAGACCCTTGTGAAAAGACCCCTGAAGAAGGAGGATTATAATACCTCCGAAACGCGTTGGGCTATTTTATTGTAATAAACTGCATTGATCAGAAGCCTTGTCGTTGGCTGCCATCAATTGAAATCATTCTACATGAGATCCCGGCTAGGGGGGCAGTTAGCCACAGGTGTCTTGAGCTTTATCCTGTGACTACCCCCCCTGTGAAGTGAGTACTCCAGCTTTTATCAACAGGAATCTCCCTTTTGGAGAGTATTCTACATCTTTTATGTATTCACTATTTATCACCATATATTATCCTCCGGCTTAAGGGGGTACTAACCACCACATTATATTTTTCCACATCTTTGGGAGTGGCGCCTTTTACAGTGTTCTCTCTTTTTGAATCACGTCCGGTTGGATCCTTTTTGTCATTTGGAACCTCCAGACTAGGTTCACCTGTCATTGGTATTTATCTATAAAATTACCACATGATCTAACCTGTCAGATGAATGTTGTAAATAACAAAAAAAACGGTGCCAAAACAGCTATTTCTTGTTACCTTGCCTCACAAAAAGTGTAATATAGAGCAACCAAAAATCATATATATCCTAAACTAGTACCAACAAAAATTCTACCCTATCCCATAGTTTCTAAAATGGGGTCACTTTTTTGGAGTTTCTACTCTAGGGGTGCATCTGGTGGGCTTCAAATGGGATGGCATCTGGTGGCCTTCCAAAAACCGTATGGCATTCCTTTCCTTCTGCGCCTTGCCGTGTTCCCGTACAGCAATTTACGACCACATATCGGGTGTTTCTGTAAACTACAGAATCAGGGCCATAAATTTTGAGTGTTTTTTGGCTGTGTAAACTTTGGGGGTCTTTAAGCTCCGCGAGACAAGTGCGTAAAACCGTGTCAGTAAAGCAAAGGGTCTTTATTGGTGACCAAACAAAACAAAATAAAGCTTTTCTTCAGCATCCAAAACGTCACAACAAAAGTCCTGCTTGTTTCCAGCATAAATTAGGAAAAAGTCTTTCTTCAGAAAAAACAACCAAAAGAAAGACACATACGTTTTTAGTAGAAGTCCTCCAGACCTTCCCTGCAGACACAGCTTCACTTCCAAACTACTCAAAAGTCCTCTCTGAGCAGCTAGCAGACTTCCATCTTGTCCTCACAGGTGCACTCTCCCAACTCACTCACTCCCTCCAGCATCACTTCCTGCTTTAATGGGTGGTTGTCTGTGAGATCTTAACCCCTTGTGCGCTGGCTTCCAGGGTTTAGGAGTGGAGGCTTCATCCCACCCAAATAACACTTTGGAGCCTCCAAAATTCCAGGCCCCAAACTACTTTACTAAGATAGAGAAGACTGTGAGCCAGTCCTCTCTGAATTAGCGCCTGCCTGGAACTTTTCACCCACTTTTTGGGTGACCCCCTGAACCTTCTACCTCTATTTAAATGGACCATAGTCCAAACAGTGGTGCCGTATAGCACCCGTCCAGGACCCACCCCCGGTGTCCTGTACATATCCCCCCCCTCTGCCTCAACGCGGAGGTGTTGGAGGCAACAGTAGACACCATACAATGGACTCGGGAGAGGGCATCGGCATTCTGATGCTGTCTCCCGGGTCTGTGCTCTACCATGAAATTGAACTCCTGGAGAGAAAGGAACCACCTTGTTACCCTGGCATTGGTGTGTTTATTCTGTCTCATCCAGGTAAGCGGAGCATGGTCTGACACCAAGCGGAACTTTCTGCCCAGGAGGAAATATCGCAGGGAGTCTAGAGCCCACTTGATGGCCAGACACTCCCGCTCCACCACCGCATAGTTTCTTTCAGCTGCCGTCAGCTTCCTACTAAGAAAGACAACAGGGTGCTCCTCCCCATTGATTTCCTGAGACAGGACCGCTCCTAACCCTTCGCTTGAAGCATCTGTCTGTACTACAAAATCTTTTGTAAAATCTGGAGCTACAAGCACCGGATCTTGGCACAAAGCTGTCTTAAGCATTTGAAAAGCCGTCTCGGCCTCGGCGTTCCACTTTATCATCACTGACTTTCTGCCTCTGGTCAGGTCGGTCAGTGGTGCAGCAACAGTGGCAAAGTTGGGGACAAACCTCCTATAATAGCCAACTATGCCCAAAAACGCTCTTACCTGCTTCTTGGTTAGGGGACGGGGCCAGTCCTGTATGGCCTCCACCTTACTCATTTGGGGCTTTACCAGCCCTCTACCCACAATATACCCCAGGTATTTTACTTCCTCCATCCCAATGGCACACTTCTCGGGGTTGATGGTGAACCCTGCTCTTCTTAAGGAGTCTACGACTGCCTGAACCCGGGGAAGGTGGGACTCCCAATCAGTGCTGAAGATGACTATGTCATCTAGGTAGACAGAAGCGTACCGTTGGTGTGGACGCAGAGTTTTGTCCATGGCCCTTTGGAACGTGGCCGGGGCTGAGTGTAGACCAAATGGCATTCTCTTATATTGGAAGTGGCCTTCTGGGGTAGAGAAGGCTGTCTTCTCCCTGGCTTCCTTAGTCAGGGGAATCTGCCAGTACCCTTTTGTGAGGTCTAGCGTGGTAATGTACCTGGCAGGCCCCAACCTTTCAATTAGCTCATCTACTCGTGGCATGGGATATGCGTCGAACTTGGAGACTTCATTAAGCTTTCTGAAGTCGTTGCAGAAGCGGAGGGTGCCGTTGGGCTTGGGTACCAACACAATTGGACTTGACCATTCGCTCTGCGACTCTTCAATGACTCCAAGCTCAAACATTCTTTTAACCTCTTCGGACACTGCCACCCTATGAGCTTCTGGGATACGGTAAGGCTTTAACCTGACTTTTACATTGGGCTCGGTCACAATGTCATGCTCGATGACGTTGGTGCGACCGGGCAACTCTGAAAACATATCTCTATTTTTTTGTAGAAACTCTTTTGTTTGCTGGGTTTGAGGTCTAGTCAGGGTAGAAGCAACCTGCACCAAGTCGATCCCTGCATGGTCCCCTGACTGTACCCCTACTACCGCTGACACTTGTTCTCTGTCTCTCCAGGGTTTCAACAAATTGATGTGATAGATCTGGTATGGTTTTCTTTTCCCTGGCTGGTGTACCTTGTAGTCCACCTCACCGAATTTCTCTACTACCTCAAATGGGCCCTGCCATTTGGCCAAGAATTTGCTCTCTACCGTGGGTATTAGAACAGCCACCCGGTCTCCTACTTGGAACTGTCTAACTTTAGCCGACCTGTTATACACTCTTCTTTGGGCATCCTGGGCCTTCTGCATATGCTCCTTCACCAGTGGCATCACCTTAGCCACCCTCTCTCGCATTTGAGAGATATGCTCTACCACCGTTTTGTGTGGTGAGGACTCACTTTCCCATGTCTCCTTTACCAGATCGAGTAACCCCCGGGGCCTTCGTCCATACACTAATTCAAATGGCGAAAAACCTGTGGATGCTTGCGGGACCTCCCGGATAGCAAATAACAGGGCAGGGAGTAACATATCCCAATCCTTCCCATCTTTCTGGACTACTCTTCTCAACATGGATTTTAAGGTTTTATTGAATCTTTCGACTAGGCCATCGGTCTGTGGGTGGTAGACAGACGTCCGCAACTGCTTAATTTGAAACAATTTGCACAAGTCCGCCATTACCTTTGACATAAAAGGGGTACCCTGGTCTGTCAGGATCTCTTTGGGGAACCCAGTTCGTGAGAACATTTGAAACAACTCCCTGGCGATGGCCTTAGAGGAGGCTTTCCTCAAAGGAACAGCTTCTGGATACCTAGTTGCGTAGTCTAGGATGACCAATATGTATTGGTGGCCCCGTGCCGACTTTATCAGGGGTCCCACCAGATCCATAGCGATCCGTTCAAACGGGACTTCGATAATCGGCAAGGGCACCAGAGGGTTTCTATAGTGTGGCACTGGGGCGGTTAACTGGCAAATGGGACAAGACGCACAGTATCTTTTAACCTCGGCCTTCAACCCTGGCCAGTAAAACCGGTCGTTTATCCTGGCCTCTGTTTTCTCCGCCCCCAGGTGTCCTCCCAGTGCATCGTTGTGGGCTAGATCGAGGAGCATCCGCCTATACGGTTGGGGAACCAGCAACTGCTCTATAGTTTCCCCTCGGCTCTCAGCCACTCGATACAGTAAGTCCCCCTTCAACGCAAAGTGAGGGAACCTCTGGTCTGCATCTGGCATTTGTGGGACCCCATCAACAACAGAAACCTGCTCTCGAGCATTGACCAAGGCAGGGTCCCGTAATTGGGCGGTACCAAATGCACCTCTGGACACGTCTAGATCTGGATGTACTGGCCTTGAGGATGTTTCCCCTTCATCTTCCTCAACTGAGGAGAGCTCCTCGTCATCCTCCCCCACCTCAGAGATCAACCCGGGTTTAAGACCTGGGTCAGGGGCATTATCCTCCACATTAGCATTCCCTGCGACTTCATTATCAATGGTAGGTATTTCTATATCAGAGGGGTGTATTTCAGCTCCGGACCCCTCGGACCATGTCCCTTCCAGGCCCAGTGCCCCCAGTTCCCCTGGTGGTGCCATTTGCACCTCATTCCATAGTTCCAGAAATAGTGGACAGTCCCGCCCCACTATGATGTCATGAATTAAACTGTTTACCACCCCGACCTCCTGTGTAACTGAGGCATGGCCATAAGAGACAGTCACCGGAACCAAGGGGTACTCCTTGGTATCCCCATGAATGCATACCACCCGAAGAGTTTTAGTCACTGGTCTAAGCCTCCCAAGTACCCTGGCATGTACTAATGTTACCATGCTACCGGAGTCCAATAGGGCCCTGGCAGGAAGGTGGTTCACCCACACTTCACACTCAAACCGTCCTGCAGCCAGGTCAAGATGAGTGGTACACACACTTCGCACATAGAAGGAGCTTCTCCGACCAGTTCCGCACTCCATAGGCTCCTCCTGCAGTGGGCATTGTGCCCGGGTATGCCCCCAGGACCGACATCGCCAACATTGTATGTCTCCCATCTTTGGTACAGGAACCGACCTCCGTGGTTCTAGGGCAGATGGTGTAAACCTGCGGACGCCCACATCTGGCAAGGCTTCTCTCCTCAGGTTGATGGCTGGTCTGGGTGTCCTTGGCGTGGGTTCTCGACGCTTGGCAGGCCCAAGCAGGTCCTCCACCACGGTATACCGTTCAACCAGCTCGATCAGCTGGTCAGCATTAGTAGGGTTTCCATGGCTTACCCAGCGCTGTAGGTCATCTTGTAGGGACCGTAGGTACCGGTCCATCACTACTCGTTCCACCATTTGTGGACCTGACAACTTTTCTGGCTGCAGCCATTTTTTAACTAACTGAATTAGTTCATGCATCTGGGACCTGGGTGGTTGGTCCGATTTGTACCGCCAGCGATGCACCCTCTGAGCCCGGACAGCTGTGGTCACTCCCAGGCGGGCCAGGATTTCAGCTTTTAGACGTTCATAGTCTTTGATGTGCTCAGCTGGAAGGTCAAAATAGGCCTTTTGCGGGTCACCAGTGAGAAAAGGCGATATAATGCCGGCCCATTGGTCCCGGGGCCACGCTTCTCTCTCTGCTATCCTTTCAAAGGTGGTAAGAAAGGCTTCCACGTCATCGCTGGGTGTTAGTTTCTGCAAAAAATGGCTGGCTCTAACAGATACTGGGTTGCTAACGGCAACGACCGCTTGCGCTTGTCCCTGAGCCAGCTGCTGTACGGCCTCCTGCAAGGCAGCCACCTGTGCTTGAGTGGACTCCTGCTGGGCCGTAAACTGGGCGGATAGCAGCCGTGTATTTTCCTGCTGCGCAGCTATAGCCTGTGCCAGGGCCTGCTGCTGCTGAGCCATCGCTTCCTCATGGCGACGGTTTGACTCTGCTGACGCTTGCTGCTGGGCCACAGTGGCTTGCTGCTGGGTCACAGTGGCTTGTGCCAAAGCCTTAACGACCTCCTCCATGCCTTTGTCTGCTGTTTGTAACGCCTGGGCTGACTTCACCCAAGACATGCCATAAGTATACTGTCTCTTTAAATGTCAGTTTTAAACGGTTTTTTTGCGCCTGCAAATGCACTTTGCCCGCATCCTCCACCAGTTGTAAACTTTGGGGGTCTTTAAGCTCCGCGAGACAAGTGCGTAAAACCGTGTCAGTAAAGCAAAGGGTCTTTATTGGTGACCAAACAAAACAAAATAAAGCTTTTCTTCAGCATCCAAAACGTCACAACAAAAGTCCTGCTTGTTTCCAGCATAAATTAGGAAAAAGTCTTTCTTCAGAAAAAACAACCAAAAGAAAGACACATACGTTTTTAGTAGAAGTACTCCAGACCTTCCCTGCAGACACAGCTTCACTTCCAAACTACTCAAAAGTCCTCTCTGAGCAGCTAGCAGACTTCCATCTTGTCCTCACAGGTGCACTCTCCCAACTCACTCACTCCCTCCAGCATCACTTCCTGCTTTAATGGGTGGTTGTCTGTGAGATCTTAACCCCTTGTGCGCTGGCTTCCAGGGTTTAGGAGTGGAGGCTTCATCCCACCCAAATAACACTTTGGAGCCTCCAAAATTCCAGGCCCCAAACTACTTTACTAAGATAGAGAAGACTGTGAGCCAGTCCTCTCTGAATTAGCGCCTGCCTGGAACTTTTCACCCACTTTTTGGGTGACCCCCTGAACCTTCTACCTCTATTTAAATGGACCATAGTCCAAACAGTGGTGCCGTATAGCACCCGTCCAGGACCCACCCCCGGTGTCCTGTACAGCTGTTAACCCTTGCTTTCTAACTGGAAAAAAAAAATTGAAATGGGAAATTGCCAAAAAAGTGAAATTTTGAAATTGTATCTCTATTTTCCATTAATTCTTGTGGAACACCTAAAGGGTTAACGACGTTTGTAAAATCAGTTTTGCATACCTTGAGGGGTGGAGTTTATTAGATGGGGTCACTTTTATGGAGTTTCTACTCTAGGGGTGCATCAGGGGGGCTTCAAATGGGACATGGTGTCAAAAAAAAGGAGTCCAGCAAAATCTGCCTTCCAAAAACCGTATGGCATTCCTTTCCTTCTGCGCCCTGCCGTGTGCCCGTACAGCAGTTTACGACCACATATGGGGTGTTTCTGCAAACTACAGGATCAGGGCCATAAATATAGAATTTTGTTTGGCTATTAACCCTTGCTTTGTAACTGGAAAAAAAATATAAAAATGGAAAATCTGCCAAAAAAGTGAAATTTTGAAATTGTATCTCTATTTTCCATTAATTCTTGTGGAACACCTAAAGGGTTGACGATGTTTGTAAAAATCAGTTTTGCATACCTTGAGGGGTGTATTTTCTAGAATGGGGTCATTTTTGGGTGGTTTCTATTATGTAAGCCTCACAAAGTGACTTCAGAACTGAACTTGTCCTTAAAAAGTTGTTTTTTTTAAATTTCTGAGAAATTTCAAGATTTACTTCTAAACTTCTAAGCCTTGTAACGTCCCCCAAAAATAAAATGTCATTCCCAAAATGATCCTAACATGAAGTAAACATATGGGGAATGTAAAGTAATAACTATTTTTGTAGGTATTACTATGTATTATAGAAGTAGAGAAATTGAAACTTGGAAATTTGCACATTTTTTCCAAATTTTTGGTAAATTTGGTATTATTTTATAAAAAAAAAATGATTTTTTTTTACTCCATTTTACCAGTGTCATGAAGTACAATATGTGACGAAAAAACAATCTCAGAATGGCCTGGATTAGTCAAAGCGTTTTAAAGTTATCACCACATAAAGTGACACTGGTCAGATTTGCAAAAAATTGCCTGGTCCTTAAGGTGAAATAAGGCTGTGTCCTTAAGGAGTTAACCCCTTAACGCAGAATGTCGTGCATGTACTGCGGGGGATGCATTGCCAGAATGCATTCCGCCGTACATGCACGGCGGGATGATCGGGCGGGCACTGGAGCGGTGCGTGCCCGATCACTGCAGGGGTCCGGCACTCCCTGGTAGCCGGGCCCCTGCTGTATCCGCCGGCATTGCTGTTTACAGCGATGCAAGCGGATTAACCCCTTAAATGCCGTGGTCTGCGCTGACCGCGACATAGAAGTGGTTTGCAGCGGGTGAAGCAAGAAAAATAATAAAAAAAATAGAAATAATAGAGAAAAAATGGAAAAAAAGAAATAAAAAATAGAAAAAAAAAACACACATATTAGGTATTCGCCACGTCTGGAGCGATCGGCTCTACAAATATATCACATGATCCACCCCGTCCGATAGACACCATAAAAATTTTAAATAAAAACTGTGTAAAAAAAAAGCCATTTTTGTCACCTTACATCACTAAAAGTGCAACACCAAGCGATCAAAAAGCTGTATGCCCCCCAAAATAGTACCAATCTAACCGTCACCTTATCCCGCAAAAAATGAGCCCCTACATAGAACAATCACCCAAAAAATAAAAAAATTATGGCTCTCAGACTATTGAGACACTAAAACATGATTTTTTTTGTTTAAAAAATGCTTTTATTGTGTTAAATGTAAAGTATACCGTACATATTAGATATCGCCACGTCAGTAAAAACCTGCTCTATAAAAATACCACATGATCTAACCCCTCAGATGAACGCCGTAAAAAAATGCTATTTTTTGTCACTTTACATCACAAAAAGTGTAATAGCAAGCAATCAAAAAGTCATACGCACCCCAAAATTGTACCAATCAAACCGTCATCTCATCCTGCAAAAATGATACCCTACCTAAGAGAATCGCCCAAAAAATAAAAAAGCTATGGCTTTCAGACTATGGTGACACTAAAACATGATTATTTTTTTTTTGTTTCAAAAATTATATTAGTGTATAAAACTTAAATTAAAAAAAAGGATACATATTAGGTATCGCCGCGTCCGTATCAACCTTATTTATAAAAACATCACATGATTTAACCCCTCAGGTGAACATTGTAGAAAATTTTAAAATAAAAACAGCGTAAAAAAGCCATTTTGTCACCTTACATCACAAAAAGTGTAATGGCAAGCGATCCAAAAGTCATACGCACCCCAAAATTGTACCAATAAAACCGTCATCTCATCCCGCAAAAAATGATACCCTATCTAAGAGAATCTCCCAAAAAAAACAAAAACTATGGCTCTCAGACTATGGTGACACTAAAACATGATTTTTTTTTTGTTTCAAAAATGATAGTAGTGTATAAAACTTAAATAAATAAAAAAAAGTATACATATTAGGTATCGCCGCATCTGTATCAACCATATTTATAAAAATATCACATCAATTAACACCTCAGGTGAACACCGTAAAAAAAAAAAGTGTAAAAAATCAATTTTGTCACCTTACATCACAAAAATAGCAAGCGATCAAAAAGTCATACGCACCCTAAAATTGTACCAATCAAACCGTCATTTCATCCCGCAAAAAATTTTACCCTACCTAAGAGAATCGACGAAAAAATAAAAAAACAATATCTCTCAGACTATAACATGATTTTTTTTTTGTTTAAAAAATGATATTAGTGTATAAAACTTAAATAAATAAAAGTATACATATTAGGTATCTCCGCATACGTATCAACCTTCTCTATAAAAATATCGCATGATTTAACCCCTCAGGTGAACGTAAAAAAAAAAAATGTGTAAAAAAGCAATTTTGTCACCTTGCCTCACAAAAAGTGTGATATAAAGCAACCAAAAATCATCTGTACCCTAAAATAGTACCAATGAAACTGCCAGCTTATCCCGTATTTTTCAAAATGGGGTCATTTTTTTGTAGTTTCTACTCTAGGGGTGCATCTAGGGTCTTCAAATGTGAGATGGCAAGTTCAAATTATCCTAGTGAAATCTGCCCTCCAAAAACCATATGGCATTCCTTTCCTTCTGCGCACTGCTGTGTGGCCATACAGCAGTTTTTGACCACATATGAGGTGTTTCTGTAAACTATAGCATCAGGGCAATAAATATTGAGTTTAGTTTGGCTGTTAACCTTGGCTTGCGAAAAAAAATCTCTTAAATGGAAAATCTGCCAAAAAAGTGAAATTCTGAAACTTCATCTCCATTTCCCATTAATTCTTGCAGAACACCTAAAGGGTTAACAAAGTTTGTAAAATCAGTTTTGAATACCTTGAGTGGTGTAAGTTTCTAAAATGGGGTCACTTTTTGGGAGTTTCTACTCTAGGGGTGCATCAGGGTGGCTTCAAATGGGACATGGTGTCAAAAAAAAGTCCATCAAAATCTACCTTCTAAAATCCATATGGCGTTCCTTTCCTTCTGTGCCGTGCCGCGTGGCCATACAGCAGTTTTTGACCACATATGGGGTGTGTCTGTAAACTACAGAATCAGGGCAATAAATATTAAGTTTTGTTTGGCTGTTAACCTTTGCTTTGTTAGCAGAAAAAATGATTAAAATGGAAAATCAGTTTTGTTTACCTTGAGGGGTGTAGTTTCTAAAATGGGGTCATTTTTCGGTAGTTTCTATTATGTAAGCCTCACAAAGTGACTTCAGACCTGAACTGGTCCTTAAAAAGTGGGTTTTGGAAATTTTCTGAAAAATTTCAAGATTTGCTAAACTTATAATCCTTCACAAAATTATCCAAACATGAAGTAGACATATGGGGAATGTAAAGTAATAACAGAGAGTAATAAGCAGAGAAATTGAAATTTGGTAAGTTGCGAATTTTTCTAAATTGTTGGTAAATTTGGTATTTTTTTATAAATAAAAATGAAATTTACTGACTCAATTTTACCACTCTTCATGAAGTAAAATGTGACGAGAAATCAATCTCAGAATGGCTTGGCTAGGTAAAAGTAATGAGTTTTAAAGTTATCACCACATAAAGTGACACATGTCAGATTTGCAAAAATCAGTCTGGTCCTTAAGGTGAAAAATGGCCTGGTCCTTAAGGGGTTAAAAGGACCTTTGGGTCTCTGAAAAGTTTTTTGTATAGAAATCTTCCTATTACACTCCCTACACTGTCTGTCCCATCCTATGCGCAGCTCTCCCTTAGGCCTATTGCACACAACCGTTTGGCTTTTTAAGTGTTTTGCGGTCCGTTTTTCATGGATCCGTTGTTCCGTTTTTTGTTTCCGTTGTGTTTCCGTTTCTGTTCCGTTTTTCCGTTCCGATTTTCCATATGGCATATACAGTATACAGTAATTACATAGATAAAATCGGGCTGGGCATAACATTTTCAATAGATGGTTCCGCAAAAAACGGAATGGAAGACATACGGATGCATTTCCGTATTTGTTCCATTTTTTTGCGGACCCATTGACTTGAATGGAGCCACGGAACGTGATTTGCGGGCAATAATAGGACATGTTCTATCTTTAAACGGAACGGAAAAACGGAAATACGGAAACCGAATGCATACGGAGTACATTCCGTTTTTTTTGCGGAACCATTGAAATTAATGGTTCTGTATACGGAACGCAAAAAACGGCCAGTAAATGGGGGGAAAAAAAGGTTGTGTGCAGGAGGCCTTACACTGAGCAATTTAGCGCAGTTTGTGCTACAAACATATTTTGCTGCTGTCACACACAATAGTCCCTACAAGGACTTTTGGGTCTCTGAAACGTTTTTGTGCTGAAATAATATTTAATTACACTCACTACACTGTCTGTCCCTTCCTATGGAGCCAGGAGCCGATGCATCCGCCCTGCCTCTTTCATTTGATGAGACAGGTAATATTACCTCCTATTATAAAAAATGTAAAACAGATAAAAATAGAAAAGACACAGTTGTTGTCTCAAAAAACATAGAAGGAGGAGCGGACGGAGGCATAGGTCAGCGGCATCCCAGAAACACCAGATTGCAAGTGAAGCAAAAATGAATTCTGATTTATTGAGTGTTGTGAATTTGTCCGGTAGGGAATTGACTGATGAACAGAGATGTGTGCTCTCTCTTGGTTTAAATTTTGCGCCCACAGGGCATTTTGACATGTTCTCTACCTTGCTAGACATAAACAAGTTTGTGCGTAATATCACTGTTTCACGTCATTTCTATGATGTCCCATCACAGCCTGATCCCCTGCCAGACAAAACATTAATTTATGAAGAAAACTCATATAAAAATTTATTATTTAAAGAACAGGTATCATTATGCTGTCTGGAGGGGCTTCAATATGAGCAGGGAATCAAGGATTTGCCCAGACCTCCTGGAGATTTTCGTACAAAAAATACAAAATTTTATCCATATATGTCCCGTACAAATAGTATGGATACTTTCCAGGAGGTTCTGGAAAAGGAACTGACAAATATTGAGAGAGAGAGTAAAAATACAAAACACAGCAGTAATCTTAGTGCATCCCAAATCCAGGCACTCCAGGAGTTACAGCAATGTGACTCTCTGGTCATTAAAATGGCAGACAAGGGGGGGGCGGTGGTCGTTATGGACAAAGAAAGTTATGGCAGTCAATTACGGGAAATGCTTACAGATACCTCCACATATAGTAAACTATCTAAAGACCCACTACAAGAATATACGGCAAATTATATGTCACTTTTACAAAAAGGCAAAGGTCTGGGTATTTTTAGTGATAGTGAATTCAAGTATCTATGTGTGGAGGCACCAGTCATACCGATCATGCATGCTCTGCCTAAAGTCCATAAAGGCGTCCACCCCCCCCCCCCCTTCGTCCCATAGTATCTGGCATTGGTTCCCTGACGGAGCGCCTGGGCAGTTGGCTGGACAATATTCTCCAGCCACTGGTCAGGCGCACCCCAGGTTTCCTTAAAGACTCAGCTGATGTACTGCGAGCGATGTACAATTTTGTTTGGAGTGCCAATTACTGCTGGATTACAGCAGATGTAGTCTCTCTCTATCCATCTATTCCCCACGGGGTTGCTCTGCTGGCGATGGAATACCATCTCCATCGTTATACAGGATTTGGCTCAGGCTATGTGGATTTTATATGTGAAGTAACTGCATTCCTGCTAAATCATAATTATTTCATGTTGATGGGGTATACTACCTGCAGACCCGCGGTGTGTCAATGGGAGCCAAGTTCTCACCATCATTGGCAAATTTGACGCTGTCATACTGGGAAGAAAAATATATTTATGATCCAAATAATCCCTTTATGCCTGGTTTGGTCTGGTACGGCAGATACATCGACGACGTGCTTATGGTATGGTCGGGCGGTGTGTCTGCCGTCCCAGACCTCCAGGCATATTTAAATAACAACAATTATAATTTACAATTTGTATGCGCAGTACATTCTGTGCATACGAACTTCCTAGACTTGACACTCCGCGGGTCTCCAGGTGAGGTAGTGCACACCATCACGTATAGGAAAGAAGTGGCAGGTAATTCCATACTAAATGCCAAGAGCCATCATCCTATTCATACCATCAGAGCAATTCCCGTGGGAGAATTTACACGTATAGCCAGAAATTGTAGTGAAAGAAATAAATTGGAAGAAGAGTTTAATAAGGTGGAGAAAAGACTGAGAGAGAGAAATTATCCAGGTTGGATGATTAGAAGGGGACGAGAGATAGCCTCAAAAAAGGACAGAAAAGATATGCTATTTGGAGGTTCAAAAAATAGACCAGCTAATAAACCGACCGCGGGCGGTGCCAGGGAAAGTGGAGACAGTGACCAGAACAGAATTCCAACTCTATCATTAACCTATAGTAGTGAATTCAATGCAATTAGCTCTGTCATACAGAAATGTTTACCTATACTATATGATGATCATATTTTATATCAAGCCCTGAAATCAGGATGTAGAATTGTGTCCAGAAAAGCCACAACCCTGTCCTGCTCGCTGTCTCCATCCCTGTACACCGCCGGTGGCAAAGGAACTAATTTTAAACAGAATTGGCTTGTTTACAAGGGCTTTACAAAATGTGGAGGTAACCCTTGCAAAACCTGTGACTATGTGCTGCCTACTAAGTCATTTGAAAATTCAAGTCATACATACAAATATCCCATCCGTAGTTACATTAACTGTAACACGGAGGGTGTAATATATGTGATCAAATGTACGCATTGTGATCTAATGTATGTAGGCAGCACATCTCGCAGGTTTAAAAATCGCATTCTTGAACACTTGATTTATATTAACAACCCTAATATTTTAAATATATCGAATGCAGCCAAGCATTTTATATATAAACACGCACGCCAAGTGTCATCATTTCAAGCTTTTGCCATCGAGCGAGTACTGGCCCCCAGAAGAGGGGGGGATTATCGGAAAAAAATCCTTCTCAGGGAAGCCTACTGGATTTTTAGACTTGGTACTAGAACTCCAGTAGGTCTCAATCTGAAAAAAGAACTGACCTATGTTTACCAATAGATTATGAAAACAAACTGTTCATCTGTGCTGACAACCCGGTATTATGGTTTAAATACACTTACTGATTTGTCTTGATATACTGTCCCGAGGTCCGCACACATCTCTGTTCATCAGTCCTCTAACATAGGATCATAGTCAGACGGTGCGTCTTTTCGGCCTTACATGAAATGATTGAGAATCGGCTTCATCATGGCACTTGTGACCTATCACAGGTCACACGTGCACACACAGTGCTGACACCTGCATACTATGTTTAACGCAGAGTGTCAGCATTTCTGTTATATGATGAATTAGAATAGGAATAATTTACTGACAATCTGTATTGAATTATATATAACATTATCCAGCTGTCTAGTATAATTTACCTAGATGTAACAATCTGTAACTGGGGGGAGTTCTGAGGGCCACTGTTTTCTTTGTTTTATTATTACTTTATTTTATGTAACATGTTAATAGGGAAGATAAATGTATTTTTAAACAAGGACACATCCACACTATGCGGCTACTGATAGTAGGCAAACGCCACGGTGATCCTAGGGTTAATTTTCCTCTGGGCGGTGTTCGCATAGTGTGATAGCAATTATACTAACCATGATTGCAAGGTGTGTTGATATGTGTGGCAACCTATGAAGTCGGAGACTCCCTTCCCTGTCATAGGGGGGAGTGCTCCTTGACTCTTTAAATAGGAATACCACACTTGACAAATTGTTACGACTAAGGGTGGTTACCCGAAACGCGTTAACGCTATGTCATGTGGAATGTGGTGATGTCTGTGAATTGATCAACCATTAAAGCAAAGCTGAAAGAGGAACCGCATATGTCTCCAGGACCGTTTTCTTTTACTTACCTGCAGCCTGTTACGGGAACACTCCCCCAGGGCCTCTGGAGCCGGGACTATATTTATTACGGAGGTGAGCTGGATAAAGTTTTTTTCTATGTCCCTTCCTATGCTCAGCTCTCCCTGACTTCGAATGAGCCGAACACGCGTCATCGGGTGTTATATAGCACCTGATGACGCATTCGGCCAGCCAATCACTGTAATGCCAGTACCAAACATGGCTACTGGCATTACAGTGAGGGCAGTATTTACCTGCACATTTATTGGCTGCTTAGCAGCCGCAAAACGTGCGGGGAGGAGACTCGAGCATTGCCCTCGAGCACATGCAGTACTAGGCCGAGTACCGCCATGTGCCGAGCATAGTGATGCTCGAGCCGAACTGGTATTCGGCCGATATCGCTAATGTCACTGTCAGAAGCGGACACCGTCTATTGAAAAAGTACCCTGTATATCAGATACATTTTTTCAGCACACACGTTGCACTGCAGATGTAGCGCTGGTAAGGTCACTGTCCGCAGCAGACACTATCTATAGAAATAGTACAGTGGATGTCACAGATATTTTTTGGATGCACACACTTTACACTGGAGATGTGGCGCAGCTAATGTCACTGTCCGCAGCGGACACCATCTACGGAAAAAGTACAATGGATGTCACAGATATTTTTTGGATGCGCACATTTTTCACAGGAGATATGGCGCAGCTAATGTCACTGTCCGCAGCAGACACAGTCTACAAAAAAATTACACAGGATGTCACAAATATATTTTGGATGCGCACACTTTACACAGTGGATGTGGCGCAGCTAATGTCACTGTCCGCAGCAGACACCGTCCACGGAAAAAGTACACTGGATGTCACAGATATATTTGGGATGCGCACACTTTACACTGGAGATGTGGCGCAGCTAATATCATTGTCCGCAGCGGACATAGTCTACAGAAAAAGTACACTGGATGTCACAGATATTTTTTGGATGCACACACTTTACACAGGAGATGTGGCGCAGGTAATCTCACTGTCCGCAGCGGATACCGTCTATGGAAAAAGTACACTGGATGTCACAGATATTTTTTGGATGCGCACACTTTACACAGGAGATGTGGCGCAACTAATGTCACTGTCCACAGAGGACACCATCTACGGAAAAAGTACACTGGATGTCACAGATATTTTTGAGATGCGCACACTTTACACTGGAGATGTGGCGCAACTAATATCACTGTCCGCAGCGGATACTGTCTACGGAAAAAGTACAGTGGATGTCACAGATATATTTGGGATGCACACACTTTACACAGGAGATGTGGCGCAGCTAATATCACTGTCCGCAGCGGACACCATCTACCGAAAAAGTACACTGGATGTCACAGATATTTTTTGGATGCACACACTTTACACAGGAGATGTGGCGCAGGTAATCTCACTGTCCGCAGCGGATACCGTCTATGGAAAAAGTACACTGGATGTCACAGATATTTTTTGGATGCGCACACTTTACACAGGAGATGTGGCGCAACTAATGTCACTGTCCACAGAGGACACCATCTACGGAAAAAGTACACTGGATGTCACAGATATTTTTGGGATGCGCACACTTTACACTGGAGATGTGGCGCAACTAATATCACTGTCCGCAGCGGATACTGTCTACGGAAAAAGTACAGTGAATGTCACAGATATTTTTTGGGTGCACACACTTTACACTGGAGATGTGGCGCAGCTAATGTCACTGTCCGCAGCGGACACCATCTACGGAAAAAGTACACTGGATGTCACAGATATTTTTTGGATGCGCACATTTTTCACAGGAGATATGGCGCAGCTAATGTCACTGTCCGCAGCAGACACCGTCTACGGAAAAAGTACACTGGATGTCACAGATATTTTTTGGATGCGCACACTTTACACTGGAGATGTGGCACAGCTAATATCATTGTCCGCAGCAGACACAGTCTACAACAAAATTACACAGGATGTCACAAATATATTTTGGATGCGCACACTTTACACAGTGGATGTGGCGCAGCTAATGTCACTGTCCGCAGCAGACACCGTCCACGGAAAAAGTACACTGGATGTCACAGATATTTTTGGGATGCGCACACTTTACACTGGAGATGTGGCACAGCTAATATCATTGTCCGCAGCGGACATAGTCTACAGAAAAATTACACTGGATGTCACAAATATTTTTTGGATGCGCACACTTTACACAGGAGATGTGGCGTAGCTAATGTCACTGTCCACAGCGGACACCATCTACGGAAAAAGTACACTGGATGTCACAGATATTTTTGGGATGCGCACACTTTACACTGGAGATGTGGCGCAGCTAATGTCACTGTCCGCAGCGGACACCATCTACGGAAAAAGTACAATGGATGTCACAGATATTTTTTGGATGCTTACATTTTTCACAGGAGATATGGCGCAGCTAATGTCACTGTCCGCAGCAGACACCGTCTACGGAAAAAGTACAATGGATGTCACAGATATTTTTTGGATGCGCACACTTTACACTGGAGATGTGGCGCAGCTAATATCATTGTCCGCAGCAGACACAGTCTACAAAAAAATTACACAGGATGTCACAAATATATTTTGGATGCGCACACTTTACACAGTGGATGTGGCGCAGCTAATGTCACTGTCCGCAGCAGACACCGTCCACGGAAAAAGTACACTGGATGTCACAGATATATTTTGGATGCGCACACTTTACACTGGAGATGTGGCGCAGCTAATATCATTGTCCGCAGCGGACATAGTCTACAGAAAAATTACACTGGATGTCACAAATATTTTTTGGATGCGCACACTTTACACAGGAGATGTGGCGCAACTAATATCACTGTCCGCAGCGGATACTGTCTACGGAAAAAGTACAGTGGATGTCACAGATATTTTTGGGATGCACACACTTTACACAGGAGATGTGGCGCAGCTAATATTACTGTCCACAGCGGATACTGTCTACGGAAAAAGTACAGTGGATGTCACAGATATTTTTGGGATGCACACACTTTACACAGGAGATGTGGCGCAGCTAATATTACTGTCCGCAGCGGACACCGTCTACCGGAAAAGTACACTGGATGTCACAGATATTTTTTGGATGCACACACTTTACACAGGAGATGTGGCGCAGCTAATGTCACTGTCCGCAGCAGACACCGTCCACGGAAAAAGTACACTGGATGTCACAGATATATTTGGGATGCGCACACTTTACACTGGAGTGCGGCCGGCCCCCCCTCCCTCCCTTGTATTTAACACATTGGTGGCTAGTGCGGCCGGCCCGCCCTCCCTCCCTTGTATTTAACACATTGGTGGCCAGTGCGGCCGGCCCCCCCTCCCTCCCTTGTATTTAACACATTGGTGGCCAGTGCGGCCGGCCCTCCCTCCCTTCCTTGTATTTAACACATTGGTGGCCAGTGCGGCCAGCTCCCCCTCCCTCCCTTGCATTTAACACATTGGTGGCCAGTGCGGCCGGCCCCCCCTCCCTCCCCCCCTAATTAAAATGATCGACCCCCCATCATTGGTGGCAGCGGAGAGTTCTGATGGGAGTCCCAGTTTAATCGCTGGGACTTCAATCGGTAACCATGGCAACCAGGATGCTACTGCAGTCCTGGCTGCCATGGTTACTTAGCAATTTTAGAAGCATTATACTTACCTGCGATGTCTGTGACCTGCCGGGCGCTCCTCCTACTGGTAAGTGAAAGGTCTGTGCTATAAGCAATGCGCCACACAGACCTTTCACTTACCAGTAGGAGGAGCGCCCGGCGAGTCACAGACATCGCAGGTAAGTATAATGCTTCTAAAATTGCTAAGTAACCATGGCAGCCAGGACTGCAGTAGCGTCTTGGCTGCCATGGTAACCGATCGGAGCCCCAGCGATTAAACTGGGACTCTGATCGGAACTCTCCGCTGCCACCAATGATGGGGGGTCAGTCATTTTAATTAGGGGGGGGGCGGCCGCACTGGCCACCAATGTGTTAAATACAAGGGAGGGAGGGAGGGGGGGGCCGGCTGCACTGGCCACCAATGTGTTAAATACAAGGGAGGGAGGGAGGGGGGGCCGGCTGCATTGGCCACCAATGTGTTAAATACAAGGGAGGATCCGGATGTGGATCCGTTTCACAAATGCATTGCAAGAATGGATCCGTCTGTCCGTTTGTCATAAGGACAAACGGATCAGTTTCTATGCTATTTCACATTTTTAAAGGTCTGCGCAGATCTGGCACTAATACATTTCAATGTAAATGAATGCCAGATCCGGCATTCAGGCAAGTGTTCCAGAATTTTGGGCTGAGATAAAACTGCAGCATGAAAAGTCAAAAAGACTGAACTGAAGACATCCTGATGCATCCTCAACGGCTTGCTCTCCATTCAGAATGCATGGGGATAAAACTGATCAGTTCTTTTCCGGTAATGAGCCCCTAGGACGGAACTCTGTGCCGGAAAAGAAAAACGCTAGTGTGAAAGTACCCTAACCCGAGTCATATTTTAGTTTCAAATATTTTTAATCAGTTGGTGGAGTATTATGAATGTTTTATGAGTATATTTGTGCTTAAAGAGTGGAAATACCACAATAACACTAATGTAGTCCCAAAAAGCACCAAAATGTAGGACAACGTTGTCTTCTGTAGTGTATATGCATAATAAGTATACTTTATATGCCTAATAGGTATAGTATAGACTCAATTTATAATAAATCTCTTCTGTTCATTGGTCCTCATTGTTCTGTTACCCACAGTGGGATTGCAAAGTGAAGGAAAAGTGTCAGATACATTTAAAATACTATACAATGCCTTTTTTGATAATTCTGTGAATACTGTTTATGTATGGGCGTAGACTGGGTGTCATTTCTGTATTGCTTTTCTACAGTTATACTGTCTTTGAATTACTCTAATATTTTGGGAGAGATTTACAAATATACACATTTTCAGATGCATTTACAGTGCCTTGTGAAAGTATTCACCTCCTTGGTGGGTTCCATGTTTTATTGCATTACAACCTGGAATAAAAATGGTGGATTTTTAGGGAGTTTGTACCTGGATTTACATATGCCTACCATCTAAAGGAGCAAAATATATTTTTATTTACTGTGACACAAACAATAAGACAAAAGAAGAGAAATTTCATGTGCAAAAGTATTGACCCCCTAAAATTCAATACTTGTGGAGTCACCTTATGCAGCAATTACAGATGCAAGTCTCTAGGGGTATTACTCTACAGGTTTTCATGGTCCTATAGAAATATACTTCCATCTCCAATGGGCATCTTTGGAGCTCTTTCTGTGTTATAGTTGGTTTAATGTCTGATTAACTCTCTCCATAAGGCCTCATGCACACGACCGTATTTTTTTGCGGTCCGCAAAACGGGGTTCCGTTTTCCCGTGATCCGTGACCGTTTTTTCGTCCGTGGGTCTTCCTTGATTTTTGGAGGATCCACGGACATGAAAAAAAAGTCGTTTTGGTGTCCGCCTGGCCGTGCGGAGCCAAACGGATCCGTCCTGAATTACAATGCAAGTCAATGGGGACGGATCCGTTTGACGTTGACACAATATGGTGCCATTTCAAACGGATCCGTCCCCATTGACTTTCAATGTAAAGTCTGGAGTCCCTTTTATACCATCAGATCGGAGTTTTCTCCAATCCGATGGTATATTTTAACTTGAAGCGTCCCCATCACCATGGGAACGCCTCTATGTTAGAATATACTGTCGGATATGAGTGAGATCGTGAAACCTCATTTCCGACAGTATATTCTAACACAGAGGCGTTCCCATGGTGATGGGGACGCTTCTAGTTAGAATATACTACAAACTGTGTACATGACTGCCCCCTGCTGCCTAGCAGCATCCGATCTCTTACAGGGGGCCGTGATCAGCACAATTAACCCCTTAGGTGCCGCACCTGAAGGGGTTAATTGTACTATCATATCCCCCTGTAAGAGATCAGGGCTGCCAGGCAGCAGGGGGCAGACCCCCCCCTCCCCAGTTTGAATATCATTGGTGGCCAGTGCGGCCCCCCCCCCCCTCCTCCCTCTATTGTAATAATTCGTTGGTGGCACAGTGTGCCCCCCCCCCCCCTTCCTCCCTCTATTGTAATAAATCGTTGGTGGCACAGTGTGCGCCCCCCATTGGCCCCCCCTCCCTCTATAGCATTAACAACATTGGTGGCCAGTGTGCGGCCTCCCATCTTCCCCCCCACCCCCCCCCCCCCCCCGATTATTGGTGGCAGCGGGTTACTAGCAATAGTACAATAGTAAAGATTCATACTTACCTGGGAGCTGCGAGGTTCGTGTCCGGCCGGGAGCTCCTCCTACTAGTAAGTGACAGTTCATTTAGCAATGCGCCGCACAGACCTGTCACTTACCAGTAGGTGGAGCTCCCGGCCAGACACTAACATCGCAGCAGCAGCCTGGAGCAGGTAAGTATGAATCTTCTACTATTGTACTATTGCTAAGTAACCATGGCAACCAGGCTGTAGTAGCGTCCCGGTTGCCATGGTTACCGATCGGAGCCCCAGCGATTACACTGGGACTCCGATCGGAACTCCGCTGCCACCAATGATGGGGGGGGGGGGGGGGGGAGAGATGGGAGGCCGCACACTGGCCACCAATGTTGTTAATGCTATAGAGGGAGGGGGGGCCGATGGGGGGCGCACACTGTGCCACCAACGAATTATTACAATAGAGGGAGGGGGGGGCCGCACTGGCCACCAATGATATTCAAACTGGGGAGGGGGGGGGGGAGGGTCTGCCCCCTGCTGCCTGGCAGCCCTGATCTCTTACAGGGGGCCGTGATCAGCACAATTAACCCCTTCAGGTGCCGCACCTGAAGGGGTTAATTGTGCTGATCACGGCCCCCTGTAAGAGATCGGGTGCTGCCAGGCAGCAGGGGGCAGTCTTGTACACAGTTTGTAGTGTATTCTAACTAGAAGCGTCCCCATCACCATGGGAACGCTTCTGTGTTAGAATATACTGTCGGTTCTGAGTTTTCACGAAGTGAAAACTCAGCTTTGAAAAAGCTTTTATGCAGACGGATCTTCGGATCCGTCTGTATAAAAACTAACCTACGGCCACGGATCACGGACACGGATGCCAATCTTGTGTGCATCCGTGTTCTTTCACGGACCCATTGACTTGAATGGGTCCGTGAACCGTTGACCGTGAAAAAAATAGGACAGGTCATATTTTTTTCACGGCCAGGAAACACGGCTCACGGATGCGGCTGCCAAACGGTGCATTTTCCGTTTTTTCCACGGACCCATTGAAAGTCAATGGGTCCGCGAAAAAAAACGGAAAACGGCACAACGGCCACGGATGCACACAACGGTCGTGTGCATGAGGCCTAACTCTCTATGATAGCTTCTCGTTCAGGTTTATAGTTCTGCCATATTCTTTCCTTTTTGTTATAATGGATTTAATGGTGCTCCATGTAATTTTCCAAGTTAAAATGTTTTTCAATGACCCAACCCTAATGTATTTTTCTCCACAGCTTTATCTCTGACCTGTTTAGAGACTCCTTGGTCTTCACGGTGCTTGCTTAGTAGTTTTGCAGACACATGGGCCTTACACAACAGGTGTTTTATACTTACATCATGTGACTGATCGTGTAAGGCTACTTTCACACTGGCATTTCTGGGTCCGCTTGTGAGATCCGTTCAGGACTCTCACAACTGGCCCAAAACGGATCAGTTTAGCCCCAATGCATTCTGAATGGATAAGGATCCGTTCAGAATGCATTAGTTTGCCTCCGTTCCGCCTGACGATGCGGAGCCAAATGGATCCGTCCTGACTTACAATGTAAGTCAATGGGGACGGATCCGTTTTCACTGACACAATATGGTGCAATTGAAAACGGATCCGTCCCCTATTGACTTTCAATGTAAGTTAAAACGGATCGGTTTGCATTATCATTATCATTTTGTTTTTTTGTTCATGGTAATGCAAACGGATCCGTTCTGAACGGATACAAGCATTTGCATTATAGGTGCGGATCCGTCTGTGCAGATACCAGACGGATCCGCACCTAACGCAGGTGTGAAAGTAGCCTAAGGCCCCTTTCACACGAACGTGACGGATTGGCTCCGGATGCATTCAGGGTGCGTTCAGTGAAACTCGCACCATTTTGCAAGCAAGTTCAGTCAGTTTTGGTCAGCGATTGCGTTCAGTTGTTCAGTTTTTTCTGCGCTAGTGCAATGCGTTTTGATGCGTTTTTCACGGGCGTGATAAAAAACTGAAGGTTTAGGCTCACAAGCGGCCCCAAACGCATCGGTACTGCCCTAATGCATTCTGAGTGGACGCGGATCCGCTGAGAATGCATCAGTCTGGCAGCGTTCAGCCTCCGCTCCGCTCAGCAAGCGGACACCTGAGCGCTGCTTGCAGCGTTCGGGTGTCCGCCTGGCCGTGCGGAGGCAAGCGGATCCGTCCACACTTACAATGTAAGTCAATGGGGACGGATCCGTTTGAAGATGACACAGTATGGCTCAATTTTCAAACGGATCCGTCCCCCATTGACTTTCAATGTAAAGTCTGGACGGATCCGTCTGAAGCTACTTTCAGACTTAGAATTTTTTCTACAATATAATGCAGATGGTACCGTTCTGAACGGATCCCAAGTCTGCATTATATGAGCGGATCCGTCTGTGCAGACCCCAGACGGATCCGCTCTGAACGGTAGTGTGAAAGTAGCCTTACAAACAACATCTCCTAGCAACCATCAGTGAAAAACGCATCGCACCCGCACTTGCTTGCGGATGCAATGCGTTTTTCAGGCAACCCTATTCACTTCTATGGGGCCTGCGTTGCGTGAAAAACGCAGAATATAGAGCATGCTGCGATTTTCACGCAACGCACAAGTGATGTGTGAAAATCACCGCTCATGTGAACAGCCCCTTAGAAATTAATGGGTCGGTATTCAGTGCGGGTGCAATGCGTTCAACTCACGCATCGTATCCGCGAGGAATACTCGCCCGTGTGAAAGGGGCCTTATGGGGCCAGGGCTGCGTGAAAAATGCAGAATATAGAACATGCTGCGATTTTCACGCAACTCAGAACTGATGTGTGAAAAACAACGCTCATGTACACAGACCCATTGAAATGAATGGGTCAGGATTCAGTGCGGGTGCTATGTGTTCACACCACGCATTGCACTCATGCGGAAATCTCGCTCGTGTGAAAGGGGCCTAACACTTTGAATACACACAGGAGGATCTAGTCAACAAATTATGTGACTTTTGAAGTTAATTTGGTGGACTAGACCTTAGGCCCCTTTCACACGAGCGAGTATTCCGCGCGGGTGCAATGCGTGACGTGAACGCATAGCACCCGCACTGAATCCTGACCAATTCATTTCTATGGTGCTTTGTACATGAGCGTTGTTTTTCACACATCACTTGTGCGTTGCGTGAAAATCGCAGCATGTTCTACTTTCTGCGTTTTTCACGCAGCCCTGGCCCCATAGAAGTGAATGGGGCTGCGTGAAAAACGCATTGCATCCGCAAGCAAGTGCGGGTGCTATGAGTTTTTCACTGGTGGTTGCTAAGAGATGTTGTTTGTAAACATTCTGTTTTTTATCACGCGCGTGAAAAACGCATCAAAACGCATTGCACCCGCGCAGAAAAAACTGAACAACTAAACGCAACCGCAGACAAAACTGACTGAACTTGCTTGCAAAATAGTGCGAGTTTCACTGAACGCACTCTGAACGCATCCGGCCCCAATCCGCAACGCCCGTGTGAAACCAGCCTTAGGCTACTTTCACACTAGCGGCACGGACCTCCGGCAGGCTGTTCCGTCGGGTGAAACAGCTTGTCAGATCCGTCCTGCCGCTAGTGACCGTGTGCCCCCGGACTGCTGCTCCGTCCCCATTGACTATAATGGGGCGGGGGCAGAGTTCCAGCGGAGGCACGGCAGCGCATGGCGAGAGGCTGCCGGAATAAAACTACAAGATGTCCAACATTTTTTCTGGCAGCCTCTCGCCGTGCGCTGCCGTGCCTCCGCCTGAACTCCGCACTGCCCCCATTATAACCATCAAATATAGCAATCCAAGGGGACTGCAATATGTGCAGAAATGTATAACAAAACACCAATTCAAAAACGCACATATGATATTACACAAAAATGTATTAGAAGAACAAATCATACAACAAACAACATATCATTAATAAAATAAATAGCAGCAATACATGAAGGTACTATGACAGTATTAGTTCACCCTGATCATTCAAGGCCACATTGTCACATCTACATAGGGTATACTGTGCCAGTAATAATTGTTCTACACATATCACTAAAATCTTTAAAAGTGCACCTATGTACCCATCTAGCTACCAAAAATATTGCACAAGTCCAATTAGTAGCCATACCAGTGGCTACTATAACCTTGCAGGGAGAAGTCCCAACAGGAATTAACCTGATAAGTTGGAATACTATCCCGCATACCCTGGTAAGGACAAAACCATCATCAATTGAGAAATAAGTGCAAAAAGAAGCATAAGAAAGCATTACAGACCAGAGGCCAGGAGTGAACAAACCAACCCCTTTTATAGTCAATGTGGACGGAGCGGCAGTCCGGGGGCACACGGTCACTAGCAGCAGGACGGATCCAACAGAACAGCCTGCCGGAGGTCCGTGACGCTAGTGCGAAAGTAGCCTTATTTGAGTGTGCTGAGTGCAGCCTGGGAAAAATGTCTGTTTCGCTAGGAGTTCCTCTTCTTTTACACCCCCAGAAAAGTGTGCTGACAACTTCTAAGGCTGCTGTACAGTCTTGGCCAAAAGTTTTGAGAATGACATAAATATTGCAAATTGGAAAAGTTGCTGCTTAAGTTTTTATAATAGCAATTTGCATATACTCCAGAATGTTATGAAGAGTGATCAAATGAATTGCATAGTCCTTCTTTGCCATGAAAATTAACGTAATCCCAAAAAAAACTTTCCACTGCATTTCATTGCTGTCATTAAAGGACCTGCTGAGATCATTTCAGTAATCGTCTTGTTAACTCAGGTGAGAATGTTGACGAGCACAAGACTGGAGATCATTATGTCAGGCTGATTGGGTTAAAATGGCAGACTTGACATGTTAAAAGGAGGGTGATGCTTGAAATCATTGTTCTTCCATTGTTAACCATGGTGACCTGCAAAGAAATGCGTGCAGCCATCATTGCGTTGCATAAAAATGGCTTCACAGGCAAGGATATTGTGGCTACTAAGATTGCACCTCAATCAACAATTTATAGGATCATCAAGAACTTCAAGGAAAGAGGTTCAATTCTTGTTAAGAAGGCTTCAGGGCGTCCAAGAAAGTCCAGCAAGCGCCAGGATCGTCTCCTAAAGAGGATTCAGCTGCGGGGTCGGAGTGCCACCAGTGCAGAGCTTGCTCAGGAATGGCAGCAGGCAGGTGTGAGCGCATCTGCACGCACAGTGAGGCGAAGACTTTTGGAAGATGGCCTGGTGTCAAGAAGGGCAGCAAAGAAGCCACTTCTCTCCAAAAAAAACATCAGGGACAGATTGATATTCTGCAGAAAGTATGGTGAATGGACCGCTGAGGACTCGGGCAAAGTCATATTCTCCGATGAAGCCTCTCTCCGATTGTTTGGGGCATCTGGAAAAAGGCTTGTCCGGAGAAGAAAAGGTGAGCGCTACCATCAGTCCTGTGTCATGTCAATAGTAAAGCATCCTGAGACCATTCATGTGTGGGGTTGCTTCTCATCCAAGGGAGTAGGCTCACTCACAATTTTGCCCAAAAACACAGCCATGAATAAAGAATGGTACCAAAACACCCTCCAACAGCAACTTCTTCCAACAATCCAACAACAGTTTGGTGAAGAACAATGCATTATCAAGCACGATGGAGCACCGTGCCATAAGGCAAAAGTGATAACTAAGTGGCTCGGGGACCAAAACGTTGACATTTTGGGTCCATGGCCTGGAAACTCCCCAGATCTTAATCCCATTGAGAACTTATGGTCAATCCTCAAGAGGCGGGTGGACAAACAAAAACCCACTAATTCTGACAAACTCCAAGAAGTGATTATGAAAGAATGGGTTGCTATCAGTCAGGAATTGGCCCAGAAGTTGATTGAGAGCATGCCCAGTCGAATTGCAGAGGTCCTGAAAAAGAAGGGCCAACACTGCAAATAATGACTCTTTGCATAAATGTCATGTAATTGTCGATAAAAGCCTTTGAAACGTATGAAGTGCATGTAATTATATTTCACTACATCACAGAAACAACAGCAGTTTAGCAGCAAACTTTGTGAAAATTTATATTTTTGTCATTCTCAAAACTTTTGGCCACGACTGTACTATAAAATAGTGATGCAGCGCATCACTTTTTGATTCAGACCTAGGACTACGTATACTTTGGTTAAGAAGCTGCTATCGGTGACTCTTAGATTTCAACTTATGGTTGGCACACATCCTGCAAAGAGAAAGAGCAATTGCAGCAGGAATTAAGCACCAACAGAGAATGCATATTACATAGCACTGTGCACTCCTAAAACAAAATGGTTTATGCATTATACAGGATGTGAATGTTACTCCTCCACTTACTAATTCTAAACATCTTTTTCTGCATAATTTGAAAGCGTATGCTGTTTGTGTCTTACAGTAGCACTTTTAGGTCTCTGCAATTGGCAACTTTGCATATATGAAGTAGGCTGACACTGTGATTACATCTGAGCTCTATTATCGCCAACTTCTGATATTCTCTCCCCACTCATACATTGGGGGCATGTAATAGACTACGCCATGCTTATTCAGAGTCACTCATAATAATTATATTAACTTTGTGTCATCACAAAATACATATTAATTTGACCAGCAAAGTAATACTCATGTTGATACATTTTACCCTCTGATTTTTCATACAATTGTTTCCCTTAGACGTCGGCTACAGTTGTGTATTCAGAAAGAAACAGTAAGGAAATTAGGAAAATAACACTTGTTTGGAGAAGAACCTGAGTAAAGGACCTTCTACACAGGGCAATGACCACTTTTAGCAACATGTTCAGAAAAGCTTATCATTGGTCTCCCCAATTTGCAAGGCTAAGGCACAACATGATGGCATATAATGTCACAGCACAGGGATAATGCTCACAGTGATGTGATAATAGCGGGATAATGTGCACACTTTGATATAATATAGGCATAATACACTGTGATGTCACAGGACATAGATAATCTACTCAGTGATGTTACAACACTGAAATTGCACAAACAGTGATGTCATATGCAAGTATAATGCACATATGATGTCACAGTACAGGATTAATGCAGTGAAGTCACAGAACAAGAAAGATGCAAAAATAAATGCCGCACAAAAGGGATAATGCAAATGGCAGAAGTAACCATGGGGCTACATAGTAAAGCCCAAAATGGGGTTATAATTAGAGATGAGCGAATTGAAGCTGACGAAATGGAATTCGTTTAGAATTTCAGGAAAAATGTGGAACAGTGTGACACCACCGTGCCCTGCACATGTGGTATGCTAGAGGGGCACTGTGACTTGTCCCTGCAGTGGAGGCTGAGGACATGTTGGAGGATGAGGAGGCAGAGGCGGACATTGTCGCAGGACCAATGGTGTGAGAACGTGAAGGCGGAAGCGGCGTGACCTGGCTAAGTTGCTGGTGTGGCTGTGCAGGAACCACATTCACCCAGTGGGTTGTAAAGGAAATGTACTCTCCCTGACCGTAGTTATAGCTCCACTGCTGTGCTGCTGCAGTGGATAGTATTGCCAGGATTTCCAACCACCAATTCCTGATGCATCAGACTAGATCATCCATGGTGCCACACCAACACTTTAACAAAAGCCACCGGTTTCTTCTGCCTACCTGCCTCAGCTACTACTCTTATGCTGCCACCCGCCTGATACCACACATCTGATGCCAAGTGCTCCTTCTTTCACCCACCTTCGTCAGCGGGTACTGGTATTGCCACCCACCGCTCCACTCTGTCACTGGGTCACTTTTGGATCTCCTGATGCAGCTGCTTCTGCCATCTCCACACTATGTCACCTTGCCACTCTGTGGTATTCTAATGCTGCTGCCATCTCCACACTATGTCACCTTGCCACTCTGTGGTATTCTGATGCTACTGCTGCTACCATATCCACACTTTGTCACCTTGCCACTCTGTGGTATTCTGATGCTACTGCTGCTGCCATATCCACACTATGTCACCTTGCCACTTTGTGGTGTCCTGATGCTGCTGCTGCCATCTTCACACTATGTTACCTTGCCACTCTGTCGTCTCCTGATGCTGCTGCTGCCATCGCTACACTATGTCACCTTGCCACTGTGTGGTATCCTGATGCTGCTACTGCCATCTCCACACTATGTCACCTTGCCGCCCTGTGGTATTCTCCTGCTGCTGCCATATCCACACTATGTCACCTTGCCACTCTGGTATTCTGATGCTGCTGCTGCCATCTCCACACTATGTCACTTTTCCACTCTGTGGTATCCTGCTGTTGCTGCTACTGCTACTGACATCTGCACTCTATGTTACCTTGCCACTCTGTGGCCTCCTCATGCTGCCGCCACCTCCATACTCGGTCATTGTGCCACTCGGCGGCCTCCTCATACTGCTGCCAACTCCAGACTCTGTCATTGTGCCACTCTATGGCCTCCGCATACTGCTGCCACCTCCAGACTCTGTCATTGTGCCACACTGTGGCCTCCTACTGATGCTGCTGCTGCCACTGCCACCTCCACACTCTGTCATTGTGCCACACTGTGGTCTCCTCATGCTGCTGACAACTCCAGACTTGGTCATTGTGCCACTCGGTGGCCTCCTCATACTGCTGCCAACCCCAGGCTTGGTCATTGTGCCACTTGGTGGCCTCCTCATACTGCTGCCAACTCCAGACTCTGTCATTGTGCCACTCGGAGGCCTCATCATACTTCTGCCACCTCCACAATCTCTCGTTATTGTGCCACTCTGTGGCCTCCTCATGCTGCTAACACCTCCACAATCTTATGTTGTTTTGCCCCTCTGTGGCCTCCTCGTGCTGCTGCCACCTCCACAATCCCTCGTTGTTGTGCCACTGTGTGGCCTCCTCATGCTGCTGACACCTCCAGAATCGGTCATTGTGCCACTCTATGGCCTCCTCATGCTGCTGCCACCTCCAGGCTCTGTCATTGTGCCACACTGTGGTCTCCTCATGCTGCTGACAACTCCAGACTTGGTCATTGTGCCACTCGGTGGCCTCCTCATACTGCTGCCAACTCCAGACTCTGTCATTGTGCCACTTGGTTGTGTCCTCATACTGTTGCCAACTCCAGACTCTGTCATTGTGCCACTCGGAGGCCTCATCATACTTCTGCCACCTCCACAATCTCTCGTCATTGTGCCACTCTGTGGCCTCCTCATGTTGCTGACACCTCCACAATCCCTCGTTGTTGTGCCACCGTGTGGCCTCCTCATGCTGCTGACACCTCCAGACTCGGTCATTGTGCCACTCTATGGCCTCCTCATACGGCTGCCACCTCCAGGCTCTGTCATTGTGCCACACTGTGGTCTCCTCATGCTGCTGACAACTCCAGACTTGGTCATTGTGCACTCGGTGGCTTCTTTATACTGCTGCCAACTCTAGACTGTGTCATTGTGCCACTCGGTGCCCTCATCATACTGCTTCCAACTCCATACTCTGTCATTATGCCACTCGGTGGCCTTCTCATACTGCTGCCAACTCCAGACTCTGTCATTGTGCCACTCGGTGGCCTCCTCATGCTGCTGCCACCTCCACAATCTCTCATCATCGTGCCACTCTGTGGCCTCCTCATGCTGCTGACACCTCCACAATCTCTGGTCGTCATGCCACTCTGTGGCCTCTTCATGCTGCTGCCACCTCCACAATCTCTCGTCGTTGTGCCACTCTGTGGCCTCCTCACGCTGCTAACACCTCCACAATCTCTCATTGTTGTGCCACTGTGTGGCCTTCTCATGCTGCTCATACCGCCACAATCTCTCATCGTCATGCGACTCTGGCCTCTGTATGCTTCTGACACCTCCACACTTTGTCTTCGTGCCACTCTGTGGCCTTCTCATGCTGCTGACACCTCCACAATCTCTCGTCGTCGTGACACTCTGTGGCCTCCTCATGCTGCTGCAACCTACACAATCTCTCATCATTGTGCTACTTTGTGGCCTCCTCATGCTGCTGCCACCTCCACAATCTTTAGTCGTCGTGCCACTCTGTGGCCTCCTGATGCTTCCGCCACCTTCAGACTCTGTCATTGGGCCACTCTGTGGTCTCCTCATGCTGCTTCCACCTCACCATTATGTCATATGTCAACTCTGTGGACTTCTCATGCTGTTACTACCCTCCCCACTTCATGACTGGGCCACTATTTTGCCTTTCGGCCTGGCTGACATCATCATTTATTTGACCTTTCTTCTGATCTGTCAGAAGGAAGGAAAAATTAGATGCACAACGTATCCTGTCTGTGTAGCAGCTATAAGGCCTGTATGGTCCCATTAGAATTGGCTTATGATTTGGTAGCCAAAAGCAGGAGTAGGTAGAAAACACAGAAGACATGCAAATATTTGGTTCACGTGTCATCTCTGTTTTAGATCGACTCCTGTTTTTTTGGGCATTAGCAATACTGATGGATTAGTGAGCAAAAGTCATATGCTCCACAGACAGGATAGGTTTTTTGTGGGTTATTGTTCTGACGGATCAGAGGAAGGGAAAATTAATCAGTGACATCAACACAAACTTACTGCTGACACCCTCTCCACTCTGTCCGGGGGGCTTTACTTGTATAAGCGTTTGTGGCGAAACTAATCTCGCCACTGGGTTTTTGAGGTGCCTGGTTGCCAGCCTCTTGCCCCAGGATTATGGGCCCTCTCATCAGCCCATGCTAAACTAAAACCCCATGGCGATTTGACTGTGTTTGTGGCATCTGAGCGCTGTTCGGATATTGAGCGCTCAGATCCAACCCATCTGGGGATATGTTAAATGTCTATGTTACTGTAATGGTTGGGACATTGTATATTTAATTAGTGATGTCTGTCCTATTATCCCCACGTGTGTATTGGCGATTTCCTTTTGTCCTGAGAGATAATTGACTTACTCCTCGGTTGTCTTCAGGACAGAAGACATTGTGTATTCTCCTGCCTGTGATGATTACATCAACCCATTGTGTAAGGTAATTGTATCATAGGCAGAGGGGAGGATTTTGTGTGGGAGTGTCTTACTGTATTGTACGTGTTTATTGGTTGTTTTTACAAAACCATGTGGGTGGTACTAGTGTGTAACAATGTTATATAAGATCAATAAACCCACAGCTCTGGGTGACCACTGCTTGACCATCAACACGGAGCCTCGTCTCGTTCTTGGGGGGATTCACTGTATGCTGTTAGAGACTGATTGCTAGGAGTGTAAGCCGCTCGGGTGCATTTCCTATTCGTCTGCTAGCAGCTATTCGTGAGGTTGCGTTCGGAGTTTGGAGCATTCCCTTGTATGCCGTAACAATTGGTGGCAGCAGTGGGATATGATGAGGAAGACCTGGATGGCCGGGATGCATTAAGGAAAGGCATCTCGTACCAGGCCCTGGATAATGTACAATACCAGCGAGGCGAGAGTCTCCCCAGTGAAGAGCAGCGATTGCAGAAGCAAGTGGCCCTGCGGATGCCCTTCCTGGGAGAGCAGCCCCTGGAGGAATGGGTGAAGGAACTAGAGCACCGGGTATGGCAGGAGCTATGGCTGGAGGATGCCTACCAGGCGCTCTGGTGGTATATGGCACAGTATATACCCTGGACAGCTTAACATGACAAGCCAGAGGGAGAGGAGTTTGATGGTCCTGGCTTGTTATGGGAGTCCTTTGCAGAGCCTGACTTTGGGAGCCCTGCACAGTCTAGACTTCAGGACATTTTCTATGAGAGGGAGGCTAGGCAGGTTTGGGATGACCCCCATGAGGTAGAGAAAGACCTGGCTCACCTATCAACCCTGGAGTGGGAACTGGAGCAGGACTACCGAGATCTCTTCCACTCCATTGGGACGGCTCAGCAGGACAGCAAGAAGTCAGACCCATGTCCAGAGCCCTTCAGCTGGGAGGATATTGTAGATGTTTACTGGGAAGAACCCCAGGTGGCCGGTGGAGATGGGACCGAGGTCTCTCCACTGCTCCTGCAGGGAATTGGGAGCCCAGTCTCCATTCCCCAGTGGCAGGCTGAGTTACAGGGGGCATAGACAGTCGGTCCTGTCCCCCAGCGGCAATGGGAGTTATTGGGAATTGGGAGCCCAGTCTCCATTCCCCAGAGGCTGTGTGATATGCAGGGAATTGGGAGCCCAGTCTCCATCCCCCAGCGGGAGTGTAATATGCAGGGAATTGGGAGCCCAGTCTCCATCCCCCAGCGGCCGTGTGATATGCAGGTAATTGGGAGCCCAGTCTCCATTCCCCAGCGGCAGTGTGATATGCAGGGAATTGGGAGCCCAGTCTCCATTCCCCAGCGGCCGTGTGATATTCAGGGAATTGGGAGCCCAGTCTCCATCCCCCAGCGGCTGTGTGATGTACTGGGTATTGGGAGCCCAGTCTCCATTCCCCAGTGGCAGTATGATATGCAGGGAATTGGGAGCCCAGTCTCCATTCCCCAGCGCCGTGTGATCTTCAAGGAATTGGGAGCACAGTCTCCATCCCCCAGCGGCAGTTTAACGCACCAGGGGGAGACAGTAAGCCCCACAACAGTGCAGATGGGACCATGGTCTCTGCACTCACAGCACAGGGGGTAGGGACAGTCGATCCTGTCCCCCAGCAACAGGGCTGTTTAGCCAAAGGGAAGACAGTTGGTCTCCCCCGACAGCAGCATGGTGGTCTATCTAAAGGGGAGACAGTCAGTCTCTCCCTACAACAGCAGAGCGGTGTATCTAAAGGGGAGACAGTCGGTCTCCCCCTGCAACAACCAGGCTCCAGCCAGGCTACTTCCGTGGTAGCGCTGGCACCAGGGCAGAGTACCGCTGGTCTCTGCCCACTCAGCAACCCACCAAGGCAGTCTACCAGTCCCCCACACAGCCGTGGTGAGGCACCTGGACATGGACAAGTTTCTCCCTTGCTCAAGTGTAGTAACCATTTATTGTGGGTGGGCTGTGCTGCTGTTTCTATTTTGTGGGTGGGCTGCTGGACTAACAAGGGCACTGACTGGCAGAAGGTCAGATACCCTGTTAGTCTGTTTGGAAAAGGGGAAATGTGTGGCGAAACTAACCTCGCCACTGGGTTTTGGAGGGGCCTGGTTGCCAGCCTCTTGCCCCAGGATTATGGGCCCTCTCATCAGCCCATGCTAAACTAAAACCCCATGGCGATTTGACTGTGTTTGTGGCATCTGAGCGCTGTTCGGGTATTGAGCGCTCAGATCCAACCCATCTGGGGATATGTTAAATGTCTGTGTTACTGTAATGGTTGGGACATTATATATTTAAATAGTGATGTCTGTCCTATTGTCCACACATGTGTATTGGCGATTTCCTTTTGTCCTGAGAGATAATTGACTTACTCCTCGGTTGTCTCCAGGACAGAAGACATTGTGTATTCTCCTGCCTGTGATAATTACATCAACTCATTGTGTAAGGTAATTGTATCACAGGCAGAGGGGAGGATTTTGTGTGGGAGTGTTTTACTGTATTGTACGTGTTTATTGGTTGTTTTTACAAAACCATGTGGGTGGTACTAGTGTGTAGCAATGTTATATAAGATCAATAAACCCACAACTCTGGGTGACCACTGCTTGACCCTCAACACGGAGCCTCGTCTCGTTCTTGGGGGGATTCACTGTATGCTGTTAGAGACTGATTGCTAGGAGTGTAAGCCGCTTGGGTGCGTTTCCTATTCGTCTGCTAGCAGCTATTTGTGAGGTTGCGTTCAGAGTTTGGAGCATTCCCTTGTATGCCGTAACAGCGTTCTATTGAACAGGTTCTGTAGACATCTACGCATATGTGGAATCAGCTGGCGACGGTGTAAAAGGAGTGCACTTCTTCTTGGCACTTACATCGACCTGTAAGGCTGAGTTGATACTTGAGTTATTTGGTCAGTTTTGGCCACGTGACTGCCAAAATAACTGAAGTGTGCAGTGATTCTAAGAGCGACGCATCATCTGCATGTCATACAGACTCAAAGTATTATTTCACTACCAAAGCAGACTCCCTATGCGTGTTGCTGCAAGACTCAGTGTTCTACACCACAATAAAGGCTCTCTACAGCCAGGAAATAGACGTTTTTAAAGCGATTCGCCGCAAATAAATTCGGATCGAAACAAATTTTTCCCGAAAAATTCGGCGAACCGGTGAATCGAATTTTTGAAAAATTCGCTCATCTCTAGTTATAATACATTTTTCATGGCACCTTTTATACATTTTACCACTAATTGCACATTATGCCTAAGTGAATATGGGCCTCCTTAGTTGTTGGGCCCCATAAGAGCTGCTATACCTGCTACCTTGGTAGTTACACCCATCATGCCCAGCGACTGAGTGGCAAACGATAGAATGCTACGTTTATCAATTGATAAGACCTAATATAGTTGTACATGTGTGCCTCAACATTAATGTTGTGTTTGAGAGGTGGGAGGAGGACGCTTGTTAGGGGCAGTTTAACTGCCTATGTAAATAGACCCTAAGGAGCTTACTTATCTATCTAGCATGTAGTGCACATTTCCTTTCAAAATTAAAACACAAAACAATTCTATTCATATTGTTTATCTAGAGGTGTAGCTAAGATTTCCTGCATCCAGGGCAAATATTCACTATGGCACCCCTCCCTCTCCCAACTGTAGAAGATCAGAAAGAGGGACAATATCAGCAGCGAGCACATTTTTTTTATACTAAGTCATGGCTCTAACTCTGCCCAATGCATAACTATACTCACCCAATCCCCCCAGCCCCTTAGGGTTTAAGGCTATAGCTTAAAATTTAACTTTTATTAATATCCGTATGAATACCTTTACACGTGGTTAGGTGTAAAAATAGTCACAAGCCCCTATATGCAACTATTTCGGAGTGGTGAGAGCATGGCAGGGAATACGAAAATAATCATAAAAGAGGAGTAAAAACTACTCCAGTCAGGGGCCCAAGTAGTTTTTACTTATGGCAGATGGACTGCCAGAGATGCAACTTATTTATAAATTAGGCTAATCCTCAGAGGGGAAACAAAGATTGGTGTAAAAAGCTGGTCTTTGTAAATGACCCCCAATATGTGCACCTGATACAATCTATCACAGGGTACACGACGATGCCAATACACCTTGTGATAAATGAAAGAAACAACTGGTCCTTCTATTTTTAGCTAAAACCAGGAGTGAAGCCTTCACAGAGATAACATATTTTAAAATTATTTGCATCTGTTCTGTGTTTTTGACCGTCACCTGGCTTTGGCACACAATCACTGATGGAAAAAGCTGACCAAACACTAACCAAATGAGTGTGAACTAGGCCTTAGACTAAAGGGAAGATTCATGACACGGGAAAGATCCATAATACAGAAAAGTCTGCATTGTTGTAATTTGGGCTATATTTATTAAGTAATGCATAATGTTTGATTAATTTGGTGTTTTTTTTAAAGGGGGTTGCCCACTTTTTTTATATTGATGATCTATCCTTAGGATAGGTCGGCAGGAGGTTGTCTCCCAGCACCCCCACTGATTTTAAGAGACCGCAGCGCTCATACGAGCACTGCCTTCTCTTCAATGCTTACTTGCTCTCCATCACAACTCCAACGGTGAGCAGATGTAATTACAGCTCAGCTGTCCCATTCACTTCTAATGGATGGCTCTGTAGTGTTCACTTGAATAGGAAGGAGCTGTCCCATTGAAGTGAATGGGATGACGGAGATGTCATTACACCTGCTTGCTACTGCAGTTGCGACGGAGAGCAGGTAAACAGTGAAGAAAAGGTAGGTCTCGAACGCTGTAGTCTCTTCAAACAGCGGATCGGCAGGAGTGCTGGGAGTTGGATGCCTGCCAATCTGATATTGATGACCTATCCTGAGGATATTCATGACCTATACTGAGGATATTTTAGGTCATCAATATAAAAAAATATAAAAAAATTAATGACCCAGGCACGCCGAAACGCGCGTTGGGGTAGCGCCACCCTGGGTCTTTTTGCACACGGTCTGTTCAGGTGAGCTTCGGTTTCCTGCTGCCCCCCTCTGGCTATATGATCCTGGTGTTTACCTACACTCAGTCTTTCTATGCAACATACTTCCACCTTATATATGTGTTTGCATTTTTTTGCCATTAGGGGTGCATGTGTTGACCTTGCTCTACTGGGCACTTCATGGTTTTATTTCTCATCCATTTCTCTATAGGTTGGGCACTGTACCCAGTACTCTCTTTTCCCATGCTATATACTATTATATACCATATTTTTTCATCTTTGTATCCGTGTGCCTCTTCTCCCACGGTGGCGCTCTTTTCTGTTCTCCGCTCTCATCATCTTACTTTACGGCATCCTATGTACTAGCTTATTCCTTTTTTGTCATTTTTTAATATGCTCTAATAAAATTTATATATATTTTTGGTGCATCAATATAAAAAAAAGTAGACACAGTGTAAAACTTCTGCCTTGAGATGTTAGTCCACTTTCTATGCCACCCCTGTAATGGAGTAAGATTGAGACAATTGTTGGGAATCTCAAAAAATCTAATTTGATAAATCTGTCTTAAATCAGCTCCACAAGATAACCGTGCCTGCTTTACCACACAGTTTTCCAGACTGGAATGAGTGACATAAAAATGGAAAATGTATCAAAATATTTCAGCCAAAAAAGACCAAAAAGTAACAAAGCCCTATTTTGAGACTTTTTGAAGCCAGAATTGTGGAGCACATATGTTGATAAATCCACCCTAATGTGTTCTGTCTGCTGATACCAGTTCTAATTGGTCTGATGAATACGCTATGATTATATATTAAGATTTACATTAGGAAAGGTGCAGAGGTGCAATGAACTAGAAATACACACCTACAGAAGAGCATACTGCTGTATACCACTAGTATTTGTTCTGTTGCTTTATTTAAAGTGAATCAGTCACTAGGATAATTAGTAAACTTGAATGCCTTGTTCCAGTTAAAGTGAAGTGTCTTATATCAAAATAACATTCATGTCTGTTGACTGTTACAGTGTAGACTTACCTGTGTGACTATCTATTTAAATCCTCTAGGTATATACATTATGTCTTCGACCTCGGGAATGGCCCTTCCTTGATGAAAGGCAATTCAGAACGACCGCTGAATGATAACCAATGGCACAGTGTTGCTGTTTCAAGAGATCCAGGAAATGCGCACACTCTAAGAATCGATGGAAGAACAGTCACACAGCACTCTACAGGGGCAAGCAATCTAGATCTAAAGGGTGAGAATGCATATTGCAGCTGATAAATGCTGTAAACTTGCAAAATGTTAATTTTTTTCATACATTTATACTTATGCTTCCCATTCTAAGTGTGACAAAAATAGCTGTGGAAAGGGCTGAAAACATCCATGTTTTTAGGGACCATAGACCACATAGGCAGTAAATAGATTTGAAGCACATACATAGCAGTCTGCAGAGAGAGAGAGAGAGATCACAAAGAACTGTGTATGAGTGTAAAAATAACAGAAAGGACCCAGGGCTGTGGCAGGGGAAAACACAGCAGAGGAAGGGAGAAACACAAGATCACCAACCTTCAGAGTACACTGCAGCTGGACTCACACAGTCATACCTAGGCCAACAGTGGCAGCCAATGAGAGCAAGAAACCTTATTTTTCACTTTGCAGAGACTAAAAATGGTTGCTTCCAAAAGTCTGTCTTGTGGGACATCTCAACTATCTTTCTGACTGAGTAATGAGTCTCTTTCTATGTCTAAGCCTGTGAATGTCCTACTCATATGGTAGACTGTAATCAAGAGGCACTGCCCTCTGGGGCAGGATAATAAATTTGCAGAAAGTCACCAAGGATGAAACGCAGGAAGATGTGTATCTGGAGACTAACTGGATGATCTAAGTTAGCTCTAAGCAGCACATACTATCAGTTCTACAGGATAAGCGTATCATGAGAGCTCTTAGTGACATTATTTCATATGATCTTTTAATCGAAAATGCCAAAAATAGAACCAGAACCAGTTCCAATTTGAAGAACTGTTGGATTTCAGGCATATGGCTATCAAGAGGGGTCCTAGGGCAAAGGTGAAGAGTAGGTAAAATAGGGGGCAGCCTGTGTGGACATTAAAGGGAGTAGATAATGGACTAGGGCTTTGGAGAAACTATCTAGTGCACCCCAGAAAGCATGAAGGGAACTTTCATATTTAGACCACGTGTACAGTAGCTAAAACTTCACCAAAGAATCAAAAGCTTTGGAAATATCAAGAGAAAGTAGTATGGGTGGAATTCCCCTTACTCTTGCAGTTTGGATCAAGTAAAAACCCTTACATTATCTCTTGCTTCTCTGCTGAGGATAAATCCTGTCTGCTCACCTCGCTATCTATCGCCCAATACCTGAATTGTTATAGAGTACCAATGCTTTGGCCTACATTTTTATGTCAATACCAATTAGGGAGACTGGATGAAAAAGAGTCCAACATGTATGGTCCCTGTTAGGTTATGAGAGCATCAATATTAAAGGGAGTCTGTCACCACAAGTTGCCCTTATAGACCACTTACATAGCACTATAGCATAACTATAGATCAATCAAATGGTACCTTTGTCTTTTTGTTTTGTTGTTCACAGGGGCAAAAACTGAGTTTTATTCATATGTAAATAGGGGGTCGCAAGTGCCCAGGGGAGGCGTTCGGGCTGTAAGTGCCTAGGCCGCTCTGCCTTCTTCTCACATAACCCCTCCCCAGCCTGTTGCTTGGCCCGCCCTGTAAGCCTCTTACGTCATCCAGTGTACTGGCCAATAACCCGCCCGCGCATGCGCACTGCATGGAATGATGCTGCTGCCCACAATGGTCATCACAGTGCTCATGCGCGGGCGGGATATCGGCCAGTACACTGGATGACGTAAGAGGCTTACAGGGCAGGCCAAGCAACAGGCTGGGGAAGGGTTATGTGAGAAGAAGGAAGAGCGGCCTGGGCACTTACAGCCCGAACGCCGCTCCTGGGCACTTGCAAGCCCTCATTTACATATGAATAAAACTCAGTTTTTGCCCCTGGTGAACATCCAAACAAAAAGACAAAGGTACCATTTGACTGATCTATAGTTATGCTACAGTGCTATGTAAGTGGTCTATAAGGGCGAATTGTGGTGACAGACTCCCTTTAAGGCTAATAATGATGTATAGTATAATGGGAAAATACTGATTTTTGAAAAATGAAGTCAGTAGCCATCATGATTCGGATATTTGCTATGTTTCATAATGCTGATTGTATGTTTTACTTTTTCTTGAGTAACCTTGTTAGGAATGAAAGTGTGGTAGGAAAACTGGAAATAAGTATGCTAGAGAAGAATGTTCAACAACCTTAGATGGGAGACCATGTCAGTACAAGCTGTAAAGATAGGAGTGAAATTCCATCTCAATTCTTTTGTCTGAGTTGGATACTAGTGAGCTTTCAGAGGAGTCTGGGAGAATGGATCAAAGCTGTCAGGCTAATGAGACAGAGGGTTTATTATTCAGTGTATAAAATCAGTGGTTAGACCACCAAATCCAATCCCTTTTGAGGGGGGAGTTGGAGGTTGGGACCACATATAAATAAGATAAATGAGTCAAATTAGTCAATCCAACATAGCAACCTGGGGACAGGAAACTGATATTTAAAGAAAAGTTACTTGAAGTGGAAGCAAGATCGGGGTCAGGGAACTGGTATGTAGAAAAGGTAGTTAATATAGGGAAAACAATTTGGAAAGACCAACTGTATCTGACATCTTTCTGAAATACCCCTACATCACTGGATTGTTGCTGGGGTGATGTCTGCATACATTTGCAAAGGATAACTGGATTGACTAAATTGATTTCCATGTGAAGGTCATCCTATTTTTTGGATAAAGATGTTAAACAAGTCATCTCTGTGTCTATGGTTGTCTCAGACAGGTTTCAGATACCAAAGTTCTTTCAATGAGAACAAATTCTAGGTCTTCAATTTTATTGTGTTGGCAGATCTTCAATGGCGTGTTTGTTTTGGTTCACTTTGAGAATAGTGGCATTAAACTTAGTTTCCAGGGTGTCAAGACGATAGCCTACTTGCTGGAGCTCATAGTTCAGAGCCTTGGTGACAGAGACCTAGTAATCTGGCTGGTGGAGCTGTCGGAAAGAAGCATTGTTGGGATGGCCACCAAAGAAGTGGGGGAGGCTGGGCTTGGGGATCCCAGGAGTGAGGCAGATGAATCTAATAGTGAAAATGGGTTACAGGGTTGCAGGGAATGAGGTTCAGGAGAAAATATTGCCAAGGTTATATGCTGAGGTCACATATTTCCTCGTCCCCTGCTTCACCAACGGATAACTTACAGGTTCTATATAGTGATGAGCGGCAGGGGCTATATTCGAATTTGCGATATTTCACGAATATTTAGGCAAATATTCGTCATTTATTCGCCAATTTGAGATTATTTTCTTGATTGCGAAAAATCGGCAATGTAATATTTGTGTAATGCGTGCGAAATACAGGCGTGGGTCACTTTTGCTACATTTTACAACCTGCTAGAAGTTTCCTGAGACTGGAGAAAATGGTTGGCACGGTAGAACATTAAAAATGGCTTTATGTGCAGTTAGAGTGCTCCAATATATTCGCTATTGCACTAATCGGCACTTCACATTTTAGCAGGTCTGTATATATGTATGGACAGCAGAACCTATCACACTACCTAACACCCGGCACTGCACCAGCTACACTATATCAGGATATAACTTGACTATCTCCCACTAACTATCTGTATTATATATATAAGCATTTAACTATCTATATAATGTAGTGTGGAAAGCACAGAGCACAGCAATGACACTGCTGTCTCTCTCAGAACTCCGTAAAACTACAGAAAATGGCTGCTGGGGAGGTTCTTATATAGTAAGGGGTAGGCAACTTTCCTATTGGTTGCAAGGGATGTTGCTAAGCTCAGACAAAGACATTGCAGCCTTCTCATTGGCCCACAAGCAAGAAGGGCAATTACTGATGAAAAAAAAATCTAGAATATTTGAAATTACGAATATATATCACTATATTCTAAAAATTTGTGAATTCTAAATGCTGATGTTCGCGATTATTATTCGCGATTCAAATATTCGCGCCCAACACTAGTTCTATAAGAGACCAGGTCACTGCTGTTTTGTGTATAGGAATTGTGTATAGGAATTGGCGAAGCCAACAGAACAGCATCTTTTCGATAGATGTACTGTAGAGACTGGGCAGTGCTGACCTTGTCTCTGGTAAGACAAGTTAATTATATTTCATGGGAATATAGATGAAAACTCCAGTGGGAGCACATTTCTACAAAACTTCCATAACTTCCAAGACTCTAGGACTGCAGTTCCAATGGGAAACTACAAAAGATGACTGCCAGACTGTTGTCTTCTCGAGATGTCATCAGCTCTCAACATCCAGACAAATGGATCCCAAGGTTACGAGATTGATGTAACCTAGAATGATTTTCGATTTGTCATATCTATTAAATAGATACTGCTTCCTTCTCTTTATTTCACATTTCTTATATGACGTGTGATTGATACATAGAAGGAAAATGGGAGTAACATGATTCACTGTGGTTAAGAAGGCTAAAGGAGTAGAGATTTTTCACTTTTTTTATTCACCACTTGATATTTTCTTTTCTTTTTTTAATGTTAAAGATTAATTGCTTACAGAAATTTCCTAATAAGTCTCTACTTTTAAATACATGAAATGCCTTTGTATCTTAACGCCTTCAAGCCTCATAGCATACTATTATGCCAGAGGCGGGTGGGCCTGGGCATGAAGTATTGTTATTACTGTGATCTCAGGAGCTGAGACCATGCCAAGCAGTAAGTGGCATCCAAGGGAGAGCTAACTCCCATCCCAGCTGTTTAACCCCTCCGATGCCTTGAGCAATAGTTACTACAGTATCTAAGACTAGTTTCACACTAGTGGCAGGGGAGTCCGGCAGGCTGTTCCGGCGGGTGAACAGCCTGTCGGGTCCGTCCTGCCGCTAGTTCACGTGTGCCCCCGGACTGCTGCTCCGTCCCCATTGAATATAATGGGGGCGGAGTTCTGACGGCAGCATGGCAGCGCATGGCGAGAGGCAGCCGGACTAAAAGTACTGCATGTCGTACTTCCCTGCTGCTAGTGTGAAAGTACCAGTGGTTGTGAAGAGGTACTGTAACCCTCATCAAAACCCTGCAATGAAGCTCTGGGGTACCAATGGATTGTTATGGTAGCGGGGTTCTATTGAATGCTGTCAGAGGCAGAGTCTAATAGGATGCCTGTCAGACAGTATTGCAGTGTGTTATACTATTGATCTAGACTGCAGTGTTCACATCCCATAGTAGAACAAAAAAAATAATGAAATATTAAAGAGATATATTTTTTTAAATGCCAGTTTTCCAGACAAAATGGTGTATTACATAAAAATAATTAAAAAAAAGCAAAAAAACCTTTTGTCTACCTCATCATGTGGACAAGGGTCAGATGACCTTAGTTCTCTACATAGGTGAAGGTGCCAGAGGTGGCACCAGCATCAGACACTGTGGATGGGAATTATATAATGATCTCCATTATGGGTTGTGTTGGAGGGTCTTTTTGTTTTATTTTAAACATTTATATTAAAAGCTAAGTTTTATGGGTGGTAGCCTGTGAATTTAACATTGTAGATAGCCTGAATGCTCCTTTTGATTTAATTCGACAAACAATCTAATATTCCTGTATTGATTGGAGGTAGCAGGTAGCATTTTAGTGTATATTGTTTGCTTTGGAACCATTGTTAAGAATATGTATTTCTTACTTGTTTTTTCTTCTTTCTCCGCATTCTCTCCTTCTGCTTATGTCCCCATCACATCATTCTTGTATTCCATTTGTTTGTCTTTTTTCTTTTATCTGTCATATACAGGTGAACTATATATTGGTGGGCTCCCTAGAAATATGTACGCCACTCTACCAAAGCTAGTAGCATCTCGAGATGGTTTTCAAGGCTGTCTTGCCTCTGTGGATCTCAATGGTCGCCTCCCTGATCTCTTGGCTGATGCTCTCCATCGAGTAGGCCCTGTGGATAGAGGATGTGATGGTAAGAATGTGAAATATCTGATCTTAAAATATATCTAAACACTTAAAATATTTTATTTTTTCCTGCAAGAAGCACCACTGTAGTCCATGGTCTATGTCTGATATTACAGCTCAGTTTCAGTCAGGTGTATGGGGCTGAGTTGCAGACCTTGTTTTGTAATCTTTGATTAAATGGTAACAACCTGAATGTGCATATTATAGTTCTTTTAGTGTACTTTCACACTACCATTTAAGTTTTCCAGTATTGAGTTCTGTCATAGGGGCTCAGTACCAGAAATAAAAAGGTTCAGTTTTGTCCCCATTCATTGTCAATAGGGAGAAAACTGAACTGAACAGAACAGAGTGCTCCAAAATGCATTCTGTTCCGTTTAGTTGCGTTCCCATACTGGAGAGCAAACCGCAACTTGTTGTATTTTGCTTTCCGTCCTGGGATGCAGAGCAAGACGGATCTGGCATTACCCCCAATGCAAGTCAACGGGGACGGATCCGTTTTCTCTGCCACAGTAGAAAATGGATCCGTCCCTATTGACTTTCAATGGGGGTAATGCCAGATCCGTCTTGGCAATGTTAAAGATATGTTAAAGATAATACAACCGGATCTGTTCATAATGGATGCAGGTGGTGGTATTATCAGTAATGAAGCGTTTTGCTGAACCCTGCCAGATCCAGCAAAAACGCTAGTGTGAAAGTAGCCTTAGTGTGCTTTGTTGTATCTTCTGTCATAAGGGGATAAAGTTGCAGTCTATCTGCGAGAACGACTTTTATTTTACCTGTGAGCTAATGACAACACTTCCTGTTTCTAAACGCTGACAAAAACTACTGTAGGTTCTCATTTAAAAGACTCTAAAAGGACTTTAAAGTGTAGCTTTATAAAACTTTTGACATCAGAAGTTTTGATCAGAGGGAATCTGGGTGCTAAGAACCATAATGAACACTATAACGAAGGGGAAGAAGCACTTAGCTGAATACTGTGCCCCTTCAGTTCTAATTAGCGTGGCTTATCTCTCCTCGGAGAGCAAAGCATGCAATGTAGGAGTTCATAAACTTTCTATCAGTCTGTCACTTTCTTTGACTTGTGTATGTGTCCATCCTTATGCTGTGACCATATCAAATTCATCTACATTTTAGAGACCCAAGTAATAGCCTCATACACAAAGCCATCTGGTGGGTTTGACAAAAGCTCTTTACCTCTGTCCCCTTACTGAAAAGTCTAAGTTTTGTGGTTGAAGAAGAAATACAATTTCAAATTTCAAGCTATTATAAGATCCATCAGCTAGGTTTCAGTGAGCTCTTTAGAACAAGCCATTTTTTTAATAGATTTTATATACATATGTTAATACAAGGCACTTTCTAATGTATTGTGATTGTTCATTACCCCCTTTGCTGGCTTGATTCATTTTTCTCCTGCATTATACACTGCTTGTTTCCTTACGACCATCACTGAAGTGCAGATACAAGGTGGCCCAGGACGGGAGCTACTAGGCATGCATGACGATGCATGCTTCCCATGGTCCATCCCAGCACTTTTTCCTATATAGTGCATGTACCGCCGCCACCCCCCCCCACCCCCGATCGTGTCGCATGTTTCAGGAATTGCAGAGTGGTGATGTGGCCTTATTAGTTTTTTGTGTCACAGTGCTTCTACCTGGATACGTCGCTCCCCAGGGTAAGGCTCCGCAGCAACAAAGGGGAAAGTTAATAGTTGGTGGAGAATAAGCTGGGTCCAGAATTTGTAAAGTTAAACAGTTTTACTTGAATAAATTTGCATCCAGACAATATTGGATCTTTCTCTGGCTCTAGCAGGTTTTGGGGTGCACTGGTCGGTCAGCTCGGACACTTTTGCTTTGCCTTTCTCTCTTGTGCTAATCTCTGGCTTCTGTCTGGTTACTGGACTTTATAGCAGTTCTGGTACCTTTCAGTGGGGTGCCTTTGGCTGTTGACTCACTTGTAATACTCAGTCCATAAACTGCAAGGAGTTGGGGTACTTTGCAAGCTGCTTTGCAACCCGGAAGACTCACTGCACCATGTCTGGTCCCTTTGGACTCTAGACTCACTATAACGTCCTGCAACCGCTACCTTGGTAGGAAACAGGACTCGCTCACTTCTGCCCAAAATGGGGAGAATGGAATGGTAGTTTAATTCTATCTAAAGGTACTCTCTGCCAGATACACTGCCACCTGCTGGACAACCAGGCACATTACATGTAATAAGGGGCAATCACTATGTATAAATATATCAGGGATCAGTACAGAGATCTCTCCCATCATCTATTTATCCCCAGGACTGTGATGAGGGGACATCCTCTGCGTCTGGAGGAAAGAAGGTTTGTACACAAACATAGAAGAGGATTCTTTACGGTAAGAGCAGTGAGACTATGGAACTCTCTGCCTGAGGAGGTGGTGATGGGGAGTTCACTAAAAGTTCAAGAGGGGCCTGGATGTATTTCTGGAGTGTAATAATATTACAGGCTATAGCTACTAGAGAGGGGTCGTTGATCCAGGGAGTTATTCTGATTGCCTGATTGGAGTCGGGAAGGAATTTTTCTTCCCCTAAATTGAGGAAAATTGGCTTCTACCTCACAGGATTTTTTTTTTTGCCTTCCTCTGGATCAATATGCAGGATGACAGGCCGAACTGGATGGACAGATGTCATTTTTCAGCCTTATATACTATGTTACTATGTAATAAAATACATAAGTCACTGTACATAGCAATGTTATTAAGGCACAATATGAAAGGACTTGGCATCAAATACACAGATGATAATATTTGTTAGCAGTGTGTAGGAATGGTAGTGCCCGCTCTGGGGTACTACACAAGCACGACCACCACTGCAGGATTGCAGCGTGATCGTAACCCCTGGATATGAGCAGTGTATAATGTGATGGGGAAATGAATTGAGCCAACAAAGTAAACAATATGGATAATAACAGTACATTAGTGTCTTGTATTAACTTTCTCTACATGATAAATGACATTTGCTGACGTGAGACAACCCCTTCAAACGAACAAAATACTATTGTCAATCTTTTCCCACAAAACTGTTTATCAGTCTGTTCAGGTTTTTCGTATCATGCTGTCCACACAAAAGAACCAATGTACAACGTTGCAGTATTTTTTTAAGGGTGCAATATTAAGCCAGTTTATAACTCAAAGACTCCTGTGATATCATCACTGGGAGAAAGCAGAAGGGTTAATCCTCCAGTGCACTCAGCACAATCTGGCCCCTAAAGAGACAGCTCTTGTCACACAGAGGTTGTGCTGCTGACACTAACCTTCCATTCCGTCTTTTGTCTGAACAAGTAGAATGCCTGGCGAAGCCAGATATTAAGTCCCAGGCAGTGATACAGCTAGTGGTGCCATGCTGTAGCCTGCTTAGCTGGCAGACCATGGAGCCAGTTTAACACTATGTTACAGCTTTAGGATCCATTCACACGTCCGTATGAATGGGTCCGCATCCGTTCCGCAATTTTAAGGAACGGGTGCGGACCCATTCATTTCCAATGGGGCCGGAAAAGATGCGGACAGCACACAGTGTGCTGTCCGCATCTGCACTTCCGTTCCTCATCCGCACTTCCGTTCCTCATCCCCACTTCCGTTCCGCAAAAAAATTGACACGGACAAGAAAAGGCATTTCTATTTAAAGTGCCTGGCATGTGCGGTCCGCCGGTGTCCGTGTTTTGTAGATCAGCAATTTGCGGACCGCAAAACACTTACAGACGTGTGAATGGAGCCTTAGAGGAGCCAAAGGACAGCACATCAAAGAGTCCTAGTTTTAGTATTTCTTGTAGGGGCCGCACCGCCCTAAAAACTCCTTTACATGGTAAGCTCTTGCGAGCAGGGTCCTCACTCCTCTTGTTCTAATTATTGACTAGTCTGTTGCTATGGTATTTATGACTGTACATGAACCCCTGAATTGTAAAGCGCTGCGGAATATGTTGGCGCTATATAAGATTATTATTATGTTGAGTACAGATGTTACACTCTGTATCTCGAACGCTGGCAAATTATGCTATTAATGTAGTGCATCAGTCTAACTGTAGATATAAAGGCCTACTACATTACTAGTGTAGCTGCGACGTGCTGGCTGAGATATCAGGTGAAACACCCAGCATCGGACTAAAGTCCCTTGGGCCCACAAGAGGAAATGTTTCTGAGGGTCCACCCTGTGTACCTTAACCCCTTCAAGCGACAGCCAGTTTGGACAAAGTTAAGTAATAACTTTGGAAAGCTTTTACTTATCCAGACCATTCTGAAATTGTTTTATCGTGACACATCATACTTCATATTAGTGGTGAATTTGAGTTGATACTTTTTACCTTTATGCATAAAAAAACAAAAATGAATAAAAATTTGCTATTTTCAAAATTAGAATTTCTCCGCTTTTAAAACAGATAGTGATACTTCATAAAATAGTTATTTACATCGCCATATACTAAAGTCCATACCTTTTTTCACCAACGTAGCTGTGTGGGGGCTTTTTTTTTGTGGGAGGGGTTGTAGTTTTTATTGGTATCATTTTGGGGTGCATGAGTCTTTTTGATCACTTTCTATAAAAAATTTTGAGGAGGTGAATTGGATAAAAATGGCAATTGTGGCAGTGTTTTTTATTTTTATTTTTTATGGGGTTCCTCTTGCAGTAAATATGATATGATAATTTTATTCTGTGGGTTAATACAGTTATGGCCAAATTAAGTTTTTTTACTGTATTACTACTTTTTCAGCATAAAATCATTTTAGTGTTAAAAAATATTATATTTTGCATTGCCAAATACTAAAGTCCATAACTTTTTTATATTTTCACCAATGTAGCTGTGTGTGGGCTTGTTTTTTGCAGGATGAGCTGTAGTTTTATTGGTATCATTTTGGGGTACATATGAATTTATGATCACTTGTTTTTTATTTTTTGTGGAGGTGAGGTGACAAAAACAGCAATTCCGTTATTGTTTATTACATTATTTTTTTACGCCGTTCACCGCGTGGGATTAGTAACATGATACTTTTATAGATCAGGTCATTACAGACGTGGCGATACCAATTATGTGTATTTTAATTTTTTTGTCTCCGGTGTCTCTGCTCTAAAGTGTCACAGCCCCGGTCAGCAGTTTGGACGTGACTGTACATCCAAATGCAGTAAATTACTTGCAATTTGAACGTACAGTTACTTCCAAATGAGTGGAGGGGTTTAAGGGCCCTGGTTATTAGGGGTCCTTTCAGTATTGTACCTCTAATAGATGGAGGAAGGGGGCCTGGCCATGCAGGAGGTAAAGCCCTGCCCCCAATTACACTTACTTAGCTAGCTGTGAAAAACTGGCTAGCTGTGCAGAAGGACCTGCGATGATGTCATCACCATGTAATCAGGGCAGGGAGAAGAAGCTTTCAGTGGGGGAGAGAAAAATGCAGAGAACTACCTGGGGAGGAGCTTATGTGCCGTGCCCGTAGGAGAGGTGAATGGTGTCCTGGGATTGCCCATAACATACTAATACTGGAAGTTGTAGTTTTGTTCTAATGCATCCCGTCCATGTAATGTTCACTGATACCCTACAATAACAGTCTGGCCATGCTGGGAATTGTAGTTCTCATCTCTTCTAATATCCACTAATGCTGTATAATAACAGTCTGGTAATGCTGGGGGTTGTAGTTCTCTCCTTTTACACCCTCTCCCTGTAATGTCTGCCTGGACATGCTGGGAGTTGTAATTTTCTCTTATACCCCCACCTTGTAATGCCCACTAATTTTCAGCAATAAGGCTTGTTTCACACTGCTGGCAGTAGTTGCAGCAGAGAACAGCCTGCCGGAGCGCTCTGGGTCTGGGATTGCTGGAGATTACTGGAATGCCCGCCGGTCCCATTGTACCCAGAGAATTCCGCCAGGCTGTACTCTGCTGGAACTGTTTGCTGAAACTACTGTCATCACTGTGAAACAGGCCTAAACTGATCATGATGAGTCTTGTAGTTCTCTTATCACCATTATGATGTTCTGTAGTATCTTTGTTTACATCTGTGTAAAATCTGTTAAATCTGTTCTGTCATAGGAGAACAGCAACGAAAATCATGGTAGTGTCGGATCTAGCACAACCGGACATCGAGGCCCATTTCAGATTCTTGCTATGGGACTCAATTATTTTTCTGTATGCCCCTGGGTCCATTATAGTCAGAACTTGATCCCATCACAGGATCCTGTGGTGCTCTGGTGGGCCAGTCTGACCGAGGATACACCTGTATATCCATCATAGGCAAATGCTAGTTCCCAAACTGTGACGGATACATCAGACATTATGATTACGTGTACCCACAAGTTCAGCAGTGAGAGTATGGCTGTTTTACACAGGCCTGCTCTTGCCACAACTTCTGGGATAGGGCATCTTAATGTGAAATAACATTTTAAGCAGAATTACTTGTTTGTCAGTTGGACTATTGGGGGCCTAATAAAAGTTATATTTATCAACCATTTTCAGATCCTTGAAGAGTTCTAGTGATGCTATTTACAAGAAATGACATAATTCCTTATAATAAAACTATGGATTTTGTTTGCAGGTCCCAGCACCACATGCTCAGAGGAGTCCTGTGGCAATCTTGGTGTATGTCTACAACAATGGGATGGCTTCATATGTGACTGCACTATGACCTCCTATGGAGGACCCGTCTGCAATGATCGTAAGTCTAAGATCTTGTATAAAAATACAAACATGGGAACTAACATATTTCATATACAAAAATCTCACATCCTGTGAGTCATTGGTTCATAATTAGTTACAATCTGTCTATATATATGCATATACAGTATATATATATTGTGGGGATTCGCTCTGGTAGGCAGGTTAGCGGACGCAGTATAGAGGCAATAACAAAGTCTTTAACTTAAACAGTTCAATGTTTATTCACACATTAAGTAAGTGACAAAAAAAGTTTCCAGAAAAAACAGTCACCTTGATTCTGGTGTTCGTTCACACCAGGCAGTAACGCAGAAGTCCTTATATAAAGCAGAATCCACGTGCTTTCACACAAACACGGTAGAAGGCCTTAATCCCGGCCCAAACTGCTGCCTGTGTTTTATATCCCAAACCAAGACCCGGCCTGGAATGTGGGGAGAAGCCACCCACTCATCACTTTGACTGCTCCCAGTAAGAGCCGGCCCAGATCGGCTTTACAGCCAATACTAAAACAGCTAAGGGTACTTTCACACTAGCGGCAGGACGGATCCGACAGGCTGTTCACCCTGTCAGATCCGTCCTGCCGCTATTTCGCCGTGCCGCCGGACCTCCGCTCCGTCCCCATTGACTATAATGGGGACAGGGTGGAGCTTCGGCGCAGCACGGCAGTTCGCGGTGAGAGGCCGCCGGACTAAAAAGTCGGACATGCAGTACTTTTAGTCCGGCGGCCTTTCGCCGTGCACTGCCATGCTGCGCAGGAGGTCTGCCCCCCTACTGTTCTTTGACTATCATTTAGGGTGAGACTAGATGGTTCAGTTGCCAAAGGGTGTGTGTGGCACCAGCAGCACCGTTTGGTGTTATGGTGAAGCTAGAAAAATTCTGTGAACATACATAAGCAAGAAATATATTAGAGATACACAACGTAGAGGAGCCCTATGTGCTGTTGTAAAGGTATCCTTTGTGCAAATGATATAGATTAGCCTTGTAACAGAATATTTTACATGCATACTGTAGGCAGGGCCGTCTTTAATATTGATTGGACCCTGGGCTAAAATATACTTAGGCCCCCTGGATCCCGCCTTCCCACACCTTAGCAGGCAATCACGCCCTCCACCACAACACACACACACAAAAAATCCACACATCTGGTAGAGTACAGTGAATGACTGTAAATACTTCCAGATCTGAAGACTCCAGCGGCTCAGGATCAGTGCTCTGGGCAGCTGGGCTCAGGCTGGAAGTGGGCACCGCTCTGCAGGAAGGAGACCAGGGCTCGGCTCACCCTAGTGTTACAGTGCACCCCAGCACCCCACAGTATGCAGTATAGCACTGTTGTGCATTTTCATACGTATACAATATTATCTAATGACATTATAATCAAAATGAATGCTCATCTCATTGCCTTTAAGAATAAGATCAGCCTGAACCAAAGTTCTATTATGTGGCTGAGTTCATGGCAAGTTCAGTTAATATAAAAAAAAAAAAATTGTGAACATAAATGGACATTGTATTAAAAGTTAGTGCTAAAGATATGAGACCATCTGTTAAGGAGTAAGTCAACTCCCTAAAACATGTCTGTCTGGAGGGAACAAGGTTACTTGATAAGAAACTCATATCCTTGAGGCACACCTGCTGTATGAGGTTCAATTTATATATTCATAATTATATTTTATATATATCTCTGCACGGTATATTTAGTTTACAACATATGTTAATCAATAATTCATATAATGTGTTATCTATGTGTAACAATGTATCGATTTATATATATGTCATACCATGTATTTACCATTTAGAGGGTACAGAAACAAGTAAGTTTAAGTTAATTGGATTTCAAAACAATAGTTATTCATGGATGTAGATAAATGAAATGTACAAGTTCCGATGCCCAGCATCAAAGCCGCTATATAAAATTTTCATCAAGTCAACCTATATTTCAAAAAGATAGGAGAAGACAGTCAACTCCAACAAGTCCAGGATATAAGTAATTAAAAGTGTCAGGAAAAGACCTTCCTCAATGATTTATGGTAAGAAAGGTCAACGAGTTCAGGTAAACATATTATTAGATATTTAATTTTAATGCTTAAAAGTTGGGATGTTCATCTACAGTACCGCAGTGCCATCTGGAGGCAGATGGACAACATTATATTATTTCATTATTTGTTCTATACCATATTAGGAGTTGAGATAACGTCATGATGTTATTAGCATGAGAATACACCCACCCTATCTTATTGGGAATCCCTAATCTAAAGGGGATGATTCTTAGATAAGGGGGGGGGAAATAATTACTCGTGTGCGGAAAAGAGAAAAGAAAGCTAGCAAGAGAAAAAAAGCGAGAGCTGGAGATTAAGGGAGGAAAAGAGAGAAGTGGAGCTCTCTAGAGAGATTTATCAAGACGAAAGCCATAATGAGATGCGCTATGATGAACCACCCAGCTTTCCTAGGAGCAGAAGTGAGATTCCTACTAGGACTTGGTAAGAGATACAGAAAATTATATTTAATTTTATTAAGACTAATTTGATAGTGTGGGTGAAATTATACCATCTAGATTGGCGAATAAATAAATGATTAAATTAATTGATCATCTCCATATTGAGATGTAGTCTTAGGATATTGTGAGGCTTCATTCTACCTGCAGAAGAATCAAGCCTCATAATTAGAGTTGAGCGAACACCTGGATGTTCGGGTTCGAGAAGTTCGGCCGAACATCCCGGAAATGTTCGGGTTCGGGATCCGAACCCGATCCGAACTTCGTCCCGAACCCGAACCCCATTGAAGTCAATAGGGACCCGAACTTTTGGGCACTAAAAAGGCTGTAAAACAGCCCAGGAAAGAGCTAGAGGGCTGCAAAAGGCAGCAACATGTAGGTAAATCCCCTGCAAACAAATGTGGATAGGGAAATGAATTAAAATTAAAAAAATAAAAATGAACCAATATCAATTGGACAGAGGTCCCATAGCATAGAATCTGGCTTCACGTCAGCAGAGAATCAGTCTCTTCATGCCATAGCAAAGAATCTGGCTTCATGTCAGCAGAGAATCAGTCTCTTCATGCCATAGCAGAGAATCTGGCTTCATGTCAGCGCAGAATCAGTCTTCATGTCATAGCAGAGAATCAGGCTTCACGTCACCCACCACTGGAACAGGCCACTGTCACACATTTAGGCCCAGGCACCCAGGCAGAGGAGAGAGGTCCCGTAACAGAGAATCTGGCCTTATGTCAGCGCAGAATCTGTCTTCATGTCATAGCAGAGAATCAGGCTTCACGTCACCCACCACTGGAACAGGCCACTGTCACACATTTAGGCCCAGGCACCCAGGCAGAGGAGAGAGGTCCCGTAACAGAGAATCTGGCCTTATGTCAGCGCAGAATCTGTCTTCATGTCATAGCAGAGAATCAGGCTTCACGTCACCCACCACTGGAACAGGCCACTGTCACACATTTAGGCCCAGGCACCCAGGCAGAGGAGAGAGGTCCCGTAACAGAGAATCTGGCCTGATGTCAGCGCAGAATCAGTCTTCATGTCATAGCAGAGAATCAGGCTTCACATCACCCACCACTGGAACAGGCCACTGTCACACATTTAGGCCCCGGCAGAGGAGAGAGGTCCCGTAACAGAGAATCTGGCCTTATGTCAGCGCAGAATCTGTATTCATGTCATAGCAGAGAATCAGGCTTCACGTCACCCACCACTGGAACAGGCCACTGTCACACATTTAGGCCCAGGCACCCAGGCAGAGGAGAGAGGTCCCGTAACAGAGAATCTGGCCTTATGTCAGCGCAAAATCTGTCTTCATGTCATAGCAGAGAATCATGCTTCACGTCACCCACCACTGGAACAGGCCACTGTCACACATTTAGGCCCAGGCACCCAGGCAGAGGAGAGAGGTCCCGTAACAGAGAATCTGGCCTTATGTCAGCACAGAATCTGTCTTCATGTCATAGCAGAGAATCAGGCTTCACGTCACCCACCACTGGAACAGGCCACTGTCACACATTTAGGCCCAGGCACCCAGGCAGAGGAGAGAGGTCCCGTAACAGAGAATCTGGCCTGATGTCAGCGCAGAATCAGTCTTCATGTCATAGCAGAGAATCAGGCTTCACGTCACCCACCACTGGAACAGGCCACTGTCACACATTTAGGCCCCGGCACCCAGACAGAGGAGAGAGGTCCTGTAACAGAGAATCTGGCCTTATGTCAGCACAGAATCTGTCTTCATGTCATAGCAGAGAATCAGGCTTCACGTCACCCACCACTGGAACAGGCCACTGTCACATATTTAGGCCCATGCAGAGGAGAGAGGTCGCGTAACAGAGAATCTGGCTTCATGTCAGCACAGAATAAGTCTTCATGTCATAGCAGAGAATCAGGCTTCACGTCACCCACCACTGGAACAGGCCACTGTCACACATTTAGGCCCCGGCACCCAGACAGAGGAGAGGTTCATTCAACTTTGGGTTGCCCCGCAATATAATGGTAAAATGAAATTAAAAATAGTATTGAAAGAGGAAGTGCCCTGGAGTAGAATAATATATTGTTAAGGGGAGGTAGTTAATATCTAATCTGCACAAGGGATGGACAGGTCCTGTGGGATCCATGCCTGGTTCATTTTTATGAACGTCAGCTTGTCCACATTGGCTGTAGACAGGCGGCTGCGTTTGTCTGTAATGACGCCCCCTGCCGTGCTGAATACACGTTCAGACAAAACACTGGCCGCCGGGCAGGCCAGCACCTCCAAGGCATAAAAGGCTAGCTCTGGCCACGTGGACAATTTGGAGACCCAGAAGTTGAATGGGGCCGAACCATCAGTCAGTACGTGGAGGGGTGTGCACAGGTACTGTTCCACCATGTTAGTGAAATGTTGCCTCCTGCTAACACGTTCCGTATCAGGTGGTGGTGCACTTAGCTGTGGCGTGTTGACAAAACTTTTCCACATCTCTGCCATGCTACCCCTGCCCTCAGAGGAGCTGGGCGTGACACAGCTGCGTTGGCGTCCTCTTGCTCCTCATCTGCCTTCGCCTTGGGCTTCCACTGGTTCCCCTGTGACATTTGGGAATGCTCTCAGTAGCGCGTCTACCAACGTGCGCTTGTACTCGCGCATCTTCCTATCACGCTCCAGTGTAGGAAGTAAGGTGGGCACATTGTCTTTGTACCGGGGATCCAGCAGGGTGGCAACCCAGTAGTCCGCACACGTTAAAATGTGGGCAACTCTGCTGTCGTTGCGCAGGCACTGCAGCATGTAGTCGCTCATGTGTGCCAGGCTGCCCAGAGGTAAGGACAAGCTGTCCTCTGTGGGAGGCGTATCGTCATCGTCCTGTGTTTCCCCCCAGCCACGCACCAGTGATGGGCCCGAGCTGCTTTGGGTGCCACCCCGCAGTAAACATGCTTCATCCTCATCCTCCTCCACCTCCTCCTCATCCTCGTCCTCCTCGTCCTCCAGTAGTGGGCCCTGTCTGGCCACATTTGTACCTGGCCTCTGGTGTTGCAAAAAACCTCCCTTTGAGTCACTTCGAAGAGACTGGCCTGAAAGTGCTAAAAATGACCCCTCTTCCTCCTCTTCCTCCTGGGCCACCTCCTCTTCCATCATCGCCCTAAGTGTTTTCTCAAGGAGACATAGAAGTGGTATTGTAACACTGATAACGGCGTCATCGCCACTGGCCATGTTGGTGGAGTACTCGAAACAGCGCAACAGGGCACACAGGTCTCGCATGGAGGCCCAGTCATTGGTGGTGAAGTGGGTCTGATCCACAGTGCGACTGACCCGTGCGTGCTGCAGCTGAAACTCCACTATGGCCTGCTGCTGCTCGCACAGTCTGTCCAGCATATGCAAGGTGGAGTTCCACCTGGTGGGCACGTCGCATATGAGGCGGTGAGCGGGAAGGCCGAAGTTACGCTGTAGCGCAGACAGGCGAGCAGCGGCAGGGTGTGAACGCCGGAAGCGCGAACAGACGGCCCGCACTTTATGCAGCAGCTCTGACATGTTGGGTTAGTTGCGAATGAACTTCTGCACCACCAAATTCAGCACATGCGCCAGGCAAGGGATGTGCGTCAAACCGGCTAGTCCCAGAGCTGCAACGAGATTTCGCCCATTATCGCACACCACCAGGCCGGGCTTGAGGCTCACCGGCAGCAACCACTCGTCGGTCTGTTGTTCTATACCCCGACACAACTCCTGTGCGGTGTGGGGCCTGTCCCCCAAACATATGAGTTTCAGAATGGCCTGCTGACATTTACCCCGTGCTGTGCTGAACTTGGTGGTGAAGGTGTGCGGCTGACTGGATGAGCAGGTGGAAGAAGAGGAGGAGGAAGCTGAGTAGGAGGAGGAGGAGACAGGAGGCAAAGAATGTTGCCCTGCGATCCTTGGCGGCGGAAGGACGTGCGCCAAACAGCTCTCCGCCTGGGGCCCAGCCACCACTACATTTACCCAGTGTGCAGTTAGGGAGATATAGCGTCCCTGGCCGTGCTTACTGGTCCACGTATCTGTGGTTAGGTGGACCTTGCCACAGATGGCGTTGCGCAGTGCACACTTGATTTTATCGGACATTTGTTTGTGCAGGGAAGGCACGGCTCTCTTGGAGAAGTAGTGGCGGCTGGGAACAACATACTGTGGGACAGCAAGCGACATGAGCTGTTTGAAGCTGTGTGTGTCCACCAGCCTAAATGACAGCATTTCATAGGCCAGTAGTTTAGAAATGCTGGCATTCAGGGCCAGGGATCGAGGGTGGCTAGGTGGGAATTTACGCTTTCTCGCAAATGTTTGTGAGATGGAGAGCTGAACGCTGCCGTGTGACATGGTTGAGATGCTTGGTGACGCAGGTGGTGGTGTTGGTGGTACATCCCATGTTTGCTGGGCGGCAGGTGCCAACGTTCCTCCAGAGGCGGAGGAAGAGGCCGAGGCGGCGGCAGCAGCAGCAGAAGAGGTCGAGGCGGCGGCAGCAGCAGAAGAGGCCGAGGCGGCAGCAGCAGAAGAGGTAGCAGGGGGAGCCTGAGTGACTTCCTTGTTTTTAAGGTGTTTACTCCACTGCAGTTCATGCTTTGCATGCAGGTGCCTGGTCATGCAGGTTGTGCTAAGGTTCAGAACATTAATGCCTCGCTTCAGGCTCTGATGGCACAGCGTGCAAACCACTCGGCTCTTGTCGTCAGCACATTGTTTGAAGAAGTGCCATGCCAGGGAACTCCTTGAAGCTGCCTTTGGGGTGCTCGGTCCCAGATGGCGGCGGTCAGTAGCAGGCGGAGTCTCTTGGCGGCGGGTGTTCTGATTTTGCCCACTGCTCCCTCTTTTGCTACGCTGTTGGCTCGGTCTCACCACTGCCTCTTCCTCCGAACTGTGAAAGTCAGTGGCACGACCTTCATTCCATGTGGGGTCTAGGACCTCATCGTCCCCTGCATCGTCTTCCACCCAGTCTTGATCCCTGACCTCCTGTTCAGTCTGCACACTGCAGAAAGACGCAGCAGTTGGCACCTGAGTTTCGTCATCATCAGAGACGTGCTGAGGTGGTATTCCCATGTCCTCATCATCAGGAAAAATAAGTGGTTGTGCGTTAGTGCATTCTATCTCTTCCACCCCTGGGGAAGGGCTAGGTGGATGCCCTTGGGAAACCCTGGCAGCAGAGTCTTCAAACAGCATAAGAGACTGCTGCATAACTTGAGGCTCAGACAGTTTCCCTGATATGCATGGGGGTGATGTGACAGACCGATGGGCTTGGTTTCCATGCGCCATCTGTGCGCTTTCTGCAGAAGACTGGGTGGGAGATAATGTGAACGTGCTGGATCCACTGTCGGCCACCCAATTGACTAATGCCTGTACCTGCTCAGGCCTTACCATCCTTAGAACGGCATTGGGCCCCACCAAATATCGCTGTAAATTCTGCTGGCTACTGGGACCTGAGGTAGTTGGTTCACTAGGACGTGTGGCTGTGGCAGAACGGCCACGTCCTCTCCCAGCACCAGAGGGTCCACTAACACCACCACGACCATGTCCACGTCCGCGTCCCTTATTAGATGTTTTCCTCATTGTTCCCGTTCACCACAATTTTGAGAATGGCAAATTTGGGAATGCTTTTTCAACCCAGAACAAAAAGTCTGCTTTTACGGTCACTACAAATAACTTGACCAGCTAAAACACTGCAGATTTGGTTGAATAGAGATGTGAGACCTGTTTTTTTTTGCGCTGTGTGACAGGTATAGGTTTAATCACAGAATCACACTTCTATCAGCACGCTAGCGTGTGTCTTAGGTTTTTCTGAATGACACTATCAATACCTTCAATGTAAGATTTTCTTTTTGGGATAGATTTCAAGTAGGCCTCAAATACTAGAAACTAGTTATTTTGAGAATGGCAAATTTGGGAATGCTTTTTCAAACCAGAACAAAAAGTCTGCTTTTACGGTCACTACAAATAACTTGACCAGATAAAACACTGCAGATTTGGTTGAATAGAGATGTGAGACCTGTTTTTTTTTTGCGCTGTGTGACAGGTATAGGTTTAATCACAGAATCACACTTCTATCAGCACGCTAGCGTGTGTCTTAGGTTTTTCTGAATGACACTATCAATACCTTCAATGTAAGATTTTCTTTTTGGGATAGATTTCAAGTAGGCCTCAAATACCAGAAACTAGTTATTTTGAGAATGGCAAATTTGGGAATGCTTTTTCAACCCAGAAAAAAAAGTCTGCTTTTACGGTCAATACAAATAACTTGTCCAGCTAAAAAAGTACAGATTTGGTTGAATAGAAATGTCAGGTCTATTTTTTAGGCGCTGGGTGACAGGCTCAACTTGCCCCTGATGTAATATATGGCCAAAAAATAACCACACTGTTGATGGTTAAATGCACTTGGGTGACACAGGCTCAGCCTGCACCAGATGTAGTATATGGCCAAAAAATAATCAGACTGTTGATGGTTAAATGCACTTGGGTGACACAGGCTCAGCCTGCACCAGATGTAGTATATGGCCAAAAAATAATCAGACTGTTGATGGTTAAATGCACTTGGGTGACACAGGCTCAGCCTGCAGCTGATGTAGGATATAGCACAAAATAACCACAATATCGATGGTTAAATACACTTGGGTGACACAGGCTCAGCCTGCAGCTGATGTAGTATATGGCCAAAAAATAATCAGACTGTTGATGGTTAAATGCACTTGGGTGACACAGACTCAGCCTGCAGCTGATGTAGTATATGGCCAAAAAATAACCAGACTGTTGATGGTTAAATGCACTTCGGTGACACAGGCTCAGCCTGCAGCTGATGTAGGATATAGCACAAAATAACCACACTATCGATGGTTAAATACACTTGGGTGACACAGGCTCAGCCTGCAGCTGATGTAGTATATGGCCAAAAAATAACCAGACTGTTGATGGTTAAATGCACTTCGGTGACACAGGATCAGCCTGCAGCTGATGTAGGATATAGCACAAAATAACCACACTATCGATGGTTAAATACACTTGGTGATAGCTCGTGCTGGCGCAACACAAGTCACAAAATGGCCGCCGATCACCCCAGAAAAAAAGTGATCTAAAAACGCTCTGGGCAGCCTCAAAAAAGTGAGCAAGTCAATAATAGCACTTCAATGATCCACAGCTGCAGATCGATCACAGAATGAAGTCTTTTGGAGGAGTTAATCTGCCTAATCTCGCCCTAATGTCGCAGCTGCAACCTCTCCCTATACTGATCATATCAGAGTGACGTGCGGCGCTACGTGACTCCAGCTTAAATAGAGGCTGGGTCACATGGTGCACTGGCCAATCACAGCCATGCCAATAGTAGGCATGGCTGTGATGGCCTCTTGGGCCAAGTAGCATGACGCTTGTTGATTGGCTGCTTTGCAGCCTTTCAAAAAGCGCCAAGAAAGCGCCGAACACCGAACCCGAACTCGGACTTTTATGAAAATGTTCGGGTTCGGGTCCGTGTCACGGACACCCCAAAATTCGGTACGAACCCGAACTATACAGTTCGGGTTCGCTCATCCCTACTTATAATCTAGCAAAGCATTAAATGATTGCTTTTATATATATATATTGATAGAACATTCTTCGCCAAGCTAAGTGATGGATTCCCACAGGAAAGATTTATTTCAAATCCTTTCCATTTAAGATCTTAGATCCCTGTTATTTGTCTTAATAGTCTTACCAATGTTATATATGTGAAAATAGTCCAGGATGGGGCGGAAGGATACAGTTGTCTCTTCTAAGTTATATCCTTGGATGGAAGTGCCCATCTTGAAGCCATGTGATGTGTAGTTGGTTAGGGGGGCAGAATGTATTTAGCATTCTATATTGATGTCTAGGATTAGACATGCCCATCTTGATATCATGAGGTTTTCTCTGAACAGAAGTAGTATATATAACTTATGTTCATATTTTGATATCCTAACCTAATAATAGCTTGGTTATAATGTGACAAGTTATTTCCACTCACATGTATTGTTAAGCTTGTAATGCTTCATATTAACGCTATATATATTCATTTGCATTTATCATTGTGTTTATTTACTTATATATGTTTATATCCTTGTAACCAATAAATCTGCATATTTTTATAATACTTGTGTACTATTGTATAATGCAGAACTACATTTTATCATTGACGTCATCTCACGTCAAAAAGAACTTATTTATCTGAGGAAATAGTCGGACTCAGATGTGAATTGTATCAACTAGGTTGTCTACAATTCACCAGGTCATGAATTTAAGAATTTATGACAAATTTTATAAATGTAATTTTTTTTTATGGTTAATTATTTTTATGACCATAATTAATAATTCATAATTGAATTATTACCCCCCGACAGCACCCTATAGTATACAGCAACCCACAGTATGCAGTATAGCACCCTATAGTATACAGCAACACACAGTATGCAGTATAGCACCCCACACTATACAGTACCCCACAGTATATAGTAGAGCAGTATAGCAGCCCACAGTATACAACACCTCACAGTATACAGTAGAGCAGTATAGCACCTCACCGTATACAGCACCCCAAACTATACACGATACAGCACCCCACACTATACAGTACAGCCGTATAGCACTCCACAATATACAGCACCCACAGTATACAGTATACAGCCCCCCACAGTATACAGCCCCCCACAGTATACAGTACAACAGTATAGCACTCCACAATATACAGCACCCACAGTATACAGTATACAGCCCCCCCCCACAGTATACAGCCCCCCACAGTATACAGGCCCCCACAGTATACAGCCCCCCACAGTATACAGGCCCCCACAGTATACAGCACCCCACTATACAGTAGTTTACAGTATATTAGCATAACAGCCCCTGTCACCTTTTTCTGATGTAATGTTCACAAAAAAAGCTCCACAGTTAACGCAAACTTCTACAGCAACACTCCTGGTAGGACCTTTGATGTCCTCATAGCCATGTGACCAGTAATATTGCTAGGTTACTGGTCACATGGTGATGATGTCATCTAAGGTCCTAGAGAATCACAGCTCTCACAGTACGCTGCCTGGAGTGCCGGCAGGCATGGCATGGCAGCACCCCCTGTGTAGCTGACAGCCTGACACCCGGGGCAGTGGCTAGCAGGGCTCAAGAGGCAGCTGCCTTGGGCCACCCAGGAGCAACTGGGCCCGGGGCAGCTGCCCCTTTTGCCCCTTGTTAAAGACGGCCCTGACTGTAGGTCACTGTAGAGCCATGGGTACTCTATTTTGCAACCCCATAGGAGATGTGGGGATAAAATATGTTGTAGGGGATGTCAACTTCCCAAAAACCTGCTAGCACACTAGTGATTACCCATAGATAAATAATGGGTACTTTTGTGCACAGAAAACATATTTTAGGACACATACAGGACTCAAGCCAATAGCAAACAACTTTATTAAGCAACAAACATTACATGATAAACCGAAATAGTAAAACAAAGGACCAGAGAAACAACATAAATTATGGGAAAAATGTAATGAAACTGCTAATTAGAGATGAGCAAATTTCATGTTATGCCTCATATTGTCATCATAGAAGTCTATGGCCTGCATAACGGATCCGTCCTGTTTCCGTTATGCAGGAGAGGACTTCCCTGCATAACGGAAATGGGACGGATCTGTTTTGCAGACCATAGACTTCTATTATGACGGAATGAATAACGGAATGGCTCTAAAGGCATTTAGTTATGCATTTTGTCATAGAATTGCGTTATGGTCCGTGGTAACGGAATCCATAACGCAATTCTGCTTTTACCACCAAACAAAGCGTGAATGAATTTCAAAATATGAAATTCGCTCATCTCTACTGCTAATATATGAAATGCAATTGATCAGTGTCAGATCTCATGTAATGGCAATGTATCACTGGGGATTACACTGGATACAAGTGATTAGTTCATATGTCAAAAATGAAAAATAATTCAAGGTTCATACTACGGCCAATACCTTTGACCATTTGCAGTAATACTTCAACATAAGCCCTAGATTTATGCAAATGCCAATAGAGTCACATTTGTCAGCCACTGATCCCCATTACAAATTACAGTGCAGTATACTTGTTTGCATACAGATACTGTACATTGAAAGCCATAGAGTTTCCAATACAGTTAAGGCAATGGCATCCCAACATATAATTTCCAACACTTTACTACAAGGATACTCTTAAAACAAAACTCTGAGACTTTTTATTCTTTTGTCTGTTACTTTCAGGCATCTTGTAAATGGCAGTACGATGAGTTTATTCATCTGGTGCTTCCATTTGGCAATACTGGTTCTGTTCGGGAGAACCATTTGGTCATGAGGTCTGCATACTGACTTGACGTTTCACACAATGGGGCACATATATTAAGATTTAATTTGTCTTAGAATATTGTGCCTCTGCCATGCACCAAGTTTTTGATTTGAATTATTAAAAGGGTCTAATTCTGTGATGTTGCTTTAGAAAGCGGCCAAGGGAAAATATGACACGATGTGCCACAAAAATCACTATTTGTGCATCATAGGGCTTTATAATATTAGAATTGTACACCACTTTTTATACCACCTTAGAGCTGGTATAGTTTTTTGTATAAAAAACAAAAATGTGACAAAACAAGGCACAAAATAGGACTAGAGAAAAGGTTGATGCAAAAAAAAACTTGTGTAATACGATAAATGAAGCAACGTTGTGGCACATACACTTCATTCCATACACTACACACCAGTGTCTGTGTGCATGGACCAGAAGTTACTTTCTAAATGCAAAGCTAAGAGCGCTTTGATGCGAGTCTCATAGACTTGAAAGTGACTTCTGTTCCACACAGCAGATAGACTAGAGATTAGCAAAGTTTTGAAAAATTCGATTCGGCAGCTTTTCAAAATTTTTACAAGAAATTTAATTGGTTCCGAATTAATCCATCACAAATTGTTATGTTAAAACCCCATTCAGCTTATTAATCAATAGGATTGTTTTTAATGGCGGCTTAGACAGAAATGCACCCGCCTGAAGGCCATTAAAAACGGTAAAACGCTAGTTCAATATGTCTTTTTGGGTTAAAAAAAGATCACTCACCTCATCAACTTGCTTGCGCAGAGGCAACCTGCTCCACTCTCGATTAAAAAAGACCGGCCGAAGGACCTGAGCTGAGCGTGATGACTTCACCGCACATTCCCAGCGTGATCATTTTAGGAAAAATCATTAGTTACCACAAAGTGTGAGGAAATTCAGCTTTGTTTAGAATCAAATTTTTCCTAGAATATGGACTGAATTCCGCTTTGTATGCCTCGCTTCGCTCAACACTAGCTGTGACTAAACGGGGGACCCGAATGGAGATAGAGAAAAGTCTCCGTACTGCAATTTTCAAGATGCTCTATGCTAATGAGAAAAAGAATAAAAAGCATTGAAGTGCTGCTTTAAAGGGGTTCTCTAGCCAATGTATTTTTTTCTAACTGATCAGTGCTTAATTAAACATGAAGTCATCCTTACATTAATCAATGCCCTGGTAATCCCATGGTGTCACTTCATGGGTCTCTGCTTCCTGGTCTCTCTTGTCCTACAGGAAATGGCCTCTCAGCCAATCAGTGAATGAGGAGGGTCATATTCATGATCTACACTACTTGCTAAATGCTGTGTGAACCTTGCCTTAAAGCGCACCTGTCAGGTGATTTATCCTGCCCTATCAAAGAGCTGGATACGATAGATGAAGAAAAGTTGAACTCTGTCATATATGGGTTTATGACTGGGAACAGGATTTCTGAGTAAATCCAGAAATAATTGCTAGACGAGGCAGCAACTTACAAATTGTCTTGCAGCAAATAACCACTTCACCAATAAATGTTCATTCCATACCCTGACAACTAAATGTAATAAAATATGGGTTGACAATGCTTCCATTAATTAGAAAGCTATTAATGTGTTATGTCCAATTAGCAATCAATGACTGTGTAACTACAGCTATAGTAGCCACCGCGCCAGGAGCAAATAGACCTATACTTAGAATGACATTAACCCTGCCGTCCCCGCGACACGTCTTCTATTATTACAGCATCCTCAGGGGTATGCTAAGCTACAACTATAACCAGATCACAACCCATTGATCACATAGCTGTCAGTCTGAAGTTGTACTGATCGGACATGATACATTGATAGTTCTATAATAAATAGCCAAGATTGTCAACCAATATTTCTGCCATTTGGTTGTGAGGGTATCAGGTACTAGTTTTATATTTATATAAATTAAGGTTCATTTTCATATTTATTGATGAAGTGGTAAAAGGATATTATTTACTGTAAGACAATCTGGAAATGTATCTTACCACCCATAGTGCTCAGCTACTTACCCCTCCTACACAAGGTGGCTGACAGCTCTCCCCCTACCAGTACACAGAAGGCTGTCAGTCACCACTGGTTTTGGGCAGAGTAATTTGGACCCTCGCTTCTTCTCCGAGGAGTCCTGTCACAATTTACTCTGCTCATTACTCAGAAATCCTGCTCCAAATCATATAAACCTAAATACCACAGCTCAGCATTATCCTGCTCTCGGAGAGGGCGTCATAAATTACCTGACAGGTTCACTTTACATACATTCCTTTAAACAGATCCAGAGCTAGAGCAGCACGACGTTTCTTTGTCCATATTACAGGTATATGAATGTAGTAGCTTTGGCTTTCTAGAACACAAACTACATATTAAGATGGTGTTCACATTGCATTAGTCATTTATTACTTAAAGGGGCTATCCAATAGCACAAATACCCCCCGCAATGCCTATAGATGATACTTACCCGGTCCCTCCGGATCCCTGCAACACATCCAGCAATGGGGGGATCAGCCAATAGCAGGCTGCGACGGGGTGAGAATCCCTATCGTCACCCGCGATGCTATATTCTATTATTATTATCTATTAATATATGCCTATTGTGGGGGGTATTTGTACTATTGGATAACCCCTTTAAAGGAAGTAACTCATTTATAGTCACTTTCTAACAGTAAATTGTATAAGCAATATGCGGTAAGTACAACTTTTTGCACTTCTTAACTGTATGATGTATAATAAAATTATATGCAGTTTGGGTAAAACCAAATTTACATGCTACAAGTCTGGAAGATCCAAACTGAGAATATTTGCAAATGGGGTTTGCTTGCAACATTGAATAGTGTTTGACAAAGGAAGGGCTTTAAAGGAAGACTTAGGCTTCTTTCACACTAGCGTTTTTACTGGATCCGACAGGGCTCAGCAAAAACGCTTCCGTTACTGATAATACAACCATCTGCATTAATTATGAACGGATCCGGTTGTATTATCTTTAACATTGCCAAGACGGATCCGTCATGAACTCCATTGAAAGTCAATGGAGGACGGATCTCTTTTCTATTGTGTCAGAGAAAACGGATCCGCATTGACTTGCATTGGGGGTCATGCTGGACCGTCTTGCTCCACATCCCAGGACGGAAAGCAAAGTTTGCTCTCCGGTCTGGGAATGCAACTAAATGGAACGGAATTAATTTTGGAGCATTCCGTTCAGTTCAGTTTTGCCCCTATTGACAATGAATGGCGACAAAACTGAAGCGTTTTTTTCCCCTATGACGGATCTCAATACTGGAAAATGAAAGCGCTGTGAAAGTAGCCTAAAAGGTACTAAATACAGAAAATGCAAAGAAAAAATACTACATAGTATTTCAGATAACTGCTCCATTATGCGCTAAACCCAACTGATAGCTATTACGGAAGTCCCATCTCTCCCATCTACAAGCCAGCAACCTTTCCAAAAACATAACTTTGTTATGGTCACATAGCCGTTCGAGGGCTTGTTTTTGCGGGACAAGTTGTACTTTCTAATGCCCCCATTTAAAATTGGATTTAGTAGGAAGCGGGAAAAAGTTTCAAATTGGATGGAATTGGAAAAAAAACACAATTATGCCACAGTTTTATAACTTTTTTTTTTACGGCGTTTCCTGTGCAGTAAAACTGACTTCATTCTCCAGAACAGTATGAATCTGGTGATGCCACATATTTATAGTTTTTGATTTATTTTTTTCATCATGGTCAGTGTAGCGGTATGACGTAAGCATGTAGGTGTGTCGCGCTTCCTTCTCTTCTCCCGCCTCCCTCCCCGCTGTGTGCTCCATGCTCCCCGCGACTTCCTAACGGCATACAGCCGCACTGAGACAAACTTGCTGACCCGGGAAAAGACCAAGAACTGGACCCGAACGTGGTTCATCCTGTTCTTCCTTCCGAGTGTGTGCGGTATAAGCCGGTCCTGTATGCTAGTGAGGATTGACGTCCCGGAACTGGCTTTTGTTACTCCCTTGAACAGATCAAGGCCGCCTGCCTGCTAGACTCTACATACTGCTCCTACAGTGCCTGGCTCAAAAGGCTCAGGGGTCTCTACCCTCATATTTATTAAAGGAGCCAGTGCATGGATCCGTATGGAGGTCGTGAGTAGTGTGCTGGTCACCAACCGTATACTTATTGCACTAGACTGTGTATTGGTAGGACGCTGTCTACCCTGTTTTCTCGTGGCCTGCTGACCCTGTGTGGAACTGCTTTGTCGGGTCTGCATCTGAGGGTGAGAGAGCCGAGGGAGGAGGTGAACAGATTAGAACTAGAGTTCGGGCAGCCTCGCTTTATCACAGTTGCTTATTCATTAATTCAATTGGGCGAGAAACTTTATATCAACTTATTGCTTTATTGGCGGCGAGTCTCGTATACTTTCGCACATTTTAGGTGCATTTGAGCGGAAATCCTCCCTGGATGGAATCTTCAGGGGTTAGAATCACCCCTTTGGAGCTCATATTTAATTCTGGGGATTGTTTAGTACTGCTACTGATTGTTGTAGAGTAAGGGTACTCTCACACTAGCGTTTTTCTTTTCCAGCATAGAGTTCCGTTTTAGGGGCTCTATACCAGAAAAGAACTGATCCGTTTTAACGCTATGCATTCTGAATGGAGAGCAATCCGTTCAGGATGCATCAGGATGTCTTCCGTTCAGTCTTTTTGACTGTTCAGGATGGAAATAATATTGCAGCATGCTACGGTTTTATCTCTGGCCAAAAATCCGGAACACTTGCCAGAATGCCATTTTTTTTCCATAGGAATGCATTAGTACAAATGCATTCAAAATACTGCATGCCGGAAAGACGGATCCGGCATTTCAATGCATTTGTAAGATGGATCAGGATCCTGATTAGTTTTACAAATGCCATCAGTTAGCATACGTTTTGACAGATCCGGCAGGCAGTTCCGGCGACGGATTTCTCTGCCGCAAGTGTGAAAGAACCCTAACATTGAATAGAGTCAACTCTGTAGGGCTCTTTAATAAAAAAATTCCTAATCATGCCAGCGAAAGCACAAAATAGGAAATCCACAGGGATGGTCTCACCTAAAGGTGGGGGGGAAAATAGCCCAATTACAAAGCTTGATACATTTTTAAAATCCACCCTGCCCAAGACTAGAATGGTGCAGAGAAGCCAGGGGAATGCGGAAGTAGAAGAAAATAGTGTCTAACAGGAGAACATAGGGGGCTCTTGGGAAAGGGCAGAGGCTGCAAAACAAAAAGGGGCTATGGATAGTAGGACAGAAATGATGTCCTACTGGGTACCGTATCTCAATCTAATCAATCTCTCGGGGACCTGTCTGTCAAAATTGCATCTGTACAATCAGATATCTCTCTGATCAGGGATGAAATTAGTAAAATGCGTGAAAAAGTAAAAGACCTACAGGTTTCCTAAGAGACAAAAGAGGAGATGGCTAGGCTGAGTAAAAAAACTGAATTAATTAATTCGGAGAAAAAACTTATCCGGGAGAAGCTTACCGACCTAGAGGATAGATCACGAAGAGCTAATCTTCGGTTCCTTGGGTTCCCAGAGGGAGTGGAGAAAGAAGATGTAGCAGGTCATAGGTTCTAAACAACTACCTCTATGGTTTGCAGTGGAACGGGCACATAGGATCCCTACGAAAAAGCCCTCTCCTGGGTATCCACCTAGAGTAAAAATAGCTAAGATGTTATGTTCGAAAGACAGAGATCTAGTGCTAAGGAGAAAGCGAGAACTACAGGAAGTAGAGTATGATAGCAACAGGATAGAAATCTACCCTGATTTTTCAAGAGAAACACAGAATAAGAGAAGAGAATTCTGTGATATAAAAAAAGGCTTATGCAAGCAAAGATTAAGTACTCAATGTTATATCCTGCCAAACTCAGAATTATATTTCATGATCAAGTATTGTTTTTCTCAAGGCCTGAGGAGGCGGCGAAATGGATGGAGCTAAAGGGGAGAGGAGCCTAAGATATATTGAATTAATCATATATTGTGGTGTAAGCGGCAGAGCGGGGTGCAGGGGGAGTAGGTAGAGGGAAGGGTAGAGTGAAAGAGTTTTATGAGATTTTGTATCTTTATGAACCAGGTTGAAGGGTTAGGCTTGGGTGGGGTGGGCGGGGTTGTGCTTGTTGCCTTGGGAGTCAGCAGGTATGGAACGGTATGGAAACTCAGGGCCATTTGGTCATATATTAGTTTACAATACGTATTCAGGGTATGAAACTTCGTGTCTTAGTTTGGAACGTGCGTGGGATGACTGACAGAACAAAAAGGAGTATAGTTTTTGACCGAGTTCCCAGACATTTACCAGCAATTGTGGCGCTTCTGGAAACTCATGGTACGTCGGAAAAAACGGGATACTATGAGAAAGAAGTGGGCTTAGTATGAATACCACTCTTGTTTCTCAGCCAACTCACACAAGAAAATGGATTTTGCCCCACTTGATCATAAGAAAGACAGGGAGGGAAGATTTGTTTTTCTACATGCCTGGTGAAATGGGGCTATATATATTCTGGCTTTTATATACATCCCTCCTCCTTTTGCCTTATATGTAATGTCATGCTTAGTCGATTTTGTAAGTCGTAAGAACAAGTGTTCGATTAGACTTTGGAGGACTTTAATAATGTGATGGATCTAGAAAAAGATACATTTTCTATATTAGCTGGGCAGAGGGCTAGAACAGGAGGACTCACTCTATTATACAGAGCGTGCCAGGAAATGGCTTTAATTGATATTTGGTGTCGCCTATATAGGGACAAGAGGGTGTTCTCCTGTTATAGCCATTCATACGAAGCAATGTCACGGATTGATATTGCACTGGCAAGCCCTGACTTTATAGATAGGGTATATCGAATAAAATATAAACCTCATGGCATATTGGATCACTCTCCTATCCTTCTTGCGATTAAGGATAAGGACCCAGTGCAGAAGACTAGGAGATTTAGGCTGAACCTGCATTAGATAGGCCTGATTAGGGAACAGGAAAGGATTTGCCATGAGATTAAATAATTTTGGGATCATAATATCAACTCAGCTCATATACACTTCATATGGGATGCTTTAAAAACATTCATACAGGGAATATATCTGGATCGAATAAAAAAAAACAAAGCTAAGTTCGTCAAAATAGAAAAACAACTTGAGGAGAGGCTTAGAATATTAGAAGATGAGATTAGTCGAAATAGTAATACAGAAGTTCAACAACAATTAACTAAAGCAAAGGAGGAATATAGAGACTACTTAACTAATAAAGCCCAGCATAGGGTCTTCTTCTCAGGCCAGAAGTACTTCTGTGAATCTGGAAAACCTGGACGATTGCTTGCATCCATAATTCAAAATAAAAGAGGTAATAATAAAATGAATAGTATTAGATCGAGAAATGGTGACATAATAACTGACCCAGAGGGAATCGAGCGAGAGTTTGTTGATTGATTCTCCGAGTTATGCAAATCTGACCTCCGAGGGAGCAATATTCTTGGGATGTCTGGTGTAATTCGCTTTCTTGAGGTCATGCCACAGCATCTCAATCGGGTTGAGGTCAGGACTCTGACTGGGCCACTCCAGAAGGCGTATTTTCTTCTGTTTAAGCCATTCTGTTGTTGATTTAATTTTATGCTTTGAGTCGTTGTCCTGTTGCAACACCCATTTTCTATTGAGCATCAGCTGGTGGACAGATGGCCTTAAGTTCTCCTGCAAAATCTCTTCATAAACTTGGGAATTCATTTTTCCTTCGATGACGCAGCAAAGCAGACTATGATGCCCCCACCACCATACTTCACAGTTGAAATGAGGTTTTGATGTTGGTGTGCTGTGCCTCTTTTTTTCCCACACATAGTGTTGTGTGTTTCTTCCAAACAACTCAACTTTGGTTTCATCTGTCCACAGAATATTTAGCCAGTACTGCTTTGGAACATCCAGGTGCTCTTGTGCAAACTGTAAACGTGCAGCAATGTTTTTTTTGGAGAGCAGTGGTTTCCTCTGTGGTATGCTCCCATGAAATTCATTCTTGTTTAGTGTTTTATGTATCGTAGATTCGCTAACAGAGATGTAAGAATATGCCAGAGACTTTTGTAAGTCTTTAGCTGACACTCTAGGATCCTTCTTCACCTCATTGAGCAGTCTGCGCTCTACTCTTGCAGTTATCTTTACAGGACGGCCACTCCTAGGGAGAGTAGCAGCAGTGCTGAACTTTCTCCATTTATAGACAATTTGTCTTACCGTGGACTGATGAACAGCAAGGCTCTTGGAGATACTTTTATAACCCTTTCCAGCTTTATGCAAGTCAACAATTCTTAATCGTAGGTCTTCTGAGAGCTCTTTTGTGTGAGGCATCATTCACATCAGGCAATGCTTCTTGTGAAAAGCAAACCCAGAACTGGTGTGTGTTTTTTATAGGGCAGGGCAGCTGTAACCAACACCTCCAATCTCATCTCATTGATTGAACTCCAGTTGGCTGACACCTCACTCCAATTAGCTCTTGGAGATGTCATTAGTCTAGGGGTTCACATACTTTTTCCACCTGAACTGTGAATTTTTACATGGTGTGTTCAATAAAAACATGGTAACATTTAATTATTGTGTGTTATTAGTTTAAGCAGATTGTGATTGTCTATTGTTGTGACTTAAAATGTGATATGATCTTCATCTATGACCAATTTGTGCAAAAATCCATATCATTCCAAAGGGTTCACATACTTTTTCTTGCAACTGTAGGAAAATATTTGCAATGCGACTTAAAAAGGTGATAGATAAATTGTTTTACCCAGATCAAACTGGTTTAATCCCCAAAAGGCATGCCCATATTAACATCTGTAGAGCAATGGTCAATATTCAGGTGGGGATGGGTAAGGACCGCTCCATCCTGTCCTTAGATGCTGCTAAAGCATTTGACAGGGTGGAGTGGAACTACCTATGGAGGATTATGGTGAAGATGAACTTGGGAGGTAATTTCATCAAATGGATACAGTTATGATATAGTCGCTCGATGGCAAGAATAAGTATTGATGGGGTCTGGTCTGTCCCTTTGGAGTTACATCGGGGTACTAGACAGGTCTGTCCCCTCTCCCCCCTCCTTTTCTCAATTTTTCTAAAACTTTTTTCCTGCAAAATAAGGCAGGATGAGAATATCTTGGGGTTTGGGGTAAAGGGTCTGCAGGATAAAATAAGTTTACATGCGGATTATGTTCTCATTTTCTTAAGAGATGGAGGAACGGCTATACCATATGTTATGTTAATTAATGAATTTGGTCATATTTCAGGATTCGAAATTAACTGGACTAAATCAGTACTACTTCCCTTAAAACGGCAGGTGGATAATGTGTTGGGAAACATTAGTGTACTGAACCATATAGAGTATCTTGGGGTAAAGATTAGTGGAGTACCACAGGACTTTAATAAACTAAATCTATCCCCATAGCTAGATAAACTCAAAGCTAAAATTAGAGTGTAACACCCCATAGCTTTTTGTGCAATGATGATGTTTAATGCTAAACCTTTTCTTTTCTTTCCCTCATTAGTTGCAGTGCACAGTTATGCCCACTAGGGGTGTACTTAGAAAAGATTGCTGTGTCACACTAGGAACCAAGTTTGGAGAGGACAGTTCCTGAGGGGGAGGGTTTTGTTGGATGTGTGAGGAAGGTTGGAAAAGGATGCTGTGGATGCAGTTCAAGAGAGAGTTACTGGATTGTCTGGCCAGACAGAAGATCAAGCTGTATACTGCACTGGGACCAGAGAGAGAGTGGATTGTTTCTTGGAAGGAGAAAGACTAAATAGTAGTGAGTTGCTGGCATTTTCTGCTCTCAGAGGTAACAGATCTGCACACCATACTAAAGTATTATGAACATTGCATCCAGGAGAGTGTGAGATCAACACAAACTAATACCCTGCATTCACCTCCAGCTGCATTGATATAAGCTGTGTGTCTGGAAGACACTGTGTGGACTCTCCTAGTGTATATTTCTCATGCTGATATTGAAATCTTCACAAGGCAAATGCTTAAGAGCCTAAGGACCCCGTTCTGAATCATATAGCTTAGTAAAGTGCAGGGAATCATAGGTTCTGGACTTGGACACCAGTTAAGGATTTTCCTACACAAGTGAGCTACACTGTCCACCATTGCTATAAATATTTAACCGAGAAGACGGGCCCCAACGCATGCAGCTGCCAACTATTTTCCTTTTTCTTTTCTGCTAACGCTGGGACTATATTTGTGTTTCCTTTGGGTATATTTAAGCGTTGGAAGCCTTCTACAGGGTTTAAAATACTCAGCTGTTGTATTTTCATTTGATTAGAGTCAATATCTAACATTTGTTTTACTCTCATCATTTGCTGTGAAACTTGTTATAGAGACACCCTGTGGAGAAAAGTGTAATTGATTGAGATTTTTGTGTAAGAAGCTGTTTGACCGCGCATTGCATGTAATACTGCAGTAATTTTATAACTAGTAATATTCTGTGCAAGTTTGACTGCTTACCATTATTTTGTTTAGGGTCACATTGTTGAAAATAAACGGGCCCATTGTTCATATAAACTGTGTCTGAGTATTGGGGAAGAAAAAGGGAGTTCACCAGAGCAAAGAGAGATCTGAACCTACTATTCCACTTCTAAGGTACACCCACGGGTGCGCTACATTTGGGGGCTCGTCCGGGATTCCATTTCAGACCATAACTCTGTTTCCCTTTTTTTTTTTAAGCACAGTAAAGACAACAAAATGGATTCAAAGTTAGTCACTGAGTGGTGTCAGACCTGTAGAGTGGACTTAGACAAAGCACTTGCATTAATAGTCCCCAGTACTGAAATGTCCCGCCGTCAGCTTTATGATTTGATGGAAAAGATTATCCCAGGAGAACATTGTTTAATTAGAGATATCAAAGTAAATAGGGACACAGAAGAGGAGAGGACCAATGTTCTGTTTGAGTGGGAGACACCAGTGTCAGCGTTAGATTTCCCTGAGGACTTTGAATTTGGGAAAGAGGGACTCAAAGCTAGATTGGTTCGACCAGAGTTTTTGCCTGGAAACAAGTCAGTAGATGCAAATGACATGGTCACCACCTCTGGGTTAGTACAAGCACTGACTGAAGTAATGAGTAAATGTGCGACTCTGGGCCAGAAATCTTTGGCATCTGAATACCGCAAGTTAAAGTTCTTCTCAGGGACTCAGCCCACACCAAATGGGGAGGAGGAGTTTGAACCCTGGCTGGATCAAGTGCTTCAAGTAATAGAAGAATGGAATGTGTCGGAAGCTGTTAAGAAACAGCGAGTTGCCGAAAGTCTCAAAGGGGCGGCCGCAGAAGTGATCAGAAATCTAAGACTGAGCAAAAGGGCCTGCTCTGCTAGAGACTACTTGAACGCTTTACAAGATGTTTTTGGGCGAACTGAGACAGTGGAGGAGCTTCAATATAAGTTCACGCATACCTATCAGACGGAGGGGGAGAAATTGTCCCAGTATATTAGGCGGTTGGATCGAATTCTTCATCAACTAATGCTCAAGAAGGGGATAAACTCAGACCAAGTAGATCAGAAAAGAGTTCAGCAGATATTTCAGGGTGCATTGCCTCTAGATCCCATCATGATAAAAATGCGGGCACAAACAAACCAGACACCTTTAATGTATCATCAGTTGGTGAAAGCTGTCAGAGAGGAAGAAGCTGTATTGGAAGAGAGGAGCTCCTCTCAGGTACAAACAGGAGCAATGGTTCACAGCGCCTCTAGTTCCGAAGCATCACAGATACAGTCACAAGTGGCCACATTAGCAGATGCAATAACACAGATTGTCAAGACAGTAGAGGGGCTACAGAAGACAGTCAAGACACTAGCAGAAGAGAAGCAAACAGAGGCAGCATCCACAGGTATGGCAGTCAGAAGAGAATTGAATGCAGTCAGATCAAGAGCATTTGTTGGATTCTGTTACCGATGTGGAGAGACAGGACACATGAGACGGAGATGTCCGAATCCTGAGAATCTAAGGAGAGTAAATGAAATGTTTTTGGCGAACTCGACGCAGGGAAACTTCAGAGGGCCTCAGTGAAGGAGCCAACTGTGTGCCCAAGTTTAAAGCGCTCCATAAATAACACCATGAAGGAAAGAACCCCTGCCTCGAATTCTTCGCCCATTTACATTTCAGATGACAGAAGACTAACACGGCCTGATTCTTTGAAGGAGAGAGCAAAAGTTTTAGGACTACCATCTACCGCTCATCAGCATGCCGACTGTAAGGCAGTGGAAAGAACAAGGAATGAGAAGCTGCCAGCTGGTCTAATTGGGCCGTCCCCTCTAGTGCCAATTAAAATAGAAGGAATCTATAGCAAAGCTTTGTTGGACACTGGGGCTCAGGTTACTATTTTATTCAGAGACTTTTATCAGAAGCAACTGAAACACTTGCCGCTTCAAAGACTGGAAGATCTGGAGATTTGGGGTCTGAGCGACACAAAGTTCCCATATGATGGCTACGTCTCACTCAAGTTAGAGTTCCCTACCTCAGTGGTGGGGATCAGCGAAGAAGTTAACACTCTAGCTGTTGTGTGCCCAAGACCTAAAGAGAAGGGAGAAGCTGCCATGTTGGTTGGGACAAATACAGATTTTATTCGGAGATTGTTGAGACCACAGTTGGCTGAGAATTGTCTTTCACTTCACCCATTCTTAAAACCAGTGTACTATGCTTTGAAAAAGGAGAAGATCAACCCAAAAGAAGAGATTGGGCATGTTTGGTCCCCTTCCGGAAGAGAACATGTCATTCAACCAGGAAGAATAACTTGTCTAAGGGCAAAGGTGAGGATGTGTGGAAAGGCAACTACCTCCCACTTCATGACGGAGATGGGCTCAGAAATAGAATTGCCACCTGGTCTGGAGTTAATACCAGAGGTCTGGCCAGCTGACAAATTGAAGCACCCGCATGATACCTTGTCAGTGGGGTTGAAGAACAAGGGGAGCACTCCCATTATCCTTCGCTCTCAAGTCCGTCTGGGAAATGTATATGCTGCCACTCCTTTGCCTCCAAGTGATAACGTCAATATAGATGAACTGAACCTGGAAGATGTTGACTTAGGAGGTGGTATCTTGCCACCAGAATGGATGGTTCGAATTAAAGAGATGCTAAAGCAAAAGAAGAACTGTTTTTCTGCAGGTGAATATGACATAGGTCGTTCTAAGAGTGCAATGCATAGCATCAGGCTGATGGAAGATCGGCCCTTCAGGGAACGCTCACGAAGAGTTGCTCCGGGAGATTTGGAGGACCTACGACAGCACTTGATGGAACTGAAAGCCGCTGGGGTGATTCAGGAGTCCAGAAGCCCTTATGCCTCCCCCATTGTGGTTGTCAGAAAAAAAAATGGATCAATACGCATGTGCGTTGACTACCGCACTTTGAATCAGCGAACCATCCCTGATCAATACACCACCCCACGGATAGAGGATGCACTTAATTGTTTGGTGGGCAGCAAATGGTTCAGTGTGTTAGATCTGAGGAGTGGATACTACCAAATTCCAATGGATCCTACAGATAGAGAAAAGACTGCATTCATCACTCCTCTGGGGTTCTTTGAGTTCAATGACATGCCCCAAGGCCTATCAAACGCACCAGCAACTTTTCAGCGGCTCATGGAAAGAACAGTTGGAGATATGCATCTTCTTGAAGTACTTGTCTACCTGGATGACATCATTGTCTTCGGGAAAACTTTAGAAGAGCATGAGGCAAGGCTAAGGAAAGTGTTGGATAGGATTGAAAAAGAAGGATTGAAACTATCCTTAGACAAATGCAAATTTTTCCAGCCATCAGTGACATATGTCGGACACGTGGTGTCTGCAGAGGGGATAGCAACAGATCCCAGCAAAGTTGAAGCAGTGACATCTTGGCCTAAGCCCCGAACCATCACAGAGTTGCGCTCTTTTCTTGGGTTCTGTAGCTATTATAGAAGATTTGTACAAGGGTTTGCCAAGACAGCCCGACCCCTAAACCAACTGCTTCAAAGTAATGTGGATCTCACTGACTCAGATGAAGGTTTCAAGTTGAAGAAAGTGAGGGGATCAAGAGGGCCTAAAGAGTGTATTGAGGGCCGCTGGACCTCTGAGTGTGATGAAGCATTTGAAGAGCTCAAACATTGTCTTACTCATGCTCCAGTGCTAGCCTATGCTGACTCGACTAAGCCCTATACACTCCATGTAGATGCTAGCAGAGAAGGTCTGGGAGGAGTTCTCTATCAAGAGCAAGACAAGGGGCTGAGGCCTGTGGCTTTCATTAGCAGAAGTCTATCCCCCACAGAAAAGAACTATCCAGCCCACAAATTGGAATTTCTTGCCTTGAAATGGGCTGTAGTGGATAAACTGCATGACTACCTTTATGGGGCTGAGTTCGAAGTTCAGACAGACAATAATCCTTTGACTTACATACAGACTACTGCAAAGTTGGATGCCACTGGACATAGATGGATGGCTGCTCTGTCCAACTACAATTTCAGTCTGAAGTATCGTCCGGGCACACAGAATGGAGATGCTGATGGTCTATCCCGTAGACCTCATGAAGATTTACACCCTGATAATGAATGGGTAGAAATACCTGCACCAGGAGTGAGAGCTATGTGCAAATTTTCAACAGTCCAGTCGAGAAGTGAGTGTTGTGCCCAGAGCCTAGTTCTACCAGCCGAAAGTCTACCTTCATCCTTTTGCAATCCAGTCACTCTGCAGGCTTCTTCATTACCAGTTTTGAGCCACAGTGATCTCAGAAGATATCAGAAAGAAGATCCTTTAGGAAAACTAGCAGTGGCAGCCTTAGAGAAGAACCAAGTTGACATTCTTCGTACAGATGCCCACCCAATGGCGAGGCTGTTGGTCAAAGAGTGGGACCGGTTGCAAATACGAAGTGGACTTGTATACAGGAGGGCTCCAAGTACCGTCAATAGTGAAAAATGGCAGTTATTACTCCCCCAGAAGTACAAGGAGACAGTACTTTGTGCGTTACATGATGAACATGGCCATCTGGGTTATGACAGAACTTTGGGGCTCGTGAGAGACAGATTTTACTGGCCATGTATGAAGCAAGACATAGAAGACTATTGCCGTTCCTGTTTGTGTTGTATTCAAAGAAAGACGTTGCCCACAAGAGCTGCTCCCTTGGGACAGTTAGAGAGTGGAGGACCATTAGAACTTGTATGCATAGACTTTCTCAGTATTGAACCTGACGAAGGGGGAATTAGCAACGTGTTGGTTGTGACAGACCATTATACCAGATACGCTCAGGCATTCCCTGCTCGTGATCAGAAAGCTCTCACAGTGGCTAAACTGCTTGTTGAAAAGTTCTTTGTCCATTATGGTCTACCAAAGAGAATTCATTCTGACCAGGGGCGTGATTTTGAGAGCAAACTTGTAAAAGAACTACTGACACTTTTGGGGGTGCAGAAGAGTCGCACCACCCCATATCATCCGCAAGGGGATGCCCAGCCTGAACGCTTCAACAGGACTTTACTTGACATGCTGGGGACTTTGTCTATTGAAAAAAAGAGTCATTGGAGTAGACATGTGGCAACAGTGGTGCATGCCTATAACAGTACAAAAAATGATGCCACAGGGTTCTCGCCTTACTTTTTAATGTTTGGGCGAGAGGCTCGTCTCCCTGTCGATCTGACATTTGGAGTCTCTGCTGATGACACTCCGGTGAACTCTCACACTAGCTATGTGGAGAGACTCAAGAAAGGTCTTAAGCAAGCGTATGAGTTGGCTGAAATCTCTTCAGGACTGCGACATCAACAGAATAAGGCTCGCTATGACAAGAAAGTGAAAGCACATGATCTTCAGCCAGGGGACCGAGTTCTTTTGAGGAATGTGGGCCTGCAAGGCAAGCACAAATTAGCAAATCGATGGGGTTCTGATCGCTACATAATCTGCTCCCAACTACCAAACATTCCAGTCTACCAGGTTCGCCCTGAAGGAAAGGAAGGACCAATTAAGACTTGGCATCGCAACAACCTGATGCCCCTAGCAGAAACTGTGAGGATAATAAATTCTGAACCCAAACGTGTACAAGGAAAATCAAATTCAAGGCGGTCCAGCAGACTGCAGAGAAAAGGAGAGACTACTCCGTCAGCTGAAGAACCAGTGACCCCCCTTGATGGGGAAGAAGACAGTGATAGTGAGTGGGGTATAGATGGACTTTTCTATGATAGTATGTACAACCCCATTGAAAGCGATCTGAATGCTAATGCTCTAGAGTTCGTCCCTTGTCAAGTTGACCAATCCAAAACAGGCATTCATCTGGAGGGTTCTTTGGCCCTGAATGAGCAACAAAATGAGAGTTTTCCCCTGCCTACTATGGACAATGACCTTTTGTTTGCTGTCAATTCAAGTGTGGGTGACTCCCAGGTTACTCCAGAAATAGAGGACGTGACTACTGCAGAAACAAAGTGTGAGTGTGTCAATGATGCACCACCTGTTGAAGCATGCTCCCCAGTCAACACCTCTGAACTAAGGCCACCCAGACAGATAAGGCCTCCACAGAGACTCACATATGACACTATGGGAAATAGTACTCAAGAACCTGTGAGCACTGCACATCGAGGAGTCTACGCTCATGTTCCCTTTGCTCTTTGCTCCAAAGGTGACCCTCTCCCCACAATAATGTGTACTAATGACACTCCATGGTGGAATGTCCCATTTGACTACAGTGGCAATGTTCAGTTAGTTGTACACTAAACGAAAAAACAAAAACAAAAAAAGAAAACGTTAGATTTGAGCCATTCTTTGGGAGGACCCAAGACATTTTAAGTGGGGGGAGAGTGTAACACCCCATAGCTTTTTGTGCAATGATGATGTTTAATGCTAAACCTTTTCTTTTCTTTCCCTCATTAGTTGCAGTGCACAGTTATGCCCACTAGGGGTGTACTTAGAAAAGATTGCTGTGTCACACTAGGAACCAAGTTTGGAGAGGACAGTTCCTGAGGGGGAGGGTTTTGTTGGATGTGTGAGGAAGGTTGGAAAAGGATGCTGTGGATGCAGTTCAAGAGAGAGTTACTGGATTGTCTGGCCAGACAGAAGATCAAGCTGTATACTGCACTGGGACCAGAGAGAGAGTGGATTGTTTCTTGGAAGGAGAAAGACTAAATAGTAGTGAGTTGCTGGCATTTTCTGCTCTCAGAGGTAACAGATCTGCACACCATACTAAAGTATTATGAACATTGCATCCAGGAGAGTGTGAGATCAACACAAACTAATACCCTGCATTCACCTCCAGCTGCATTGATATAAGCTGTGTGTCTGGAAGACACTGTGTGGACTCTCCTAGTGTATATTTCTCATGCTGATATTGAAATCTTCACAAGGCAAATGCTTAAGAGCCTAAGGACCCCGTTCTGAATCATATAGCTTAGTAAAGTGCAGGGAATCATAGGTTCTGGACTTGGACACCAGTTAAGGATTTTCCTACACAAGTGAGCTACACTGTCCACCATTGCTATAAATATTTAACCGAGAAGACGGGCCCCAACGCATGCAGCTGCCAACTATTTTCCTTTTTCTTTTCTGCTAACGCTGGGACTATATTTGTGTTTCCTTTGGGTATATTTAAGCGTTGGAAGCCTTCTACAGGGTTTAAAATACTCAGCTGTTGTATTTTCATTTGATTAGAGTCAATATCTAACATTTGTTTTACTCTCATCATTTGCTGTGAAACTTGTTATAGAGACACCCTGTGGAGAAAAGTGTAATTGATTGAGATTTTTGTGTAAGAAGCTGTTTGACCGCGCATTGCATGTAATACTGCAGTAATTTTATAACTAGTAATATTCTGTGCAAGTTTGACTGCTTACCATTATTTTGTTTAGGGTCACATTGTTGAAAATAAACGGGCCCATTGTTCATATAAACTGTGTCTGAGTATTGGGGAAGAAAAAGGGAGTTCACCAGAGCAAAGAGAGATCTGAACCTACTATTCCACTTCTAAGGTACACCCACGGGTGCGCTACAAGAGTTTAGCAGAAGCTCACTCTTGGACAAACAGAGAGAATTGCCTTAATAAAAATGGTTTTACAGCCGCAGATTCTATATACCATTACAGCATGTCTCATTTGGATTGAAGACTCCTTTTTTAATCAGGTGGAAAGTCTAATTAACGATCTGATATGGGAAAGAAAGAGTCCAGATTAAACAGAGATATCTTTGGGCTGCAGAGGAGGAGGGGGGAGGGCTATTTCATGGTGTTTGGGGGGGGGGGGGGGGGGAGAGGACAACACTGTACAATACTTCATAAAGGAGTTTGGAGGTATAATTAGCATGCTAGAAACGGGATACCTGGGTATCCGGGGGAAACAATGCCCCATAAGCCCTGCTTCAGTTAATCACAATGGCGGCAGTTATCATATTGTATGAAGGTCATTTACATATTGTATGAACATAGTATACCGTATAGGGTTGAGCGAACCCGAACTGTAAAGTTTGGGTTCGTACCGAACTTTAGGATTTTTGGACCCCGGACCCGAACCCGAACATTTTCGTAAAAGTCAGCAGCCAATCAACAAGCGTCATACTACTTGCCCCAAGAGGCCATCACAGCCATGCCTACTAATGGCATGACTGTGATTGGCCAGTGCAGCATGTGACCCAGGCTCTATATAAGCTTGAGTCACGTAGCGCTGCACGTCACTCTGCTGTTACAAGTGTAGGGAGAGGATGCTGCTGGACTTGTGATTTCAGGGAGAGAATAGGAGAGAATCTAACTCAGCGATCTACAGAAAAATAGTTGTGTGGGTGCAGGGCACTATCGTTTTACCCTGCCCTGAGCTCATTCACCAAAAAATACTAACTTTTAGAATTCTGTTAGTTAGGTGGGTGGCGGCGGCCATTTTATGCATGCTCAGTGCACCAGTACTGCATCTGAGCTTTTGGGACATTGCAAATCACCATTTTTTGGGGGCAAACTACAACATCTGGATTAGTCAGTGGGCAATTTAAGATAGAAATACACCCATCATTTTCTGGGGTTTGAAAAACACATTTTTTTTCCCCAAAAACAGTATTTGCCAGATCTGCAAGTGATAAATTCACGTTTAATATATACAGCATTCATTTTCTGTTAGCAAAAAAACACTTTTTGGGCAATCTACAACATCTGTATTAGTCACTGTGCAATTTAAGCTAGAAATACACCCATCATTTGCTGGGGTTTGAAAAACACACTTTTTTTCTTCAAAAAACAGTATTTTCTAGATCTGCAAGTGTTAATTTCAAGTTTAATATATAAAGCATTCATATTCTGTTAGCAAAAAAAGACTTTTTGTGCAATCTACAACATCTGTATTAGTCAGTGTGCAATTTAAGCTAGAAATACACCCATCATTTTCTGGCGTTTGAAAAACACACTTATTTGACAAAAAACACTATTTTCAGGCCTTGCAGCATCAGCACGATTACAGGCTTATATACTGCTGTCAAATTCATATATTTACTTCAGGGTTTGAATTAGGCATTTGAAATACAGTCATTTGAAATACATCCTTTTTGTGGAAAGATATATTTACTTCAGGCCTACACTGGTTCAGACTGTGTGAGATACCCCCCAACATACAGGGGTTTGAATCAGGCATTTGAAATTCAGCCATTTGAAATACAGCCTTTTTGTGCAAAGATATATTTACTTCAGGCCTACAGAGGTTCAGGCCCTGTGAGATACCACCTCTACCTACAGGGGTTTAAATTAGCCATTTGAAATACAGCCATTTGAAATACAGCCATTTTGTGCAAAGATATATTTACTTCAGGCCTACACTGATTCAGGGCGTGTGAGATCCCCCCTATACATACAGGGGTTTGAATCGGGCATTTGAAATACAGCCACTTTAAATACAGCCTTTTTGTGCAAAGATATATTTACTCCAGGCCTACACTAATTCAGGGTGTTTGTGATCCCCACTATACATACAGGGGTTTGAATTAGGCATTTGAAATACAGCCTTTTTGTGGAAAGATATATTTACTTCAGGCCTACACTGGTTCAGACCGTGTGAGATACCGCCCTACATACAGGGGTTTGAATCAGGCATTTGAAATACAGCCATTTGAAATACAGCCATTTTGTGCAAAGATATATTTACTTCAGGCCTACAGAGGTTCAGGCCCTCTGAGATACTCCCTCTACATACAGGGGTTTAAATCAGGCATTTGAAATATAGCCATTTGAAATACAGCCTTTTTGTGCAAAGATATATTTACTTCAGGCCTTCACTGATTCAGGCTGTGTGAGATACACCCTTTACATACTGTTGTTCTTTTTTACAATTAATTAAACACCCATTTAGGGCAATATCCTAAATTCAAAAAATATGAGGAGAGCGTTAAATAAAGGACGTGGCCCAGGTTGTGGTGCTGCTGGTGGAGCTCCTGTTGCAGGGAGAGGACGTGGTCGATCTGTGCCAGCTACACGCACAAGTGAAACCCCTTCTTCAGGTGCGAGCAGGCGACAAAACCTGCAGCGGTATTTGTAACATAGTAACATAGTACATAAGGCCGAAAAAAGACATTTGTCCATCCAGTTCGGCCTGTTATCCTGCAAGTTAATCCAGAGGAAGGCAAAAAAAAAAACCCTGTGAGGTCGAAACCAATTTTCCCCACTTTAGGGGGGAAAAAATTCCTTCCCGACTCCAATCAGGCAATCAGAATAACTCCCTGGATCAACGACCCCTCTCTAGTAGCTATAGCCTGTAATATTATTACACTCCAGAAATACATCCAGGCCCCTCTTGAATTCCTTTATTGTACTCACCATCACCACCTCCTCAGGCAGAGAGTTCCATAGTCTCACTGCTCTTACCGTAAAGAATCCTTTTCTATGTTTGTGTAAGAGGATTTTGGTTGGGCCTAATGCTGCTCTACGAATGGTGAGGCCTGAACAAGTACAGGTGATAGTAGATTGGGTTGCTGACAGTGGATCCAGTTCCTTCACATTGTCTCCCACCCAGTCCATCAGTCTTTCACCTCACCCCCTTGCAAATCAGCCAAGCAGTCTGAGCCCCAAGTCATGCAGCAGTCTCTTCTGCTGCATGAACCCCCTTTTGCCGTGAATGAACCCCTGCTGTGCCTGGGTGACAGGGGCCTAAATCTCTCAAAATCGTCTGTTGTATTGCTGGGTGACATGAACCCCCTTTTGCCGTGAATGAACCCCTGCTGTGCCTGGGTCACAGGGGCCTAAATCCCTCAAAATCCTCTGTTCTATTGCTGCGTGACAAGATCCCCTTTTTGCAGTGAATGAACCCCTGCTCTGCCTGGGTGACAGGGGCCAAATCTCTCAAAATCCTCTGTTCTATTGCTGGGTGACATGAACCCCTTTTTGCCGTGAATGAACCCCTGCTGTGCCTGGGTGACAGGGGCCTAAATCTCTCAAAATCCTCTGTTCTATTGCTGGGTGACATGAACCCCCTTTTGCCGTTAATGAACCCCTGCTGTGCCTGGGTGACAGGGGCCAAATCTCTCAAAATCCTCTGTTCTATTGCTGCGTGACAAGAACCCACTTTTGCCATGAATAAACCCCTGCTGTGCCTGGGTGACAGGGGCCTAAATCTCTCAAAATCCTCTGTTCTATTGCTGGGTGACATGAACCCCCTTTTGCCATGAATGAACGCCTGCTGTGCCTGGGTGACATGGGCCTTGTTCTCTCAATATCCTCTGTTCTATTGCTGGGTGATATGAACCCCCTTTTGCCGTGAATGAACCCCTGCTGTGCCTGGGTGACATGGGCCTCATTCTCTCAATATCCTCTGTTCTATTGCTGGGTCACATGAACCCCCTTTTGCCGTGAATGAACCCCTGCTCTGCATTGCTGACAAGGAACTACATTTAGTGAAAACATTTGTTACTGATCGGAAGATGCGCGACTACAAGCGCACGCTGATGATAGCATTCCCACCTGACAGCGGGGGCACAGTGGAAGCACAAGGCGAAGGAAGAGGTCGCCAACGCAGCTGGGGCACCGCCAGCACCTGAGAAGGCAGGGTTAGCATGGCCAAAATGTGGAAAAGCTTTGTCAGCCTTGGAGGTGCTGACCTGCCCTGCAGCCAGTGTATAGTGTGAACGTGTGTTTAGCACGGCAGAGAGCATTACCACAGGCCGCAGCCAATGTGGACAAGCTTACGTTTATTAAAATTAACCAGGCATGGATCCCACAGGACTTGTCCGTACCTTGTGCAGAATAGACATTTATACCAGCCTCAACCATCCATTCTTGTACTCAAGTGCACTTATTCTTTGTCAACCTACACCGCCACATCCACCTCCTCCTCAACCTCCTACTCCTAGATCCAGATTGTTATTTTTAATTTTTCAGTATTTTATGTTATTTTAAGTCATTTCCCTATCCACATTTGTTTGCAGAACAGTTGCCATGCTCTTAAGCACATTTTGATGCCTTTTGCAGCCCTCTAGCCCTTTCCAGGACTATTTTAGAGCCATTTTAGTGCCCAAAAGTTTGGGTCCCCATTGACTTCAATGGAGTTCGGGGTCAAGTTCGGGTCCCGAACCCGAACTTTTTTTTTCAAGTTTGGCCGAACTCGTCGAACCCGAACATCCAGGTGTCCGCTCAACTCTACTACCGTATCAAACACATCATACTCTCTGTGCTACCACTGGTAGAGTAGACTATATGTGTCTGCATGCCATATGCTACTTAATATCCTGAGCAAGTGTAAGGTAAGTAGAAAAAGAGAGGATACTTTGGGACTTTTGTCAAAATACAGCAAAACTGCGAAGTCTGTAATTTAAACCAATTTCATATAAAGTGTCATTACAGCTTATTCAGGCTACTATTTTACACAGCATTTTCTTCCACAAATTCTCATGCGTAAAATCTGCAGTGTAATACATTAGCAGGACCTGCAGAGTTGATATTTAAATCTGCAGCATGCAGCATTTAAATTTATGTTGCGGTTCTGCATTAAATCATGTAGAAAAGTCACATTATGACTTATGTACTATGTTACTATGTTACATTGACCTCAATAGGGAGGTTAATATGAAATCAGCAGGAATAATGACTGTGGATTGCATTAAAATCCTAAGTCCTAAAAAAAAAACACAAAAAAACCCCACTTTCTACCATATATACCGTATATTCTGCTCTGCCGGTCTCCTTATAACCCGGCCTGGTGTGATGATGTCTCATCCCATGTGACCACTGCAGCCAACTATAGGCTACAGCGGTGACATGAGACATCTTCACAGGAGGATGGATAATGCAGAGACTGGCATGGGAGCAAGGGAATTATTCTTCCTCAGCTCATCTTTTGTCCACAGGTGAAATCCACCGGCAAATCTGCATGATTTGGTGCACATATGATGTTGCCAATTTTCCTGCAGATTCTTGAATTCCGGCAGCAATTCCACAAGGAGGTCTCCTAAAGCTTGTGAGTTCAATGGAGTTGCAGTGCAATATTAATTGCATCATATGTTACGTTCATAAGAGATGCTTCAACACTTTGCCGGGGCTGCCATATAGTGGACACTACAGGAGCCAGACGGACCCCAACCTACAATAGAGTCTTTGGGTTTTGATAAAGTGTCCGTTATTTTGGTGGGAAAAATAGTGATATCCCATCCCCCTTTTGTGGTTACTTTAGCACCAATTATGTTGAGAAATTTGAGATAGACTGGTTGTTAGGGATGTTCTAAGATTTTTGGCTGGGAAGTAGAAAACCCAAAGTTACAATTTTGTCACAAAATACTCAGAGCTGGATTAGCTGCCAACAGAGATGGGATAAGCAGCTTGGCAGCAGTCAAACCGTGTCACTCACTTCTCATACTTATTATCAGATTTTAGGGTTATCTGAGTAATTTTCGGAGAAATCGACTTCATTGTTGACTTTTCTTTACAGTTGTGAACAGTATTATATTATTATTATTGCTTTATTTTTATCAGTTACAGCAGAATAATGCATTCAGGTTTCTGTATTCATCTCCCTATACGCGTCTTCCATTTATAAAATATCAGTTTACGTCATGAGTTCATTTTAGAGACAGCTTTTTTAAATTAAAGTAATACAGTCAGAATCATCTTTGATTTCCTGGTACAATACTAGATGCTGAATTTGACTTCTTTACGATTGCACCGTGGTGTAAGCAGGCTATCACAGTCACAATTCTGTTCTCAGGCTTATCTGCACTAAACGGGATCTTCTCATGTGTGAGTACGAAGTTCTGGACTGCCTCACATTGAAGAATCTCACTTTGTTTGCCCTAATTTTGGTATAATTATCATACATTTGAGACTATTATCTGTTTCATGTTTGCTCAGAAGTACAGCTACAGTATTCCCTCTCCTCTCTGTTTTACTCTTGTCTGACTTAAAATAATCATTACTATGATGAAGGCTTAAAGGGGTTGTCTCATTTCAGCAAATGGCATTTTTTATGTAGAGAAAGTTGATACAAGACAATTACTTATGTATTGTTATTATCCATATTGCCTCCTTTGCTGGCTGGATTTATTTTTCCAACACATTATACACTGCTCGTTTGAATTGTTATGACAACCCTGCAATCCATCAGTTGTGGTTTAGCTTGCACACTATAGGAAAAAGCGATGTGGCCAGAACTGTGAGACCGCACATAGGCTAGTGCATAAGCACGACCACCGCTGCTGGATTGCAGGGTGGTCATAACCATGGAAATGAGCAGTGTATAACATGATGGAGAATTAATCCAGCCAGCAAAGGAAGCAATATGAATAATATTTAGAGATGAGCAAATTTTTCCAAAATTAGATCCGGCCGGCTCGCCGAATATTTGGGAAAAATTTGCTTCAATCCGAATTTATTTGCGGCGGATCGCGTTAAAAAACTGATATTTCCTGGCTGCTGAGAAACTTTTGTAGTGGTGTAGAACACTGTGCCTTGCAGTAACAGGCATAGGGAGTCTGCTTTGGTAGTGAAATAATACTGTGAGTCCGTATAACATGCAGATGACAGGCATTGCTCTTAGAATCACAGCATCATTAGGGCAGTCACAGGGCCAAAACTGACCAAATAACTTACAGGTCGATGTCAGTGCCAAGAAGAAGCGCACTCCTTTTACACCGTTGCCAGCTTATTCCACATAGATGTTATCAGAACCTGTTCTATTAAACGCGTATACAAGTAGATACCTCCGGACAGAGTCACTGATTAATTTGCCCTTCCTCTGATCATTCAGAACAATAGCTCACAAAAAAACGGATCCTGTCTGTGGAGCACACGCCTTCACTCGGTCAGCATTTGCTCAATAATCCATCAGTATTGCTAATGCCAAAAAAAAAAAAACAGGAGTGGATGTAAAACAGAGATGACACATGAATGGAATATTTCCATGTGTTCTGTGTTTTCTACCCACTCCTGCTTTTGGCTACCAAATCATAAGCCAATTCTGCTGGGACCATACAGGCCTCACAGCTGCTACACAGACAGGATACGTTGTGCGTACGTTGTCATTTTTCCATCCTTTTGACAGAGCAGAAGAACGGTCAAATAAATGATGATGTCAGCCAGGACGAAAGGCAAAATAGTGGACCAGTCATGAAGTGGGGAGGGTGGGAACAGCATGAGAAGTCCACAGAGTGGACCTATGACATAATGGTGAGGTGGAAGCAGCATGAGGAGACCACAGAGTGGCCCAATGACAGGGTCTGGATTTGGCAGCAGTATGAGGAGGCCACCGAGTAGCACAATGACAGAGTCTGGAGTTGGCCGCAGTAGAAGGAGGCCACCGAGTGGCACAATGACTAAGTCTGGAGGTGGCGGCATCTGTATAAAGCCACCGAGTGGCACAATGACAGAGTCTGGAGGTGGCGAATGCAGCAGCAGCATCTGCTAGTTGTGGCCACAAATCCAGTTTGACTACCCAGTAGTCCAGAGGATCTTCTATGTGGGGTGGTAGGGTGCTGTCCAAGTATGCCACCACCTGCTGGTTCAGGTCCTGCTCCAGGTCTACCTGCTGCTGCTGGTGAGTATTGTAGTTTCTTCACTATGTGGGTGAAGAAAGCTACTCATCAGTGACTGTAGGCTCAGGCTGCTGCTAATGAAGCTGGTACTGCTCCTGCCACCCCAAACCTCCCCAGCAGCCATGGCAGTGGAACGTGAGCGCAGAGGGCCCCCCGGTCAGACCTGCGAGAGGAGGGACGATGGCGCAGATAGGCAGGGGCCAACTGACTACATAAGATGTCTCTGTAGTAGTTCAGTTTGTCCTCCCTCTCAGTGGGTGTAAAAAAGGCTCCCATTCTGGACCTATATTTTATAATGAATCTGCGACGGAAGTCTTGAAGGAAGCCTCTGACGCAGATGTGAGCACATCCTTTGACATCTATGTAGCTCTTTTGTATAATGATTGTATGTTTATTATATGTAAAGGCAATTAAAGAGAGCCCAACACATCAAAACCAAAAAACTACCACAGGGACAAACTTCTACAAAAATATAATAGCTTTATTAGTAATACATACAATATCCGAATTGGAGTCTGGGAAAAAGGGACAAGATGGAAAAAGACACAGAGAAAGCGGGGAGCTGCCCTCCATCAAAAACCAATGTCTACAGGATGTTTAGTAACATGCAATAGCAATATCAGACAAATGGCACGTAAGGATGTACATGTGTTATATATGGTCTTAAGGGGTATACCTCTCCCAACATCTTTTTGCATGCCCCCTTATAATGACAATTCTGGAGCATTTATTCAAATGACTCTGTTTTGTCATTCCTTTATTATTCGTAAAAAGTAATGAATCAATAGCCAGCGGTTCAGAATGAAGGTCCAGGTGGATGTTAGCCGTTTGGGATGTATCCTTGCACAGTCTGACACTGGCAGCACTGACTAGTAGCATCCATCTGAACCTTCACTGCAAACTGCTAGTAATTTATTCATAACCTCTAGCAGGAATAAGAAAGGAATAGCACACAACAGAGTCATATGAATAGATGCCCCAGACCAGACATGTAATTACATGATGAATGCACGTAGTCTGGAGAGCTCACCATCAGTTCTGAACTACAGAATTGTCCTTCAGGTCTGTAGAATTGCATGATTTATTACATTCTCTTGTTCGTCAGTGGTAGAATTTATGTCACTATCTTCCAAGAAAAAGTACACGTGTGGGACAGTCGAGAAACAATATTTCTCAAAATCAACATGAATGGTTTTAATGGGGGAAATTCTTCATATTGTGAGTAATGTCTGTTTTTGTAAACCCCTCTGCCAACATGCAATCTAAGTGCAAACTACTGGGGCAAAAGTTCTGCGTGATGATGGGGTCACATTCAGGGCCCCTGTCGTTAGTACAGTATACACATCTTATAACCGCCTCCTTGTTGGATCACCATTCTGTAGCCTTTAATATAAAGATATGGCTGTGTTATAGGAACAATGAAAGGAAGGAAACAGCAGATCTCGCCCATGATGGACACAAATGGCGCCTGACGGATCCCATTAACTGTATTAGGTTTTCATCATGCATCACTGCATATTACAAGACAAATTAGTGCAGCATGCTACATTATATTGTCTTGTATTTTTGACGGAACAGCAAACGCAGATGTGAACACAACCATGAGAGCGGAGGTTGTATAAAATTCTCTTAATAAATGTGAAAGGAAAGTGGTTTTATGTTGAGTTACTATGGATTTCTCTTTTTACCGCTATGGCTACCATGGTGGTCTATGCTGCAACCCCATGATACTTGTTGAAATCCATTTCTTTGATATGGGTCATCTGTTAATATGCATTCATTAATGTCAATACAACACAAAGATCTTTGTCACAGTTAATTACACTTCTTAATTACAGCATGATTTATAGGAGCCAGTTCATTCTTTTTGAAGGTTTATCAATGCTCTGAATCATTACACGGCTTTATGTGTAACTGGAAAGCCTTGCCATTTGACCACCATTTATGAAAAGCATTAGTTGTGAAAGCTTTATTTTCTTCATGAAGAACAAGTATTATAAAAAGGGCCATCTTGATATGCAATTTAATGTTTATGCTGCTTTATAGATACCAGGAGGAAAGCTCCTTGGGAAACCCACTGTGTAATGTTCAATGTTTCTACAGACGTGCTGTATGTCAGTGCTGTATCTGTCTATAGGAAACCTTTAAAGGGAACCTGTCACCAGTTTTATGGTGTCCTAACTAAGGGCAACATAAATAAGTGACTGATTCTCTTAGCACAATGCTGGCTCACTTTCTTTAATTGACCCAGTCAATCTGCCAACATCTTGTATTGAAAAGCTCCAGCTGATAATGATGAGTCCTGAATATTCATGAGCTCCTGACTCTCCCCGCCCACCTGCTGCTGAGTGACAGTTTGTTTCCATAGGAACCAGCAGCAGGTGGGCAGGGGAGTGGCTATAGCTCTGAATTAAATATACGCTGGACTCAATGACATCATGCCGGACTCCAATCAGCTCATTAGCATGCGGCATCTTTGTGTGTATATTATGAGATAACCATCTGTCTTTTTAGTAGTTAATGATTGTATATAATTAGTTAGATTATAATCAAATATTCACATGACAGGTTCCCTTTAAGGAGCAACAGAAACCAATTTCATAGGTTACCAGCCACCAGAATATGCCTTAGGCTCGGTTTATATCTCAGTTTTGTAACTCTGGTAGTCTATTTCAGAACAAGAACATTCACTATAATGGGATCTGGAGGGTTTCTGTTATAAATGGCAGCTTTCAGGTATTTTATCAGCAGAAAGCCAACATTTATCCCAGAAACCCGCTGCTGAATGGAGATCCATTGGGTGTTGTCTGGCTATGCCCGATATGGTAAGCCTGGTAGTCTTGTCCTCTGCCGGAACAGTCTATCAGAGTTATAACAAATCACTAGACTTCATGGCTCTTTGTAGGTAATTTGCCATTACAGCTCAGTACAAGTGGGAAAGAAACTGCTGTCAGCTTGAAAGAAGGTTCATTCCCTGTAACGGAAAGCAGTGGCATTCATTAGGCCCCTACATCTAATATTACAATGGGTAGGGGCATTGGCTGAGTTCTACTGATCACTTTAGTAGCAGGGCAGAAGTCCATTCACCAGTAATACATGTATGGAACTTGCACGAGTGGATGAATCAAAATGTTGGGCTGCTAATTTCCAATGTGGTCAAGGGAAGAAATCCATAAAGTGTTGATAGTTGGACCACACAATTTACAGTATTTTTATCAACATTTTAAAATAGCTAAATTCTGAGCCCACATATCATAGGGAATGTTGGTTCACTCCCACATCAGACATTCAAGAGTGACACTTACATTTCTATCAAGAGTTCTTGGTTGTATGTGGAGGTCATAAAAGGAAAAGCCTACACTACAAGCCATAGATTCAGCCATGCTGTGGTTACATTCTTCTGAGATAGTCATCTATGGGGCTTTCTTTTTGGTATTGTATGTATATTCATGTAATCAAGGGTGGCACATTTTACCATTTGGCAGTATGTTAATATTGTGGTATATAGTAACAATATAACAGCGTTAGGGTGCTGCCACATTTTGGGGGATTTTTGGGCTTGTAAAAATGCCATGAAACAGATAACTTCAGTCTTTTTTTTTCTTATAATGAAATCTATAGGAAAAGCCCCCCCCCCCCCAAAAAAACCCAAAAAAAACAGAGTATCCAATGATTTGAAAAAATAAATGAAAATACCCAGACTATAAAGCCATGAAACTGCTGCAAAACACCAGTACAGAAAGTGCAGTATTTGTAGGGCATTTTAGGGCATTTAACAAAATTGTAGTGTGAAACTACCCCTATTAATTTTAGATTCTGCAGTTCACACCACTGAAAACCATAGTTTGATTGTTGAACTTCTCATTTGTTAACACTGGTGAAGTACAGAAATGAGGGACTCATGCTTATGGGCTATTGCAATTGTGTCCTGAACAAATTTTTGCTTAGAGTCTAGGGCGGAATAAGCTGTAAATATGGTCCTGCCAATGCACAAATAAAATAGCATTTATAGTACTGGTGTCTTCTATGTGGCAGCTTCCAGAACCAAGGCCTGTGTCACTGCTACCTCTGCGCCGAGGGGCATAGCTAAAAATAAGCTGGGTACCATAGCTAATTTTTGAATAAGCCCTACCTGAACAACTTTCCCACAACCCCACTCTCATGGCTAGTTAAGACTAGTGATGAGCGGCAGGGGCTATATTCGAAATTGCAATATTTCACAAATATTTGGGCGAATATTCGTCATATATTCGAGAATTCGAAATTATTTTCTTGATTGCAAAAAATCGGCAATGTAATATTTGCGTAATGCGCGCGAAATACCGGCGTGGGTGACTTTTGCTACATTTTCCAAGCTGCTAGAAGTTTCCTGAGACTGGATAAAATGGTTGGCATGGCAGAAAATAAAAAATGGCTTTATATGCAGATAGAGTGCTCCAATATATTTGCGATTGTGCTAATCGGCAATTAATGATGCGAATATTTTTGGGAAATACGTGAAACTTCACATTTTAGCAGGTCTGACTGCATATTACTGATTGGTGCACTATGTATTGTTGTGACATCACAGCACTATGTCTGTATGGACAGCAGAACCTATCACACTACCTAACACCCGGCACTGCACCAGCTACACTATATCAGGATATAACCTACACTGACTATCTCCCACTAACTATCTGTATTATATATATAAGCATCTAACTATCTATCTGATGTAGTGTGGAAAGCACAGAGCACAGCAATGACACTGCTGTCTCTCTCAGAACTCCATAAAACTACAGAAAAGTGCTGCTGGGGAGGTTCTTATATAGGGAGAGGTAGGTAACTTTCCTATTGGTTGCTAGGGATGTTGCTAAGCTCAGCCAAAGACATTGCAGCCTTCTCATTGGCCCACAAGCAAGAAGGGAGGATACTGATGAAAAAAAATCTAGAATATTCGAAATTACGAATATACAGTATATCACTATATTCAAAATATTCGCGAATTCTCGAAGTGCCGATATTCGCGCCCAACACTAGTTAAGACTACCCACTCTCACCATACCCCCACCCACTCAGTTATGTAAAAAATATTTATCCCTTTACAGTAGAATGCCCCCTTTACATTAGTTGTGCCTCCTTAAGGAAACGTCACCAAAGATTTTATCGGCCAGTTAACATCAGATAGTAGCACATATATATTTTTTTATAATCTGTTTTTATTTTCTGATTGCAGATTTATTTCTTCTATTTCCTGACCATGATTATGAGGGCGGCCATCTTGCCTGAGCTGTTCTCTAACAGCATTTAGAAACCATTAAGAAAATTGCTTTACAGCAACCCTATGGGCCATAGACACAATGGTCTGGAGGGGACCCTATTGACTTCTATGGATGAGTTTTCTAGGCATGCTCTGTGACCTGTGCAGGTTGTTGTACAAGGACAGAATAGATAAGATTTGACAATCACCTATTGTGAATGGTGGATCCTGTGTTATCTACACACATAGGTGATATCATTACAGGCAGGATTAGAATGACAGATAAGCAGGTAACTGTAGCAAAGGGATCTGTGTAAAGCAAAAAGTGGTGCCAATAGTTAGACATAGTGGCCAGTGCAAAAATTGCAGGATTTTATCTTTTTTTATTTTTATTTATGGAATACATCGAAAATTAAAACCATCATCAAAAATGTTTTAAAAATAGGATAAACATAAAAAAATAAAAATAATAATAATACTGATCTAGCCCCATTCCCTCGATGAACAGAGCAGATCATGTTCTCCCCACGCACAATCCAGTGACAAATAGGAGTGCGTTCAGGCTGGGAACAGGCCAGGGGATGATCCTCGACCCGTGCGCTCACCTACTCAGCTCAGCCGGTGCAATGATAGAGCACAGGCATGAGGCCTGTATCCTAATGGATGACAAACACAGCGGTCGGGCTTGGGACGAATTTTGGCCCTGAGCTAGGCTACTGCATTTGTCATCCATTACAGCCCGGACCTCACCTGTCAGTACACACACAGTAATTATTACTGTGTGTGTACTGGTTAACAAGGCGGTATCGTTGCTACAGCAGTAGTTCCGCCTCTGTACCCACCCTGTAGTTTCTGGTTCATGTAGCTAGGTTAGATTGTGGGGAAGAAGCAGGAGATTATTTACTGCTGTAATTGTACATAATGTGATGACAGATGGATTTTATAGGTTTCTTTAATGATTCCTCATATTATTGTGACATATCACATCATAGTATGACTCTAAATAAGAAAAGTACATTATATATATTATACCACATCATAGTATCATACTATTCACTACAATACTGTTATAACATCCAATACAGCAATTGCTATTCACTGGATTTTGGCTTTGTAATTTATACAAATATTATATCAGGGAAACACCTGTCTACACACAGTTTATGTAATCCAGCATGTAAACCTATTCTGTCCTCTAGAAATTCAAGGCTCAATTCTCCAAAGTAGTTTAGGTAAAGTGGATAAAAATTAACACTCTGGAGACATCTGCTGGAGGAATGCAGCCACTTCTATCCTGATGGTGTGCAGAGGCAAAAATCTTTTCTCTGAGGGCTTTCTTCTAATTGAATGTGATCTTATGTTGTACATTTTAAAATACAAATGGGATGACAATAGAAACCAAATATTTGAAAACCCTTATGCACCAAAAGCAGTATAATTTATATGATGTAGCCACAGAGTTTTTCAAAATGATTAGAACATGGGCTTATTGCAGAAGGCAACTCTGTAAGTGGCACAGAAAAAGGAAGAAAAAAACTAACGAGAAAAAATATGACATTATATTAGGTAATGATATAGTCTAGTACTGGAAATAACATAGTCACAGTCTATATTCTTAAAACAATTCCAGTACTATACACTATATGGACACAACTCTTAATCATTGAAGTCAAGTGCTTTATTCAGTCCCATTGCCACAGGTGTATAAGATTAAGTACCTACCCATTCAATCTGTCCTTACAAACAATTGTGAAAAAATAGGTCATTGTAAAAAGCTCTTTAATTTCCAGTGTGGTACTGTAATAGGATAATCCGCCAATAGCTGTAAGTGATATTATTGAAAAATGGACGCATTTAGGAACCTTAGGAACTCAGCTGCGGATTGAGTGCCAAACCATGTAAAATTACAGAGCGGGATAAGTGAGTGCTCAGGCGCAAGGGGCACAAAGGTCACCAATGCTCTTCTGACTCAATAACAGTTCCAAGCCTGCTCTGTCATTAAAATCAGCACAAAAACTACCACCGTAGCTTCATGGCATGGGTTTCCATGACCTAGCAGCTGCTAGCAAAGCTTACATAACCAGGCACAATGTCGTTGGATGGAGCGGTGTAAAGCACATCACTACTGGACTGTGGAGAAGTGGTTACATGTTCTGTGGGGTGACAAATCACACTTCTCTATCTCGCAGTCTGATGGCTCAATGCCAGGAGAACATTACCTGCCTAACTGCATTTTGCCAACTCTAAAGTTTGGTGGAGGAGGGATAATGCTGGGGTTCTCTGAGGTCAGCCTTGGGAAATCCTAATGCTTCAGCATACCAAAACATTTTGGACAATCGTATGCTTCCAACTTTGATGGAATAGCTGTTCCAGCATGATTGTGCCCCAGTGCAGAAAGCAAGGTACATAAAGGCATGCATATGTTAAAACCGGGCCTGAGCACGCGCCCCTTCACTGACAACACTGACGGCCTACGGTTGCTGGGGAAACAGGCTGGCCTTTGCAAGCAATACAGCCGGCCAATCGGGGATCACGCCGGCACGTCTGGTGTAGTGACATCACTGGTCACTTGACCGTTAGTGCGGGCTATTTTAAACAGGCAACTGCTGCCCACAGTTTTTGGGGATTTTGGACCCAGCTTTGAAGCCTGTCACTTTGGACCCTGATGGGACTTCCTAGTATCTACCCCTGGCTTGGTATTGTTCCTGATTATTGTTCACTGATGTTGTCCTATCTGCCTCTCCTGTTATTGACTTTGACGTAGTTTTGTTAATGATTTGTGTCTCATGATTCCATGCATTTTTGTCTCTTCTGGTTTGACCCAGCTTATCTGTTTCTGCTTTGACTTTACTTGGTTTTGGCTTATCTGTCACTAGTTTTTAATTTTATCCCCATTGTACCTTCCAATATAGGCCCCAGGACTTAATTAAGGAGGGACTGTCAACCAGTTATGGGCCATCTACTAGGACAGGTCATGCAAATAAGTAGGGACGGTGGTTGGGATACATCAGCATCTCACTTGTTCCTGCCATGACAGGATAGGTGAGTTTGGAGTGAAAGAATGACTGACCACACAGAGCCCTGACCTCAACCCTATTGACCACCTTTAGGATAAACTAGATTGGGTCAGAGTCACTAGTGGGGTACCTCAGAGGTTAGTGTTGGGCCCTATTCTCTTCAATATATTTATTAATGATCTTGTACAGGGGCTGCACAGTAAAATATAATTTTTTGCTGACGATACTACACTATGAAAAGTAATTAACACGAATGAGGACAGTATACTGCTACAGAGGGATCTGGATAGATTGGAGGCGTAGGCAGATAAGTGGCAGATGAGGTTTAACACTGATAAAATGTAAGGTTATGTAAATGAAAAGGTAAAATACATGTCACCAGTACATACTTAACCGGAAAACAGTGTCGGGCTGCTGCTGCCAAGGCCAATAAGATTATGAGGTAAATCAAAAGAGGCATAGATGCATTTGATGAGAACATAGTCCTGCCACTTTACAAATCACTAGTCAGACCACACTTGAATGGGTGGACTACAGTACCCAGAATGATAATCAAAATTAGGGCTATTTTGTGTAGAAAAAAAGACAATTGAGAGGTGACCTAATAACCATGTATAAATATATCAGGGGTCAATACAGAGATCTCTCCCATGATCTTTTTATACTCTGTGACAGTGGCAAGGGGACATCCACTACGTCTAGAAGGTTTCTACACCAACATAGAACACCAACAAGATTATTTGCTGTAAGAGCAGTGAGACTATGGAACTTTCTGCCTGAGGAGGTTGGTGATGGGGAATTCACTAAAAGAGTTCAAGAGGGGCCTGGATGTATTTCTGTAGTGTAATAATATTACAGGTTATAGCTACTAGAATTCTGGAAAAGGATTGTTGATCCAGGGAGTTATTCTGATTGCTTGATTGGAACTAAGAAGGCTGAACAGGATGGACATATGTCTTTTTTCAGCCTTACTATGTAACTAGAACTAGAATTGAGATTGAGAGGACCTCTCATCCAACAAAATTATCTCACCTTACAAAGACTGTTCTGGATGAATGGGCAAAAATTCCTACAGATATGCTCCTAAATCCTGTAGAAAGTGTTCTGTAGATGAATGGAAGCTGTTTACCTGCAAAGGAAAGAGTGGGTATCACAGTGTATGGGGAGGGGAGGAACACCAGAATGACAACAGAAGGAAAATGACCATCATGGATGGTAATACGATTGAGCTCACGGAAGTCCAGACATGGTCTCAGGGTACCATCCTTTTTCTTTACAAAGAAAAATCCAGCAGCCACTGGGGACTTGGATGGTCTAATATGTCCTTTTGCCAAACTCTCGGTGATATACTCTCACATAACCTTTCTTTCGGGTTCCGAAAGATTATACAACCGAGATTTGGGCAATTTAGCTCTGGGAATAAGATTGACGGAACAGTCATACTCCCGGTGCGGAGGCAACTCCTGATTACAACTTTTAGAAAACACATCAGAAAATTCAGAAATGAATGAGGGTACAGTTTTAGTGGTAACCATAGAGAACGATGCATTGAGACAGTTGTTCATGCAAAAATCACTCCACTCGAGAATCTGTCTCGCTTGCCAATCGATGTTAGGGTTATGTTTGCTTAACCATGGTAAGCCCAACACCAACGGAGCAGGCAGACCCTCCAACACATAACAGGAGATAGATGCCTGATGCAAATCACCCACTCTTGAATGAATTTCATTCACTACCTGCGACAGGCATTTTTGGGCGAGAGGTGCTGAGTCAATTGCAAAGACAGAAATACTATTCTCTAATGCATTAGTAGTCAACCCGTGAATGCGTACAAACTGTCCATCAATACAGTTAACTCCTGCCCCACTGTCGATAAAAGCTTTGATTTTCACAGTTTTGGACTCTAGCGCCACCTCGGTACTACAAGTAAAAGACAAAAGTAGGTTTTCTTGCTGCCCACCCACACTACCAATAGTAATTTGGGGATTAAACTTTTTTTTCCATTTGGTTTACACCTTGATGCTGCAAGTACGGACAAATATTCACAAAATGTACCTTCTTGCCACAACAAAAGCAGACTCCTTTCACATGACCCAAGATTTTGCCAGTAGTTCCAGGAGTAGCTCCTCCTAACTGCATAGGCTCATCACAAGGCACAACCACCCGAGTCTCTCCACCATAAGTGTCAAAGGAAGCAGTACCCTTATTGGACAGTACGTTCTGAAGGTGAGGACCCCTAGATCTCTCCCTCAGGCGTCTATTAAGACATACAGCAAGGGACATAGCTGCTTCCAATGACTCAGGATTTTCATGAAAAGCCAATGCGTCCTGCAGTCTCTCAGAGAGACCCTGGCAGAATTGGCTACAGAAAGCAGAATCGTTCCACTCTGTATCCGTAGCCCATCTTCTAAATTCAGAGCAAAAGGTTTCCGCAGAACGTTCTCCCTGCCGCAAACCCCGTAACTTGGTCTCGGCCTGAGAGATCCGATCCGGGTCATCATAGATAAGACCCAAGGCTCTAAAGAATTCATCTACCGACCGGAGGGATGGTGATCCGGTCAGCAGAGAAAAAGCCCAAGATTGGGCGTCCTCTTTAAGTAAGGAAATAATCATACCCACACGTTGACACTCATCACCAGAAGAGTATGGACGAAGCCTAAAGTATAATTTACATGACTCCCTGAACCGGATGAAATTGTCACTACCCCCGGAAAACCTGTCCGGGAGAGCTACCTTCGGTTCAGGGAAGGCCTGGAACCCACCACCGGAACCAGCAGCCTGTGGGCTCTGAATCTGCAAAACCATCGCACGGAGGTCTGCTACCTCCAAAGTCAGATTCTGTATCTGTTCGACCAGTGCAGTCATAGCATCCATAGCTGCACAGATCAGAACAAAAAATTAGGTATGGGCTCTGGATAATGTCACGGATGCAGTAGGGGAGAACACCAAAAGACAACAAGACGGAAGGGAAAAGACACTAGGCCTCACCGCTAGGGAAGGAAAAGGGTCACCACCTATGAAACCCTGCTCCTGGCCCTAACTCCTATCCGTATGGGCACCTCTCGATGGTAGAGATGCCCATACACAGGAACCTAGAAAACCCTGGTGGCCCTCAGATGCCCTAGACTAAATGACAGGGCATAGACAACCCGCTCCTTCCCTGGTGAAGGAACCAGCATCTGACTGAGGCCTAGTAAACAACAGAGGGGGGGGGGGAATACAAAACACAACAAGCGGAACACTTAACTTATAAGGATGATGGATGATGGATGATCAGGACTTCAACTAGAACCACACTCCAGCTCTTCCAACACCAAATGAAGCTATCCAGAGCAAGGAGTGATGGGTGAAGTCAAACTAAATAGGGGAGGTAAAGGTCACATGATCCACACCTGAACAGGAGGTGTGGACATACAAGCAACACACAAAGTGAAACCAAAAGATGCTGTCAGATCACTAATGAGCAGATAATCTTTCAGACCTTCTCAAACCTGTCACCGGTGTGACAGGAACTAGGCCTCAAGGCTAGGGAAAGGGAAATGGTGACCACCTAAGGAAACCCTAAACCTAGCCCTGACTCCGGTCAGTATGAATAGACCCTGAAGGTGGGAATATTTATACACCATAAACCTAGGCCCTAGCAACCCTCAAAATCCCTAGGATTAGTGATAGGGTCTGAGACTACTGGTTCCTTACCAGATGGACGAACAAGCGTCTCCCTGAGGCCTAGTAAACAACAAGCAAATGGGAGCAACAAAATACAAAGAGAAGTACACTTTTCTTCAATAGAAAATGGATAAGCAGGAACTCAGATGAGGACCACACACCAGCTCTTCCAACTCCAGTCAATGAAAGTCCAGACTAAATGGAGGAGCAGTAATGACCACAATCTACACATGAGACAAGAGGTGTGGTTATTACCAACAACAACAACACTGCAACTAGTGAAAACAGATTGGCTGTCAGATAACCTAATGTGCAACCAGTCTCTCAGATCTTCTAACCTCTGTCACTGGAGGGACCGTGACAGTGAGGCTCTATATTAACACCTGTGGATTTAGAAAGAGATGTCATAAAAGCTCCTGTAGGTGTAATGTGCAGTTGTCCTTATGCTTTTATCTGTACATTCCTTGTAAACCTTACTACCTCTATCATTTTACAGAAAGCGTTTTCTTTACTCTTATTTCAATTTCATTCTGATGTTACGGAGATTCAGCTTTATTTCGCATGCATCTGACATGGTCCTCTACAATAATGTACTAAGTGCTAACTGTACTAAATGTTCTAATGTGCTAAGTGTTTTCATACATATAGCTATGATTGAAATATATCTTTATGTGACCACCTATAAGAATATAAACTCATGACTGGTGAGATTTATACCAAATGTACACCTCAGATCCAATAAGATTATTTATTTCATAAGTCTAATTAATAAAACATCATTGCCCAATTGATTATCTCCACATTGTTAAATTGATTTTATTTTGTGCTGAGTGATGCCCTCCATAATTCCCCCTATGATTTTCATAGAATTAACATATTGCACAGGGCTGTGCACAGAAGGCTTTCTCTCAATATATTCCCTTCCCCTAGTGAAACCTGTAATCTACAGTAATATATGTACCTCAAATAAACTTGAAGGATGCATTCATCCTTACCTTTACTTGAATCTGTTCACAGGTTAGGGGATAAGTATCTGTTTGATGGGGGTCTGACTGTTGCAGCACCTATTGATCACAAAACCTGGAGCCTGTAATCCCTAATTGAATGGAGTGGTAGATGACACTGATTGCTGACATTTAACCCTAAGATGCCAAGGTCAAACGTGACCACAGCATCTAAGAGCGGGAAAACCCAGGTGTGCTGCTCTCCTGGGACTGGAACATTTTCCCCTTGCTGAGATCAGCCAAGGTGTTCCTTAGTGGTAATAGGCCTGAGCCTGCACAAGGTTACAAGGTCTATTAAATATATATTCCAATGCAAGGCTGTAGGTGGCAGCTTTGCATTGCATTGAAATATACAGAATTTTCGACACAATAATATATAAAATCATATTAAAGTGTGGAAAAGGCAATCTGATTTGTACAAGTTCATGTCCCCTAGGGGAGCTAAAAAAAAATAAAAAAAACTTTTTAAAGCTATAAAAAAAATATAAAATTCAAATCGCCTCCATTTATTTAAAATTAAAATAAATATAAACAAAAAATAAACATTATAGGCATTTCTAGATCCCAAAACACTTATACTATTAAAATGTAAAACATATTTATCCCATACAGCGCATTGCATAATGGAACAACAAAATGGGCGATTCGCTGTTTTTTCATCACATTACTTCCCTAAAAATTAAATAGAAAGTTATTGAAAAGTTGTACAGACCTCCAAATGAAATGAAAAGTACAAATAATTTGCCCCAACACAGCTCCATTGACATAAATATGTAAAAGTTATGGGAGCAGGAATACGGCGATGAAAATAAAAAAACTAAACTTTTTTTACATGGTTTTTATTTTTTCAGTATTAAAACAAAAGAAAAACTTTACAAATATGGTATTGCTGCAATCATACTTACCCAGAGAATGAAGGGCATGGTTCAGTTTTACAGCATAGAGAATGGCGTAAAAACAAAACCCATAAAACTGTGGAGGAATGACATTTTTTGTTCCAATTCCATCCCATTTGGAATTTTTTTCCAGTTTCCTATTACATGGTATGCAATAGTAAATGGTGCCATTAGAAAGTACAACAAACAAGCAGTAATATGTCTATATGAGCAGAAAAACAAAACAGTTATGGCTTCCGGAAGGCTAGGAGCAAAAAATGAAAACGCAAAAAATGAAAATTGCCATGTCCTCACATGGTGTTTCCCCATGTTTAATGTAGAAAAGACAAATCAGTCATCATATAATACATAGAATAACTTCTTTCTATCAAAGCTAGAACCAGACCTGTATCTCACAAGGATCCAGAGCTCCCCTTTTTTTCGTTCCCATTCCTTTTTTAGATTATCTTCAGGCTGGCAGCTTAGAGAGGGTGTCCTTTTTGATGCGGCTACCCACCTATCACAGATTGGGGCATGTCCTTTTTGCCGCTGCTCTTTCCCCCTTAAGTGTACGACAACAAGTTCAGGTTTCTACGTGCAGTTTTGGAAGCCAAAACCAGGAGTGAACTAAAAACAAGAGGAAAAGTTGTATCTGTCCTGTATATTTTCTCTCCTATGAGTTTTACTCCTGATTTTGGCTTCCAAAACTGCGTGCAGGAACCTGACCGTGTGGCAGTTGGAGGATGGACATGAGCATGTGCGTCCACCACAGTGAGGCGGACAGAGAAATCAGGAAAAGAACAAGAAGCAGGCACCATACAGATACATTGTATTGAATAGCTCCATGGCTACCCTAAATTTTTAATTACGTACATGCAGTTGCAAAAGCATTCACATATAAGTGCTGGTTTGAAAATTTTTTAATTTTTTTCATGACAATCCCTTTAATGATATGTCACATTAAACTTGCTGGCTGCTGACTCATTCTAGAAGACTGCAATGCCAGACTCAGCCCATGGATACAACTGGCAATGTTTCTTTGAAAAAAGATAGACCTTTTTTTTTCTATTCTGACACAAGGAAAGGAAGCGGTCTTACATTTAGAGCTGGCTGAGGATCCCCTGAAGTTATGTAGAGGCCGGCGCCTCCTCATAACTCCAACGGATCCACTGCCAGCGCAGGGGTTTATTAAGAACGGCATCTAAAACACCGATCTTAATAAATGTGCCCCGAAATCTCGTAAAGGAATAAGTAGATACCTTGTGTTGGACTTGAACTGACATGTGGTCTATCGCATGGTGTTCAGCATGCTGGCACTGCAGCATAGTTTTCAGAGCCTGCAGCATATCAGAGGTTTGTTGATTAGTGCATAGTTGTGACTATACAGAGGTTACAACATACCCCATATTGTCATCCACATCAACTTCACATACACAGTGGATATCACTCAGATTGTCTAGATAAGTAGCTATTGATAAACTGGCCAGTCAGGGTGAATACCTCAATGGTAAACTAGGGGTAGTCTCAGAAAAGAATTTTAAGAATGAGGAGCAAGTACATAGATCCAGTTTGATTCTTATTCTGTAAGAGTAGATTTTCTCTCTGGGCATCATTATTTGTGAATATACTACTTACATATTCAGAGCAGGCAATGACTGATCAGCAAGGGAAGCCGTACATTTCTGATACCAGTCATACAAAGGACAGAGCAACTAGAGCTAGCTATGCTGAGGGGTGGATGTGGATGATGACTTTCAGGGCCTTTTAAAGGTGTTTCACACTGTCCTTTGTGGGAGTTAGCTTTACAAATGGTAGGCGACTAGCATAAGGGTTTTATTGAAAAAAATAAAATAAAAAATTATCCCAACAGGATGGCTTAATGTCAGCCGTTTAAAGTTCAGTCACATAAAGCACTTATCTTCAGCCAAAACGATAGTACGTAGGTTCTCATGCCTCCATGTGACTTATAACAGTCTGATTTCAAGCAGGCAGAAAAGCTAGAGTCACCTTGTGCTGAGTCTTGTCTCTCCATCTCTGGTGCACTGTGGAGAGGAGAGCTCCCAACCTCTCCATTACAGTCTTTCTTCCGCCTGCTCCTAGGCAGCCATTCCCTTTTAGGTAACTCTGGGAACTGTACCTGGACTCCTTTTCAGTAGTATGGAAAATCCGGGATGAACTGCTGGAACAGCCAGCCTGCAATCCCTGGAGTTAGCTAACTGAGATTAGCAACCTGTATGGCACATATCTGCCCTCTAGTATTTTCCCTGCTGGTTGCCTACACCTTATATACATAACATTAGGTCTATTGGTTTAGAAAGTATAATTTGTAATTTGATTCAAACCTGGCTTAAGGACTATATCCAGAGTACTGTGGTCAATAATTCCTATTCAGAATGGTCCTGGGTTATAAGTGGTTTACCCCAAGGTTCAGTGCTGGGGCCTCTATTAGTTAATTTATTAAAGATATTGAGGACGGGATTAATAGCACCATTTCTATTTTTGCAGATTACACCAAGCTATGTAGTACTGTACAGTCTATAGTAGATGTCCATAAACTGTAAGCTGACTTGGATACTCTGAGTGTTTGGGTACCCACTTATACCTGGGAACTAATATTCTACGTGCTCCATAATGTACAGTATGTATCGGGGAAATCCTATAGAGGAGGATGCGGTTGTACTTGTAGAGAAGTAGCCAGCATTATCTTGACACCAACTGCACTAGGATAGCCACTCTTTGCAATGTGAGTTAGCTCCTTTTAAGGCCAGAAGAATATTGTTGTGTATTAAAAGGACTATGAACTTGTGGGATAGGGATGTAATATGGTAGTATTACATCCCTATCCCACGAGTTCATGCTCCTTTCAATACACAACAGTATTCTTTCTTTACAAAGCGTTGGTGCGGCCTCATATCGAATATATAGTTCTGTTCTCGGCACCAGTCCATAGAAAGGATGCCCTGGAGCCGGTAAAAGTACAAAGGAGAGCGACTAAACTTATAAGGGGCCTGGAGAATATAGATTTTAAAAATGTAATATATTTAGTCTTGAGAAGAGGCGTCTATGGGAGACATGATTAACTTATATAATATAATGGCCTCTACAAAAACTATGGTGAAAAACTGTTCTATGTAAAATCCCTTCAAAAGAAAAGGGATCACTGCCTTTGTCTGGAGAAGGAAAAGTTCCCTCTCCAGAAGCGTCAAGGCTTCTTTACTGTGAATCTGTGGAATAATCTACCTCAGGACGTGGTCACAGCAGGAACAGTGGACAGTTTTAAAAAATGCCTAGATAGTTACTTTGTGTAAATGTATTCAATTCTTGTTTTGGATATTGATCCAGTCTAATCAGGAGGGAAATTTGGGCCACTTTAAAGGGGTTGTGCAGTGTCATAATACTGATGACCTGTCTTCAGGATAGGCCATCAATATCCTATTGTTGGGGGTGCATCTCCCGCCAGTCAGATGTTTCAAGCGGCTGAGGTGTTTGTGTAAGAGCTACATGCTCTTCAATGTTTGCCTACATGTCATTACATAGTAAAATAGGGGGAAATTTATCAAAACTGGTGTAAAGGAACATTGGCTTAGTTAAAAAACGCAACCAATCATACTCCACCTTAAATTTTCAGAGCACTTTTAGAAAATGAAAGGGGGAATCTGATTGGTTGCTATGGGAAAGTAAACCAGTTTTCTTTTACACCAGTTTGATGAATCTCCACCATAGTTTATAAGGCTGAAAAAAATCAACCGTCCATCCAGTTCAGCCTGTTATCCTGCAGAATCGATCCAGAGGATTGTAGCAGCAGTATAATTACACTGCACCGCTGTTACAATCTACATGGTGGGCAGGGAAGAGTGCCACAGCCTCTTTAAACAGCTGATTGGCAGGGTTGCCATGTGTTGGACTCCTGCCAATTAGTGTTGATTGAGCACCAAAGTGCTCAGGTGCTTGAGTAGAACACCTCAGGATGCTCGGGTGCTCTACCGAGCACCCGAGCACAATGGAAGTCAATGGGAGAACCCGAGCATTAAACTAGGCACCCCCTGCTCTGAAGAGGGGAGGGTGTCTGGTTCACATGATATGGTTAGAAATTGATGGAAACACCACTAAAACGGTTTGGGAACAGCATGGGGAGGATGTCTGGATGCATCTTGGACTCCCAGATCGCTGCTGGGAATGATGTTGTCCGAGTTGTACGCCAACTTTACAGACTGACAATAATACGCACAAAACCGAAGATAAAATCGATTTTAGAGGAAAAAATTTTAGGAAACATTCTTTTCTGTATATTTACTTGTATATAAAGTGCAAGTGCTGCCAAAAATTACAAGGAAGAGGCACTCAGAAAGAACCTGTATATCACCTAATGGAGGGCATCATTCACATTGTGGCACAATTGTTCAGGTAGTGGGACTCCTACACTCAGAAAGCCTATGCACTAAGTGAAAGGGCTGCCAAAAATTACAAGGAATCGGCACTCCAATACACCCTTTATTACACATAAAGGAGGGCATCATACATACCCTTGAAAAATTATGATTGATGGCCTGCTGGTGACCCTCAAAAACATTAGGAGCAAGGGCCTGCTGCTGATCTGACCATCTAAAAAATTAGGGGTGAGAGTCTGCTGCTGAGCTGACCATCGAAAAAATTATGGTTGAGGGTCTGTGGGTGAGCTGACCCTCTAAAACATTAGGAGCGAGGGCAGCCTAATAAGCATGTTGATATGATGGAGGAGGAGGACGAGAAAAGGAAGATTGAACCACATACCCTTTTTTGTGATGGAAGGGGTGCACGGGAATACAGTGTATTCAATATATCATAAAAGCCACATTTAAAGTGCCTTTATTTTCAGCCGCTTTCCTCTGGTGGAGTAGAGAAGTCAGGGGCAATTCAGCCCTTGTTCATTTTGATAAGAGTCAACCTGTCAGCATTTTCAGTTGACAGTCAGATGCGCTTATCAGTTATTATGCCCCCAGCAGCACTAAGTACCCGCTCTGACAAAACGCTGGCGGCAGGGCAGGCCAGCACCTCCAAGGCGTAGAGTTTGTGCCACATGTCCAGCTTGGACACCCAATAGTTGTAAGGCACAGAGGGATCATTGAGGACGCTGACACAGTCTGCTATGTATTCCTTCACCATCTTCCAAAACTTTTCTCTCCTTTATGACACTAGGCCGCGCATCAGGGTGAGGTTGCTGGTGGGGTGTCATGAAACTGTCCCAGTGTTGCTTTGCCTCTGTTGAGCAATTTTTCCACAAGGACCTTCTGGTATTACACCATTTTGCTCGTCCCCTCCACCACAGAAATGAGAGATGAGAAGTTCTCTTTGTAGCGGGGGTCGAGAAGGGTGAACAACCAGTAATCGATGTTGGCCAAAATGCGTATAACACGAGGGTGACGGGAAAGGTAGCATAACAGTCATGTGTGCCAGTGTCCTAACAAGCAAGACTTTGCTGTCCTCATTAGGAGGATGACTCTCAATCTCCTCATCCTCTTCCTCCTCTTCAGCCCATCCACGCTGAACAGATGGAATAAACCCGCTGTGGGTGCTACCCTCAGTAGCGAAGGCAACTGTCTCCTGCTCCTCCTCCTCCTCCTCACCATCTGGTCTGGCTATCACCCTGTGTACTGTCTTCCCCCATTCCATCTTCCTTTATTGTGAGCAGCGAGCATTTCAGTAGACACAGAAGTGGGATGGTTACGCTGATAATACGGTAGCGGCATCGCCTCTCACCATCTGTGTTGATTCCTCAAAGTTGTGTAAAACCTCACAGAGGTCAGACATCCATGCCCACTCGTCGCTTGTGAAGAGCGGAAGCTGACTGGAAAGGCGACGACCATGTTGCAGCTGGTATTTCACTACTGCCCTCTGCTGCTCACAAAGCCTGGCCAACATGTGTAGACACAAAGACACAAATTGTGGACCCAGGCGTTCGACCCACCTATTAGGGTGCTTTGATGCCATGTGGCAGATCATGCTGGTGGTAATGAGGTTGCTAGTGTTCACGCCCTTGCTCAATTTGGTACGGCACAGGTCGCAAATGACAATTCTTTTATTGTCCGCACTTTCCTTAAAAAAGCACCAGACTTCCGAACACCTAGCCCTTGGCAAGGGAGATTTCCGCAAGGAGGTACTCCGGGGAACAGTTGCGGGCCTGTTTGGTGTGGCCCGCCTTCTCCCTTTTGCCACTCCACTGCCTCTTCTAGCCTGTTGCGGTGCTGCGGATCCCTCCCCCTCTGTACTGCTGTCCTCGCTCGGCTTGCCACCTTCCCAGGTTGGGTCAGTGATTTAATCGTCCAGCACCTCCTCTTCCACTTCCTCACTCTGGTCATCCTCCTGACTTGTTGACCTAACAACAACCTCACTTATTAATAACTTTGTCTCTTCCTTATCATCAAACTCTTGAGACACTAATTGCCGTTGAGGTATTGCCAACTGTGTCTCATCATCATCATCCACCTCCTGAAAAACGAATTGCCGATGCCCACCGTCATCTTGTTGTGACTGTGGATGCTCAAGAGTTTGGGCATCAGTGCACACGATCTCCTCATGTCCCTCCTCAAGTGGGCTTGGCGAGAGGCCCAAATCAAAGAATGGCGATGAAAAGAGCTCCTCGGAATATTCGAGTGTGGATTCACTTGTTTTGCCAAGACTCTCCATGGTGGGAGGAAGGAGGATCAGGGTGAGGATTCTGTTGACCAGACTCTTGGCTACTGAGACTGGACTTTGTGGAATATAGGGTGGTTCTTAACCAACTGGAAGCATTATCTGCTGCAATCCAACCGACCACCTGGTCGCACTGGTGTGACTTCGAGAGTTTTGTCCTGCGCCGCCCTGCAAACTGGGATATGAAGCTAGGTATCGTGGATGAGTGTGTTTCTTGTGCTCTGGCAGCAGGCACAGTTTCACCGCGCTCAGGGCCACGGCCTCTGCGTGCACCATCAGCAACACGGCCACGTCCCCGTCCCTTACTGCTCGCCTTCTGCATATTAAATGGTATATATGCTTGCAAGTATGTCACACTTACAGTAGCGCAGGTTTTGTAAGTGTATGCGCAAATATATTAAACTGAATGTCACAGATATTTAGGCTGCGCACACGTTATACAGGAGATGTAGTGCAGGTAATGTCACTGTCACCAGCGGCTAATAAAAAATTACAGGGAATATCACTGATATTTATGATGCGCAAACGTTATACAGGAGATGTAGCGTAGGTAATGTTGCTGCCACCAGCAGCGAAAAAATAAAACTGAATGTCACTGATATTTAGCCTGCCCAAACGTTATACAGGAGATGTAGCGCAGGTAATGTAACTGTCTGCAGCTGACACGCACGGTCTACGTAAAAAGTACACTGAATGTCACAGATATTTTTAAGCTGCACACACGTTAAACAGGAGATTTTCTAGATGGGACCCTAATGACTCCTCTCCTTGTGCCAACAGGCCTCCAATAAGTTCAAGGTGAGCAGGCTGGTGGACGGGCACAAATGATTTTGATGAAAATCTATTTGCTAGGAAGCTCAGATGCAAGTTACTTTGTGCTTGCTTTTACTTTGTACTTTCAGCCATGGCGATGTGCATTTATTTCATTTTACAGGATGTGCTGACTAACCTTGTCTTTTATTTTTGCTCCATTAAAGTGAGATCTTGAAATAATGGGCTTGGACACTCAACTGGCTGTTACCCATTGCCATTAATGAAGAGCGATCATGAATACATGTTGTTACTTTCTGGCTGTGTTCGGGATTTCTTTATTGCTGTGCTGTTGTATTATCCTGGCTTATTTACTGGGTTGGATTAAGATTGAGTCCGCTTAGTATTACTCCAGCCCATATACTACATTGGTTCATATACAGGCAATGCTCGGGAACAAACCGTTCATTCACAATCATTGCCCTCTTGTGTCAGCACCATTTACATGAAGAAATCATCCCCTCTATATAGATGTGAATGATGTTTGCACTGTTCAATGTGCTGCTGACAAATGATTTTGTGTGTCGTATAAATGACGGATCAACCGCCAGCTGACCATTTTTTGGACAGTTATTGGGGAGTAGTGTTTGTATGAATGTTCATTCCCAATAATTGTCCCAATAATCTGCAGTTGTAAATGGGCCCATCGTCCTCTTGTCTGGTGGAACACTTGGTGAAGCATTCCTGTTTTATTTTTTTATTTTTTTATTTTTTTCTTAGTGATTGTTGCAGTCATAACAATAAAAGTATACTAGAATCCCTGAAGAGAAATCCTGCCGATAGGCTAACACAATTAAAACATCTACACATAACAAAAATTAAAAATGCATAGACTCCAGATGTTGGGAGTCCAGTCATTCATGTGTCTAAACCACCTGGGTATTTGTCAGACAAAATAGAGAAGGAAATGATATGTAATGGTTTATTTCCAGATAAAAAGTTCCCGCTAAGGATATACAGTAGAGTAGAAAATGACTACTGTCCAATCTTCAGATAGAAGCTGCTAAAGAAAGGAATCTGTTAAGGGCTCATTCACCCTGCATTTTCTGTGCACAAATTCTTCTAAAACTTGTTGTCAATGGAAGTCCATACCACCATGGACTCTCTTGATGCATGGATTTCCAGACTGCATCAAGAAGAAACATGTCCCTTCTGTGAGTGGTTTCTATGCAGTCACTGCTGGAATCCTTAGTAGGTGTCTGCTCAGGAATTAGACCCCCTGAATGAGGGCTAAAGCTGCAGGTGGACACCCCCATTCCACACACACACTTTCAAAATGTAAAACTGCAGCAGAAGGCAGAGAGTCAGGAAATATCCGCTGTGTGAATATGCCCTAAACAATAGAAGGTGCACTGTTCACAATTAGTCACACGGTGTTATGACCATTTAAAGGGTCAATATGTTTTCAAACAACTTTTAATTTGTTATCTAGACATATCAAAAGTTTTGATTGGTGGAGGCCTAAGCGCTGAGACCCCCGCGATCCCTAGAAGGAGATGAGGGAAGCGCTTGTGTATCACTCTTCTGTCCTCACTGCAGGAGATACGCACAATAGGGGCCCATCTCAATTCTGCCCTCGAGAGAATGATATGCCAGTGCTTCTGTCGTCCCGTTCTAGAGATCGATGGGGGAACATATCAAGTGTTTTAGAAGCTCAGTGACCCTTTATTAGGCCTGTTCACACTTACATTGTTAATTTCAGTTTTGAGATCCGGCAGAGGATCTCAAAACTGGAATTAAAAGGATCCGTTTTGATTTTGCACATCAGGATGTATCCGTTCCGTTAGGATGCGGTTGTGTGAAATCAAAACGGAACAAACCGGATTCGTCACTAAATACATTGAAAGTCAATGGGTGACAGATCCAGTGTTTTAGGATTGTAAAAAAACACATCCGTCAACATTGACTTACATTGTGTTTAGTGACGAATCATTTTTTCCACGTTAATATGACCGGAGAGAAAACTGAAGCTTGCAGCGGTTTCGTGTCCAGTCACAGGACTGAATGCTGATGGAACGGAAGACATCCTGATACATCCTGTACGGATCTCTTTCCATTCAGAATGCATGAGGACTAAACAGAACCGCTTTTTCCTGTTTTGAGATCCTCTGCCGGATCTCAATCCTGGAAAACAACAGCGCAAGTGTGTAACAGGTCTTAGATATCAGACACGATCAGTTAAACAGTGGGACATATTAGCCTTTGAAAATGTACCAGAATTCTGGCATGCCTTGCACCATATTTATCAGGGATTTTAGAAATTTTTTCAAAAGTTGGTGTGGCTTATTGGAAAAGGGGCATGACTGTTTTGGTGCAGAATTCTGGTGCAAACTAATTCAACTAGGTATAAACTTAAAATAGACAGTCTAATGGTGTGCCGGATATGTCATCCAGCCTCATTCACTGTTATAAATCAGGTACATCCTTATACTGTCTAATGAAAGTGGTCACAGTCTTTAGCTTCGACAGAGATAGTGTATTTTGAATGTGCGAAAGAAAGACATATTAGAGAGGGTTCAGAGGAGGGCAACCAAAGCAATGGCCTACAGAAGACTATGTAAAAATCTATCTATCTATCTATCTATCTATCTATCTATCTCTCTCATATCTATCTATTTATCCATCCATCTAGCATCTATATATTATCTATCTATCTATCTATCTATCTATCAATAAAGCTTTATTGGCAGGTTTAAAATTATACATTAGTATTGCCAAAGCATGTAGGAAATAGGGGGTTGAGGAATGGGGACACACCCGGGGTCGGTGTATAGGAGTCCGTGGCGTATCAAGACAGGGGGAGGGTGGGGTTGGACACACCCCGGGTCACATTATCGGAGTCCATGGCATATCAGGCTCCTTTCAGTCTGTGTCCTCCTCCATGGAGCTGAAGTCTGGGAGTAGGTCAGAGAGTCTCCTAAAGTGGATGCCCCTAACTGCTGAGTATTTGGGACAGTATATCAGGAAGTGGGCCTCATCCTCCATCGCCTCCAGGTGGCACTGCTGGCACAGTGTGCTTTCTCTAGGCATGTAGCTCTGTCGATGCCGTCCGGATTCGACAGCCAGGCTGTGGGCGCTCAGTCTTTAGCGGCTCAAGATTTTCCGGTCTCTGGGGTTCCCTAGTTCTATCCATTTATCTACTATCTACCTATCTATTCATCCATCTAGAATATATTATCTATCCATCTATCATCTATCCATCTATCTATCTATCTATCTATCTATCTATCTATCTATCTATCTATCTATCTATCTATCTAACTAATTAAATCAAATCAAATAAGCTTTATTGGCAGGACTAAATACATTTTAGCATTGCCAAAGCAAGTGGGAAATAATTGGATAGGGTTGTGGGTTGGGAACATGTCCAGGGTGGGGATAAAGGAGTTCATGGTATTTCAGGCTTCTCTCAGTCTATGGCAGGCAGTAATATATTGTGCTGCTATTGCCGCTGTGTTCTCCACTTCCCCCATCAGTATGGAGAGTCTCTCTTCCTCCTCCATGGAGGTGAAGTCTGGGCAGAGATCAGACAGTCTCCTGAAGTGAGTCTCCCTCACTGCTGAGTATTTGGGGCACCGCAGCAGGAAATGAGCCTCTATCCTCCATGGCCTCCTGGTCGCACTGCTGGCACAGTCTGCTCTCCCTGGGCATGTACCTCTGTCGGTGATGCCCGGATTCAATGAGCAGGGTGTGGGTGCTCAGTCTGTACCGACTCAGGATCTGTCGGTCTCTTGGATTGGAGAGTTTCTCCGGATATGGGGCCAGTTTGTACTCCCTCTGCAGGCTCTTGTATACTGTTAGCTTCTGTGATGTTCGTATGTCGTATAGCTCTTGTGTATCGTCCTCTGGATTTCCCCCTTTGCCAGGCTGTATTGGTTGGTGGCTTGGCCAGGCTGGGTTTGGGTGACTTGTTGCAGGGTGCTTTGTTTTTCTGGGGCTTTTTGGTGTAGCAAGGCTTTGTGATGGTAGGAGCTGGGACTGCTGCTATGCAAATGGGCTCTGAATAATAGCGCCTTCTTCTGGACAGCAAAGTAAAGTGGGAATCTGCCCAGGTCTGCTCGACAGGCGCTGATTGAGGTGCTCCTGTGGACCTGGAGAAAGTGTTTGCAAAGTTCTAGGTGGAATAGTTCTGTTGGCCCAGAGTCCCAATTTTGCCCGGTCTGGGTATATGTCTGGGCCCCAGACTTCGCTGCCATACAGGAGGATTGGGGCGATGATTGTGTCAAGGATTTTAAGCCAGACGTTCACTGGTGCTTTAAGGTGATACAGACGCCTTCTGATGGCATAGAAGGCTTTACTCGCCTTGTCTTTCAGTGTTTCCATGGCTTTCTTAAAACTCTCTGATTGGCTCATTTCTAGGCCCAGGTAGGTGTAGCTGTCGGTTTCTGAAAGTGGACAGTTGTTTAGCAGGAAGGGCGGACGCTGGCTGCTTTCTGATTTCTTTTCTGGAACACCATGATGTTAGTTTAGTTTGGATTGATGGGAAGCGCCCACGTTTTACTGAAATTCTCCAGGTTGGACTGAGGCTGCAGCCCTGTCTGACTCCTCGGCTGTGATGGAATCAAGCTATTCTCCTCCCATTTACCTTCACGCTGCATCTGTTCTCAGTGTAGGAACTTCTGAGGACATCATATGTTTTTCCCCCTATTCTGCTTTCAAGAAGTTTCAGGAATAGGCCCGGGTGCCACACTGAGTCAAAGGCCTTCTTCAAGTCCACAAAGCAGGCATAGATCTTTCCATGCTTTGTATTGTGGACATGACTCTTGATGAAGCTCTGCAGGGTGTAGATGTGGTACGTGGTGCGTGGTTTGGTATGAAGCCTGCTTGGCTTCTGCTGAGGATGTTGTGCTGGGTGAGGAAGCTGAGGATCCTCTTATTCAGGATACTGCTGAGGAATTTTCCCAGGTTGCTGCTGACGCATATCCCTCTTTAGTTGGCTGGGTCATACCTGTCTCCGCCTTTGTGTATGGGGGTGATGATGCCCTGGTTCCAGCTCTAGGGGAAGTAGCCGGCACTCAGCACAACATTGTAGAGTTTTACTAATGCGGCCTGGATACCTGGCGGGCTGTATTTGATCATTTCTGGAAGGATCCCATCTGGGCCGCTGGCTTTCTTACTCTTTATCACTGAGATCCTCTCTGTTATCTCCTGCAGTGTGATCGGTGTGTCTAGAGGGTTTAGGAACCTTCAGCTTTTTCATGATTTCTTTTTGTTCTGGGATTTGGTCCTCCTTCGAGATGGCTTTGTAAAGATCCTTGAAGTACTGGAGCCAGATGTTGCTGTTTTGGATGTGGAGGTTGGTGTTCTTGCTGGTTTTGTCCTTGTGCTTCCATAGTTCCCAGAAGGAATTGTCCTGGAGAGCATCTTGGAGTTGGAGGAGCTTGGTTGAGATGTTGCTTTGCTTTTTCTTTCTGAGGGTATTTTTGTATTGCCTTTGTATGTTGTTTTAGGTTTCCTCAGACTGGGGTTGTTCGGATCTTGGTGTTTCCTATTTGAGGCAAATCTTAGCGCCTTCCTTATATCTTTACACTCCCGGTCAAACCAACTGTTGGGTTGTTGCTTTTTTGGCCTTTTGTTGCATCTTTTGAGGTCAGACATTTCTGCCATGGTGTAAAGTATATTATTAAAGGGGTTCTCTGGGCTTTTAATATTGATGACCTATCCTCAAGATTGGTCATCAATATCAGATCGGCCGGGGTCAGACACCTGGCACCCCCGCCGATCAGCTGTTTGAAGAGGAGGCGCGTGCCATGCCAGCGCTGCCTCCTCTTCACTGTTTACCTTCTCGCCATCACCTCTACAGCGGTGAGCAGGTGTAATTACACCCAAGCCGTCCCATTCATTTCAATAGGACAGAACGCTCCTATACAAGTGTATGGGAACGATCCCTCCCATTGAAATGAATAAGGCGACAGCGAGAAGGTAAATAGTGAAGAGGAGGCAGCGCTGGCACGGCGCACGCCTCCTCTTCAAACAGCTGATCGGCGGAGATGCCGGGTGTCGGACCTCCGCCGATCTGATATTGATGACCTATCCTGAGGTCATTTAAAAAGATGGAGGTAGGCTAAAGAGGCCAGTCTGCTGTGATGTTTGTGCCGGTGGTTTATTTGTGGATTTAATCTATCTATCTATCTATCTATCTATCTATCTATCTATCTATCTATCTATCTATCTATCTATCTATCTTTCTATCTATAAATTGACTGAACTCCACAGCACTTCCAAAATCAAATGTGTGTTTATTCACCAAGTGACAGCGATGTTTCGGTCCTCTCAATGGAACCTTTCTCAAGCAGTGATGACTGCTGATGTCATCACTGGTTGAGAAAGGTTCCATTGAGTGGACTGAAACATCGCTGTCACTTGGTGAATAAACACACGTTTGATTTTGGAAGTGCTGTGGAGTTCAGTCAATTTATATTTATAGTTGGTTTTACTCTTCTTACTGCTGTGCTGCCTGCCTTTTTGCTTTTTTTATTTATCTATTTATCTATCTATCTATCTACTATCTATTATCGATCTATCTATCTATCTATATCTATCTTCTATTATCTATCTATCTATCTATCTATCTCATATCTATCTATCTATCTATCTATCTATCTATCTATCTATCTATCTATCTATCTATCTATCTTCTATAATCTATCTATCTATCTATCTCCTATCTATCTACTGTATCTATCTATCTCCTATTTATCTATCTATGATTTATCTATTTACTAATCTATTTCTGTATCAGAAATAATTGAGATATTATTTGTATTATTATTGTAATCAGATGACATCAGATATAAGCCGATTTTTACCAACACGGATGAATATTCATAGCTACACAACAGATGCGATTATAAGAGACAGGACAGACTAGAGGAGATGGGAACAACGTGTGAGGGTTTACCGCTGTTTGTCACACCTGTTTAACATGCAGCTGTGTACTGATGCTGTTCCGCTTTAAATTTAGAAGACATTTATTTGGTGTGTGAAGGTATTTTTCTAGCAGCAGGCCACTGGGGATTCAATTTGCTTCTAATTTATTCATGGGCTACTGGGAGATCTGTTTCACCAACATGATAAGAAGATCTGCTACAGACATTTTATTGACTATCTATAGTAGATTTTTATAGTTTATGGTCGAGGGCAGCTGCAGATATTTTGTTTCCTGCTTGGGTGGATAAGAAACTAGAATTATTCCCTTTTAAATTGTTCTTACACTGTTTTCTCTTCTACAATCTGTATAAAATAAAGGAGCACATTTACAGTGAATCAGTAACCGTCCCCAGTGAATTGGCTGCAGTACTGACCATTTCATACCCTTGTCTACTGTATGACTGGACTGACTTCACATGGGCTTCCTAACAGTACGTTAGAAAATGTTGCATGGTTTTTTATAGGTTTTATGCTCCTCTGCGCAAACTGGACCACACAACATGAGGAAAATGTCTAAAGAATGATGGCCAGGTTCCTTATATACAGTATATGGTGCTGCGGGAGGTAGCTTCATGTGACAAATCACTTACATTACTGAGCATACTGCTATTGGGTAGCGCTGCATAATTTGTACTATGATACTACAGCAGCTTGTATGTATGGTATTTTTAGTATACTTTTAACCCTTCATTTTAACAAAAAAACACAATTGATACTAAAAAGCTCTACAGACAGCCGGGCTCTATTTGGAATATTAGTGGGAAACCGAGTTCCGAGACCCTCAAGAGCAGTCAGTTCATTTCTTTCTCTGTGAGGCAAAATTAGTCTCAGTGGCCCACGAGGGCCTTATTTGGGCCTTTTATGTATCTTTCATTTTTTCCCCTCTTTAACCACAGTACTGTATGTCAGGAGATCTGCTGCCCATCCTAGCTGGATGACAACCTCTGTGGATGCTGTAGTGATGGTCAATAGTTTATCACGCAGCTGAAAGAAGAAGCTTTATATTATCAAAGACATTTTGAACATTTGTAGGATTCAGAAGAACGCTGCAGTTAGCTAAAGAAACACCTCTTCGCTGTAGGGTTCCAAACAACACCTCTGTAAACTAAGAGGAACAGCCATTTTGTTCTTATTTTTATTATAGGGAATAAGCAAAAAAGTAGTTACTAATCATCTGTGTCGGTTTTCATACTGATCCAAGCGGTTAATTAATTAGCAGTCTGCCAGTAAATCATGTCCGCTGAGGAGAAATTGCGGCTTCTGCTAGATTCAAGCATTTAATTAGATTCTATAGATTTTCTTTAAATTCACAGATACACTGCTATATGTCCTCAGAAGCATTTTCATCTTCGGGGTATAATAATATATACAAGACCTATAGATAAATATAACAGTTTAATACAAGGTGAAAGGAATCACTATGAATAATAAAAACCAGAGGAAACTGCCCAAATCCTGACATACAGTGCATGGTATTAAAGTATCTGTCGCGACCAGGCACTTGGACCACAACATAAGTACTGCACTAGGTAATTTTCTTCAAACCATAGACAATAGCAAGCCAACAAGATGTCTTGTGTCAAGGAATTGCCCTGGGATGATGCTGCACTCACTTTTTATACCCTTGCCCCTTCCAATTCATCCTTATGAAACCAATCCAGTTTTAACCAGTTACTTTTGGATCCTTCTTAACAAAGCAATCAGCATTGTGCAGAATCCAAAATTCTAAATGATGACATTAACCCCTTAGTGACCACCCATACGTGTTTTTACGGCACTAAGGGGCCTTGGGCTGGAGCGCCGCCTTTTTACGGCGGTACTTTAGCCTAAGCTAGCGCTACAAAGAAGCAGCTACCAAAGGTAGCTGAGGGCTGGGGCAGTGATCAGAGACAGTGACAAGCAGTCTCTGATCACCGAAAGTCTCCGGTGCAAGGATTAGGTCCGCCAGCTTCCCCATAAAAAAGCTGGATCCCGATCCTCACCCCACACCCCAGTACCTCAACAAAGATGGCAGTGCATGCGCAAACTATATGCCAGCCGCCGCCGCCCCGGAATAGTTCTCTCTCCTCAGAAGAGGAGAGAGGTGTCCGTAATTAGGCGTCCGTCAATAGGCCGTCAGTTACTTTCATTAGAGACCCTGTGTCCATCTGTTACTGACGGTCAGAGGCCATCTGTTGCTGTCCGTCTGTCACTGGCGGTCAGAGGCCATCTGTCACTGTCCATCTGTTAGTCGGTCAGTGGGCATCTGTTAGGGTCTGTCCATAATTGTCAGTCAATGGATGCACTGCTACTGATGCTAGCGAACATTTACTTTGAATTTTTAGGGTGGGATATATAATTTTTTGTTTCTGAGCTTTTTAGTAAAAAGAACGGCTCTGAGATTATACAGTGCGGAGCAGGCATATGAATTTCTATACTCGACACCGACACCGCTTCAGAGGCAGAAATATTTTCCAATAGCAGGGACCAGCTTTGCTTCCATCTCCAGACCACATAGCCCTATGGTGGTAGAAGTCGCCACCTCATCGCATTCATTCCTGCTTCATTTTCCCCCAAGTACCCCAATTTTTATCTACTCCCCAAATTAATGTGGATGTCACCAATTTTGCCCCTTATTATTTTTTTTATTTATTTGTTTATTTGTGGACAATAAAGTCCTGGAATTAATTGTGCAGCAAACTAATCTGTACGCCACACAATTTGCTATACAAAAGCCCACGTCTTTTTGGGGCTTACCCTGGACATGGGCATTGTAAAAAAGCCATCTGTCCGATCCTATTGGGCTGCGAGTACTGTCCACTCAACCCCTGTGTTTGCAGCAGTTATGTCCCAAAACCGCTATGAAGCCCTAATGCGGTTTATGCATTTTTTGGACAATGCCCAAGTCTTCCCCAGAACTGACCCAGCCTACGACCGCCTAAATAAATTGAGACCCCTTATTTCCCTCCTTATATACCCCTGATAAAAATCTATCCGTCGCTGAATCCCTTTTTAGATTTAAAGGCCGCCTTTCCTTCCGTCAGTTTATTCCCTTCAGGCGTTCCAGATATGGGGTAAAATTATATAAGATGTGTGAGAGCACAACTGGCTACACCTGCGGTCTGTCTATACAGTCAGGTCCATAAATATTGGGACATCGACACAATTGTAACATTTTTGGCTCTATGCACCACCAAAATGGATTTGAAATTAAACAAACAATATGTGCTTTAACTACAGACTGTCCGCTTTAATTTTAGGGTATTTACATCCAAATCAGGTGAACGGTGTAGAAATTACAACAGTTTGCATATGTGCCTCCCACTTGTTACGGAACCAAAAGTAATGGGACAACTCGCTTCTCAGCTGTTCCATGGCCAGGGGTGTGTTATTCCCTCATTATCGCAATTACAATGAGCAGATAAAAGGTTCAGAGTTCATTTCAAGTGTGCTATTTGCATTTGGAATCTGTTGCTGTCAATCTCAAAATGAGATCCAAAGAGCTGTCACTATCAGTGAAGCAAACCATCATTATGGTGAAAAAACAAAACAAACCCATCAGAGAGATAGCAAAAACATTAGGCATGGCCAAAACAACTTTTTGGAACATTCTTAAAAAGAAGGAACGCACCGGTGAGCTCAGCAACACCAAAAGACCCGGAAGACCGTGGAAAACAACTGTGGTGGGTGACCAAAGAATTCTTTCCCTGGTGAAGAAAACACCCTTCACAACAGTTCGCCAGATCAAGAACACTCTCCAGAAGGTAGGTGTATGTGTGTCAGAGTCAACAATAAATAGAAGACTTCACCAGAGTGAATACAGAGGGTTCACCACAAGATGTAAACCATTGGTGAGCCTCAAAAACAGGAAGGCCAGATTAAAGTTTGCCAAATGACATCTAAAAAAGCCTTCACAGTTCTGGAACAACATCCTATGGACAGATGAGACCAAGATCAACTTGTACCAGAGTGATGGGAAGAGAAGAGTATGGAGAAGGAAAGGAACTGCTCATGATCCTAAGCATACCACCTCATCAGTGAAGCATGGTGGTGGTAGTATCATGGCGTGGGCATGTATGGCTGCCAATGGAACTGGTTCTCTTGTATTTATTGATGATGTGACTGCTGACAAAAGCAGCAGGATGAATTCTGAAGTGTTTCGGGAAATAGTATCTGCTCATATTCAGCCAACTGCTTCAGAACTCATTGGACGGCGCTTCACAGTACAGATGGACAATGACCAAAAGCATACTGCAAAAGCAACCAAAGAGTTTTTTAAGGGAAAGAAGTGGAATGTTATGCAATGGCCAAGTCAATCACCTGACCTGAATCCGATTGAGCATGCATTTCACTTCCTGAAGACAAAACTGAAGGGAAAATGCCCCAAGAACAAGCAGGAACTGAAGACAGTTGCAGTAGAGGCCTGGCAGAGCATCACCAGGGATGAAACCCAGCGTCGTTCCAGACTTCATGCTGTAATTGACTGCAAAGGATTTGCAACCAAGTATTAAAAAGTGAAAGTTTGATTTATGATTATTATTCTGTCCCGTTATTTTTGGTTCCTTAACAAGTGGGAGGCACATATGCAAACTGTTGTAATTCCTACACCGTTCACCTGATTTGGATGTAAATACCCTCAAATTAAAGCTGACAGTCTGCAGATAAAGCACATCTTGTTCGTTTAATTTCAAATCCATTGTGGTGGTGTATAGAGCCAAAAATTTTAGAATTGTGTCGATGTCCCAATATTTATGGACCAGGTTCAATTACTAAATATGCCTTGCCACTTTTTAGCAAAAAAGAAAAAAGTTACACTCGCAGGGTAGCTGGTATAGATTTAGGGTCTAATGTACACCACATACTGCCCTCTCCCTGCCCCACTCTGCCCACTTTTTGGAAAAGTAATAAATGGAACTGAAAACCTTCCAAAGATGCCAATGTGCTAAAATTGGCAACTTTTTGTCAGCTGTTTTCTTCCATACACGCCTTTTTACATCGGTGTGTATGCAGCAATTTTTTGGACGTGTATTAATTTTTTATGTCTGTTTTGTATCCATTTTAAATGTCTATTAAACATGGATGCATTTTATTGAGTTTTTGTAAAAACAACAACAACCTGCAGTACCCTCGTATACTGTAACTCCCGTAGTGCCCCAGTGTAAATAATGCAGACCTTTCTGCCCCCAGTCGTTATAATGGTCCCCAGTATAGATAATGGCCCCACTAATGAACACCACCTGACCACAGGCGTCATCGTATTGCATGGGCCAGGGAGCATTTATGCTGGATGAGGAACCAGTGGTCGTCACTGCTGTTCACTGATGAAAGTTGATTCATGCTGAGCAGAAATGAGGGCCGCCAACAATGTTGGAGACATCAAGTAGAGCACTATGCATCAGCCACTGTTGGCCTTTGGTGGTGGTGTACAATGTGGGCAGGTGTGTCTAGTCAATACAGAACTGCCGTACACTTTGTGAATGCTACAGTGACAAGCCCGTACTACTTGAATAACATCATTAAAGGGGTTATCCCATCATAATGATCACTGTTAAATCTGTTAATGATTTGACAGTGATCATTTTTGTAAATATACTTTATTAACAAATTCCCACCGATTAGGATAAAATTTATCCCCACTTACCTTATTGTTGTGACTCGGTCTCCCCTGGTTACGACCACCGCTCTTCTGCAAAATCCCGATGGTCGCGCTTGCCCAGAAGACTCCTTCTTTTCTCCCGGCCGGGCCACTCGCTGTCCTGAACGCGCACGATGCCGCGCATGCGCGACGGTGACTTCTTCCCGGCCAGAATAGTACAGAGCTGCGAACGCGCACTCCGGCTCTGTACTATACTGGCCAGAAATAAGTCACATTGCACATGCGTGGCAGCGTGCGCGTTCAGTCCAGTGCGCGGACCGGCCGGGAGAAGACTTCAATCAAGATGAAGCCCGCCCCCAGCCAGAATCCAGGAAGTGAACGTGCGGTGGCAGCAGGTAAGTATAAAAACGCAAAGTGGGATAACCCCTTTAAGGCAGTCATTGTGCCTCTGCATGAACAACACAGGCCTAATTTCATCTTCATGGATGACAATGAGCCAGCTCATCGGTTGCATCATTAAGGAGCGGCTGCTGGAGACTAGGGTACCTCAAATGGAGTCACCTTCACTTTCCCCAGAAATTAATCCCATTAAAAACCTATGGGATAAGCTGAGTCACTGTGTAGAGGCTTGTAACTCTGTACCCCAGAACCTCAATGACCTGAGGTCTGCCCTTCAAGAAGACTGATATGCCGTGCCTCAGCAGATAATAAGTCGACTTGTGAACAGCATAAGACGTCGTTGTCAAGCATGCTGCAGTATTTTCTCTGGCCAAATACCGTAAAAGGGACGGAACGGAAGACATCCTGATGCAACCTGAACAGATTGCTTTCCATTCAGGATGCATTAGGATAAAACTGATCAGTTTTTTTCTGGTATTGAGCCCCTAGGACGGAACTCAATACCGGAAAACTTTAATGCTAGTGTGAAGGTACCCTTAAATGCCCTACTTTCATGATATATAATAACTGTAGCATGAACTTTTTACATTTTCCATCAATTTCACAGAAATCCAAATATCCTTAACTTTGTGCTTAGTGTATATATAATGGTGCCAGTTTTCCCCCATATTTATTTATTGCCTCTGCCTTCCCCCCGCTAGTGCCAACATTAAAAAATAATAATAGTAATAAAATACTCACCTCATCCACTTGCATGCGATGGGACACTTGCAGCCCAGCGTTACATATGTGACATCATGACTCTGGGAATTCAGATCCCACTTTCTCCAGTGTGGAATGAGTGTTCTCTTGTTCTCAAGTGGATGAGGTGAGTATTTTTTTTCAATTTATTTTAACCTCTGAAACACCCTTTTTTGACATAGTGTAGCCGTTTTTAGCAGCCAATAGAGGGGTACATACTTGTCTCAAGCATGTACCCCTCTATTGGCCCATTGATTTCAATGGGGTCTGTCTGGCTTTGGAAACCGACAAAAATATGATATGTTCTATTTTTTGATGCCCACTTTCACTGGCTGTTAAAAAATGGCACCCTCAATTGGTTGTAAAAATGGCCCTGTCATGGCTGTTACACGGCTATCATTTCTGTTTGTGTGCATGAGGCCTAGCTGTCTCCCATGGACTTTAGGCTCTTGAAATATCTGTACAGCTCCTAAAGTGTTTTAGCAGGGTTTTATTCATTTTTTTTTTTTTTATATTACATAATGCATTGTATTAATATCAAATTGGCCTGGTAATAGCAGTAAGTAGAAAGGAGAAATGAAAATATTCTCCTAGTACCCTCAGGAGAATCTAGCTCCCTTTTTGTATTCTGCACCTTGTTTTTTGTATTTTTTTGCTTTACATCTATGGTTCGGTTTAGGCTGGGTTCACACAATACATATTTGTTGCAGAATTTCAGTGTGGACTCCTAAATATGAAAACAGAGGCATACATTAGTTCAGTAGTGCTCCATACACTTCTGTGGGTGCCATATTACGGTTCTATACAGATATCTAATAGTCATATACTTGAGACCTTACTTGTAACGGAAATAATATAAGTAACAGATGTATATTTAAAGTTAGTCAAATTCTAATAATTCACTAAGATAATGACTCCAAACTCTCTTCTCACCCTAAACTGCCTCAGTTACCCCATTTACGTTCCCAAATGCTGTGATATATATGACAGACAGTTCTCCAAATTGAATGTTGTGACTGCTTCTTTGCGAGTTTTCATGGAGCTGTGTGACAGATGCTCTCATCAAATAATGCAAAGTAATGTTGCTTTTGTTTTCAAGGCATCAGAAAACAAAGCTGAATACAGTCACATAATTATTTTAATTTCCCTCATGGTTATAAGATTAATGAAAGTGTGGATCAAGTTTTTGCTATATACGCACTTGTCCTTTCACTCTTGGATGTTTTTGTGCTGGAATGTGTTGTCCTTCTGCTGTGAAACCAGGTCCTGTGACACAGAGCTATTGCTCTAGATTTAAGCCTCATTCACACGTCCATGTCCGTGCTTAAATCCGTGAAAACATGGTCAGTGATGCCTCTGTGAAGATGCATGTGATGGGTCCATGTTGAGTCCATGTGTCCATTTTTTGCTGTCTCCATGGACAACACAAGTATCTTTGGATTTTAGACTGCGTTCATGTATTTAGTCAGTTACAGTACTTCCATCAGTTATTGTGAGCCAAAATCAGTTACAGGTCAAAAACACAGAACAGGAGGAAATTTTTCCATTATACCTTGTCTCTGAGTAGGCTCTACTGCTGGCTTTGATTTACCATTAGGGCTTGTTCACACGACCGTGTGAAGCCCGTGCTGTGCACCGCAAATTGCAGCCCGCAATGCACAGGCACCGACCGTGGCCCATCCACATGGGGATCTGAATGGGTCCGCGATCTGTCCGTTCCGCAAAAAAGATAGAGCAAGTTCTATCTTTTTGCGGTGCGGAGGCACGGAATGGAACCCCAGGAAGCACTCTTTAGTGCTTCCGTAGTGTTCCGTTCCATGCTTCTGTTCTGCACCGTTCCGCATCTCCGGATTTGCAGACCCATTGAAGTGAATGGGTCTGCACCCGTGATGCGGAATGCACACGGAACGGTGCCCGTGTATTGCGGATCTGCAAATGCGGTCCGCAATACGGCAACGGGCAGCACACGTTCGCGTGAATGAGCCCTAACTGTTGGAAATAACTGATCAAATACCTGAAGTGTGAACTGGGCCTTAGTTGTGTTTATCCTTGATTTTCTACTGGATGGGTGGAGAAGCAACATGTGCTATGGTCTGTTTGCCAACTAAGCACACTCATAGAAGTCTACGAGTCCATGAAAAGCACGGACAGAATGTGGATTCCATGCGTGCTCTGTCCGTCTTCCACTGATGGAGAAAAAGCACTGAGACACCTTCTGAAATTGCACCTTTGCAGGTACTAAGATGCAGCACAGTAGAAGGGACACTGATGACTGAATAAGCCCAAGCTGTAAGGCTTCCTTTATTCCCCCCACCACTATTTTTAGAGTCTTTTAAAAGATGTCTCTATTCTTATGCATTTTTACAAGTGTTTTTGGGGTGTTTTTTTTTATATATATAACGTTGTTAAGCATAGCATTGCCATAGCATTGAAATAAGTGTCTGAGGACTTGCATTCATTCGTTCACAGGAACATGAGTTTGACCACTGGTCTTGGATGATATGGATTTAACAACGTCTGTGTGTATCATGCATTATAAATCAGCCATCCTTTCCCCCTCGTTACAGCTGGATCATTGAGTTGGATGGTGCACAATGTGTACAGATAAATATATACAGTTGTTTATACATTGTCACTTTCTGGTGGGTGTGATGAGAATTTGCAATTTGCTAATGTAAGTCATGCGTCATAAAATTGGAGGGGGATGCAAAAGAGACAAAAATAGAGCGGAGAACAGAGTATAGCATATTGTGGGAGAGGGATGTGATCATAGGGAGCCAGAGGAAGAAATGGTGAGACAATACAAGGCATCTTGCCACAAGGCATGAAGGGATGCCCTCTATGTCTCGTCTTCAATAAGGAAGCGGTTGAACTATATTCTGTATCATAGAACAGCAATTAACCTCTTCCCAGAGGAAGGATTATGTGATTGACTGTACAGTATGTAAATGAATGTAAGCTATACGTTACAGGGCACAGATAGAGACGGACTGAGTGATGTTTCCTACAGCCGTAGTGGCAGGCGGTGATATTGTACATGACAGAAGTAATGCCGTGCACTTTGGAAAATTATACTGTGCTGGGAACTGGCACAAATGGGACAGGTCACCCTTTGAAGGGTTAAACAATACTGTGACAGGACATTGCAGACAATAGCGCTAAGTCATTATTTGAATGGCTTTCGAGAAATAGCAGTTCTGTTTAGCGTTGTAAGAAACTGTCAGCTTAGGGCTTCAGTGATGATCTGTGTGACTTGTCTTCTGGAAGGTTGGTGAAATAAGAATCAAGTTTTGTGCCGTTCCATGAAAATATTATATTCTGCAAACTGTTAAGCCAGCGACTGCGTATTGTTATACATAAGATAATGTCACTAACTTGGTGGAACAACCAAGACCCTGTCCTCATTTGGCTACTAAAGATTTCTTGTGTGTTAAAATAAACCCAGCAATTACAACAAACTACAGGTGAAACTCGAAAAATAGAATATTGTGCAAAAGTTCATTTATTTCAGTAATGCAACTTAAAATTAGAATATTGTGAAAAGGTTCAGTATTCTAGGCTCAAAGTGTCACACTCTAGTCAGGTAATTAATCCTTACCCCCTGAGCAAAGGGTACCTGAGATTGTGACTTTGGGGTTTAATAAGCTGTAAGCCATAATCATCCAAATTATAACAAATAAAGGCTTGAAATATCTCGCTTTGCATGTAATGAGTCTATCTCATATATTAGTTTCACCTTTTAAGTTGCATTACTGAAATATATGAACTTTGCACAATATTCTAATTTTTCGAGTTTCACCTGTATAATGGTTTGGAGGGCACTCAGCTAGCCGGTGCTGTTTAGAGTCAACAAGTGTGTAATTATATACAAAATAGTTTATTCAGAAACATTATAAGTATTACATGAATTACGTATATGAATGGGAATAAAAATAGTGATTGTATAGTTGGTTACCCTATTTAATCTATATACCCCTGGTGGAATGGTTACTGAAACCAACTACACAGTCACCACAATATCTAGGACATCATTAATAATTCATAAAAACACAATTAGTAAACAATTATAAAGGAAAATGAAAAAATATGAATAGAATTAAGGGTCCATAGTTGATCAAAAAATGGAAGTGAAGATAAAAAATTAAATAAAAATGTAAATTTTTTTAAATTAAAAATATGATGTTATTCCATAGCAATGTCCCAATAGATGTTTGGCCCACTGGCATAGAGGGTAGTAATATATAGAGGCCTGCTCTCCTTGCACTCACTAGAAGCCTTTTGGCACCAGGAGAGGTATAGAGTGGACTCTCATTGCATTCATTGGAAGCTGTCTGGCACCAGGAGAGGTATAGAGTGGGCTCAGCATGCATGTTGGTACCTGCATCCCCTAAATTTAATGGGGGCCATTTTGGCACCAAAAATGATAAAAAGCAGACTGGACCCGGCATGCATGTGGAACCTGCACTCCCTGAATTTTATGGTGGCCGTTATGGCACATAACAGGTAGCATTTAGTGTTCCCGTCTTACAGAGATCGCCTTGACGTGTGGCAGATGGGCCCAAATAATTTTGTACAAAATGTAGCATTAGCACAACAATATTTTCTATTACTATGGCATTATTGTACTTTATCTGTGTTTGCAGAGTGCTGTTGCATTGTGTTTTTTTCTTTGTGTTTCTAGCCATGGCGGCGTGCACCTGCGCATTGGGATGTGCTGACTGACCCCCTTTTTCTTTGCAGTAATATATAGATACCCAATTCAGCGTGTAAATATTACTCCTTGTACTTATACAGTTGCGCTAATATATATTTATAATTATATTGATAAATGCTGTATTGGAAATCAATGGTGTCCTTTTTAACAGCAGAAAATGATTAGTATGAGGAGTATCCTTTTTGTATGGCAGAGAATAATTAGTATCCTTTTTGTATAGCAGCTACTGAATTATTATATATGCAAATAGCGACTATCCACAATCAATAAATAAATCTCTTGCTGTTATCACTCTGTAGCAAATAAACAGTACCTTACCAATCCTTCATGTTAGAGAGAGCCTCTATATCCGAATGGAAGTTGTATTGTAGCGATCGCTGTTTTTCGCCGACTCCGCTGACCTGCGTACCACGTGGTCGGGAGCTCCACTGTTATTTTGTTGCAGAGGGTCGATGTACCGTAGGTAATAGATGTAGGTCACTCCTGGCGGACTTATAGTTCACTGCTAGTTACTTGTATACCATTAGTAGTTACTAGCAGTGAACTATAAGAGACTACAATCGATTATAACCTCCAATACTGACGAGACGGACTGTTTTCCTTCAATCATTTGGGTCCGCCAGGAGTGACCTACATCTATTACCTACATCAACCCTCTGCAACAAAATAACAGTGCAGCTCCCGACCACGTGGGACACCACGTGGTACGCAGGTCAGCGGAGTCGGCGAAAAACAGCGATCGCTACAATACAACTTTCATTCGGATATAGAGGCTGTCTCTAACATGAAGGATTGGTAAGGTACTGTTTATTTGCTACAGAGTGATAACAGCAAGAGATTTATTTATTGATTGTGGATAGTCGCTATTTGCATATATAATAATTCAGTAGCTGCTATACAAAAAGGATACTAATTATTCTCTGCCATACAAAAAGGATACTCCTCATACTAATCATTTTCGGCCGTTAAAATGGACACCGTTGATTTCCATTACAGCATTTATGAATATAATTATAAATATACATTAGCGCAACTGTATAAGCACAAGGAGTAATATATACACGCTGAATTGGATATCTATATATTACTGCAAAGAAAAATGGGGTCAGTCAGCACATCCCAATGCGCAGGTGCACGCCGCTATGGCTAGAAACACAAAGAAACAAACACAATGCAACAGCACTCTGCAAACACAAATAAAGTACAATAATGCCATAGTTATAGAAAATATTCTATTGCTAATGCTATGCTTATTTTGTAAATTTGAAATTCTTGGAAAATACATTTTGTACAAAATTATTTGGGCCCATCTGCCACACGTCAAGGCGATCTCTGTAAGACGGGAACACTAAATGCTACCTGTTATGTGCCATAACGACCACCATAAAATTCAGGGAGTGCAGGTTCCACATGCATGCTGGGTCCACTCGGATTTTTATCATTTTTGGTGCCAAAATGGCCCCCATTAAATTTAGGGGATGCAGGTACCAACATGCATGCTGAGCTCACTCTATACCTCTCCTGGTGCCAGACAGCTTCCAATGAATGCAATGAGAGTCCATTCTATACCTTTCCTGGTGCCAAAAGGCTTCTAGTGAGTGCAGGGAGAGCAGGCCTCTATATATTACTACCCTCTATGCCAGTGGGCCAAACATCTATTGGGACATTGCTATGAAATAACATCATATTTTTATTTTTTATTTTTATTCATTTTTATCTTCACTTCCACTTTTTATACTGATCAACTATGGACACTTAATTCTATCAACTATGGACACTTAATTCTATTCAGATATTTTTTTTTACCTTTATTAATGTTTACTAATTGCGTTATTATGAATTATTAATAATGTCCTAGATATTGTGGTGACTGTGCAGTTGGTTTCAGTAACCATTCCACCAGGGGTATATAGATCAAATAGGGTAACCAACTATACAATCACTATTTTTATTCCCATTCATATACGTAATTCATGTAATACTTGTAAATTCATATACGTAATTCATGTAATATGTTTCTGAATAAGCTATTTTGTATATAATACACACTTGTTGACTCTAAACAGCACCGGCTAGCTGAGTGCCCTCCAAACCATTATACTATCCTTTTCAGTTTTACCGACAGTGGGTGTGTTGTGGAGTGCACCTAACCATAGTCCTTCAGGTTGGTTGAGCCACTATAATTACACTATTACCAATTACATTACACTTTTAGATTACTTGACCTTTTCTACTAGATGGAATGGCGCAATATTCCATACTCATTGCTAATGAAGGGCTACGCGTGGGTCCGGTGCCAGAAAAGATGGTACAAATGTCTCGACACAGATTCACTGATGATGCAGCAGGAAATGGATGCACAGGAAGACTGTATCAATGCAGGGTATTCTGTACTCAATAGACCACATACAATAGGAACAACAGCCACAGACACTCAGTCTTTCATGATTGCACTATACAAGTTCATTACAAGTAGGTTACACAAAACATACAGTAGACATACACATAAACGGTAATTAGATATGCTATGTTAAATAGACCCGGAAAAAGTAAGTAAAAACCCACTCAGTGTACATAGATACACCAAACAACGAGAATGAACTAAGATTAGATGGGTATATCATCAAAAATAAATCCTTTATCGAATAAATAACATATATATATAGACAAGAACGTGAGACAACAGATAAAAAATGGCTACATCTGAGGAGGCATATCAGCACAAGTGAAACATAAAGGGGAGGGATGGAGTACAAGAACGGAGGTAGAGAAAGAGAGTACAATGCCTCACTAAATTCTGCATGTACTTCTGTAACCACAATTACTCAGTGTATGGGGGCAAAAAAAAAAAAAAAGGTGCAAGTGCAAATGATAAAACACCACATCAATAAATGGTTACAGACTAGTCTGTAACCATTTATTGATGTGGTGTTTTATCATAGTGATATGATATTAATTTGACAGTCCAGGCCTCACACAGACCTCATTTTCCTGATTTACTTTTCCTCAGTCCTTGGAGGAGAGTTCTTGCCTCAAGGCCTTCTGGAGGATTCACTCAACCTGCTGACAGCTTCCTTCAGTAGCTGGCAGCAAATAGGGCTCTCATCTCCTCAGTCCACTCACTTCCAGGCTCCTCAGTCCACATTGGACTGCTCAAAGGCTATGCCCCTGGCAGTAGCACCAGCCCTTTTTTAGTAATTTAGCACTACCCCATGGGAGTAGAGATGCGTCCCTTATGCTTTTATATGATCACGTTACACCTCAATAAATGCTGATATTGATATAATGTATAGTAAAGGGTAAATTGCCTCATATGTGATTTCTGCAGCATTATCTTCACAGAGCTAATTGGAAATATCTTGTCATGATGAAAATCCAGCGGCTGGTACATATCTGTAGTTAAATATCAAACAAGTCATTATTTATTGACTGAAGACTAGAGTTGAGCGAACACCTAGATGTTCGGGGAGTTCGGCCGAACTTTAAAAAAAAGTTCAGGTTCGGGGCCCGAACTTGATCCGAACTTGGACCCGAACCCCATTGAAGTCAATGGGGACCCGAACTTCACTTTATTATTTTCCGTTATAACATGGTTATAACGGAAAATAATAGTATTAGCTTTTTCAGATCTGAATTTTTATGATCGTGAAAACTCAGATCCGACAGTATATTCTAACACAGAGGCGTTCCCATGGTGATGGGGACGCTTCACGTTAGAATATACTAAGAACTGTGTACATAACTGCCCCCTGCTGCCTGGTAGCACCCGATCTCTTACAGGGGGCTCAGATCCGCACCTGAGGGGTTAATTGTCCGGATCTCAGCCCCCTGTAAGAGATCAGGTGCTGCCAGGCAGCAGGGGCCAGACCCCCCTCCCTCCCCAGTATTAAAATCCTTGGTGGTCAGTGCGCCCCCCCTCCCTCCCTCCCCAGTATTAAAATCATTGGGGGCCAGTGCAGCCCCTTACCCCTATTAAAATCATTGGTGTCCAGTGCGGCCTCCCCCCCCCACCCCTAATTAAAAATATTGGTGCCAGGTTAACAAACCCCCCCATCATTGCGGCAGTTCCGATCGGAGTCCCAGTTGAATCGCTGGGGCTCCGATCGGTTACCATGGCAGCCAGGACGCTACCGCAGTCCTGGCTGCCATGGTTACTTAGCACTTTTAGCAGCATTATACTTACGTGCGCTGTCTGTGGCTGGCTGGGCGCTCCTCCTACTGGTAAGTGACAGTTCTGTGCTATGAGCAATGCGCCGCACAGACCTTGGGGGGGAAGTTGTTAACCAATGATTTTAATTAGGGGGGGAGAGGGGAGGCCGCACTCGACACCAATGATTTTAATAGGGGGTGGGTGGGCCGCACTGGCCACCAATGATTTTAATACTGGGGAGGGAGGGAAGGGGGGTCGCACTGGCCACCAATGATTTTAATACTGGGGAGGGAGGGGGGTCTGGCCCCTGCTGCCTGGCAGCACCCGATCTCTTACAGGGGGCTGTGATCCGCACAATTAACCCCTCAGGTGCCGCACCTAAGGGGTTAATTGTGTGGATCACAGCCCCCTGTAAGAGATCGGGTGCTGCAAGGCAGCAGGAGGCCGTTAGGTCCACAGTTCTCAGTATATTATAACTTGAAGTGTCGCCATCACTATGGGAACGCCTCTGTGTTAGAATATACTGTCGGATCTGAGTTTTCACGATCTAACTCAAATCCGATGGTATATTCTAACATAGATGCGTTCCCATGGTGATGGGGACGCCTCAAGTTAAAATATACCATCGGATTGGAGGAAACTCCGATCCGGTGGTATATTAATATTACCCGAACACCGAACCCGAACTTTTACTGAAATGTTCGGGTTCGGGTGCCGAACACCATAAAGTTCAGTACGGACCCGAACGTTACAGTTCGGGTTCTCTCAACCCTACTGAAGACTAAACAGTACGAGATCAGTGGGGAGGTGGGCACAGTGTCATTATATTCCCAATATACACATAAAATGTGATTCTCCTAGCCTCAGGGATTTCCTGATGGTTTAGGGAATCATTAGGTTTTTCCTATACATTGGATTTTTATTTTGTTTAAACAACATGAATCAGCAGCGGGATTTCTAGTATGATGCAAATTAGAAAATATGCACATGCATGAAATACGACACAAAATTTTCACCAATAAAAAAGATGTAGGAGACATGATGTATCAACATTAGCATTGTACCAATAGCAAAAAGAAAAACGTATTAAAAAAGACAGAGAAGCACCTATACAATTTTATTTTTGCCATGTTGCTAACTTACCCAAATATATAACACCAGAATTAGGCAAAAAGTGGTTTTTATTTACTTATAAACATAATTCTTGTACAATACACATCGATAAACACATGAAAGGAGCAGTGAACATTCTTCTTCTGGGACTCCCTACTGCCCAGTACTCCCTACTTTCTCTGCCTAATTTAGCACATATCTACTAACCTGATCTTAAGCACCATATCTATGGTAAGGAAAGTTGAGGTCATTAGATTCTCTTTAAATTTTAGGACTTTGAAATAGAAATGCAAGCACTTTCGCCGTCTTGCAAATGTCTTATACTGTATAAGGGCTCATTCAGACGGCCGTAGGTGGGCCGTTCCGTGCATTGGGTACGGCAATTTGCGGTCCAAGATGCACGGACAACCTCCGTACGGCCGCCGGGATGAATCCAAACCCATTCAACTTGAATGGGTCTGCATTCGTCCGTTCCGCAAAAAGATAGAGGAAGTTCTATCTTTTTGCAGAACGGAAGTATGGAACAGAACCCCACGGTAAGCACTCTGTAGTGCTAATGTAGGGTTCCGTTCCGTGATTCCGTTCCGCATCTCCGCATTTGCAGACCCATAGAAGTGAATGGGTCCGCATCCGTGATGCAGAATGCACATGGAACGGTGCCCTTGTATTGTGGATCCGCAAATGTGGCCCGCTATACGGCAACAGAGGGGCAACAGTCGTGTGAACGAGCCCTAACACAGATGCCAAAGGTTGAAGCAATGACAATCATCTGAAACTTGTAATTATTCACAGTTTGACACACAATCATCAGATCTGTTCACATATGGAATTTTTTTTAGCAATGTTTGCTGCATTTTGTCTAAAAATGACAGTATATTATTTTCCATGTGGGAGGGGGCGGTTTTGTAAAAGTTATATATTTATATACAGTATATTATTGGCATTAGACGCACATCACAGTTTCAGCACTTTTTTTGCTACAAAATAGCAGCAAAACTATGACATTAGGTTGGCTTTATATTTGTCTTTTATTTAAAATTCATAGCACCAACAACTAGTTCAGGCTGGAACCAAAGATGTTTGATTTTTCACCAAATTTTTGCCACAAATTCAGTGGCCAGATGTTACTTGTCAATTATCAAAACTGTGAAACATAAAATATGATTCAATGTAGCCGAACCTAAAAAAATTCAGTTTGGGTATGAATCGCTTCTACCCAACTGAGAGAGTGTAAGAATTAATCCCCCATATGAGCGGAGCATTACCCGGCACACGGCTAATTACCACATTGTGTTACCGCAGTGAATCTGCATGTGTCTTTCAGGTGAGGTTTTCATGTGGTATAAGACACCTCACACGTACTAGGTGTTCTTGCACTCTCAGTAAGGCCTCCTGCACACGACCGTTGTGTGCACCCGTGGCCGTTGTGCCGTTTTCCGTTTTTTTTCGCGGACCCATTGACTTTCAATGGGTCCGTGGAAAAAACGGAAAATGCACCGTTTTGCAGCCGCATCCGTGATCCGTGTTTCATGGCCGTGAAAAAAATATGACCTGTCCTATTTTTTTCACGGCCAACGGTTCACGGACCCATTCAAGTCAATGGGTCCGTGAAAGAACACGGATGCACACAAGATTGGCATCCGTGTCCGTGATCCGTGGCCGTAGGTTAGTTTTTATACAGACGGATCCGAAGATCCGTCTGCATAAAGCTTTTTCAAAGCTGAGTTTTCACTTCGTGAAAACTCAGAACCGACAGTATATTCTAACACAGAAGCGTTCCCATGGTGATGGGGACGCTTCTAGTTAGAATACACTACAAACTGTGTACAAGACTGCCCCCTGCTGCCTGGCAGCACCCGATCTCTTACAGGGGGCCGTGGTCAGCACAATTAACCCCTTCAGGTGCGGCACCTGAAAGGGTTAATTGTACTATCATATCCCCCTGTAAGAGATCAGGGCTGCCAGGCAGCTGGGGGCAGACCCCCCCCCCCCTCCCCAGTTTGAATATCATTGATGGCCAGTGCGGCCCCCCCCCCCTCTATTGTAATTATTCGTTGGTGGCACAGTGTGCGCCCCCCCCCTCCCTCCCTCTATTGTAATAATTCGTTGGTGGCACAGTGTGCTCCCCCCATCGGCCCCCCTCCCTCTATAGCATTAACAACATTGGTGGCCAGTGTGCGGCCTCCCATCTCCCCCCCCCCCCATCATCATTGGTGGCAGCGGAGTTCCGATCGGAGTCCCAGTTTAATCGCTGGGGCTCCGATCGGTAACCATGGCAACCAGGACGCTACTACAGTCCTGGTTGCCATGGTTACATAGCAATAGTACAATAGTAGAATATTCATACTTACCGGCTGCTGCGATGTTCGTGTCCGGCCGGGAGCTCCACCTACTGGTAAGTGACAGCCTCAGGTCTGTGCGGCGCATTGCTAAATGAACTGTCACTTACCAGTAGGAGGAGCTCCCGGCCGGACACGAACATCGCAGCTCCCAGGTAAGTATGAATCTTTTACTATTGTACTATTGCTAGTAACCCGCTGCCACCAATGATCGGGGGGGGGGGGGGGGGAGATGGGAGGCCGCACACTGGCCACCAATGTTGTTAATGCTATAGAGGGAGGGGGGGGGGGGGGCGATGGGGGGCGCACACTGTGCCACCAACGATTTATTACAATAGAGGGAGGAAGGGGGGGGGGGGGCGCACACTGTGCCACCAACGAATTATTACAATAGAGGGAGGAAGGGGGGGGGGGCGCACTGGCCACCAATGATATTCAAACTGGGGAGGGGGGGGGGGTCTGCCCCCTGCTGCCTGGCAGCCCTGATCTCTTACAGGGGGATATGATAGTACAATTAACCCCTTCAGGTGCGGCACTTGAGGGGTTAATTGTGCTGATCACGGCCCCCTGTAAGAGATCGGATGCTGCTAGGCAGCAGGGGGCAATCATGTATACAGTTTGTAGTATATTCTAACTAGAAGCGTCCCCATCACCATGGGAACGCCTCTGTGTTAGAATATACTGTCGGAAATGAGGTTTCACGATCTAACTCATATCCGACAGTATATTCTAACATAGGGGCGTTCCCATGGTGATGGGGACGCTTCAAGTTAAAATATACCATCGGATTGGAGAAAACTCCGATCCGATGGTATAAAAGGGACTCCAGACTTTACATTGAAAGTCAATAGGGACGGATCCGTTTGAAATGGCACCATATTGTGTCAACGTCAAACGGATCCGTCCCCATTGACTTGCATTGTAATTCAGGACGGATCCGTTTGGCTCCGCACGGCCAGGCGGACACCAAAACGACTTTTTTTTCATGTCCGTGGATCCTCCAAAAATCAAGGAAGACCCACGGACGAAAAAACGGTCACGGGTCACGGAAAAACGGGACCCGTTTTTGCGGACCGCAAAAAAATACGTTCGTGTGCAGGAGGCCTAAGGTGAAACATTACCTCCAGGATCCTGACCAAGGCCTCTCACCTAGATAAGACAGTTCTCTCTGCTTTGCATTGATGATGGATCTGTTTAAAAGACTAAACATTGACTTATTGGATTGATACCTAACATCTGGTGGTTAACAGAGGCTTAGTTTTCTGTTCTTTTGGAATTAAAGCTAATTTGCATAAACAGAGGAGGCTTGTTTAGCCTATAAGATTTCTCATGCAGCTGTCGTTCATTCAACAGATTCAGAATTAAAAAAGAAAAATTACTTGAATTTCAATTCTAACTAATTGATTTGTTCATCTAAAATTCACTTCAAACCGTTGTACGTTTTTTGTTGCATGTGACTTCACTTGTGTTGAATTTTTTTGGTTCATGGCATTTATTTCTAAAGGAAGCATGGCCTGCTTTTGGCATTTTTTTTGGTGTTTTCTCATAGTACAAAAAAGTGTGCAAAATGCATGGATTTTATTACATATTTTTTGAAGCCCAGTATTCTCCTAGCCTTTTAGCTATAGAAAGGAAAACCGGTAAAAACTTTACTTTGACCCCTTTTTCCGGAGCTTGCTTGGAAGGATTCAGACCCAAATCATCGCACAGATAAGGGATTAACTTTTATTTGCAGGGTAGTCAACACGTTTCGAGGGCTGGATTGCCCTCTTCATCAGGACTGTATACATGTGTGACTGTCTGTAGTTGGTTGCCAAAAGATCTATAATTATCTTATGATACCAAGGAAAAAGCGGTCAAAGTATGGTTTTTACCGGTTTTCCTTTTGATACTTCCGCTGTATATACCTCATCCACTGGGGCACCACAGAGCAACCGCGGCTGCAGCCTGGAACAAGCCGGTGTGCTGGTCGGTGAACTACAATTACCAGCAAGGCTCTCTACAGTGGTTGTGACTCCTCACAACCACAGACGGTAAGGCCCCTTTCACACAAGCGAGTTTTCCGCGCGGGTGCAATGCGTGAGTTGAACGCATTGCACCCGCACTGAATCCAGACCCATTCATTTCTATAGGGCTGTTCACACGAGCGGTCATTTTCACGCATCACTTGTGCGTTGCGTGAAAATCGCAGCAAGCTCTATTTTGTGCGTTTTTCACGCAACGCAGGTCCCATAGAAGTGAATGGGGCTGCGTGAAAATGCACGGTTGCTAGGAGACGATCGGGATGGGGACCCGATCATTATTATTTTCCCTTATAACATGGTTATAAGGAAAAATAATAGCATTCTGAATACAGAATGCTAAGTACAATAGGGCTGCAGGGGTTAAAAAAAAATAAAACATAATTTAACTCACCTTAATCCACTTGTTCGCGCAGCCGGCATCTCTTCTGTCTTCATCTGTGAGGAATAGGACCTTTGATGACGTCTCTACGCTCATCACATGGTCCATCACCACAACAACAAGTGGATTAAGGTGAGTTAAATTATTTTTTATTTGTTTTTAACCCCTCCAGTGCTATTGTACTATGCATTCTGTATTCAGAATGCTATTATTTTCCCTTATAATCATGTTATAGGGGAAAATAATACAATCTACACAACCTTGAACCCAAACCTGAACTTCTGTGAAGAAGTTCGGGTCTGGGTACCACATTCAGTTTTTTATCACGCGCGTGCAAAACGCATTGCACCCGCGCGATAAAAACTGAACAATGGAACGCAATCGCAGTCAAAACTGACTGCAATTGCGTACATACTCGCGCGGGTTTGCCGCAACGCATCCAGAGCTTATCCGGACACGCTCGTGTGAAAGAGGCCTAAGAGTACCCTAACCTTTATCAAACCTCTCTCTACAAAGTGACACCGCACATGTGGCGCTGCCTCCCTCTTTTCTTGTTTTACACTAGACTTTTAGCTAACATCTGGAGCTGGCATTTTTTCCCCATGAAAATACACCAAAATCACATTTGCAAAAAAAATATATCACATTTGCACAAAATTCTGAAAAAATAATTACCACAAAGAATGTTTGAATCCTGCCTTAACTGCATTTAAATAGCCACGCGTGATTTTGCCAAGGTGCTACAATGCGGTAGTGAAGTCCACCCAAAAAATTGTTTCTCTTGTAAAAAATTCACATGGATAATTACAACATTGTGGTGCCGCAGTAAATCTGCATGTGTCTTTCGGATGAGGTTTTTATGTGGTTTTAACTTGTCTCATCCACTGCATGTGCATTTACTCTAAGTGGGTAGTGTATCAAATGTGCTGCATTTTTAGTGTGTTTTGCACCATGCCTGGCAGTTTACATTCACTAGGTACAGACAGATATTTTGTGTGTTATATTCTTAGCCAGATTTATCATTGTGACTTTTGGTAAAAAGCCACAATAAAGTTGCAGTCCTCTGGTGAAGTACAAACTGAGAAGACCTTTGCAATAATTAACATTTAGATGGACAAATCAATGTGATTTGTGCAACAAGGATATGTCACCAAATCTCGAAAAACCTTTTAACCAACTGTATTGAGTGTCTTTGCTTTCTCTCTGACAAAGACATTCTTCCTCATGAATGCAAAAGCTCAGAAATGAAGATGGATTCTCTGATTGGGATCTTATATAGTGCATATGACACAGTCACACACATGACAGCTACAGACTGACTTGGAAGGCATTATGAGCATATGTTACATAATGTATATTACTAAGTCCCCACCAGTAGAGATAGCCTTGCGGTTCGCCCGGCGTTCATTTCGCCGCAAACTTTGCTCGTTCGCGATTCGCCGAACATGCAAACATATGGCGATATTTGCACGCGACATATTTTTTTGCATAATGGCAAACTTTGACTCATGACTCATGACACATCCATCAGGTGGGACAGGACAGCCAATTGAGACATTTCAGCACATGGACACCCCCCCAACACTATAACAGAACTTGATCTGGCAGCCATTTTATTATGTGTATTGCCAGTAGGGAGAGGTTGCATTTTGGAGCAGGGGCAGTTAGGGACACCAAACGCTAGCTAATAGGGCCACAAAAGTCCTTTTAAAGACTGGTATAGGTGTGCTATCGATAGGTGTGATATAGAGGGGTATGATATACTTTTCATATACTTTCTAACATAGAAATTATATTATAGTGTATTTGTATTGTGCAGCAGTTGTGTGCGTTTCTGCTGCGATAAAGCAGCTGGATAGAGGAACAAACGCTATTGGAGTACCTAATTGCAACGGCTGTGATATACCTCTTGCTCCCCCAAAAAACTGCTTGAGGGCTGCGATATACCTTCTTTCACAAAATCCTGATTGAGGGGTGCTATATACCTGTTTCTGCCAAATGCTGATTGAGGAGTGCTATATGCTAGTTTCCGCCAAATACTGATTGAGGGGTGCTATATACCTGTTTCCGCCAAATACTGATTGAGGCGGGGTACCATATACCTTCTTCCACAAAATACTGATTGAGGGATGCTATTGCTATATACCTTCTTCCACCAAATACTGATTGAGGGCTGCGATACACCTGCTTCCACAAAATACTAATTGAGGAGTCACATATACCTGTTTCCGCCAAATACTGATTGAGGGGTGCTATATACCTGTTTTCATTAAAATACTGATTGAGGGGTGCCATATACCTTCTTCCATAAAATACTGATTAAGGGGTGCTATTGCTATATAGCTTCTTCCACCAAATACTAATTGAGGGCTACGATACACCTGCTTTCACAAAATACTGATTTGGGGCTGCGATACACCTGCTTCCACAAAATATTGATTGAGGGGTGCCATATACCTGTTTCCGCCAAATACTGATTGAGGGGTGCTATATACCTTCTTCCACAAAATCCTGATTGAGGGGTGCTATATACCTGTTTCTGCCAAATACTGATTGAGGGATGCTATATACCTTTTTCCACAAAATACTGATTGAGGGGTGCTATAGCTATATAGCTTCTTCCACCAAATACTGATAGAGGGCTACGATACACCTGCTTTCACAAAATACTGATTTAGGGCTGCGATAAACCTGCTTTCACAAAATACTGATTGAGGGGTGCCATATACCTGTTTCTGCCAAATACTGATTGAGGGGTGCTATATACCTGTTTCCGTCAAATACTGATTGAGGGGTGCTATATACCTTCTTCCACCAAATACTGATTGAGGGGTGCTATTGCTATATACCTTTTTCCACCAAATACTGATTGAGGGCTGCGATACACCTGCTTCCACATAGAAAAATAGAATGTGTTGGCAAATAAGAACAATTTGAGGGGTGCTATATACCTGTTTCTGCCAAATGCTGATAGAGGGGTGCTAGATATCTGTTTATGCCAAAAAGTGATTGAGGGGTGCCATATACCTTTTTCCACCAAATACTGACTGAGGGCTGCGATACACCTGCTTCCACATAGAAACATAGAATGTGTTGGCAGATAAGAACCATTTGGCCCATCTAGTCTGCCCAATATACTGAATACTATGAATAGCCCCCGGCCCTATCTTATATGAAGGATGGCCTTATGCCTATCCCATGCATGCTTAAACTCCTTAACTGTATTTGCAGCTACCACTTCTGCAGGAAGGCTATTCCATGCATCCACTACTCTCTCAGTAAAGTAATACTTTCTGATATTACTTTTAAACCTTTGCCCCTCTAATTTAAAACTATGTCCTCTTGTAGCAGTTTTTCTTCTTTTAAATATTCTCTCCACTTTTACCTTGTTGATTCTCTCGTTAAGGACACAGCCTTATTTCACCTTAAGGACCAGGCCATTTTTTGCAAATCTGACCAGTGTCACTTTAAGTGATGATAACTTTAAAACGCTTTGACTCATCCAGGCCATTCTGAGATTGCTTTTTCGTCACATATTGTACTTCATGACACTGGTAAAATGGAGTAAAAAAAAAAAACATTTTTATTTATAAAAAAGTACCAAATTTGCCAAAAAGTTTGAACAATTTGCATATTTCCAAGTTTCAATTTCTCTAATTCTATAATACATAGTAATACGTACAAAAAATAGTTATTACTTTACATTCCTCATATGTCTACTTTATGTTAGGATCATTTTGGGTATGACATTTTATTTTTGGGGGAGGTTACAAGGCTTAGAAGTTTAGAAGTAAATCTTGAAATATCTCAGAAATTTTCAAAAAACAACTTTTTAAGGACCAGTTCAGGTCTGAAGTCACTTTGTGAGGCTTACATAATAGAAACCACCCACAAATGACCCCATTCTAGAAACTACACCCCTCAAGGCATTCAAAACTGATTTTACAAACGTTGTTAACCCTTTAGGTGTTCCACAAGAATTAATGGAAAATAGAGATACAATTTAAAAATTTTACTTTTTTGGCAGATTTTCCATTTTAATTTTTTTTTGTCAGTTACAAAGCAAGGGTTAAAAGCCAAACAAAACTCAATATTTATGGCCCTGATTCTGTAGTTTACAGAAACACCCCATATGTGGTTGTAAACTTCTGTACGGGCACACGGCAGGGCACAGAAGGAAAGGAATGCCATATGGTTTTTGGAAGGCAGATTTTGCTGGACTGTTTTTTTTGACACCATGGACCATTTGAAGCCCCCCTGATGCACCCCTAGAGTAGAAACTCCAAAAAAGTGACCCCATTCTAGAAACTACACCCCTCAAGGTATTCAAAACAGATTTTACAAACGCCGTTATCCCTTTAGGTGTTCCACAAGAAATAATGGAAAATAGAGATACAATTTCAAAATCTCACTTTTTTGGCAGATTTTCCATTTTAATATTTTTTTTCCAGTTACAAAGCAAGGGTTAACAGCCAAACAAAACTCAATATTTATGGCCCTAAGTCTGTAGTTTACAGAAACACCCCATATGTGGTCGTAAACTGCTGTACGGGCATACGGCAGGGTACAGAAGGAAAGGAATGCCATACGGTCTTTAGAAGGCAGATTTTGCTGGACTGTTTTTTTTTACACCATGTCCCATTTGAAGCCCCCCTGATGCACCCCTAGAGTAGAAACTCCCAAAAAGTGACCCCATTTTAGAAACTACGGGAAAGGGTCAAAGTTTTGTTTGTACTAGTTTAGGGTACATATGATTTTTTGTTGCTCTATATTACACTTTTTGTGAGGCAAGGTAACAAGAAATAGCTGTTTTGCCACATTTTTTTTTTTGTTATTATTGTTATACAACATTCATCTAAAAGGTTAGATCATCTGGTATTTTTATAGAGCAGGTTGTCATGGACATGGCGATACCTAATATGTATACAATTTTTTTATTTATGTAAGTTTTACACAATAATATCATTTTTGAAACAAAAAAAATATCATGTTTTAGTGTCTCCATTTGGGCGATCATCTTAGGTAGGGTCTCATTTTTTGCAGGATGAGATGATGGTTTGATTGGCACTATTTTGGGGTGCATATGACTTTCTGATCGCTTGCTATTACACTTTTTGTGATGTAAGATGAAAAAAAATTGTTTATTTAGCACAGTTTTTATTTTTTATTTTTTACGGTGTTCATCTGAGGGGTTAGGTCATGTGATATGTTTATAGAGCCGGTCGATATGGATGCGGCGATACCTAATATGTCAACTTTTTTTTCCCCCCTATTTTTTACCATTTTTTTAAACTTTATTTGGGGAAAATGATGTTTATGTTTATTTTTACTTGAAACTTTACATTTTTTTGAGGAAAAACTTTATTTTTCAACTTTTTTTACTGTATTTTTTGTCCCACTTTGGGACTTCAACTTTTGGGGGTCTAATCCCTTTTACAATGCATTCCAATACTTCTGTATTGGAATGCATTGGCTGTATGAGTAATACAGTGAGTATTACTCATACAGCTTCCAGCCTGTGAGATCCAGGGGGCTGGATCTCACAGGCTCGTCACAGGAAGGCAGCGCCGATGCCTCAGGAAGGCATTGCGCTGCCTTCTAGCCATCGGGTCCCCCCTACAGCCCCATGGGGACCCGATGGCACCGCCGCCACTACATTGAAAAGCCGTACCGATACGTCATGTGTCCGGAAGAGGTTAAAAGTTTCTATCATATCCCCTCTGTCTCATCTTTCTTCCAAGCTATACATGTTAAGGTCCTTTAACCTTTCCTAGTAAGTTTTATCTTGCAATCCATGTACTAGTTTAGTAGCTCTTCTCTGAACTCTCTCCAAAGTATCAATATCCTTCTGGAGATATGGTCTCCAGTACTGCGCACAATACTCCAAATGAGGTGTCACTAGTGCTCTGTAGAGCGGCATGAGCACCTCCCTCTTTCTACTGTTAATGTCTCTCCCTATACACCCAAGCATTCTGCTAGCATTTCCTGCTGCTCTATGACATTGTCTGCCCTTTATGTCTTCTGAAATAATGACCCCTAAATCCCTTTCCTCAGGTACTGAGGTTAGGACTGTATCACTGACTTTATATTCTGCTCTTGGGTTTTTACGCCCCAGGTGCATTATCTTGCACTTATCAACATTAATTTTTAGTTGCCAGATTTTTAACCATTCCTCTAGTTTTCCTAAATCCTTTTCCATTTGGTGTATCCCTCCAGGAACACGAACCCTGTTACAAATCTTTGTGTCATCAGCAAAAAGACGATCATCTTAGGTAGGGTCTCATTTTTTGCAGGATGACATGATGGTTTCATTGGCACCATCGAGACCTTCTGCCATTTCTCTGATAAAGATATTAAACAATATGGGTCCCAGAACAGATCCCTGAGGTACCCCACTGGTAACAAGACCATGGTCTGAATATGCTCCATTGACTACAACCCTCTGTTGTCTGTCCCTCAGCCACTGCCTAATCCATTCAACAAAATGGGAGTCCAAGCACAATTTATTGATAAGCCTTCTATGTGGGACAGTATCAAAAGCCTTACTAAAGTCTACATAAGCGATGTCTACTGCACCTCCGCCATCTATTATTTTAGTCACCCAATCAAAAAAATCTATAAGATTAGTTTGACATGATCTCCCTGAAGTAAACCCATGCTGTTTTTCATCTTTAAATCCATGGGATTTTAGATGTTCCACAATCCTCTCCTTAAGTATGGTTTCCATTAATTTCCCCACTATTGATGTCAGGCTTACTGGCCTATAGTTGCCCGATTCCTCCCTACTACCTTTGTTGTAAATGGGCAAAACATTTGCTAATTTCCAGTTACCAGTGATTGGTTAAATAAATCTGTTAATGGTTTTGCTAGTACACCGCTAAGCTCTTTTAATAGCTTTGGGTGTATCCCATCAGGCCCCTGTGACTTATTTGTATTAGTTTTAGACAGCTGACTTAGAACCTCTTCCTCTGTAAAGACACATGCATCAAAAGATTGAGGTCCTTTTCCTTAATTTTCCTTTGTAAAAACTGAACAGAAGTATTCATTGAGGCAGTCAGATAGTTCTTTATCTTTTTCCATATACCTTCCTTCTTTTGTTTTTAATTTGGTAATTCCTTGTTTTAATTTTCTTTTTTCATTTATGTATCTGAAGAATGTCTTATCACCTTTCTTCACTGACTGAGCTAATTTCTCTTCTGCCTGTGCTTTAGAAGCTCTTATAACTTGCTTGGCCTCTCTCTGCCTAATCTTCTAAATTTCCCTGTCATCTTTGTTTTATTTATTTTTTTAATGTTTTTTTTTTAATAATTACTAAATGCTATCTTTTGTTTTCAATGATTTTGGCCACTTCTGCTGAGTACCACAGTGGTCTTTTCCTTTTTTTGCTTTTACTCACAAGCCTAATGCAATTATCTGTTGCCTTCAATAGTGCCACTTTTAAGAAGTCCCATTTCTCCTGGACTCCATTGAAACTGTTCCAGCCTGATAGGGACTCGTATACCTCTAATCAACTTTTAGAAAAGTCGGCTTTTCTAAAATCTAAAACTTTTTGTAATTGTGTGGGGTGACTCAGTCACTGTACTTATAGCAAACCACGCTGACTGGTGATCACTAGATCCCATGCTTTCCCCTACAGTAATATCAGATACCAAATTCCAATTTGTGAATACTAAATCTAAAATGGCCTCATTCAGGGTTGGCTCCTCAACTACTTGCTGTAGAGATAATCCCAGTAGGGAATTTAGAATATCTGTACTCCTGGCAGAATTAGCTATTTTGGTTTTCCAGTTTACATCAGGAAGATTAAAGTCTTCCATAATAATAACTTCCCATTTCAATGTCATTTTAGCAATTTCCTCAACTAGTAGATCATCTAATTCTTTGACTTGGCCAGGGGGTCTATAGATCACACCTACACGAGTTACCTTATGATTATCAAGCTGCAACGTAACCCCAACTGACTCTAAATTGGTCTTGATAACTTGCATTAGATTAGATTTTATGCTGTCTTTCACATACAGGGCCACCCCTCCCCCTTTCTTGCCTTCGCTGTCTTTCCTATATAGAGAGAACCCTGGTATTGTTATTTCCCAGTCATTACTTTCATTGGACCATAACAGTCACTAAATCTATATTCTCAGATGCCATTATAGACTCAAGTTCATTGATCTTATTCCCTAAACTGCGAGCATTTGCAGACAAGACTCTAAGCTTGTCATTTCTTAACCTATCTGCTACTGACATCTTCGGGCATTGTTCCGGGGGGCAGTCGGACTGCTAGATTATCACTCTTTTGCCCCCCTTCCCTAGTTTAAATGCTCCTTAGCAAATACTTTGAACTGTTCACTGAGGACATTCGTTCCCTTGAGAGAAAGATGCAAACCATCTTTCTTGTACAGTTCTTTTCCATTCCAACTAGAGCTAACATGAGACACAAAGCCAAACCCTTGGTTCAGACAACATTCACCAAGCCATACATTGAATTCCTTAATGCGCATCTGTCTGTCATGCTGACAGTTATGCACAGGCAAAACTGCAGAGAATGAAACAGTCGATGCAACCTCCGATATATCATTACCAAATGTGTGAAAAGCTTCCTTCACCTTTTAAACCTCATTGCAAGCCAGATCATTTGTCCCAAGATGGACAATAACATCCACCTCCCTTTTTTGCTTAACAATATTAAGGATATGTTGTGTGTCCCTGCTAGCGGTAGCACCAGGGAGACATCTCACAAAACCATGATTGAGGGGTGCTATTGCTATATAGCTTCTTCCACCAAATACTTATTGAGGGCTACTATACACCTGCTTTCACAAAATACTGATTCCCAGACCTTACTGATGCGCAGCCATTCTTGGCATCGGATGAGGAAGAGCAGGTAGCAACGGCCGCCATGCAGCGGATTGACGACAGTACCCAGATCAGCCCAAGGAGGGTGGTCCCCGCTGTTGCTGCCTACTCCTAGATCTCTAATGTCAGTGGTGGTGAAGGTGATGATGATGATGATGGGGCCTGTACTGGCCGACAGTTACATTTTTATCCTGTAACCGCCTAATGTACCTCCAGTCACAGAATCCAATGTTTTTTGCTGTCAAGTGAATGCCTATTAGCTAATTTTTGGGACCTGTACTGGCCGACAGTTACATATTTATCCTGTGACCGCCTAATGTACCTCCAGCCACAGAATCCAAAGTTCTCTGCTGTCAGGTGAATTCCTATTGCCTAATTTTTGGGGCCTGTACTGGCCGGCAGATACATTTTTTAGCTCTAGACGCATAATAAAACCCCTGTCTCATTCCTCTGCCTCTCATTATGGTGGCGTATGAACTGCATTCACCATAAGGATCTTCCAATATCACAGGGTCATGTGACTGTGCCCCCCACCCTGTACTGTCCCCCTCACCCCATACTGTGCTCCCTTATACCCTGCATTGTTCCCTCTTGCCACACCCTGTGCAGTGCCCCTAGTCATTCCCTGTACTGTGCCCTCTTATACCCTTTTATCCGGTCACGGTATGGCGGTGTTATCCGGTCACTGTACAGAGGTGTTATCCGGTCAATGTATGGCAGTGGTATCCAATAACTGCATGGCCATAACTGGATCCCTTTCCCTGCCCACGCCATCCTTTTTTAGACCTGGCATGAGTGGGAAAAATATGCATTCTATATAATAAATGACCACATAATTGTATTATTATTCGGGGGTAGGGCTAATATCTTTATATTATATAGATTCTAGTGTATTATACTGTGCCCTGTATTTCCCAGTAGAAAATGATCCTTGGGAAACACAGCCAGGACCAGGTAGCGCTCTGTCAGTACATGGCGGCCTCCCCTCTCCGCCACGCTGCTCCGCTGTGTACTGGTGCTTATTCTGACACTAGGGCTGGGTTCACATCCTATTTTTGCCATCCATTTAATGCATACCAAAAATGTATGTGTTAACAGATGCCTCAGACTGATGCCATACAGTGGCGTCCGTTCACCATACAGTTTCTCGGTAGAAAAAAATAATATGTTAACGTATGCATTTTTTTAATGGACTCTGCAGGATACAAAAACGTGCTGTACATTTGTATACATCAAACCGATAGGAAATAAAAAAATTCTAGGCTCCAGCAGGGCACATTTTTGAGAGTTTCCCTTTAAGACGCATAAAAATGGCCCTTGATTAAAATACAATTTTTTTTGTGGGAATTTTTGCCAATGATCCCACTCTGGTATGTCACTGTCCATGTTCTTGGACTATTTGTACACTCATAGTTTGTATTTGGTGGCTGCAAATATGTAGTGATGAGCGGGAGGTGCCATATTCGATTTCGCGAAATTATATTCGTCGAAATCGAATATTCGCAATTATTCCAATTATCGCGAAATTATTTTTTCGCATATTGCGAAAATTTATCTTGATAGTATAAGGCAACGTTCCTATGCTAATGACTATGGCTAGGCTAATATGTGTATTTTACGAAATTTCGTAATATTGCTCTAACTTCGTCTCTTAGAATATTACGAATATTCTAAAAGACGAAGTTAGAGCAATATTAAGAACATTTGCAAAAGTCGAAATTGCGATGCGAGTAATAGAACACGAAATAGTCGCATGAAGATTTAAACTTAGCACTGCTATATTCCATATTCTAGCCTAATATGGAATATAGCTGTGCTAAATTAGCACTGCTATATTCCATATTAGGCTAGAATATGGAGTATAGCAGTGCTAAGTTGAAATCTTCATGCGACTATTTCGTGTTCTATTACTCGCATCACAATTTCGACTTTTGCAAATGTTCTTAATATTGCTCTAACTTCGTCTTTTAGAATATTACGAAATTTCGTAAAATACACATAGATTGTATTTAAGCTAATATACTGCTATAGTAATAATTTTTAATAGTGTACATATTTTACAAAACTTAGGTTCAGAAGAGGCAAAAAATAATTACAGGAAAAAAAAGGGATTATAGCTAAATTACAATCTATATGTGTATTTTACGAAATTTCTTAATATTGCTCTAACTTCGTCTTTTAGAATATTCGTAATATTCTAAGAGACGAAGTTAGAGCAATATTACGAAATTTCTAAAAGACGAAGTTAGAGCAATATTAAGAACATTTGAAAAAGTCGAAATTGCGATGCGACTAATATAACACAAAATATTCGCATGAAGATTTCAACTTAGCACTGCTATACTCCATATTCTAGCCTAATATGGAATATAGCAGTGCTAACTTAGCACAGCTATATTCCATATTAGGCTAGAATATGGAGTATAGCAGTGCTAAGTTGAAATCTTCATGCGAATATTTCGTGTTATATTACTCGCATCGCAATTGCGACTATTGCGAAATTTTGTAAAATACACATATAGATTAGATTGTAATTTAGCTAATATGGAATATAGCAGTAAGTTGAAAACGCCACTGACTGGAGCAGCCAGGAAGCCAGGAATCCAAAGGACAGGTAAGAACAATTTTAGGGAAGTGGGAAAGAAAAAAATATAATAAAAAAAAAAAGAAAAAAACGAATATTCGATTTCGCGAATATATAGAACGATATTCTAAATATTCGCGAAATCTCGAAATTGCGATATTCGAGAAAAAAATTCGCAATTCGAATATTCGCGCTCAACACTACAAATATGACCTGAAGGTTTTTCTGGTTCACCTGCTATTAAAGTCAATGGGCGCGATGAGAACGCGCGGTTCGCAAACATTTGATCGCGAACGCGCGTTTGCGAATCGTCCCGGCCGATGTTCGGCCATCACTACCCACCAGTACAATAGCAGTGCAATTTGTGCTGATTCCATACATTTTGAACCTTTTCATTATGGGAACCCGGTCATGTGATCTCAAGTCTGACACCTTTCTCTAATGAATAAACAAAAATTCTGTCTCTCTCTGTTGCTGACCTCCTGTGAACTACTGGATGACATCATCACTAATCAAATCCCTCCTGGCAGCTTTTAGGCTCCTCCTCTCTTCTGATGTTCCTCTGTATTTCACTATATTCTGAAGATATAATGTCTCCCCTATCTAAAGGCACAGCAGTGCACATATATAGTAGATAAGTGTATACAGTAATTAGCTACACTAATATAAACCTCCTGACTGACACGGCCTGTCTATACTGTGTGTGCTGACTCTCCAGGGTAGTTGTATGAGATGTAGCTTTACACTTGTCTTCCTGCCTCCTCTATGTAAGAGCTGACATGTGAGAGATGACAAGACAGAAAGAGCAGACAAGCCAAGCTGCTTCACATAGGAATACATAGAGAGTCTGCAGTGTGACGGGAAAGCAGCTTTGTGTCACTGATCTTTCATGGCTGCCCTCAGAGGACGCAGAGCAGTGAAGTGTGGTGAGACTCCACCCCCTCCGTAAAGCTAGGCATGATGGGAAAGAAAGCATTAATTGGGAAAACCAAATATGAGGGGAGAAGGAATCAAGATGGCTGACCACCTACAAATTACACATTACATAAAACAAGGAATACTCAAGAGCTATATTTTTCTTTAACCCCTGCCAGAAAAAGCTTGGACCAAATGCCGTCGACCCATTTTTTAAATCTGACATGTATCACTTTATCTGGTAATAATTTTGTAATGCTTTTACTTACCCAAGCAATTCTAAGACTGTTTTCTTGTGACACATCATACTTCATGTTAGTGGTTTTGAGTTGAAAATTTACAGAATTTTCAACCTCACAATTTACTAAATCAGAATGTATCTGCTATTAAGACAAATAGTGATGCTTTGCAAAATAATTATTAACATTCATCATATGTCTACATTGTGTTGGCATCATTTTATTATTCTCATTGTATTTCTTTAGGATGTTAAAAGGCTTAGAATTTTGGAAGCAGTTCAGTTATGGAATCATTTTAAGGGGGTTTACCTAATAGATACCACCCAAAAATGACACCCCTCAAATTATTCAAAACTGACTTTACAAACTTTGTGAATCGTTTATGTGTTCTACAGGTATTAAAGCAAAGTGATATTTTTACATTTCATTTTTTGCGTGCAGATTTTCCATTTTAATCCATTTTTCCTGTAACACAGCAAGGGTTAACACCAAATCAAACCTCAATATGTATTACTCTGATTCTACAGTTTATAGAAAAACCCCATATGTGGGCGTAAATCTCTTCATGGGCACACGGCAGGGCTCAGAAGGACAGGAGTGCAATATTGTTTTTGGAGGGCAGATTTTGCTGGAATAGTTTTTGGATGCCATGTCACTTTTGAAGAAACCCTGAGGTACCCCTAGAAAGCAAATCCCCCCAAAATTACCCCATTTTGGAAACTACGCCCCTCAAGGAATTGATTGAGGGGTGAAGTTAATGCTTTGACTAACAAGCATTTCAAAGAATTTTGAAACACTTGGCTGTGAAAATGAAAAATTTTACTTTTATTTCCAATAAAATGTTGCTCTAGCCCCAACGTTTTCATTTTCACAAGGGGTAACAGGAGAAAAAGTACCTCAAAATGTGCTATGATTTTTTCTTGAATATGGAAACATCCTATATGTGGTCCGAAACTGCTGTTTGGGGACATGGCTGCGTTCAGAGGGGTAAGAGCGGCATCAAGATTTTCTAACATGGAAGTTGCTAACAAATTTTTAAGTTTTACTACTTTTGCAGTGTTATTTTGCATCACATACATAGTAACATAGTTTATAAGACTGAAAAAAGACATCTGTCCATCCAGTTCAGCCTATTATCCTGCAAGTTGATCCAGAGGAAAGCAAAAAAAAAAACTTTGATGTAGAAGCCAATTTTCCTCACTTTAGGGGCAAAAGAAATTCCTTTGCGACTCCAATCAGGCAATCAGAATAACTCGCTGGATCAACAACCCATATTTAGTAATTATAACCTGTAATATTATTACACTCCAGAAATACATCCAGGCCCCTCTTGAACTCTTTTAGTGAATTCACCATCACCACCTCCTCAGGCAGAGAGTTCCATAGTCTCACTGTTCTTACCGTAAAGAATCCTCTTCAAACCTTCTTTCCTCTACACGTAGAGGATGTTCCCTTGTCACAGTCCTGGGTATAAAGAGATGATGAGAGAGATCACTGTACAGACCCCTGATATATTTATACAAACTTATTAGATCTCCCTTCAGTTGTCTTTTTTCTAAACTAAATACCCCTAATTTTGATAATCTTTCAGGGTATTGTAGTCCACCCATTCCAGTTATTACTTTAGCTGCCCTACTCTGAACCATCTCCAGCTATGCCATGTCTGCATTGTTCACAGGAGCCCAGAACTGTTCACTGAACTCTATGTGTGGTCTGACTAGAGATCTGTAAAGTGATAGGACTATGTTCTCATCACGGGCATCTGTGCCCCTTTTAATGCAACTCATTATCTTATTGGCAGCAGCTGCCTGACACTGGTTTCTACAGCTTAGTTTGCTGTTCACTAAAATTCCTAAGTCGTTTTCCTTGTCAGTGTTACCCAGTGTTTTACCATTTAGTATGTACTAGTGACATGTACTATTCCTTCCCATGTGCATAGCCTTACATTTGTCAGTGTTAAATTTCATCTTACACTTCTCTCCCCAAGTCTCCAATCTATCCAGATCCCTCTGTAGTAGTTTACTGTCCTCTTCTGTGTAAATTACTTTGCACAGTTTAGTGTAATCTGCAAAAATTGATATTTTACTGTGCAAGCCTTCTACAAGATCATTAATAAATATATTGAAGAGAATAGGGCTCAATACTGACCCCTGAGGTACCCCACTAGTGACAGTGACCCAATCTGAGTGTGTACCATTAATAACCACCCTCTGTTTTCTAGCACTGAGCCAGTTACTTACCCACAAATATTTTCTCCCAGTCTAAGCATTCTCATTTTATATACTAACCTTTTAGGCGGTACTGTGTCAAATGCTTTGGAGAAGTCCAGTTATGACTTCCATTGATCCATCCATTGATTCGCTGAGGTCAAGTCTAGAACTTACCTCCTTAGAGAAACTGATTAAAGTAGTTTGACATGACTGATCCCTCATGAAGCCATGCTAATATGGCGTTATTTTCTTATTTTCAATGAGGTACTCCAAGATAGCATTTCTTAGAAAACATTCAAACAGTTTACCCATGACTTACCGGCCTATAGTTTCCAGGCACTGTTTTTGGACCCTTTTGGAATATTGACACCCCATTTTCTAAGTGCCAATCCTGTGAAACAGTCAATGTCAATATGGAGTTTTTAAATATCAGAAATAAGGGTCTGGCTATGACATTACCTAATTCTCTTAGGATACTGTGATTTATGCCATCTGGTCCCGGGGATTTGTCTATTTTAATTTTTTTAAGACGCCGCTGTACTTCTTCCTGGGTCAGTCAGGGCACTTTTAATGCGGAATTTACTTTACATTCTACATTTCATCTGACAGTTTATTTTCCTCAGTGAATACAGTGGAGAGAAAAATATTTAATAGCTTTGCTTTCTCCTCATCATTCTCCTCAGCATTTACTAATACCCATAACATTTTTATTTTTCCACCAACATAGCTGTGTGAGGACTTATTTTTGTGGGATGGGCTGTAGTTTTTATTGGTGCAATTTTGGGATACATATCACTTTTTGATTACTTTTTATAATTTTTTGGGGGGAGGTGAGGTGTCAAAAACAGCACTTCCATCATTGTTTTTGAATTTTGTTTTACAGCGTTCACCATGCAGGATTAGTAACATGATCCTTTTATAGATCACATGGTAATGGACACAGTGATATCAAATATGTATAGTTTATTTTGTAATCAATTGTAAATGAGCATATACGACAAAATGCCATTTTTTTATTCTATTTTTTAACATGTATTTTACTTTTTATTTACAGGTTTTTTTCTAAAAAGTCCCACTTGGTTCTTCAAGATCCAATGGTGCTGATGTCTGTACTGTACACTGCAATAGTCACCTATTGCAGTTTCAGTACTGTCAGTTTTACACTGACATTCAGTCTGATCAGACCCTGCCTCTGACAGGTTCTGGCAGGGACTCAGTACATGGCAAGCTGGAGGACTTTGTAAAGCCTTCGGCTGCCATGGCAACCATCAGGACACTGGGAAAGATTGAAGCATAGGGGTCATCAGAGGCACAAAGGGGGCATCAGGGGCACCACAGGCATTCCTGATTTCAGTCTCTGATTTCCACAGTCACAAACTGTGAAGTTTAGAGCCTGAAACTGAAACTATTAGAGCAACTACACTCTGGTTAGACTAACATATCAGAGTGATCACCGGTAAGGGACCACTCTGATTGGTCCCTTGGCATCTGCTCGAGTGACTCTGCTGTCAGTGACAGCGGAGACTCCAGGGATGCGACACTTTATAGTGTCATAGCCCTGGCTAAGAGTTCGGATGTACTGTATTCATGACATACACTTTTGTCAATTTGCAGCAAGGGGTAAATAATGGCCTATTATGCCTATATTGGCAAGAAAAATAATCCTAGCGTACATCCTTAAAAGGGTTATGCCATGTATAATGTAAAAAATGAAAATCAGACTTCATATAGTACATGACAATCTCTTTCTAACAAAGCTAGAACCAGCCCTGTACCTCACATGGATCCAGAGATCTCCCCATTCATTGCTTTGCTAGATTTACATCCAGCTGGCAGCTCAAGGGAGTGTCTTTTCTGCTGCAGCTCAGGGGACGTGTCCATTCCACTGCAGCTCTCCCTATCACAGCTCAGGACCTTTTTTTTTGTGTGTTGGACAGATCTAAATTCCTCTCAGTAAATGAGGGGAATAGAGAAATAGGAGAGAAAAGGGGCGCACAATAGGGTAGTATGTATATACAGATAAAATGATAATATCATAGGAATTGTGAAGGCTCACCTTTTTTGGTTGTGCAAAATTTAGGCACAACTCTATTGAAGGCTTTAGAGTGATGAGACTTATCTTCCGGAACTGCAGCCGCAGATTGTGAGTTCTTTTTGATGGGATGTCCAGTCCCACAAAAGGAAAAATGGCAATAAGAGAGAAATTCTGCTTCGGCGCAAGTCCACAAATGGAAACGGTCTCACAAGTATCCAGAAGGAGGCAGTGAAGATGAAACTGAGCATGTGCGGCCTTCTTAATGAGCCGGCCAAAGAAATAAGAAATAAAGTGGCACAATACAGATACATTTTATTGAATAACTCAGTGGCTATACCACATTTTTTATGACATGCAATTACAAAAGTATTCATATCCAGCTGCTGGTTTGAAAACTGTAGAATATTTTTTGTCAGACAACCACTTTAAGATTATCAATGCTAAATTCTGTTAGAGAACAGAGAGCAATTGAATTGTAAAAGATTGTAACTACAAATATTAACCTGAATTGATTTTGACAAATTGAGTTTTACAATTTTCTATCCATATAAAATTAACTTTGACCCCCGTCCCAGACTTTTCAAACTTGTTGTATATTTTGACTGATCCACACAAAAAGACTCTTTAATATCAAGATGAAAACATTTCTAAAACATATCTACAGTATATTCATCACATTCAACAAAAAGTGCACCTTTTTTGTTGTCCCAGGTTTGAGTATGTGTGGATATGTCACTTCAGTTTTCCACATATGCACAGTACACTGTTATTTTAATGTATAATGTCCAGCAGTATTGATCCCTTTAAAACATAACTTTTACTTTGCAATTTATAAAATAATACCACCGTAGTGGTTCACCAGTGAATAGTGATAGAACAAACAACAATAATCAAAGATAGACAATGTTCCTGGGAGCTGGTCGTGGATGTACCTATAGAGGGGTGAGTGAACACAAGGCAGCTAAGGGGAGCGGTGGGCAAATCTATACTCTCCCTATGCTCTCCCTGGCTAAAACCTCAGCCCAGGGACGTCCCCTAGTGGTGGAGACTCCCTGTCCTCGTTCCTGGGCTGACTGCCCTGCGTTTACCCTCCTCTCCAAAAATAACAAAAATGTGCTCCCCAGGAAGCTGACGGGTGTAGTAATGCGTCCCTGGTAAATGAATACTCTCAGGGATGCTCATAGATAAAGACCAGTTCAATATATAGGTGAATTAGATAGATATCACCTCTAGACAAAAGGAACCAGACACAGGGGCATCAGAACGGTGCGTTCCCAGGTTGGTTCCACAAAAGTCCCTACGCGTTTCCCCTATTACTAGGTTCATCAGGGGGCATACATGATCAAAGATACAACCATCAATCAAGTGATAAATCAAAGATACTTAAAATATAGTTGAGGGAACAGGACCAGAGACGCAGATGATAACAAGCATAGGACCAAGGGACCCGTTTGATATGTCCCACCTGTAAGAGATAAACATATTCTCAGTTCAGGTGTTGGATATAGTATACATATCCCCTATATCTCCTTTTCGATCGGCACTTACTTAATATCCTGTGCAGTCAGGAGGCTAAAGGGCCCACAAGGTAAGGGCCAGTACTTCACCCAGGAAGCTGTGAGCAGAAAATCATATATAATATGAAACCCACTACATGCTAAGATGGTATCAACTCCCTGTAAATGGTCCTTACTTACATTTAAGCTGCGTCCTGGTGGCGTCCTGTTCCTCCTCTCAATCACACTCACTCTCTCTCATTCCCCTAAATACCCACTTACCCGCTGTACAGCATTAGCGCTAATTGGCATGCAAAGTCAGCTTATGCCAAACAGTGAGGCACCACGACCGGCCTCGCTTCCAGCCTGAGAGCCGCATGTATGTGTAGTAGTTCATCCCTCCCAAGGCCAGGTGCATACCTCCCATCACTAAGAACCGGCCGGACCAAGTGGAACACACTCTGCGACAACATCCGGTCGCGTGGAACGCACAGTCGCGTCACTTCCGGTCTGTGCGATACCTATCCCAGGTGGAACGCACAGAGCGGCCACATCCTGTTCTGTGAAACGCAAAATCGCGTCACATCCGGTCTATGGGCCGCATCGTTTTAGCAATACATAGAAATCCCATGTCAAAGGAGGCAGCACGGTAGGCAAGGCGACGCTAAATAGCTATATATAGATCCGACCAGCCTCATCTGGCATGATAGTGTATGTTATGGCATATCAATAATGGGGGACGAGGGATGGAGTTTGAGGGGTGCTAGTAGTTCACTATCATACTTTTCACTATGGTGTATACCCTAAGATAAAGGTGACACCTGTGGCACATTAGATTTCTTTATTGATTTACATTGATTAAGCTGGACAACTGTTATTTTAATGGCTTTCACAAATAAATTTGGCTTGGGATTTTTTTTCAGAGTAAAAAAGCACCAGAAATGGTGTTTAGGCTGGTACCACACATTTTTTTTTGGATAGCATTTTTGCCTCATTTATTATACAAAAAAATATAGATACTTGCCATGTGCATTCTGCGTTTTGCAGAACGGAACGTCCGGCCCCTAATAGAACAGTCCTATCCTTATTCATCAACATCTGATTTATAATCAACATCAGATCGGTGAGGGTCTGACTCCTGGCAGCCTCTCTGATCACCTGTTTAAAGGAGTTTGTCTGAGCATTGCATCCTTTTCAACATTTAACTGCACACAATCTTCCTTAGGGCTCACGCTGACGACTGTGCATTCCACTTTTTATGAAACGGAATGGCCGGCCCCTAATAGAACAGTCCTATCCTTGTCCATAATTTGGACAATAATAGGACATGTTTTATTTTTTGTGGAATGGCCATGCAGACATGCGGACACAAATTCTTTTTGTTTTTCTTGAGGCCCCATTGAAATGAATGGTCCCGCATATGGGCCACAAAACAAACGGAAGTGACTCAGTGTGCATTTTGTGTCCTTATATTTGCATGCCCCTTCCACAAAAAAATAGAACATATCCTATTATTGTCCACTTTACGGACAAGGATGCGTGCAAAACCATCAGTTTTCCCTGAACAGACCCTGACTCATTCTTTATAACTCCTGTGAAATAAGCCTGAGGGTATGCTGGGAGTTGTTTCTCAATAATGTCACCACCCAGCATCACTCTGCCGATCATACGAGTAACTACATTATTGATCAGATACAGTCAGTAGCAGAAATAAACATTTATATTCAGTGACTCACAGATAATGAGTTCTTTCTTCATTTTTCCATGTGTTTTAGACCTTCACGATGACTTTCCAGCCATGACTCGTTTCTGCAGAGATGTGTTATGCTCCTCGCTTTTGCAGCACATGCCTACAATGTGCCCCTGGAAATAATATACTGTAGCAATACCATTCCCTCTTTCTCAAAAATATTACACACTGTGTCCCTGAATAAAAATCTGGCTTACACTGTACCCGTGAATAAAAATATGCGCCACAGGCGGCCACACTTCACCTCTGAATAAAAATATGCCTCACAATATTCCAACTGAATAAAAAAATGTTCCTCAGTAATCACAAGAATAAAAATTGCCCCACAATGTGCCTACTAAAATTGCCCTAGCATGTGATCCAGAATAGTTAATAATAGGTGTGCGCAGCTTTAACCCAAACATGTAATCCACTCTATCCAAGAGAATACACGACACAGGCCGCGGACATACTGAAATACCATCTGGATACGCATTCCATGCAAGATTCCTTTCTTTATGATATGTGTCCCAGACCCAGAATACAAAATTCTTTCACAATATGCCCCCAGAATAAATAAAAATTGCCCCTCTGAATACAAACATGTCCCACAATGTTACCATTGAATAAAAAGTGCACATAACGCATCCCTAAATAAAAACTTGCCCCCATAATAAGCCCATGAAGAAAAATTACTCAAGCCTGTGCCTCAGAATAAAAAATTCCCCACATTTGGCCCCTACATTTAATATGCCCAATAATATGACCCTTGAATCAAATCATGGTTATTAATAGAGATGAGCGAATAAAACAAAAAAAAATAAAATCGAAAAAATTTGGTTCGATCCGAATTTGTGGCGAATCACGTTAAAAAAATGCTGTTTCCTGGCTGCAGAGATCCTTAATAGTGGCGTAGAACACGGTGCTTTGCAGTAACACGCATAGGGAGTCTGCTGTGGTAGTGAAATAATACTGGAGATAGAAAATAGTGATTTTTCAGAACCTTTTTTAGCAGCGCTGAAAACAGGAGGCAATGTTCTGCGTAATTTTGTATAAAAGAAGATAGATTTTTATTCTTTAGTCAACGCGTTTCAAGGGTGCACAGCCCTCTTCATCAGCACAATAATGTCCTGATGAAGAGGGCTGTGCGCCCTTGAAACGCGTTGACTAAAGAATAAAAATCTACCTTCTTTTATACAAAATTACGAGGAACATTGCCTCCTCTTTTTAGCGCCGCTAAAAAAGGTTCAGAAAAATCACTATTTTCTATCTCCAATACTTTATCTCTCTTGCCGCATCTGGGGCAGAGAAAAGGAACCTTGGCAGCAGTACAGGACCCCGCACGCTGGACGGGAAAATACCAGCAAAAGCATCATACAGTTGTTGTGGCTTCACACAACAATAAATGGTAAGCGCTTCTTGTATATAGTGCCGTAAAACTGTCATACAGCCACACACACGAGGCGCGGCCTCCTGTCTCCTTTTTCTTCTCTTTTAGTGAAATAATACTGTGAGTCAATATGACATGCAGATGACAGGCGTCGCTCTTAGAATCACTGCACACTTCACTTATTTGTGCAGTCACGGGGCCAAAACTGACCAAATAACTCAAGTATCAACTCAGCCTCACAGGTCGATGTTAGCGCCAAGAAGAAGCGCACTCCTTTTACACCGTCGCCAGCTGATTCCACATAGATGTCTATAGAACCTGTTCTATTAAACGCTTATACAAGTAGAGCCCCCCGACAGAGTGGAGACGGTGTCAGCAGTAAGTTTGTGTTGACGTCACTGATTATTTTGCCCTTCCTCTGATACATCAGAACAATAACCCCCAAAAAACGGATCCTGTCTGTGAAGCATCCGCCTTCACTCAGTCAGCATTTGGTCAGTAATCCATCAGTATTGCTAAAGCCCAAAAAAACAGGAGGGGATCCAAAAGAGATGGCAGGTGAATGGAATATTTGCATGTCTTTTGTGTTTTGTACCCACACCTGCTTTTGGCTACCAAATCATAAGCCAATTCTGATGCCAAATAAGGACCATGTCATGCAGGTTTTACAGCTGTTACATAGACAGGATCAGTTGTGCGTATCATTTTTCCTTTCTTCTAACAGATCAGAAGGTTTAAATAAATTATGATGTCAGCCAAACCGAAAGGCAAAATAGTGGCCCAGTCATGAAGTGGGGAGGGTGGGAACAGCATAAGAAGCCCACAGAGAGGCCCTTTGAAATAGTGGTGAGGTGGAAGCAGCATGAGGAGACCACAGAGTGGCCAATGACAGAGTCTGGAGGTGGCAGCAGCATCAGGAGGAGGCCACAGAGTGGCACAATGACAGTGTGGAGGTGGCAGCAGCAGCAGCATCAGGAGGAGGCCACAGAGTGGCATAATGACAGGTGGGTGGCAGCATCAGAATAGTAGCCGAGGCAGGTAGCCAGAAGAAACCAGTCTCTTTTGTCAAAGTTTTGGTGTGGCACCATGGATGATCTAGTCTGCTGCATCAGGCATTGGTGGGTGGAAATCCTGGCTGATCCACGCATGATTGAAAGGTCAATCTCTCCACATTTTGGTCAGGCGAGTTCTTCTTGGGGTAACTAAGGCCCCCGCCACACTAAACTCCCGCTCTGATGCCACACTACTGGCCGGGCAGGACAGCTTTTCCAGGGAAAACTCTGCCAGTTGTGGCCACAAATCCAGTTTGGCTGCCCAGTAGTCCAGCGTAGCTTTAATGTGGGGTGGTAGGGTGCTGTCCAATTATGCCACCACTAGCTGGTCAGGTCCTGCTCTAAGGTCTAGCTGCTGTTGCTGATAGTGAGTAGTTTCTTCACTGGGCTGGTGAAGAAAGCTGCTCCTCAGTGACTCTAGACTCAAGTTGCTGCTGATGGAGCTGGAAAGGCCCCTACCCCGCCACCCTGCCACAGCAGCCATGGCAGAGAATCATGAGCGCAGAGGGCCCCCCGGTCAGACCTGTGAGAGGATGGACGATTTGTGCAAGTAACTCAGAGGGTCTCCCTGCCTCCATCTCCACTGCATACTGCCACGGTGTGTCTGAGTCCTCAGCCTCGTCTTCCTCATCGCCCTGTAGCTCCTGTGTAGAAAAACCACCCATTTCGCTACACATTGCTTGTGCTCCAATGTCCCCCTCCTCCTCCTCCATTCAGTCCCCACAGGGCTCATGTGGCCGTGAGATCTAGACACCATGTCTCCAGTCCTCTGACCAGCCAGATTTACCAACATCTGTTCCAGGACATGAAGCAGTGGAATGACGTTCATCCCGTAGTTCTGGCGACTGACAAATAACGTGGCCTCCTCAAAGGGCCTGAGCAAACGGCAAGGGTCACGCATGAGCTGCCACTGGCTGACATCGAAGTTACAAAGGGGACTACTCCTGTCTGCTTGGATCATCAAGAAATCGTTTATGGCCTTTCTCTGTTCGTATAGTCAGTCCAACACATGGATGGTGGAATTCCAACAGGTGGAAACGTTGCATATCAGCCTACGTTGGGGGATGCCGTTCTGCCGCTGCAGATCAAGGGTGTGCTTTGTGGTGTACAAGTGCATGCTGAAGCGCATGCAAAGATTCCTGGCATTTTTAGGATGTCTTGCAGATGGGTGGAAGACTTCAGGAACCACTTGACAACCAGATTGAACACATGTGCCATGCATGACTCAGCCTTCCTTGACGCAGCGCCAACACAATGTTCTTCCAGTTGATGGTCACCATGGTTCCCATTTTGAGTTGTCGCTGAGAAAGCCAGGATTTGATTTCTTGATGAAGGATGAGGAGCAGTTCCTCCCTTTTGTGACTCTGTTCGCCCGGGCATATGAGGTGCAGAACAGCGTGACACCGCCGTGCCCTGTACATGTGGTATGCTTGAGGGGCACTGTGAATTGTCCCTGCAGTGGAGACCGAGGACATGGTGGAGGATGAGGAGGCAGAGGCGGACATTGTTGTAGGACCAAAGGCTTGAGAACGTAGAGGCGGAAGTGGCGTCACCTGGCCAAGTTGCTGGTGTGGCTGTGCAGGAATCACATTCATCCAGTGGGCTGAAAAGGACATGTATTGTCCCTGGCCGTCGTTACAGCTCCACACGTCGGCGCTGCCATGCATTTTGGCAGACAGCGACAGGCTCAAGGACTGGCCCACCTTCTGTTCTACATACGTGTGCAGGGCTGGTACCGCCTTTTTGGCAAAGAAAGGACGGCTTGGGACTCTCCACCTCGGCTTGGCACAAGCCATCAGTTCTCTGAAAGGTGCAGAGTCCAGCACTTGGAAAAGGAGGGACTGCAGCACCAGCAAATTGGCCCGGAGCACATTCAGCTTCTGCACCATTGGATGAGTGCACACATACTGTTGTCTCTTGGTAATCATTTTGGTGATCAATTGCTGAAGGAATGACTGACGCGGAGCAGGAGCATAAGGACCAGCAACTGAGGTGGTGGAGCCTTGACTGCCTGAAATAGGGTGCGTGCCACTGGGTGATGCAGCGGTTGCTTCGGCAGGCAGGACCGCCACATTGGAGCCACACTTCTCCCAGGCCACTTTATGGTGACGCTGCATATGTTGATGCAGGGCCGTGGTGCCAACATTGGCACCCTGGCCCCGCTTCACCTTCTGCCCACAGATTCTACAAATGGCCATGTTCACCTCCTCCGGCAGCTTAACAAAAAACACAGCTGAGTAGATGATTTTGCCCCCAACACTCCGCACTGACTGCTACCGCCGCTGCTTCCTTGAACCCCTGCACCACTACTTTCTGGGCAGGTAGGCTCCTGCAAAGCAAGTGGTCTACCCGGGCACATTTAGCTCCCAATCTCCCACTGCTGGCACCCTGCTGACTCCCGGCCACGCTAGCGACTTGCTTGCTCCGCCGCTGCCTCATGGGCAAGTTGCCACCACCTTTTCCCGATGATGATAAAGCCCCTAATTCACCCGGCTCCCAAGTGCAATCAGCTACATCATCATCATCAAGTACTGTCTGCACATCACTGATGTCCTCCTCAATGGTCTCTGGGTCAGGAGCTTGACCGCTCGCAAAACCAGCAACCACGCCACTCTCCTTATCACTACTTGCCCGCCTACCGGAGGAAGCGGCGGATGTCTCCTCCACATCTTTGCTGGCCAGTAGATGCTGACTGTCCTCTAGTAGTTCGTCCTCGCTGTATAGTGGAGCTGAGCCCACAGCATATAATACTTCTCTGGCTGAGGGAACAGAAAATGACAGAGGCAGGTTGAGGACAGGTGAGGGAACAAGGCCTGCTCCCTGGCCATGCCAACTAAGGGGTGTGTCTGATGAAACCACCAACTCTTGGCTGGGGGTGTCTGATGTCACTTGGGATGAAGTGGATGACCGAGTCAATCTTCAAGAACCGCTGGGTTGCTGGTCAAGACACGACCGCTAGATGACACCAGGAGCTCAGACCTCTTGCTGCGACTCCTGCTGTCACGTCCCCTTACTCTGCTTCCATCTGTGCCTGCACCAGAAACATTTAGGCCTTTGCCACTTTCCTGTGCAGGGCCTGGCAATTCTCTGTCTGACATACTGTTAGATAAAATAAATAACTAAAAAGGAAATTTAAACACCCCAAAAAAGTCTTTAATTTTCTCACTTCACCACACAATGGCTAATAAGCCCTTTTTTCCACTAATACATGCCAAAAAGGGCTTTTCCCTCCCAGAATTCCAGAGTAGCATGTATGGCCTTTAAGTCTCCTCACAATGATTAAGGTGCTCTCTCCCTAAGGAGAGTTAGTTTCCCCCTTACCTCTCACCCAGTTAGGCCAGTACTCTCTGCTCTGCTCTGATGAGGGGCAATCACCCCGAAACAGCTGTCTGCAGATGAGGTGCTGACTTATTAAATATCCAAGTCATGTCTCAAGGCTTATTTCAAGAGATGAACATTGACTTATAGGATAGCTGCCTTACATCTGGTGGCATTAGAGGCAAAGCTTGTTAAGAGCTCATTTGCATCCCTTCCCTCCCAAAAAGGGCTTTAAAACATATAGCTGCACCGCTGAACGGCAAATAGGCCCTTATTTTTTTCCACTTATACACGCCACAAAAGGCTTTAAAGCATATAACTACACAGCTGAACGGCAAAAAATATATATTTTTTGCCACTAATACACGCCAAAAAGGGCTTTAGAACATATAACTAGTGTTGAGCGAACAGTTCGAGCATAGTTCGGGTCCGTACCGAATTTTGGGGTGTTCGTGACACGGACCCGAACCCGAACTTTTTCGTAAAAGTTCGGGTTCGGGTTCGTCGTTCGGCATGTATTTTGGCGCATTTTGAAAGGCTGCAAAGCAGCCAATCAACATGCATCATACTACTTGCCCTAAGATGCCATCGCAGCCATGCCTACTATTGGCAAGGCTGTGATTGGCCAAGTGCAGCATGTGACTCAGCCTCTTTAAAAGCTTGTGCGCACGTCGGGACGTGCTCACTCCCGATGTGAATAGAACAGGGATAGACGCAGCTGATGCTAGGGCGAGAATAGGCAGGGATAATTGAATAACTGGAAGCAAATTTCTCTCCTCCACCTGTGATTCATCTGAACAACTGCAGCTGAGCTGCTTTTTTGATAGGGATTGGCTATTTTTAGAGTGGCCAGAGTGATTTTTCCATCCACATGTACCTGGGCTGACCGCCGGCCGCCATTTTGCGACTTGTAGTGCTGCAGCAGAAGCTGCCACAGTGTGCATTCCAAAGCTCCAAACAAGTCAGACATCTACACCTGGGATTCAGACCAATAGCGATTTAGCAGCACAGTCCAAGGCTATTTTTTTTAAAGGTTGTGCAGACCATTTTGTGGCACATGTTACTGGGCTGATAGGCGGCGGCCATCTTGGGACTAGTGCTGCAGCACAATCTCTCCCAACGTCCATTAATCACTTGTAATAGTGGTCTGTGCCATAGAAATCCTACATCAGGGACTTGGGTGTGCTTGTGTCACCCCTACTAATACCAGTCCACCTGTAATCCAATACAGTGAAAAGCCATAAAGTATTCCAGTGAGGGAATTTTTTATTTATTTAAAAAAGGCCAAGTTAGTTTATCTGGCGTTCAATATACTAGATACAGTTAGGCCTGCGTTTCATACATCTGGAATTAGCAAACTAATGTGCTGGGGTTGGGAAAACATATATGTACCCATACTAGAATCTGTCAAAGAAAGCGGTACTCACATATAACAGTCATTCCATCTGTAATCCATACAGTCAAAAGACTGAAAGTATTCCAGTGAGGGAATTTTTTTTATTTAAAAAAGGCCAAGTTAGTTTATCTGGCGTTCAATATACTAGATACAGTTAGGCCTGCGTTTCATACATCTGGAATTAGCAAACTAATTTGCTGGGGTTGGGAAAACATATATGTACCCATACTAGAATCTGTCAAAGAAAGCGGTACTCACATATAACAGTCATTCCATCTGTAATCCATACAGTCAAAAGACTGAAAGTATTCCAGTGAGGGAATTTTTTTTTAATTTAAAAAAGGCCAAGTTAGTTTATCTGGCGTTCAATATACTAGATACAGTTAGGCCTGCGTTTCATACATCTGGAATTAGCAAACTAATGTGCTGGGGTTGGGAAAACATATATGTACCCATACTAGAATCTGTCAAAGAAAGCGGTACTCACATATAACAGTCATTCCATCTGTAATCCATACAGTCAAAAGACTGAAAGTATTCCAGTGAGGGAATTTTTTTTTTATTTAAAAAAGGCCAAGTTAGTTTATCTGGCGTTCAATATACTAGATACAGTTAGGCCTGCGTTTCATACATCTGGAATTAGCAAACTAATGTGCTGGGGTTGGGAAAACATATATGTACCCATACTAGAATCTGTCAAAGAAAGCGGTACTCACATATAACAGTCATTCCATCTGTAATCCATACAGTCAAAAGACTGAAAGTATTCCAGTGAGGGAATTTTTTTTATTTAAAAAAGGCCAAGTTAGTTTATCTGGCGTTCAATATACTAGATACAGTTAGGCCTGCGTTTCATACATCTGGAATTAGCAAACTAATGTGCTGGGGTTGGGAAAACATATATGTACCCATACTAGAATCTGTCAAAGAAAGCGGTACTCACATATAACAGTCATTCCATCTGTAATCCATACAGTGAAAAGCCATAAAGTATTCCAGTGAGGGAATTTTTTTTTTATTTAAAAAAGGCCAAGTTAGTTTATCTGGTGTTCAATATACTAGATACAGTTAGGCCTGCGTTTCATACATCTGGAATTAGCAAACTAATGTGCTGGGGTTGGGAAAACATATATGTACCCATACTAGAATCTGTCAAAGAAAGCGGTACTCACATATAACAGTCATTCCATCTGTAATCCATACAGTCAAAAGACTGAAAGTATTCCAGTGAGGGAATTTTTTTTATTTAAAAAAGGCCAAGTTAGTTTATCTGGCGTTCAATATACTAGATACAGTTAGGCCTGCGTTTCATACATCTGGAATTAGCAAACTAATGTGCTGGGGTTGGGAAAACATACACTGCGTGCAGAATTATTAGGCAAATGAGTATTTTGACCACATCATCCTCTTTATGCATGTTGTCTTACTCCAAGCTGTATAGGCTCGAAAGCCTACTACCAATTAAGCATATTAGGTGATGTGCATCTCTGTAATGAGAAGGGGTGTGGTCTAATGACATCAACACCCTATATTAGGTGTGCATAATTATTAGGCAACTTCCTTTCCTTTGGCAAAATGGGTCAAAAGAAGGACTTGACAGGCTCAGAAAAGTCAAAAATAGTGAGATATCTTGCAGAGGGATGCAGCACTCTTAAAATTGCAAAGCTTCTGAAGCATGATCATCGAACAATCAAGCGTTTCATTCAAAATAGTCAACAGGGTCGCAAGAAGCGTGTGGAAAAACCAAGGCGCAAAATAACTGCCCATGAACTGAGAAAAGTCAAGCGTGCAGCTGCCAAGATGCCACTTGCCACCAGTTTGGCCATATTTCAGAGCTGCAACATCACTGGAGTGCCCAAAAGCACAAGGTGTGCAATACTCAGAGACATGGCCAAGGTAAGAAAGGCTGAAAGACGACCACCACTGAACAAGAGACACAAGCTGAAACGTCAAGACTGGGCCAAGAAATATCTCAAGACTGATTTTTCTAAGGTTTTATGGACTGATGAAATGAGAGTGAGTCTTGATGGGCCAGATCGATGGGCCCGTGGCTGGATTGGTAAAGGGCAGAGAGCTCCAGTCCGACTCAGACGCCAGCAAGGTGGAGGTGGAGTACTGGTTTGGGCTGGTATCATCAAAGATGAGCTTGTGGGGCCTTTCCGGGTTGAGGATGGAGTCAAGCTCAACTCCCAGTCCTACTGCCAGTTTCTGGAAGACACCTTCTTCAAGCAGTGGTACAGGAAGAAGTCTGCATCCTTCAAGAAAAACATGATTTTCATGCAGGACAATGCTCCATCACACGCGTCCAAGTACTCCACAGCGTGGCTGGCAAGAAAGAGTATAAAAGAAGAAAATCTAATGACATGGCCTCCTTGTTCACCTGATCTAAACCCCATTGAGAACCTGTGGTCCATCATCAAATGTGAGATTTACAAGGAGGGAAAACAGTACACCTCTCTGAACAGTGTCTGGGAGGCTGTGGTTGCTGCTGCACGCAATGTTGATGGTGAACAGATCAAAACACTGACAGAATCCATGGATGGCAGGCTTTTGAGTGTCCTTGCAAAGAAAGGTGGCTATATTGGTCACTGATTTGTTTTTGTTTTGTTTTTGAATGTCAGAAATGTATATTTGTGAATGTTGAGATGTTATATTGGTTTTACTGGTAAAAATAAATAATTGAAATGGGTATATATTTGTTTTTTGTTAAGTTGCCTAATAATTATGCACAGTAATAGTCACCTGCACACACAGATATCCCCCTAAAATAGCTAAAACTAAAAACAAACTAAAAACTACTTCCAAAAATATTCAGCTTTGATATTAATGAGTTTTTTGGGTTCATTGAGAACATGGTTGTTGTTCAATAATAAAATTAATCCTCAAAAATACAACTTGCCTAATAATTCTGCACTCCCTGTATATGTACCCATACTAGAATCTGTCAAAGAAAGCGGTACTCACATATAACAGTCATTCCATCTGTAATCCATACAGTCAAAAGACTGAAAGTATTCCAGTGAGGGAATTTTTTTTTTATTTAAAAAAGGCCAAGTTAGTTTATCTGGCGTTCAATATACTAGATACAGTTAGGCCTGCGTTTCATACATCTGGAATTAGCAAACTAATGTGCTGGGGTTGGGAAAACATATATGTACCCATACTAGAATCTGTCAAAGAAAGCGGGTACTCACATATAACAGTCATTCCATCTGTAATCCATACAGTCAAAAGACTGAAAGTATTCCAGTGAGGGGATTTTGCTTATAAAAAATAATATATTTCATTGTGGTGCGAGTTGAATCGCAACAATGAAGAAAAATACTATTAAGGGACGAGGACGCGGTCGTGGTGGTGTCCGTGGAGCCTCTGTTGCTGGTAGAGGACGTGGCCGTTCGGCCCCAGGCGCACACAGTAGGGAACGAACTCCCTCAACTAGCCGGCAGAATGTACCGCAATATCTCGTGGGGCCCAATGACGCTCTTAGGATGGTAAGGCCTGAGCAGGTACAGGCATTAATCGATTGGGTGGCCGACAGTGCTTCCAGCACGTTCACCACATGGTCTTCCACCCAGTCTTCTGCGGAAAGCGCACAGGTGGCACCTGAAAACCAAGCCCATCAGTCTGTCACATCACCCCCAAGCATATCAGGGAAACGGTCTGAGCCACAAGTTATGCAGCAGTCTCTTCTTCTGTTTGAAGACTCTGCTTCCAGGGTTTCCCAGGGGCGTCCACCTAGCCCTTCCCCAGTGGAGGAAGACATACCATGCACTGACGCACAACCACTTATGTCTCCAGATGAAGAGGACATGGGAATACCACCACAGCAGAGTCACCGACTCTCTGATGATGACGAAACACAGGTGCCCACTGCCGCGTCTTTTTGCAGTGTGCAGACTGAACAGGAGGAGGTCAGGGAGGGAGACTGGGTGGAAGACGATGCAGAGGACGATGAGGTCTTAGACCCCACATGGACTGAAGGTCGTGGCGATGACTTTCACAGTTCAGAGGAAGAGGTAGTGGTGAGACCGAGACAACAGCGAAGCCAAAGAGGGAGCAGGGGGCCAAAGCAGACGAGCCGCCGCCCCCAGAGTTCGCCTGCTACTGGACATCGCCAACAGGGACCCAGCCCCACAAAGGCAGCTTCAAAGAGTTCCCTGGCATGGCACTTCTTTAAACAATGTCCTACCGACAAGACCCGAGTGACTTGCACGCTCTGCCATCAGAGCCTGAGGCGAGGCATTAACGTTCTGAACCTCAGCACAACCTGCATGACCAGGCATCTACATGCAAAGCATGAACTGCAGTGGGGTACACACCTTAAAAACCAGGCACTCGCTGAGGCTCCCCCTGCTCCCTCTACCGCTGCTGCCTCGGCTTCCGCCTCGAGAGGAATGTTGCCACCTGCCGAGCAGCAAACAGAGGATGTGCCACCGACACCACCACCACCGCCACCGTCAACTAGCGTCTCCACTATATCACACAGCAGCGTTCAGCTCTCAATATCTCAAACCTTAGAGAGGAAGCGCAAATTCCCCCCGAGTCACCCTCGAGCCCTTGGCCTGAACGCCAGCATTTCTAAACTGCTGGCCTTTGAAATGCTGTCATTCCGGCTGGTGGACACAGACAGCTTCAAACAGCTGATGGCCATGGCTGTCCCGCAGTATGTGGTTCCCAGCCGCCACTACTTCTCCAAGACAGCCGTGCCTTCCCTGCACATGCAAGTGTCCGATAAAAATCAAGTGTGCACTGCGCAACGCCATTTGTGGCAAGGTCCACCTAACCACAGATACGTGGACCAGTAAGCACGGCCAGGGACGCTATATCTCACTAACTGCACACTGGATGAATGTAGTGGCGGCTGGGCCCCCGGCGGACAGTTCCTTGGCGCACGTCCTTCCGCCCCCTAGGATCGCAGGGCATCATTCTCTGCCTCCTGTAGCCTCCTCCTCCTACTCGGCTTCCTCCTCCACTGCTTCCACCAGCTCATCCAGTCAGCCACACACCTTCACCACCAACTTCAGCACAGCCCGGGGTAAACGTCAGCAGGCCATTCTGAAACTCATATGTTTGGGGGACAGGCCCCACACCGCACAGGAGTTGTGGCGGGGTATTGAACAACAGACCGACGAGTGGTTTCTGCCGGTGGGCCTCAAGCCAGGCCTGGTGGTATGCGATAATGGGCGAAATCTCGTGGCAGCTCTGGGACTAGCCGGTTTGACGCACATCCCTTGCCTGGCGCATGTGCTGAACTTGGTGGTGCAGAGGTTCATTCACCACTACCCCAACATGTCAAAGCTGCTGCATAAAGTGCGGGCCGTCTGTGCGCGCTTCCGCCGTTCACATCCTGCCGCTGCTCGCCTGTCTGCGCTACAGCGGAACTTCGGCCTTCCCGCTCACCGCCTCATATGCGACGTGCCCACCCGGTGGAACTCCACCTTGCACATGCTGGAGAGACTGTGCGAGCAGCAGCAGGCCATAGTGGAGTTTCAGCTGCAGCACGCTCGCGTCAGTCGTACTGCCGAACAGCACCACTTCACCACCAATGATTGGGCCTCCATGCGAGACCTGTGTGCCCTGCTGCGCTGTTTCGAGTACTCCACCAACATGGCCAGTGGCGATGACACTGTTATCAGCGTTACAATACCACTTCTATGTCTCCTTGAGAAAACACTTAGGGCAATGATGTTAGAGGAGGTGGCCCAGGTGGAGGAGGAGGAGGAGGATGAGGGCTCGTTTCTAACACTTTCGGGCCAGTCTGTTCGAAGTGGCTCAGAGGGAGGTTTGTTTAAGCAGCAGAGGACAGGTTCACAAGTCGCCAGCCAAGGCACTGTACTGGAGGACGAGGAGGAGGAGGAGGTGGAGGGGGACGAGGATGACGCAAGTTCACAGCGGGGTGGCAGCCCAGGCCCATCACTGGTGCGTGGCTGGGGGGATACGGTGGACGATGACGATACGCCTCCCACAGAAGACAGCTTGTCCTTACCCATGGGTAGCCTGGCCCACATGAGCGAATATATGCTCCAATGCCTGCGCAACGACAGCAGAGTTGCCCACGTTTTAACGTGTGCAGACTACTGGGTGGCCACCCTGCTGGATCCCCGGTATAAAGACAATGTGCCCACTTTAATTCCTGAACTGGAGCGCGACCGTAAGATGCGCGAGTACAAGCGCACGCTGATAGAGGCGCTCTTGAGAGCATTCCCACATGTCACAGGGGAACAGGTGGAAGGTGAAGGCAGAGGAGTGGCAGGAGGTCGCCAACGCAGCTGTGTCACGGCCAGCTCATCTGAGGGCAGGGTTAGCATTGCAGAAATTTGGAAAAGTTTTGTCTCCACGCCACAGCTATCTGCACCGACACCTGATACGGAACGTGTTAGCAGGAGGCAGCATTTCACTAACATGGTTGAACAGTATGTCTGCACACCCCTCCACATCCTGACGGATGGTTCGGCCCCATTCAACTACTGGGTTTCGAAATTGTCCACGTGGCCAGAGTTAGCATGTTATGCCTTGGAGGTGCTTTCCTGCCCGGCGGCCAGCGTTTTATCTGAACGCGTATTCAGCACGGCAGGGGGCGTCATTACTGACAAGCGCAGCCGCCTGTCCACAGCCAACGTGGACAAGCTGACCTTCATAAAGATGAACCAGGCATGGATCCCACAGGACCTGTCCCTCCCTTGTGCAGAGTAGTCCTTATTAACTGCCTAAAACATGTCTTGTTGTGCTACGGGCCACTTCTTTATTTGATACAAATTTTATGAAACCCACAGTTGAATGAAACTCTTCTCTGTCTGGGCGCCGGGGCCTAACCAGATGAAAGTGGCCGGTTAAACTAACGGGTGACATGAAGCCATAACCTCTGCCATGCTACCTCTGTCTTCTGTCTGGGTGCTGAGGCCTAAGTCAAATAAAGCGGTCTTCTGCTGTGCTGGGGGATATGAAGCTAATCTCTGACCTCTCTCCTCTGTCTGGGTCCAAAGGCCTAAATCACTGAAAGAGGCCTTCTCCTGTGGTGTGTGATATGATGCCAGAATATGTGCTGTGGGGCCTCTCTCCTCTTCCTGGGTGCAGGGGTCAAATAAACTAAATTGTGGCCTACTCCTGTGGTGGTTGATATGATGCCTGATTCTCTGATGTGGAACCTCTCTCCTCTGTTTGGGTGAAGGGGTCAAAGTAACTAAATGGTGGCTTCTCCTGTGGTGGCTGATATGATGCCAGAATATGTGCTGTGGTGCCTCTCTCCTCTTCCTGGGTGCGGGGGTCAAAGTAACTCAATGGTGGCTTCTCCTGTGGTGGCTGATATGATGCCAGAATATGTGCTGTGGGGCCTCTCTCCTCTTCCTGGGTGCAGGGGTCAAAGTAACTCAATGGTGGCTTCTCCTGTGGTGGTTAGTATGATGCCAGAATATGTGCTGTGGGGCCTCTCTCCTCTTCCTGGGTGCAGGGGTCAAAGTAACTCAATGGTGGCTTCTCCTGTGGTGGATGATATGATGCCAGAATATGTGCTGTGGTGCCTCTCTCCTCTTCCTGGGTGCGGGGGTCAAAGTAACTCAATGGTGGCTTCTCCTGTGGTGGCTGATATGATGCCAGAATATGTGCTGTGGTGCCTCTCTCCTCTTCCTGGGTGCAGGGGTCAAAGTAACTAAATGGTGGCTTCTCCTGTGGTGGTTGATATGATGCCTGATTCTCTGCTGTGAAACCTCTCTCCTCCATCTGGGTGTAGGGGTCAAAGTCTTTCAAAGTCGCCTTCTCCTGTGCTGATTGATATAAAGCTGATGGTTGTGCCATCTGACATGGTTGCCAGGGTCTGATTCAATGGGGGCCTACTCCTGTGGTGGGTGATCTAAATGCCTGATTCTCTGCTGTGAAACCTCTCTCCTCCGTCTGGGTGTAGGGGTCAAAGTCTTTCAAAGTCGCCTTCTCCTGTGCCGATTGATATGAAGCTGATGGTTGTGCCATCTGACATGGTTGCCGGGGTCCCATTAAATTGTGGCCTACTCCTGTGGTGGTTGATATGATGCCTGATTCTCTGATGTGGAACCTCTCTCCTCTGTTTGGGTGAAGGGGTCAAAGTAACTAAATGGTGGCTTCTCCTGTGGTGGCTGATATGATGCCAGAATATGTGCTGTGGGGCCTCTCTCCTCTTCCTGGGTGCAGGGGTCAAAGTAACTCAATGGTGGCTTCTCCTGTGGTGGCTGATATGATGCCAGAATATGTGCTGTGGTGCCTCTCTCCTCTTCCTGGGTGCGGGGGTCAAAGTAACTCAATGGTGGCTTCTCCTGTGGTGGCTGATATGATGCCAGAATATGTGCTGTGGTGCCTCTCTCCTCTTCCTGGGTGCGGGGGTCAAAGTAACTCAATGGTGGCTTCTCCTGTGGTGGCTGATATGATGCCAGAATATGTGCTGTGGTGCCTCTCTCCTCTTCCTGGGTGCAGGGGTCAAAGTAACTAAATGGTGGCTTCTCCTGTGGTGGTTGATATGATGCCTGATTCTCTGCTGTGAAACCTCTCTCCTCCATCTGGGTGTAGGGGTCAAAGTCTTTCAAAGTCGCCTTCTCCTGTGCTGATTGATATAAAGCTGATGGTTGTGCCATCTGACATGGTTGCCAGGGTCTGATTCAATGGGGGCCTACTCCTGTGGTGGGTGATCTAAATGCCTGATTCTCTGCTGTGAAACCTCTCTCCTCCGTCTGGGTGTAGGGGTCAAAGTCTTTCAAAGTCGCCTTCTCCTGTGCTGATTGATATGAAGCTGATGGTTGTGCCATCTGACATGGTTGCCGGGGTCCCATTAAATTGGGGCCTACTCCTGTGGTGGGTGATCTAAATGCCTGATTCTCTGCTTTGAAACCTCTCTCCTCCGTCCGGGTGTAGGGGTCAAAGTCTGTCAAAGTCGCCTTCTCCTGTGCTGATTGATATAAAGCTTATGCTTGTGCCATCTGACATGGTTGCCGGGGTCTGATTCAATGGTGGCCTACTCCTGTGGTGGGTGATCTAAATGCCTGATTCTCTGCTGTGTAACCTCTCTCCTCCGTCTGGGTGTAGGGGTCAAAGTAACTAAATGGTGGCCTACTCCTGTGGTGGGTGATATGATGCCTGGTTCTCTGCTGTGGGACCTCTCTCCTTTGTCTGGGTGCTGTGGTCAAAATAATAGTAAGTGACCTTCTCCATTGGTGGGTGACTTGAAGCCTGATTCTGTGCTATGGGACCTCACTCCAATTAATATTGTTTAATTTTTATTTATTTTATGTTAACTCATCATTTCCCTATCTACATTTGTTTGCAGGGGATTTAACTACATTTTGCTGCCTTTTGCAGCCCTCTAGCCCTTTCCGGGTGTGTTTTACAGCCTTTTTAGTGCCCAAAAGTTCGGGTCCCCATTGACTTCTATGGGGTTCGGGTTCGGGATGAAGTTCGGGTCGAGTTCGGATCCCGAACCCGAACATTTTTCGAAAGTTCGGCCGAACTCGTCGAACCCGAACATCTAGGTGTTCGCTCAACTCTACATATAACTAAACCGCTGAACCGCAAATATATCTATTTTTTACCACTAATACACGCCAAAAAGGGCTGTAATTTTCTAACTTCACCACACAACGGCAAATACTTTTTTTTGTGCCACTAATACCTGCCAAAAAGGGCTTTAGAACATATAACTGCACCACTGAACGGCAAATAGGCCCTTATTTTTTTCCACTTATACACGCAAAAAAGGCTTTAGAACATATAACTACACCGCTGAACGGCAAATACAGATTTTTTGCCACTAATACACGCCAAAAAGGGATGTAATTTTCTCACTTCACCACACAAAGTCAAATACTTTTTTTTGTGCCACTAATACAAGCAAAAAAGGGCTTTAGCACATATAACTGCACCGCTGAACGGCGCCACATCTCCAGTGTAAAGTGTGTGCATCCAAAAAATATCTGTGACATCCAGTGTACTTTTTCCGTAGACGGTGTCCGCTGCGGACAGTGACATTAGCTGCACCACATCTCCAGTGTAAATTTTGTGCATCACAAAAATATCTGGCATACAGTGTACTTTTTCCATAGACAGTGTCCGCTGTGGACAGTGACATTAGCTGCGCCACATCTCCAGTGTAAAGTGTGTGCATCCAAAAAATATCTGTGACATCCAGTGTACTTTTTCCGTAGACGGTGTCCGCTGCGGACAGTGACATTAGCGGCACCACATCTCCAGTGTAAAGTGTGCGCATCCAAAAAATATCTGACATCCAGTGTACTTTTTCCGTAGACAGTGTCCACTGTGGACAGTGACATTAGATGCACCACATCTCCAGTGTAAAGTGTGTGCATCCCAAAAATATCTGTGACATCCAGTATACTTTTTCCGTAGACGGTGTCCGCTGCGGACAGTGACATTAGCTGCGCCACATCTCCAGTGTAAAGTGTGCGAATCCAAAAATGAGCTGACATTCAGTGTACTTTTTCCATAGACGGTGTTCGCTGCGGACAGTGACATTAGCTGCGCCACATCTTCAGTGTAAAATGTGTGTATCCAAAAAATATCTGACATCCAGTGTACTTTTTCCGTAGATGGTGTCCGCTGAGAACAGTGACATTACTTGTGCCACATCTCCAGTGTAAAGTGTGCACATCCCAAAAATATCTGTGACATCCAGTGTCCTTTTTCCATCTGCAGTGTAACGTGTGTGCTTAAAAAATTTATCTGTGACATAGTGTACTTTTTCCATAGACGGTGTCTGCTGCGGACAGTGACATTACCAAGGGCACATCTCCAGTGTAACGTGTGCGGTTAAAAAATACATCTGTGACATACAGTGTACTTTTTCAATAGACGGTGTCCGCTTCTGACAGTGACATTACCAGGGCTACATCTAAAGTGTAACATGTGCACTTCAAAAAAATTTCTGTGACATACAGTGTACTTTTTGGCGTAGACGCTGCAGACAGTGACATTACTGGTGGTACCGCTCCTGTATAACGTTTCCTCATCCCAAATACCTGTGACATTCCCTGTAATTTTTCATTAGCCACTGGTGACAGCATTGACATTATCTCCTGTGTGACGTTTCCACATCCCAAATAACTTTTTAAATTTGTTTGCGCATACACTTCCAAATCCTACGCTACTGTACGTGTGACAGACTTTCAATCATATATAACATTTAATATGAAAAAGGCAAGCAGTAAGAAACGGGGAAGTGGCCGTGATGCTGATGGTGCATGCAGAGGCCGTTGCCCTGGCCGCAGTCAAACTGTGCCTGCTGCCAGAGCACAAGAAAAAGTATCATCTACGATACCTAACTTCATGTCCCAGTTTGCAGGGCGACGCAAGACACCACTCTTGAGGTCAGACCAGTGCGACCAGGTGGTCGGTTGGATTGCAGCAGATAATGCTTCCAGTCGGTTAAGTACCACCCTGTCTTCCACCAAGTCCAGTCCCAGTAGCCAAGAGTCTGCTCAACCCAATCCTCACCCTGATCCTCCTTCCTCCCACCATGGAGAGTCTGGGCAAACAAGTGATCCCACACTCAGATATTCCGAGGAGTTCTTTTCAGTGCCCTTCCTTGATTTGGCCCTCTCGCCAAGCATGCTTGAAGAGGGACAGATCTTGTGCCCTGATTCCCAAACGCTTGAGTATCCACAATCACAAGAAGATGACAGTGGGAAACGGCAATTACTGTTTAATGAGGTGGATGATGATGAGACAGAGTTGCCAATAACTCAACGGCAATTACTGACCAGCAGGCGCTCACCTACAATCTTTTACAGGGTCAGTTCACCAGCAGGCTCGCACCTAAATTCTTTTACAGGGTCAGCTCACCAGCAGGCCCGCATCTTAAATCTTTTACAGGGTCAGCTCACCAGCAGGCTCACGCATATAATGTTTTAGAGGGTCATCTCACCTGCAGGTCCTCACCTAAAATCTTTTACAGGGTCAGCTCACCAGCAGGCCCGCACCTAAATCTTTTACAGGGTCAGCTCACCAGCAGGCCCTCGCATATAATGTTTTACAGGGTCAGCTCACCAGCAGGCCCTCGGATATAATTTTTTACAGGGTCAGCTCACCAGCAGCGGTTCACCTACAATCTTTTACAGGGTCAGCTCACCTAAAGGCCCTCGCATATAATTTTTTAGAGGGTCAGCTAACCAGCAGGCCCTCACCTACAAGTTTTTACAGGGTCAGCTCACCTAAAGGCCCTCGCATATAATTTTTTAGAGGGTCAGCTCGCCAGCAGGCCCGCAGCTAAAATATTTTACAGGGTCAGCTCACCTGTAGGCCCTCACCTAATTATACTTAATAGATAATTTGCGTGCATGCTGCCTTGCTTGGATGTGGTAGCTGTAGCCGTTTCTCAGGCTCCCTCTCCGGAATCGAACCATGATTCCCCGTTACCCGTGGTCACCATGGTTTGCGTTGAAAATAACATCGAAAGTTGATAGGGCAGACATCCGAATGGATCGTCGCCGTCAAGGGGACGGGCGATCGGCCCCAGGTTATCTAGAGTCACCAAGGCGGCAGCAGGCCCTCACCCATAATGTTTAAGATGGTCAGATCAGCAGGCCCTTGCTCCAAATGTTTTAGAGGGTCACCATCAGGCCATCAAGCATAATTTTTCTGGGGTGGGTATGATGCGCTCCTTTATGTGTAACAAAGGGTGTTTTGGAGTGCCGGTTCCTTGTAATTTTTGGCAGCCCTTTCACTTAGTGCATAGACTTTATGAGTGTAGGAGTCCCACTACATGAACAATTGTACCACAATGTGAATGAGGCCCTCCTTTATGTGTTATACAGGTTGTATCCGAGTGCCTCTTCCTTCTAATTTTTGGCAGCACTTGCACTTTATATACAAGTAAATATACAGGAAAGAATGTTTCCTAACAATTTTTCCTCTGTCTAAAATCGATTTTATCTTCGGTTTGGTGCGTAATATTGTCAGTCTGTAAAAGTGGCGTACTACTCAGACATCATTCCCAGCAGCGACCTGGAAGTCCAAGATGCATCCAGACATCCTCCCCATGCTGTTCCCGAACCATTTTGGTGGTGTTTCCATCAATTTATGACTTTTTGCTATGAACCAGGCACCCTCCCCTCTTCAGAGCAGGGGGTGCCTCGTTTAATGCTCGGGTTCTCCCATTGACTTCCATTATACTCGGGTGCTCAGTAGAGCACCCGAGCATCCCGATGTGATCGGCCAGAGCACCCGAGCACTTTGGTGCTCGATCAACACTACATACTACACATCACACACACATACTACACATATGAATTTACTTTTATGCAGGATTCCTGGGGCTTTGTCATGCAGTGAAAGGGGAGTCCTGCCGCTAGAGGGGTGGGCACAAGGCAGGACTGAGCACCCTGTACTTGTCTAGCTGTAAGCACTGCATGGCCTGACAGCCCTGGCTACACAGCTCCATCATTTTACACCAGCCCTGGGAATGTCTGGCTGCATAAACACCAGCTGCTGGATAAGAGGGAAAGGGTTAACAGGCACCGCAGCTAGCCAAGGAATAAGAGAGGGGAGGGGGGCTCTAACTAGTAATTCTTATAGCAATGCCTGCTCCTCTGACCAGGAGCAGGCTGGGAGGAGGAGCTTTCTTCTAGGCTGATGTGTGCGGGACCACAGGGCTGACAGCAGTGCTGCCCACAGTCTATTCAGCAAGCGATGACCTCCACAGCAGCGATGCTCCCTTAACTGTGACCTCCACAGCACTCCTCTCCCTTAACAGTGTCATCCACAGTGCCCTGCCCCTTTAAAGGTGACCTACAGCAGTGAATAAAAGTGGCTGCGTTGTTAAGGAAACCTGGTGTAAAACTTTGTGTATGTTGAGACTAAGGGCCTGCGAGCTTCTATCGGCTGATAAGGGTCATGTGACCGTTTGTATGCCAGTTAGGATAAGACCTGCAGGCTTCCATTGGCTAATGCATTTTTTGGTAATATCTCAGGAACGGTACGCCCTAGTCTCAGGTGTGAATAGGGAGCAGATGTGTTAAATTTCGTGTTATCGCTCTGACACTCTCTTACTGGTCACTGGAAGTTCAACATGGCACCTCATGGCAAACAACTCTCTGAGGATCAGAAAAAAAGAATTGTTGCTCTACGTAAAGATGGCCTAGGCTATAAGAAGATTGTCAACACCCTGAAACTGAGCTGCAGCACGGCGGCCAAGACCATGCAGTGGTTTAATCAGACAGGTACTACTCAGAACAGGCCTCGCCATGGTCGACCAAAGAAGCTGAGTGCATGTGCTCAGCATCATATCCGGAGGTTGTCTTTTCAAAATAGATGCATGAGTGCTGCCAGCATTGCTGCAAAGGTTAAAGGAGTGGGGGGGGGGGGGGTCAGTCTGTCAGTGCTTAGACAATATGCTCCACACTGCATCTAATTGGTCGTCTGAGAAGAAAGCCTCTTCTAAAGATAATGCACAAGAAAGCCTGCAAACAGTTTTCTGAAGATAGCCAGACTAAGGGCATAGATTCCTGGAACCATGTCCTGTGGTCTAATGAGACCATGATAAACTTATTTGCTTCAGATGGTGTCAAACAGGTGAAGAGTACAAAGACAAGTGTGTCTTGCCTACAGTCATGCATGGTGGTGGGAGTGTCATGGTTTGGGCCTGCATGAGTGCTGACGGCTGTGGGGAGTTACAGTTCATTAAGGGAACCATGAATGCCAACATGTACTGTGAAATACTGAAGCAGAGCATGACCCCATCCCTTTAGAAACTCGGCGCAGGGCAGTATTCAAACATGATAATGACCCCAAACACACCTCCAAGATGACCACTGCCTTGCTAAAGAAACTGAGCATAAAGGTGCTGGACTGACCAAGGATGTCTTCAGACCTAAACCCTATTGAGCATCTGTGCGGCATCCTCAAACGGAAGGTGGACGGGAGCAAGGTCTCTAACATACAAAAGCACCGTGATGTTGTCATGAAGGAGCTATTAAATATTTTGTTCTCCACGGTATTCACTGAGGAAAATAAACTGTCAGATGAAATGCAGAATGTAAAAGTAAATTCCCCATTAAAAGTGCCCTGTCTGACCCAGGAAGAAGTGAAGCGGCGTCTTAAAAAAATTAAAATAAACAAACCGCCTGAATCCTAAGAGAATTAAGTAATGTCATAGCAAGACCCTTATTTCTGATATTTAAGGACTCTATTTAAGGATATTTAGGGACAGGGAGTGTTGCACAGGATTGGCGCATAGGAAATGTGGTGCCAATATTTAAAAAGGGTCCAAAAACAGAGCCCGGAAACTATAGGCAGGTAAGTTTAACATCTGTCGTGGGTAAGGCTACTTTCACACTGGCGTTTCTGGGTCCGCTTGTGAGATCCGTTTCAGGGTTCTTACAAGTGGCCCAAAACGGATCAGTTCAGCCCCAATGCATTCTGAATGGATAAGGATCCATTCAGAATGCATCAGTTTGGCTGCGTTTGGTCTCCGTTGCGTTTTATAGACGGTCACTAAAACGCAGCTTGCAGCGTTTTGGTGACCGTCTGACTATGCGGAGCCAAACGGATCCGTCCTGACTTACAATGTAAGTCAATGGGGACGGATCAGTTTTTCACTGACACAATATGGTGCAATTAAAAACGGATCCGTTTTGACTTAGAATTTTTTTTATTTTTATGAATAATGCAAACGATCTGTTATGAACGGATACAAGCGTTTTGGTGCGGATCTGTCTGTGCAGATAAAAGAAGGATCCGCACCAAACGCGAGTGTGAAAGTAGCCTAAAACTGTTTGAAGGTGTTCTAAGAGATGCTATCTTGGAGGGCCTCATTGAAAATAAGCAAATAACGCCATATCAGCATGGCTTCATGAGGGATCGGTCATGTCAAACTCATTTAATCAGTTTCTATGAGGAGGTAAGTTCTAGACTTGACAGCGGCGAATCAATGGATGTCGTATATCTGGACTTCTCCAAAGCATTTGACACTGTACCACATAAAAGGTTAGTATATAAAATGAGAATGCTCGGACTGGGAGAAAACGTCTGTATGTGGGTAAGTAACTGGCTCAATGATAGAAAACAGAGGGTGGTATTAACGGTACATACTCAGATTGGGTCACTGTCACTAGCGGAGTACCTCAGGGGTCAGTATTGGGCCCTATTCTCTTCAATATATTTATTAATGATCTTGTAGAAGGCTTGCATAGTAAAATATAAATTTTTGCAGATGACACTAAACTGTGTAAAGTAATTAACACAGAAGAGGACAGTATACTACTACAGAGGGATCTGGATAGATTGGAGGCTTGGGCAGAGAAGTGGCAGATGAGGTTTAAGGGTACTTTCACACTTGAGGCAGAGGATTCCGGCAATCCAGACGCAAACTGATGGCATTTGTCAGATGGATCCGGATGTGGATCCGTCTGACAAATGCATTGAAATACCGTATCCGTCTCTCCGGTGTCATCCGGAAAAACGGATCCGGTATTAATTTTTTTAGCATTTTTAAAGGTCTGTGCATGCGCAGACCGGAAAGCCGCATCCGTTTTGCCAGAACACTTAATGCTGGCACTAATACACTTCAATGTAAATCAATGCCGGATCCGGCATTCCGGCAAGTGATCAGTATTCTTGGCCGGAGAGAAAACTGCAGTATGCTGTGGTATTTTCTCAGTACAAAAAACGAGGGACTGAACTGATGCATCCTGAACGTAATGCTCTCCATTCAGAATGCATTAGGATAAAACTAATCATTTTTTCCCCCGGTATTGAGCTCCTGTGACGGAACTCAATACCGCAAAACAAAAACGCTAGTGTGAAAGTTCCCTTAGGCCGAATGCACATGGCCGTGTTCCGCGGCCGAGAGCGGTCCGTGGTATGCCAGGCTGGATTCCTGTTCAGAGCAGGAGCGCACGGCGTCATTGGTTGCTATGACGCCGTGCACTTGATGCCACCGCTGCACTACAGTAATACACTCGTATGATTTATACGAGTGTATTACTGTACAGCAGCGGTGGCATGAAGCGCACGGCGTCATAGCAACCAATGACGCCGTGCGCTCCTGCTCTGAACAGGAATCCAGCCCGGCATACCACGGACCAATCTCGGCCGCGGAACACGACCGTGTGCATTCGGCCTTTACACTGACAAATGTAATGTTATGCACATGGGAAGGAATACATGTCAGGGTGGGTTCACATCAGCGTTATGGATTCCGTTATAGCTTTCTGTTATAACATGGTTATAACGGAAAATAACGGAATCCATAAGACAGAAGTCAAAATGGAAGCCTTTAAGAGGCATTCCGTTTTTATCCTTCATAATGCAAGTCTCAGGCCTCTTTCACACGGGCGTCATGTTTTTGGGCCGAATAAGATGCGGGTGCTTCGCGGGAAAATGTGCAATTTTTCCACGCGAGTGCAAAACATTTTAATGCGTTTGGCATGTGTGTGAGAAAAATCAGCATGTTTGGTACCCAAACCCGAACTTCTTCACAGAAGTTCGGGTTTGGGTTAGGTGTTGTGTAGATTGTATTATTTTCCCTTATAACATGGTTATAAGGGAAAATAATAGCATTCTTAATACAGAATGCATAGTAAAAAGTGCTGGAGGGGTTAAAAAAATAAAATAAAATTTAACTCACCTTAATCCACTTGTTCGCGCAGCCCGACTTCTTTCTTCTTTCTTCAGGACCTGGTAAAGGACCTTTGATAAAATCACTGCGCTCATCACATGGTCCATCACATGATCCATCACCATGGTGATGGATCATGTGGCTGACCATGTGATGAGCGCAGTGACATCACCACAGGTCCTTTTCCTACTGCACAGCAAAGATGAAAACAGAAGAGAAGTCGGGCTGCGCGAACAAGTGGATTAAGGTGAGTTAAATTATTTATTTATTTATTTTAACCCCTCCATCCCTAATTTACTTTGCATTCTGTATTAAGAATGCTATTATTTTCTCTTTATTTTCCCTTATAACCATGTTATGAGAGAAAATAATAATGATCAGCTCCCCATCCCGATCGCCTCCTAGACCGTGCGTGAAAATCGCACCGCATCCGCACTTGCATGCTGCGCACAAGTGATGCGTGAAAATCACCGCTCATGTGCACAGCCCCATAGAAATTAATGGGTCCGGATTCAGTGAGGGTGCAATGCGCCCGTGTGAAAGAGGCCTAAGGGCAGAAGAATGGATCCGTCCTAGTTTCCATTATGCGGGAGTACAGTCCTGCATAACAAAAATGGGACGGATCCGTTATGCTGCCCATAGACGTTTATTATGATGGAATGCAAAACGGAAGCCTTTAAAAGGCTCTCCATTTTTCTTTCCGTCATAATAGAAGTCTATGGGAATCATAAAGGATCCGTCCCGTTTCCGTTTTGCAGAACGGAAAAAAAAGTCCTGTCGACAGGACTTTGTTTTCTGTCTTGCATAACGGGAACCAGACGGATCTGTTATGATTGCAAATAGACTTCTATTAGGATGGAACTCTCTACCTGAGGAGGTGGTGATGGTGAGTTAACAAAAAAAAAAAATTGAGAGTCTCAGCTCTCTAGGACTCACCGTTCCTGAGATATTCCCATAAAATGACCTTCATTAGCCAATAGAAGCCTGCAGGTCTTTCACTCATATCCTAACTGCAATACACACGGTCACATGTCCCTTATCAGCCAATAGAAGCTCACAGGCCCTTAGTCTCCACATACACACAGTTTTACTTCAGAGTTCCATAACAACCCAGCCATTTTTCTTCACTGCTGTATGTCAGCTTTAGGCTAGGGATACACGACGACAATAAGTCACACAACACATAGGGCACAACTACACTGCTACATGCATCCACCTTGGATGGATTTTTTGCGACTGTCGTGTCGCAAGTCGCAGCATGTCGCAGTGTGACACCATAGCCTATCATTATAAAAATTGTTGCACGACATTGGTACGACAAAATGTCATGAGACACATGTCGTCATGTAGCCCTAACCTTAAAGGGGCAGGGCGCTGTGGAGGTCACTGTCAAGGGGGCAGGGGCCACTATTAAAGGGGCATCTGCTGTGGAGGTCACTGTTAAAAGGGCAGCTGCTGTGGAGGTCACTCTTAAGGGGGCAGGGGCCACTATTAAAGGGGCAGCTGCTGTGTAGGTCACTGTTAAGGGGGCAGGGGCCACTATTAAAGGGGCAGCTGCTGTGGAGGTCACTGTTAAGGGGGCAGGGGCCACTATTAAAGGGGCAGCTGCTGTGGAGGTCACTGTTAAGGGGGAAGGGGCCACTATTAAAGGGGCAGCTGCTGTGGAGGTCACTGTTAAAGGGGTAGGAATTGTTGCTGTAGGAAGGCAGGGGGTGAACAAACGAAAATGCAAAAACAGAAAATCACCTAGTTATGAAAAGGTTAAATGAGTAATTTCAGCTACAACTCATATTAACATATTACTGTAAGGATCATTTATGTCTTATCTCAGGATGGAAAACAGATTCCAAATGTAGTAAGTTTCTTCTTACTCTAAAAATTGGTTTCTACTGAGTTTCTTGCCTTTGCCTAAAGAAGGACCGCGACAAGTGCTCTGAGAATCTTTACTGACAAAATTTTTACCCAAAGATAACCTACAGCAATAAAATGGAGGTTTTTGTCACAGATGGAAGGGCTATAAGGCCAATGAATTACAGGTGTCAGATTGATTCCCTTTGCTCAGTGTGAGATCAGTCAACTGGAGGATCCTCCAGTCCCCAGTGGTTCAGTCAAACACCTCATAATAAAAATACCAATGCTGTTCTGACAGAGGGAGATGCACAGGGAGCCTACATCCACTCTCTCTTCTGCTTTGCAATAAGTGTTATAGCAGCCAAAGCATTTTAATTGTTTTTACATCAGTGTGCTCTTTGTGAAGGAAGATTGACCACTGTTCCAAGTTCTCTCCATTTATGGCTAATAGCCTCATTGTGGTTCACTGGAGTCCTTCAAGGGGTTATCTCATAAAAGACAATAGGGCCATATCGCTAGGATATGCCCCTATTGTCTTATAGGTGCAGCTCCCACCGCTGGGAACCGCACCTATACCGAGAATGGAGCCCTGGCGGCTGGAGGACTCCGGTCCGGCCACCACCAAGCCGGCTCCCCATAGAAGTGAATGGGAGCGTACCGCGCATGCGTGATACGCTCCCATTCACTTCTATGGGGCCAACGGAAAGAGCCAGCGCTCGGCTATTTTTGCCGGCCCCATAGAAAATGAATGGAGGGTGGCTGCGCATGCACAGTGCGCCCTCCTTCACTTGCGGGGCTCCGTTCTCGATATAAGTGTGGGTCCCAGTGGTGGGACCCGCATCTATAAGACAATTGGGGTATATCCTAGCGATATGCCCCCATTGTCCATGATGAGATAACACCTTTAGGCCTTAGGGTACTTTCATACTAGGGGCAGGACGGATCCAACAGGCTGTTCACCCTGTCGGATCCGTCCTGCCGCTATTTCGCCGTGCCGCCGGACTGCCGCTCCATCCCCATTGACTATAATGGGGACGGGGGCGGAGCTCCAGCGCAGGATGGCAGTTCGCGGTGTGATGCCGCCGGACTAAAAAGTCGGACATGCAGTACTTTTAGTCCAGCGGCCTTTCGCCGTGCAGTGCCGTGCTGAGCCGGAGCTCCGCCCTCATCCTTATTATAGTCAATGGGGACGGAGCGGCGGTCCGGCGACACGGTGAAATAGCGGCAGGACGGATCCGACAGGGTGAACAGCCTGTCGGATCCGTCCTGCCGCTAGTGTGAAAATAGCCTTAGCAATGTCTTTGTAACCCTTTCCAGAAGGCAGTGGCTCATTGCCTTTGTTTTACGTCTGCATTTGTTCTCTTTAGAACATGACATCACGGCATTGATCTTCCTTCAATGGAGGTGGACCACTCTGATGCTATGGGGCCTATCATTGAACTCCTTCTCCTGTACTCAACATGAAAACACTGCATTTTATGCAGTCGCATCTAGGTTGGCTCAGTGCAGAGATTTTTTATGTTTTTTCCCTAGTGGTGTATACAGCCAGGCAGGTTTATAATATATTGTATGAGGGAAGCCACAGAGATAGATCTATATGGCTTAGATTTTTTGTTGTATTTATGCAAGTTGTCTGGTGTAAATGCATTGATTAATAGGAAGCACCTCTCCCACTTTTTCTGTAGAAGTCGGGTCAAGTAGGAGGACAATGCCTTTTTTTTATTATTAGTATTTTTTTATTTTTTACTATCATTTTATTTCGATGAATAAAAAAAATCCAAGGCATTGCAGTTTGCAGAAAATTGGGTGGCGCGGGACCTCATGCTAAGATTTCCTCTGGAGCGCTATAAGATCTGAGTACACCCTGGCATCATATGATGCTTTTTGAGACCTTCTAGCCTGATTCATGTTGCCAGACAGGTTCTGTTTAAGTAATGTTCAGAATCAGCAGATCTGGCAGTAATCATGCCTTAGTGTGACTGGTGAAATTGAACTAAATTGTCAATTATATCCAGTGAACTGGTTGATTTAGTAGCTGAAGACGTAATTATTTTTTTTTTTTCCATAGGGCCAGGAAGGGCTGACCATCATTTTGCTTCAATTAATTAAACAGGCATTTAAAAACTGCATTTTATATGTACTTGGGTTATCTTTGTCTAAGGGTACTTTCACATTAGCGGCAGGCGATTCCGGCAGGTTGTTCCGACATGTGAACAGCCTGTCGGATCCATCCTGCCGCTAGTTCACGTGTGCCCCCATTGACTATAATGGGGGCGGGGCGGAGTTCCGGCGGCAGCATGGCAGCGCACGGCGAGAGGCAGCCAGACTAAAAGTACGACATGCAGTACTTTTAGCCTGGCTGCCTCTCGCCGTCCGCTGCGGTGCTGCCCCCGTAACTCCGCCCCCTGTCCCCATAATAATCAATAGGGAGGGAGCAGCAGTTCGGGGGCGCACGTGAACTAGCGGCAGGACGGATCCGACAGGCTGTTCACCCGCCGGAAAAGCCTGCCGGATTCTCCTGTCGCTAGTGTGAAACTAGCCTAATATTGAAATCGTTTGATGACCTGAAACATTCATTATCCTGTTGGAGGACCCATGACATGTGACTGAGACTAAGCTTTTTGACACTGGGCAGCATGTTTCGTTGCAGAATGCCTTGATAGTTTTGAGATTTCTTTGTACCCTGCACAAATTCAAGACACCCTGTGCCAGATGAAGCAAAACCTAACTCAGCCTCCTCCACTAAGTTTCACTTTTCACTTTAATAACTGATATATGCCAGTTTTCCCTCTCACACCAGGTCTAAAGAAAGGGTGTGTGGAGTGGGGGAAGGGAGCGTGCCACCAGGCCCATCTCATTTATCATTTACTACACCTGTTTAGGCGTAGAAAATATTCTAAATCTATACCATCAAGGGAACTGGTGTAGATTTAGACCGGCGCCTCTACATAATTTCGGTGGATCCACCTCCAGCGCAGGGGTTATTAAGACCTGTGTCTAAAACACTGGTCTTAATAAATAACCCCTAAAGTTCTTTTCATGTATGCCTCATTTTTGGATCTGTGAGCTGATGTGACTTGCTAAAAAGCTCCAGTTTTGTCTCCCAGAACCCTTGTAGCTTGTCAATATGCATTTTGGCTATTTCTTGTTTTTTTATGATTTGCTTTCAATGGTTGTTTCCTCCTCGGCCGTCTTCCATGAAGACATTGATGGGTGCTGAAATCTTACACTGACGTATCTTGACCATGGAGTTCACCTCTAATTTCTTTGGAAGTTGTTCTGTGCTCTTTGATTATCATTCGTATTATCTGTCTCTTCAATTTGTCATCAGTTTTCCTCTGACAGCCACGTCCATGGAGGTTGGCTACAAAATGAATCAGTTGGACCACAATTCAAAAGCCATGTCTGATTCTCACTAGCTGATTTTCAGTAAATATTTATTATTACTTTTGTCAGTTTCAAGTTATTTCAGTGACCATTGTGGGTTTTTCTTTCTTTTATTGAAGGGTCATGAATTTTGTCCATGTTTGTATATCTGTGTGTGTAATGTGTGCAAACATTTGTAATAGTTGCATATATGTGCATGGACTGTATGTAATGTGGGTGTATGCAAGTAATATAAATGTACAATGCATACAATGCATGTTTTCCCTCCATCAATCTTCACTCAATACACCATAAAGAGAAAGTGAAAACAGAATTTTAGAACTTTTTTTGCAACAAAAATTTTGCATGGATATTACAGTGTTTTCAGACCTTTTGCTATGGCACTTAAAATTTATCTGTGGGGGCCTCCAATTTCTCTGCATCATCTTTGAGAATTTTTCTATACCTTGATTGAAGTCCATTTGTGTCAGCTGATTTGACATGATTTGGACACATCCCTGTCTATAAGATCTCACAGCTGAGAATGCGCATCAGAGCAAAAACTAAGCCATAAAGAGGAGAGAACTTCCTGTAAAGCTCAGAGGCAGTACTGTGTGGAGACACAGATCTGGAAAAGGGTTCAAAAAAATCTGCTGCACTGATAGTTCCCAAAAGAGGAGCAGCCTCCATAATTCTTAAATGGAAAGAAGTTTGTAACAACGACGACTCTTCCTGGAGCTGGCTGCCGTACCAAACTAAGAAATTGGGGGAGAAGGGCCTTGGTAAAATAGGTCACCAAGAACACAATTGTCACTCTAGCTGAGCTCCAAAGATCCCATTTGCAGATGGGAGAAACTTCCAGAAGGAAGGAACTTCCTGATCCATCACTGTTGCCAGAAATAAGCTTCTCCTGTGTCAAAGACACATGAAAGCCAGACTGGAGTCTGCAAATAAGCACCTAAAGGACTGTGAGAAGATTATCTGGTCTGATGAAACCAAGATTGAACTTATTGACCTCAATTCTAAAGGTGCTTCAACTTCTGAATACTTATGTCAATGCAATACTGTATTTTACTTTTTCCTTTTCAATAAAATAGCAAAAATTTTGAATATTCTGTTTTCATTTTGTCGATATCGGGTATTGAGTTCAGAGTGGTGGGAAAAACGTGTTTTTCTTTTTTCTTTTTCTTTTTTTTTTTCATTTTAGCACAAGGCCACAGCATAACAAAATGTGAAAAAAGTGAAAGGATCTGAAGCATTTCTGAATGCATTATATATACTGGTATGTGCAATGTTAACTATAGAGAACCCTGAGCAGAACCACAGCCAAAAAACTCAGAAACCAGTGTATTGCACCATTATTTTATTTGTAGCAGGTCCTCATTCTATTTTGGTTGCACTTTTTCTGTGATGCTCATAGACAATTGCCTGCATAAGAGCTGAGTGTATATATTCCACTTATCAAATTATTCAACCATTTCACAGATTTACTGAGTTATATAAATATCTGAGCAAAGTAGAAAAAATTGTACTTTAGGGAACATCCAAATCTGCTTGAATTCTGTCAAAAATATAAAGAACTAAAATTGAACACTCATGTTATTGTTTAGGTAGAAGGTGGGCCCTCAGAATTAGTTCCTTGGTAGGCCCAGTGTATAATGCATGTGTCACTGGAATGTCAGCGTGAATTCACAAATTTTTCCCTCCCTGTGATTGTTAAAGTAACCTTTTAGCAGTAAGTGTGTCATACAGTGTTCTGGTCCAGGGAGTGTTCAGACTCCTCCTTATTGTGTGTCTATGAAAAATTTTCAGACTGACTCCAGATCTCTAATCTTCTAAATCTGATGTATGTCATCCGTGCTTGCTGGGACTGACTGACCATCTAAAGTCCACAAGGTGTCCAGGCACCCCCTCCCCCCCAACATCTGCCATCAGGGAGAGTCAGGAGGCCTCAAAAACATAAGAAACAACAAACGAAACTAACTAGTTTTACTGTAACAACACTTAATGTAATGCTCCACATGGACAAGAATATGGGACTGAACATGTAGGATCATTTTCATAGTTGAATGTATTTGCTCTTTAATTACCTGTTAAACAAAACAGCAGCCAGGATTATTCATTTCAATGTGATGAACTACCTTAGTTATTTTAGTAACCTACTTACATGCGTATCTGCCCCTTTCACATAAAATAAGCATATATTTCACTTATATTCATGCTATAGAATGCATTTCCCTCGCAGTAAGAAAAAAATTGCTTGGCAATGTAAATGTAAAGTACATCAATTGTAGAGAGGGTCAAAGAGACACATAATAAAGGGTGATGAGTAAGGTAATGAGAGAGCTAGCTATTGGAGCTGAGTAAGTACAAAGAAAAGAGGCAACAAATAAAAGGTTACACTCATCAAAAAGGTTCAGATTTACCACACAAGGCAACAGCACGTGTTAACCTTTTCAGCGTGTTTTTGAAGAAGCATTAACATTTTGTTAGAACTTTATTACATAAATGCACAAGTTGAGCTTGTCATTAATTCAAAGTTTGTACAATTATGCCCTTAACAACCAAGAACATAAATGTACATTATTATTAGGCGGTAGTTCCAATTGAATACCGTAAATGTATATCATCGTGATTGGGTGGGAACAGCTCCTGATCACAATAGGAGCCCAGTGTTGACTCGCAAACGGGCTTCCAGTATAATGGCTATGATTGGAAAATTTTATAGTGATGTTAAAAGTGACATTGGTCAGTAGTGACTGCAGAATCTATGTCACCCATTATTGGACCACAAATGCATTCGAATGGAGCTGCTCAGTTTCCATAGCAGTCGGGGGCCTAAAAAAAGTACAACCTAATAGGTTGCCTATCAGTAGTAAAAAAATGCTTATAATAACTATAATAAATAATTATTTTAGTAATTAAAAGATTGCATTGAAATGTCCCCTTGTAGGGCTAAATAAATACGTTAAAATAAAGGGTTTAAAAATAGTAAAAAATACAAATCACTTCCATAAAATAGTGGTTTTGTTTTGTAAAATATTTTTAAAAAACTACTCATACACCTAAACATACTGAACACAGAGAAAATCCTGCTCCGCTATCTCTCTGTAGCACACCCTCAGAAACATGGACATGAACATGAACAACATGGACAATGATAGCTACTAAGAGGAAAGATATAGAGGAGAGTAGCTTCGCTTACTTGCCAGTTACTAATGTTGAGTGAAGCATTTGAGGCGGAATTCGTTCCGAAGTTTAGGAAAACTTCAATTTTGCAACTAATCCGATTTTTCCCGTACTTCGTGGTAACAAATCAGGCTTTCCTAAAATGGCGGTTGAATGTGTTACAAAGCTAAACTACAGTAAGTGTAGAGCAGACAAGCCCGGGAATGCAAGACCACCCATAATGCCAACCAATACACAGATAGACATCCACTGTGATGTCACAGCCATATAAAACCCTTATCCCGCGCGGTCTCTGCCCTTGTCCTGTGAGCTGAGCATAGGGAGAGACTAGGGACAGTGTTGCTGAAAATGATATTGGATAGAGATATGCGCCTACCATGGTGATTACGGGTGGCGGGGAATCAGGGTTCCAGCCCGGAGAGGGAGCGTGAGAAAAAGAGACCAAATTTAAGGGAGATAAATTTATTAAAAAAAATAGGGATCAAGAAGAAATGTGGGAAATGTTATTGAGGTACAAATGTGGGCCAAAAGAGTCAAGCGGAATTGTGGGAAAAGCTATTGAGGCGCAAATGTTGGCCAAAAGAGTATAGCGGAAATGTGGGACAAAGTATTGAAGCTTAAATGTGGTACAACTTGCTTAAGTTTAAGCATTGAATCAAAGGAGGTGGCGCGCATCAATTGAAGTATTTCAGAAATTGTATTCCCTGTCACCTATGCAGAGCAGGGGTTTATTCAAGTCTAAAATTGTATAATGTCAACCCAAGAATGTAACAGAAAAATTACAGAAATTAATTAACCTGTCTACAATTGTTTATTGTCAAATAAAAATTATTGAAATGTATTAAGCTGTCAACTAGGTAGAGGAGGGGTATATTACACCCGAAAATTGGTGAATTTGACCCTTAAATGTAACTGATAAAAGTTTTTTTTTTTTTACTTGTCTAATAGGTATAGCAGTGGTATATCACACCAAAAAATTGCTGAATTTCACTATAAAATATAACTGCCAATTTTTTTTTTTTACCGCTCTACTAGGTATAGCAGTGGTACTTCACACCAAAAAATTGCAGAATTTCACCAGAAAATGTAACTGACAATTTTATTTTTATTTTTTAACCGGCCTACTAGGTAGAGCAGTGGTACCATACACCCAAAAATTGGTGAATTCCATCAGAAAATGTAAATGACAAAGTAGTGAAATTATATAAAATAAAACACGTACAAAAAAAAAAAAGGATTTATGAGGTGGAGTTCCATATGGAGTAGGAGTTTGAGGAGGCGGTGGACGTAGCGGAGTAGGTGGAAGCGGCAAGGGAGGAGGACGAGATAGCCAACACAGGTTTTTGGTTTTAATTTAATTTTGTAAAATTAAGGTACACTCCAAAAGAGTGTGAAATATCCAAAATACAAACATGAGCAATTGCGCTGCAGTATAACAATGTCTGCTTAGTGCCGGTATACATGTCTATTCTGCACAAGGTACGGACAAGTCCGGAGGGATCCATGTCTGGTTCATTTAAATGAACGTGAGCTTGTCCACATTGGCTGTGGACAGGCGGCTGCGCTTGTCTGTGATGATGCCCCGTGCCATGCTAAACACACGTTAAGATAATACACTGGCTGCAGGGCAGGCCAGCACCTCCAAGGCATAAAGGGCAAGCCCTGGCCATGTGCCCAATTTGGAGACCCAGAAGTTGAAGGGGGCAGACCCGTCATTCAGTACGTGTAGGCGTGTGTACACATACTGCTCCACCATGTTGGTGAAATGCTGCCTCCTGCTAAGACGTTCCATATCAGCTGGTGGTGCTGGTTGTTGTGGTGTGCTGACAAAGCTTTTCCACATGTCAGCCATGCTAACCCTTCTTTCTGAGGTGCTGGCGGTGCCCCAGCTGTGTTGGCGACCTCTTCCTCGTCCTCTGCCTTCGCCTTGTGCTTCCACTGTGCCCCCGCTGTCAGGTGGGAATGCCACCAGCAGCGCGTCTACCAGCATGCGCTTGTACTCGCACATCTTACGATCACGCTCCAGTGAGGGAATTAAGGACGGTACGTTGTCCTTGTAATGGGGATCCAGCAGCGTGGCCACCCAGCAATCAGCACAAGTTAGAATGTGGGCAACTCGGCGGTCGTTGCGGAGAAACTGCAGCATGTAATCGCTCATGTGTGCCAGGCTGCCCAGAGGCAACGAAAAGCTGTCCTCTGTGGGAGGTGTATCGTCTGTGTCCTCTGTATCCCCCCATCCACGCACCAGTGATGGCCATGAGCTGGTCTGGGTGCCACCCTGCTGTGAACATGGTTCCTCCTCCATCTCCTCCTCCTCATCCTCCACCTCCTCATCCTCCAGAACTGTGCCCTGGCTGGACAATTGTGTACCTTGGATTTGTTGGTGCAGGAACCCACCCTCGGAGCCACTTGGGAATGACTGGCCGGAAACCCGACAAAATGATCCCTCTTCCTCCTCCTTCTCCTGTGCTACATCCTCTTCCATCATCGCCAGGAGCGTTTTTTCAAGGAGGCATAGAAGTGGGATAGTAACGCTGAGAACGGCGTTATCGGCACTGGCCATGTTGGTGGAGTACTCGAAACAGCGCAACAAGGAACACAGGTCTCGCATGGAGGCCCACTCATTGGTGGTGAAGTGGTGCTGTTCCGCCGAGCGACTCATCCTGGGGCAGGGCTAGGTGGATGTCCCTGGAAAACCCTGCTAACAGAGTCATTAAAAAGCAGAAGAGACTGCTGCATGACTTGGGGCTCAGACTGCTTGGCTGATTTGCAAGTGGGTGAGGTGAAAGACTGATGGACATCGGCTGCAGGTGCCAACTGTGGTCTTTCAGCAGGAGACTGGTGGGAGACAATGTTAAGGAACTGGAGGCACTGTCAGCAACGCAATTATCGCCTGAGCAGCATTAGGCCCGACCAAATACCGCTGTAGGTTTTGTCGCCTACTCGCACCTGAGGAAGGGGTTTCACTTGTGCGTGTAGCTGGCACAGATCGACCATGTCCTCTCCCTGCAACAGGAGCTCCACCAGCAGCACCACGACCTTGGCCACGTCCCTCATTTGATGCTCTCCTCATATTTTTTTAATTTAGGATCTTGCCCTAAATGGGTGTTTAATTAATAGTAGAATAGAACGACAGTATAAAAAGGGTGTATCTCACATGGCCTGAACCAGACTAGGCCTCAATAAAAGATTTTTTTGCCCAAAATGGCTGTATTTCAAATGCCTAATTCAAACCCCTGTATGTAGAGGTAGTATCTCAGAGGGCCTGAACCTCTGTAGGCCTGCAGTAAATATATCTTTGCACAAAATGGCTGTATTTCAAATGGCTGTATTTCAAATGCCTAATTCAAACCTCTGTATGTAGAGGGGGTATCTCACAGGGCCTGAACCAGTGTAGGCCTGAATTCAATATTGGTGCACCAAATGGCGGTATTTAAAATCTCTGAATGTAACCCAAATGTATTAAGGGTGTATCTCACAATGACATCTGCATCAAAGGCTGCCAACTAAATTTTTTGTGCCCAAACGAGTGTTTGTTTAACAACTGAATTTGACAGCAGTATATAAGCCTGTAATTTCACACGTGCTGATGCTGCAAGGCCTCAAAATAGTGTTTTTTGTCAAAAGAGTGTGTTTTTCAAACCCCAGAAAATGATGGGTGTATTTCTACCTTAAATTGCACACTGACTAATACAGATGTTGTAGATTGCCAAAAAAGTCTTTTTTTTTGCTAACAGAATATGAAAACTGTATATATTAAACTTGAATTTAACACTTGCAGATCTGGAAAATACAGTTTTTTGAAAAGAATTGTGTGTTTTTAAAACCCCAGAAAATGATGGGTGTATTTCTACTTTAAATTGCACACTGACTAATACAGATGTTGTAGATTGCCAAAAAAGTCATTTTTTGGTAACAGAATATGAAAGCTGTTTATATTAAACTTGAATTTAACACTTGCAGATCTGGAAAATACTGTTTTTTGAAAAAAAAAGTGTGTTTTTCAAAACCCAGAAAATGATGGGTGTATTTCTACCTTAAATTGCAGACTGACTAATACAGATGTTATAGATTGCCAAAAAAGTATTTTTTTGCTAACAGAATATGAAAGCTGTTTATATTAAAGAGGACCTTTCACCGATTCTTACCCTATGAACTAACTATACAGATATGTAGAGCGGCGCCCGGGGATCTCACTGCACTTACTGTTATCCCCGGGCGCCGCTCCGTTCTGCCGCTATGCCCTCCGGTATCTCCGCTCACTAAGTTATAGTAGGCGGAGATACCAGTCCCTAAGTTATGGTAGGCGGAGTCTGCCCTAGCGCTGGCCAATCGCAGCGCAGAGCTCACAGCCTGGGAGGTTATTTTCTCCCAGGCTGTGAGCTCTGCAATGCGATTGGCCAGCGCTAGGGCAGACTCCGCCTACCATAACTTAGGGAACGGAGATACCGGAGGGCATAGCAGGAGAACGGAGCGGCGCCCGGGGATAATAGTAAGTGTGGAGAGATCCCCGGGCGCCGCTCCACATGTCTGTATACTTAGTTCATAGGGTAAGAATCGGTGAAAGGTCCTCTTTAAACTTGAATTTAACACTTGCAGATCTGGAAAATACAGTTTTTTGACAAAAATAGTGTGTTTTTAAAACCCCATAAAATGATGGGTGTATTTCTACCTTAAATTGCACACTGACTAATAAAGATATTGTAGTTTGCCCCAAAAAAATGCTGATTTGCAATGTCTCAAAAGCTCAGATGCAGTGCTGGTGCACTGAGCATGCTTAAAATGGCCGCCGCCGCCACCCACCTAACTAACAGAATTCTAAAAGTTTGTATTTTTTGGTCAATGAGCTCAGGGCAGGGTAAAACAATAGTGCCCTGCACCCACACAACTATTTGTCTGTAGATCGCTGAGTTAGATTCTCTCCTATTCTCTCCCTGAAATCACAAGTCCAGCAGCATCCTCTCCCTACACTTGTAACAGCAGAGTGACGTGCAGCGCTATGTGACTCAAGCTTATATAGAGCCTGGGTCACATGCTGCTCTGGCCAATCACAGCCATGCCATTAGTAGGCATGGCTGTGATGGCCTCTTGGGGCAAGTAGTATGACGCTTGTTGATTGGTTGCTGTGCAGCCTTTCAAAAAGCGCCAAGAAACCGCCGAACACCGAACCCGAACCCGAACTTTTACGGAAATGTTCGGGTCCGGGGTCCAAAAATCCTAAAGTTCGGTACGAAGGGTTCGCTCAACCCTACATATTCTCATTAATATTAAATGTGAAAAAGGAGGAAAAGCAGATGGCAGAAGAAGGGCTCCCACCCTTCCACCTGTAGTGCAGGAGAGCACTGGGGTTGGAGACATTGGTATGCCAGAGCTGATTAATATTCTTTTTTATTGTCAAATACCCTGCAGGAGATTGCAGGCAAGAACAGCAATAATATGTATATTGTCCCACACTTAACCAGCCAAACCCAATACCAGCAATAGCCCTTGTTTAAAGGTACATTAAAGGTGCCGCTTGGCCATTAACAATGAAGAACTATAAAACTGCATATAAAAACAATAATATAACACTACTTTGCAGAGCCAGATTTAGCCTTATCATTCATACAACGTCATTGGCATGAAAGGCTTAGAAGTTTATTGCAGCAGTACATTGAAGGAATACAATTTTGTTCCATAAATTTTCTGTAATCTATTTGTGATCAACTTGTGTGTTTCTTTGCAAGGAAGGGAATCTGAATAAACACTGCCAAAATTATGTACTGTATTAGATGGCACAACATGCCATGATTTTAGGATATTCCTCCATTTTCATAAAATTGCTGCTTGTGGAAAGTACATGGACAATGATTGCCTATGAGGTTTCATAGACATAAATTACAGAGCAGACAACACTATTGGTATGATTTTATATCACCAACACTTCAGTGATCAGAGTCTTTATACTACTGTGGAATCATTAAAAAAAGACAAAAACAAAAAACAGTGACTTGGTGGTGCACAGTATAGTGGATTTATAGCTGACAAAGACTCCTAAAACCTCCACTGAAAAGCTGGAGATTCTTCTGTGATTGCAGTTTATTTCAGTTTTTCACCCCCAATCTCTCCCTCATAAAATTGCTCAGAGGTCGCGAAAGGTGGATTGTGAGTAAGGCTACATGCACACGAACGTTGTTTGTTTCTGTGTCCGTTCCGTTTTTTTTTTGCAGATAGGATGTGGACCCATTCATTTCAATGAGTCCGCAAATAATGCGGACAGCACACTGTGTGCTGTCCGCATCAGTATGTCCGTTCCGCAGCCCTGCAAAAAAAATAGAACATATCCTATTCTTGCCCGTTTTAGGCATTGTTACAATGGATCCACAAAAAAAAATGGATGGCATACGGATGTTATCAGTTTTTTTTACGGATCCTCAATTTGAGGACAGCAAAACACATATGGTCGTGTGCATGTAGCCTAATTTGTTGGTTTGCCAGTTTCTTTATCACCTCAACAAATGTTAAATAAAATATTATATATATATATATATATATATATATATATGAAATCGGACAGCACTCCAAGACTTGAAAAAACGTGATGTCTTTATTTTCCCATGTGGAACAATTGCAACGTTTCAGCTCACAACTGAGCCTTTCTTTTGCTTGAGAAAGGCTCAGTTGTGAGCTGAAACGTTGCAATTGTTCCACATGGGAGAATAAAGACATCACGTTTTTTCAAGTCTTGGAGTGCTGTCCGATTTCACACGTATATTAAGGGTGAGAAGCTAATTCCCTTGGACCTTGCACCTGAATCCTGACTGGTGCTGCCGAATCTCTTCACCTTATATATATATATGTATATATATATATATATATATATATATATATAAGTCAAAAAAGTGGGCAGCACTCCATAAGATAAAAAAGTACAAAAATCTTTATTTACCCAAACAGGACATGTTTGGTGCAATTGATCCGTGGTCACGGATGGAGGCTCCATTTCTAATAAGTTGCGGTAGCCTACATCTGACCCCGCATAGCCATCTGTTTCTATTCGTTGCACGGATTTGTGTAACATAACCTCGATCCTGTATATATCAGATGAGACCTGTATGAATGCGCATGCGCCGATACTCTATGTGTTATTCCCGCACTTAAAATGGTTGAATCTGGGTCAGAGTGCGCAACTGCATGGTAATGAGGGCGGTGAAATTTGGAAATGAGAAACATACGTCATCCTAACATGCGCAGATGCGCTTTAGGTACGCCGGACTACACGCTATGCTACTGATGGCAGCCATTCGCCTCATCACTCCCCCTTCACCCTTCATCAGCGATATCATCCAGTAAGCACTCAGCACTTTATATCATTGATTACACATGGCACCAATAATGATATTGATATTAATTATGTACACATATGGAGTTTCTCTCATAAGATGGATTTTTTGAATATACTTTAATCACTGTTATACATGATGCGACATATGACATATGTAGTCTTGGTTACAGTTTATTATTTCTTTTGTTTCACTGTGTTATTACATGATTGCTTCTAAATTGCTATGAATTGATTACACATGGCACTGATAATGTTATGTAAATTGTTATGAATTGGCACAGTAATTTAGATTGCTATATATACTGAGCACTTTGTATACACTGCTTGAGAAAGGCTCCAGCATAGAGCCGAAACGTTGCATGTCCTGTTTGCGTAAATAAAGATTTTTGTACTTTTTTATCTTATGGAGTGCTGCCCACTTTTTTGACTTTTATGCATTGGACTTGCTAATATCCATATTGGGCCAGCTGCACCCCCTTGTTTGCATTAGAGACGGTGCTGCCACTTTTTTCTTTTTTTCTATATATATATATATATATATATATATACACACCTCCTTTTAAAGAAACAAGCAGTAATTTGTATTAACAATGTTAGACTGGAATTATAACTGGTTGATGTTATTTTACACCATTTTGATAGAAACTCACTACTGATACTGTAGCAGACCAATTAAATACCTCATGAAACTTTTACACTTATTGTTTGTACTCTTTAATCTTTCTTGCATTTTATGAAAAGTGGTATAAACTGCTGTCAAGCAGCATCTTCAAACGTAAGATTTTATACCGTATACAAAGAGATAAAATTCTAATATAGGATTCAGTTTTGGGCTCCATATTGTTAGTATATAAAATAAAAATTTACTGAACTCAACAGCACTTCCAAAATCAAACATGTGTTTATTCACCAAGTGACAGCAACGTTTCGGTCCGCTCAATAGGACCTTTCTCAAGCAGTGATGACAATAAACTAGTGCGCAGTGCAGTGATCATAAATAATTAAGACCAATTGATCAATAATTGTGTACAAAGTGCCTAAATATCCAAAAAACATCAATACAATTCATATTGTGTATAGCCATCTATTATAAAAAGATAAAAGTGCATCCATAGTAAATCCTAGAGTTTTGAAATATAACCTCATGATTACATGAATTAAAACATATGTGCAAATACCAGAATCATGATTGCATAAATTAAACCATATGTGAATTACCCAGTGCATATTAAAAACAAGACTGAGAGGGAAGGACCTGTGTACTAACCAGCATGGTGTCTGTAGCATCCTGAGCATGTCATAATTCAGATAAATAAATAAAAACACATACAGTCATGTGGCATGTAGAGATCACATGGCAAGGTCACATGACTTGTAAAAATCACATGATCACAAGTCAGTGAGTGATATAAACAACAGTGCAGGTACAAGGAATAGCCCTGCTTGTCCACATGACTCATCCAAACCATGTGATATAAAGAATCAGATGATAGGATTGAATTACAACTCCTGCAAGGGAATATTAACCCTTAACAAAATGTGTCATGCCTTCCTGGCCAGTATTTCAATATATCTCAAATGAAATAGCAATGGAAGTTCATGTGAATCCAGACATTGACAAGATGTCAGAGAAAACATATACAGTACAGACCAAAAGTTTGGACACACCTTCTCATTCAAAAAGTTTTCTTTATTTTCATGACTATGAAGGCATCAAAACTATGAATTAACACATGTAGAATTATATACATAACAAACAAGTGTGAAACAACTGAAAATATGTCATATTCTAGGTTCTTCAAAGTAGCCACCTTTTGCTTTGATTACTGCTTTGCACACTCTTAGCATTCTCTTGATGAGTTTCAAGAGGTAGTCCCCTGAAATGGTCTTCCAACAGTCTTGAAGGAGTTCCCAGAGATGCTTAGCACTTGTTGGCCCTTTTGCCTTCCCTCTGCGGTCCAGCTCACCCCAAACCATCTCGATTGGGTTCAGGTGCGGTGACTGTGGAGGCCAGGTCATCTGGCGCAGCACCCCATCACTCTCCTTCATGGTCAAATAGCCCTTACTTTCAAAGTTTTCCCAATTTTTCGGCTGACTGACTGACCTTCATTTCTTAAAGTAATGATGGCCACTCGTTTTTCTTTACTTAGCTGCTTTTTTCTTGCCATAATACAAATTCTAACAGTCTATTCAGTAGGACTATCAGCTGTGTATCCACCTGACTTCTCCTCAACGCCACTAATGGTCCCAACCCCATTTATAAGGCAAGAAATCCCACTTATTAAACCTGACAGGGCACGCCTGTGAAGTGAAAACCATTTCAGGGGACTACCTCTTGAAGCTCATCAAGAGAATGCCAAGAGTGTGCAAAGCAGTAATCAAAGCAAAAGGTGGCTACTTTGAAGAACTTAGAATATGACATATTTTCAGTTGTTTCACACTTGTTTGTTATGTATATAATTCCACATGTGTTAATTCATAGTTTTGATGCCTTCAGTGTGAATCTACAATTTTCATAGTCATGAAAATAAAGAAAACTCTTTGAATGAGAAGGTGTGTCCAAACTTTTGGTCTGTACTGTATATCTTATTTTAAGGTATTTGCGGAAAAAGCGATGCGGAGTGCAATACATGAATATACTTAATGTAGGGCATGGAGAACCAAACCGCTACCAAACCACATAAAGTAACTGACACCAATGCTGTACACCTCGTCAAAGGCATAATGCACAAATGTGCCAGTCACTTGACAAAATAAAAATAAAAAGCAATGCAATTCAATGTACCCTATTCCACTGTGATGCACAGGGACTATTGATCGCAAAATTAAATACAATTATTTAAAGCAACTCAATATACTCCATACCCAACTTCTCTGGATTTTAAAATGCAATGTAACCAACCAGCACTGCTGTCAGCCCTGTGGTCCCGCACACATCAGCCTAGAAGAAAGCTCCTCCTCCCAGCCTGCTCCTGGTCAGAGGAGCCAGCATTGCTGTAAGAATTACTAGTTAGAGCCCCCCTCCCCTCTCTTATTCCTTGGCTAGCTGCGGTGACTGCTAACCCTTTCCCTCTTAGGCTAGGTCTACACGACAACATTTGTCGCGCAACCTTTTGTTGCACCAATGTCGCGCGACAATTTTTATAATAGCAGTCTATAGTGTCGCACTGCAACATGCGACATACTGCGACGCAACAGTCGCAGAAAATCTATTTCGAGATGGATTTTTCTGCGACTGTCGCGACGCAGTCGCAGCATGTCGCATGTTGCAGTGCGACACCATAGACTGCCATTATAAAAATTGTCGCGCAACATTGGTGCAGCAAAATGTTGCACGACAAATGTTGCAGTGTAGTTGTACCCTATCTGTCGCGCAACTTATTGTCGTCGTGTAGACCTAGCCTTATCCAGCAGCTGGTGTTTATGCAGCCAGACATTCCCAGGGCTGATGTAAAATTATGGAGCTGTGTAGTCAGCGCCGAGGTTGGAGAGGAAGGGTTGTCAGGCAATGCAGTTCTTACAGATAGACAAGTACAGGGTGCTCAGTCCTGCTGTGTGCCCACCCCTCTAGCTGCAGGACCCCCCCCCCCCCTTTCACTGCAGGACGAAGCCCCAGGAATCCTGCATAAAAATAAGTGCATATGTGTAGTATGTGTTTGTGATGTGTAGTATGTAATAGTGTGTGTGATGTGTAGTATGTAAACGTGTGTGCGATGTGTAGTTTGTAATAGTGTAGTATGTAATAATGTGGGATGTGTGGGATGTGTAGTATGTAATAGTGTGTGTGATGTCTAGTATGAAAGAAGACGTGGGTCCAGCTCCATGCGGTATAAAAATCCAGACAAATGCAAGGTAATCGGTCTACGCGTTTCGGACCATGTAATGCCAGCCCTTACTCATGACAAAAATTACCAAAAAATACTATTTCCTGTATACCTCTATTACACCAATCCCTGGGGATTACACCATCACGTGATTTAAAGACATAGGAACTAGTCAAAGAAAACATGAACACATAAACAAAAAAATCCTATTAAAACTACTAAAAATGCAATTAATAGAAAAAACCTTATTTGCTCAGAAAAATTGATTAGTGTTATTGCAGGATCAAATCATGTTTTTTATTATGACCAGTAGGACAGCATGTTCCCAGCTCAAACATCCAAAAAGTCTCTCTAGTGAGAAGCTTCCTCCTATGATCACCACCTCTCACGGGTGGAGTAACCCTTTCCACTCCTTGTACCTCCAATGCCGCAGTATCACCTCCATGCACTATTGCAAAGTGCAAACTGACTGCGGACTAGTGTTGATCGAGCACCGTAGTGCTCGGGAGCTCGGGCCGAACACATTGTGATATTCGATCACCTGAGTATAATGGAAGTGAATGGGAGAACCCGAGCATTAAACCAGGGTGCTTGGTTCATAAGAAAATGTCAGAAATTGTTGGTAACACCACTGAAATGGTTCTGTAACAGCATGGGGAGGATGTATGGATGCATCTTGGAATCACTGGTCGCTGCTAGGAACTATGTTGTCCGAATAGTACGCCACTTTTACATAGTGACAATAATACGCACAAAACCAAGGGGAAAAAAATAGATTTTTAGAGGAAAAATTGATAGAAAACATTCTTTCCTGAATATTTACTTTTATATAAAGTGCAAGTACTGCCAAAAATTACAAGGAAGAGGCTCTCCGATACACCCTTAGTTACACAAAAAGGAGGGCATCATACATACCCTTTAAAAATGATGATTGATAGCCTGCTGGTGACCCTCAAAAACATTAGGAGCAAGGGCCTGCTGATCTGACCATCTAAAACATTATGGGCGGTGGCCTGCTGCCGCTTTGATGACTCTAGTTAACCTGGAGCCGATGGCACGTCCCCGTGACGGCGACGATCCATTCGGATGTCTGGCCTATCAACTTTCGATGTTCAAAACTATTTCGGAGGGGGAGCCTGAGAAATGGCTACCACATCCAAGGAAGGCAAGCGGGTGGTGGACAAATCACACACTCCCAACTCATGGAGGTAGTGACGATAAATAACAATACAGGACTCTAAAGATGCCCTGTTATTGGAATGAGTAATAAAAAAATTACAGGGAATGCCACTGTGGTATTTTGTCACTGCCGTTTTGTTGACTCTAGATAACTTCTGCCTCATCGCACGTCCCCGTGACATCGACGATCCATTTTGATATCTTCCCTATCAACTTTCGGTGGTTTTTTATGCGCCGAACATGGTGACCACCGGTAACGGGAAATCATTGTTCGATTTCGCAGAGGGAACCTGATAAACAGCTACGGCTACTATTTCAAAGCAAGGCAGCATGAGTTGCAGGCCTGCAGATGAGTTGACCCTGTAAAATATTATATGCGAGTGCCTGTTGGTGATCTGACTCTGTAAAACATTATATGTGAGTGCCTGCAGCTGAGCTGACCCTCTAAAAAATTCTATGTGAGGGCTTGCATGTGAGCTGACCCTGTAAAAGATTTGTGTTGTGGGCCTGCAGGTGAGCTGACTCTGTAAAAGATTTAAGTTGCTGGCCTTCAGGTCAGCTGACCCTGTAAAAGATTTTAGGTTTGGGCCTGAAGGTGAGCTGACCCTGTAAAGGATTTGTAATGCAGGCCTGCAGGTGACCCTCGAAGGCCATTTATGCGAGGGCATTATATGTGATGAATAAGCAATGCATGTTGATATGACAGAAGAGGAGGATGAGAAAAGGAAGATTCAACCATATACCCTTGTTTGTGGTGGAAGGGGTGCATGGGAATACAGTCTATTAACTACATTAAAAACAGCACATGTAAAGTGCCTTTATGTTCATTAGCATTCCTCTGGTGGAGTCAAAAAGTCATGGTCAATCCAGGTCTTGTCAGCATTTTCAGTTGACAGGCAGATACGCTTATCTGTTATAATGCCACCAGCAGCACTAAATACACGCTCAGACAAAACGCTGGCAGCAGGGCAGGCCAGCACCTCCAAAATGTGCCAGTGTCCAGCTTGGACACCCAATAGTTGTAAGGCACTGAAAGATCATTGAGGACGCTGACATGGTCTGCTAGGTACTCCTTCACCATCTTCCAAAAATTTTCTTTCCTTGTGGCAGTAGGCCCCACATCAGGGTGAGGGTGCTGGCGGGGTGTCATGAAATTGTCCCAGGCTTTGGAGAGTGTTGCCCTGCCTCTGTTGAAACTGCTGTGTGTTCTCCTTGTCTCCCCTCCAGCGTTGTCAGATAGAAAATTTTAGAGCAATTTTTCAACAAGGATCATCAACCTGTGTAATGTCTTCCCCCATTTCCACCTCTTCCACATGCAAAGCATCGTCCTTAATTGTTAGCAGCGAGCGTTTCAGAAGACACAGAAGTGGTATGGTGACGCTGATAATTTCGTTATCGCCGCTCACCATCTGTGTTGATTCCTCAAAGTTGCCTAAAACCCCACAGAGGTCAGATATCAATGCCCACTCCTCGCTTGTGAATAGTGGAAGCTGACTGGAAAGTCGACGACCATGTTGCAGCTAGTATTCCACAACTGCCCTCTGCTGCTAACAAAGCCTGGCCAACACGTGGAACGTGGAGTTCCAGCACGTGCTCACGTCGCACAACAACTGGTGAGCTGGAAATTTCAAGCGTTGACAGACCGGCTGAAGCTGTCATGACTTGCGGAATTGTGCACACACTAAAGCACTAAATACACGCTCAGACAAAACACTGGCGGCAGGGCAGGCCAGCACCTCCAAAGCGAAGAGCGCCAGTTCGTGCCACGTGTCTGGCTTGGACACCCAGTAGTTGTAAGGTACTGAAAGAACAAAAGATCATTGAGGACGCTGACACGGTCTGCTAGGTACTCCTTCACCATCTTCCAGAATTTTTCTTTCCTTGTGGCAATAGGCCCCACATCAGGGTGAGGGGGCTGGCGGGTTGTCATGAAACTGTCCCAGGCTTTGGAGAGTGTTGCCCTGCCTCTGTTGGAACTGCTGTGTGTTCCCCTTGTCTCTCCTCCTCGGTTGGCCAAGGAAATACGGACTCTGCCGCCAGCATTGTCAGATAGAAAATTTTGACAAGGATCTTCTGGTATTGCACCATTTTGCTCGTCCTCTCCACCAGAGGAATGAGAGATGAGAAGTTCTCTTTGTAGCGGGGGTCAAGAAGGGTGAACAACCTCTAATCCATGTTGTATAAAATGCATATAATGCGCGGGTCGCGGGAAAGGCAGCCTAACATGAAGTCAGCCATGTGTGCCAGATTACCAACAGGCGACATTTCACTGTCGTCATCAGGAGGATCACTATAAATCTCCTCATCCTCTTCCTCCTCTTCTGCCCACCCACGCTGAACAGATGGAATTAAACTTCCATGGGTACTACCCTCTGTAGCGGAGGCAACCGTCTCCTGCTCCTCCTCCTCCTCTTCAGACTCCAATTCATGCTGAGATAAACTGAGAATGGTCTGGCTATCATCAACCTGTGTAATGTCTTCCCCCATTTCCACCTCTTCCACATGCAAAGCGTCGTCCTTAATTGTGAGCAGCGAGCGTTTCAGAAGACACAGAAGTGGGATGGTGACGCTGATAATATTGTTATCGCCACTCACCATCTGTGTTGATTCCTCAAAGTTGCCTAAAACCCCACAGAGGTCAGATATCCATGCCCACTCCTCGCTTGTGAATAGTGGAAGCTGACTGGAAAGTCGACGACCATGTTGCAGCTGGTATTCCACAACTGTCCTCTGCTGCTCACAAAGCCTGGCCAACACGTGGAACGTGGAGTTCCAGCACGTGCTCATGTCGCCACACAACTGGTAAGCTGGCAATTTCAAGCGTTGACAGACCGGCTGAAGCTGTCGTGACTTGCGGAATTGTGCACACACGCGGCACACCTTCACCAGTAACTCAGGCAAATTAGGGTAGGTTTTGAGAAACCGCTGAACCACAAGGTTAAATATGTGGGCAAGGCATGGGGTGTTTGTAAGGTTGCCCAGCTCCAAAGTCGCCATCAAGTTGTGGCCATTATCAGACACAACCATGCCTGGTTCAAGGTTGAGTGGCGAGAGCCACAGCTCGGTCTGGTCTCTTATCCCCTGCCACAGCTCTGCGGCAGTGTGCTGTTTGTCACCTAGGCAGATCAGCTTCAGCACGGCCTGTTGCCGCTTCTCCACTGCAGTGCTGCACTGCTTCCAGCTAGCGACTGATGGCTGACTGGTGCTGTAAGAGGTGGAAGTGGAGGAGGAGGCGGAGGAGGAGAAATGGGGGTTGGATCCACTAACGTAGGTGGTAGTGGAAACCTGGATGGAATTGGGGCCCGCAATACTTGACGTCGGAGGCACCTATGCCATCCCAGGGTATGAGTCGCTCCCGGCCTCCACAACATTCACTCAGTGTGCCGTCAGGGAAATGTAGCGTCCCTGGCCGAAAGCACTTGTCCATGTGTCCGTGGTTAAGTGGACCTTCCCAGTAACTGTGTTGGTCAAGGCACGTGTGATTTAAGGGACACATGTTTGTGTAAGGCTGGCACGGCACACCTTGAAAAATAGTGGCAGCTGGAGACTGCGTAACTAGGGACGGACTCCAACATCAGGCTGTGGAAGGCATCAGTGTCCACAAGCCTAAATGGCAACATTTCCAGGGCCAGTAATTTGGAAAGCTGCACATTTAGTTCTATGGCCTGTGGGTGGGTGGCTGGGTATTTGCGTTTAAATGCTTGGGGCAATGACATTTGGATGCTGCGCAGGGACAGGAAAGTGGATATGGTCGCTGATGGTGCTTGCGAAGGTCCAGGTGCAGGGTGGGAGTCATCTTGGCCTGCGTCTTGGACAGGGGATTGGCCAGCATGTAACACACGGGAATAGGAGGAAGTGGTGTGACCCGCAGACACAGATTGTGGACCCAGGTGTTTGGCCCAACTATTAGGGTGCTTTGATGACATGTGGCAGATCATGCTGGTTGTGGTGAGGTTGCTATTATTCACGCCCCGGCTCAGTTTGGTGTGGCACAGGTTGCAAACTACTATTCTTTTGTCGTCCGCACTTTCCTCAAAAAAGCGCCATACTGCCGAATACCTACCCCTTGGCCAGGGAGATTTCCTCAAGGGTGTGCTCCGTGGAACAGTTGCGGGCCTGTTCGGTGGTGCCCGTCTTCTACCTTTTGCCACCCCACTGCCTCTTCCAGCCTGTTGCAGTGCTGCAGATCCCTCTCCCTCTGTACTGCTCTCCTCGCTCGGCTTGTTGCCACCTTCCCAGGTTGGGTCAGTTACCTCGTCGTCCAGCACCTCCTCTTGCACTTCCTCACTCTGATCATCCTCCAGATTTGTTGATCTAACCACAACCTCAGTGATTAACAACTGTGTGTCATCCTCTTCCTTAACCTCTTGAGACAGTAATTGCGGTTGAGTCATTGCAACTGTCATCATCATCATCCACCTCATTAACCACTAATTGCCATTCCCCAGCGTCATGTTCTTGTGACTCTCTATGTTCAACAGGTTGGGAATCGGGGCACAAGATCTCAGGTGCCTCTTCAAGCGTGTTTGGCGAGAGGGCCAAATTAATTAATGGCGATGCAAAGAGGTCCTCGGAGTATCTGAGTGTGGGATCACTTGTTTGGCCAGACTGTAAATGGTGGGAGGAAGGAGGATCATGGTGAGGATTGTGTGAACCAGACTCCTGGCTACTGAGACTGGACTTGGTGGAAGACAGGGTGGTGCTTAACCGACTGGAAGCACTATCTGCTGCAATCCAACCGACCAACTGCTCGCACTGGCCTGACTTCAAGAGTGGTCTCCTGCGCCACCCTGCAAACTGGGACATGAAGCTAGGTATCTTGGATGATTGTTTTTCTTGTGCTCTGGCAGCAGGCACAGTTTCAATGCACCCAGGACCACGGCCTCTGCATGCACCATCAGCATCACGGCCACTTCCCCATCCCTTAATGTTCGTCTTCTTCATATTAAATGTTATATGCATGCTTGACACACAAGATGTGGAACTGATGTCACAGTTCGCAGAAAGCACAATATATGGAAAAAGTACGTAAAAGTACGTAAAAAGGAAAATAGATTTCACTTATATTTTTACTATCTCTTGTCCTGACACACACGCTATTGCAGAGCAGATGTGACAATTTATTGCAGACACCGTTTATAGGAAAAATGTGGATAAATTATGGAAAAAATATATTTGTTGTCACTAATATTTTTCCCACTATCTGGGCCTGACACACACACGCTATTGCAGTACAGATGTGCCAATTCACTGCAGGGACCGTTTATAGGAAAATTATGGATAAATTATGGAAAAAAAATATTTGTTGTCGCTAATATTTTTCCCAATATCTGGGCCTGACACACACACGCTATTGCAGTACAGATGTGCCAATTCACTGTAGGGACCGTTTATTGGAAAAAGTGGATAAATTATGGAAAAAATATAATTGTTTTCAATAATATTCTTCCTATCTCTGCCCCTTACACACAGAAGGTATTGCTGAACAGATGTCACAAGTCACTTCAGACACCCTCTATAGAAAAAGAATCGCAAAGTATAGAAAGAAAACTGAGACTACTTTGCAAGATTAAATTGCTGCCACCACACACAATAGTCCTTAAAACGACTTTTGGTTCTTTGAAACGTTTTAAAATTGAATAAATTGCGATCACAAACTCCCTACACTATCTGTCCCTTCCTAGGCGCAGCTCTCCCTGACTCGCAATGAGCCGAACCCATGTTATCGGGTGCTAAATAGCACCCAATGACGCGTTCCGGCCAGCCAGTCACTGTAATGCCAGTAGCCAACATGGCTACTGGCATTACAGTGATGGCAGTACTTACCTGCACGTTTATTGGCTGCTTAGAAGCCGCAAAACATGCGAGGAGGAGACTTGAGCATGGTACTTGAGCATGGTGCTCGAGCACATGCAGTACTCAGCCGAGTACCGCCATGTGCCGAGCATAGCTATGCTCGAGCCGAACAGGTATACAGCCGAGCATGCTCGCTCAACACTACTGCAGATACGCTACTGATTTTATAGTGGCGAACATCTGAGATGTGTTTGCGCACTCGAGTTTTAATCTGATTAGTTGTACAGCCCACATATTGCAGTGAGCAAATAGTGCAAGTGGTCAAATAAATGGCAAATTTTGTATTACAATTAATATATGATTTTACCATTTGCCTTGGATTCAAGAGTCTTGTTCACATTCATATAATCACAGCTCCGCAGTGTCTGCCTTTTTTAACGTGTCAGCTGTGCTGTCAACGCATAAGTCGCGGCAAGCCCAACACTCACCTAGGGACGATCGCCTTAAGAAGGCACCTGACCTCCCATCACCGAGCCCAGTGGGAGCAACACCGTCAGAACCCAGAAAGCCACACTCCCGGCGCTCCACATCCTGCCTTTTCTCCTTCTCCTTCTCCCCTCTCCTCCCATTTGTCCTCCACTTCACCTTCCACAGTGCCATCGTCGCTTTCATCTAACAAAAGGCAGGCTTCCATGGTCCAAATGTTCAAACGTAAAAAGTTGATGATGCCGGATAACCCTCTTGCCCAATGGCTGACCACCGGCTTGTTGGAACTGCTAGCCCGCCAACTACTGCCATATAAACTGGTGGACTCGGAGGCCTTTAGAAAATTTGTGGCCATTGGCACACCGTAATGGAAGGTCCCTGGAAGGAAATATTTCTCCCAGAAGGGCATCTTTGAGCTATATGGCCATGTTCAGCAGCAAGTGAATGTATCTCTGGCACACAGTGTTGGTGCCAATATACATCTGACCACAGACACGTGGTCTAGCAAACATGGGAAAGGAAGATACATAACTTTTACTGCCCACTGGGTGAACCTTCTGACGGCTATCAAGCATGCAACCCGTGGCACACGTGTGGATTTGGTGTTAACGCCATGGATTTCATGCAGGCCTGCCTCTTCTTCTCCTCCTCCTACTCCATCCTCCGTCTCCTCCTCGGCTGACTTCTCCTTTTCCACTGCTATCGCATCTAGTACTGCACCCCCCCCCCCCCCAGAACCTATTTGACATGCCAGATGAGACGTTGCCATGCTGTGCTGCGGCTGTTGTGCCTGGAAACCAAGAGCCACACCGGTCCTGCACTGCTTTCAGCTCTGCGGTCACAGATAGATCAGTGGCTAACCCAGCTCAATTTGACAGTTGGTAAAGTGGTGTGTGACAACGGTGCCAATCTTCTGAGCGCGCTGAAAGAGGGCAAAATTATGAATGTGCCGTGCATGGCACATGTCCTGAACTTAGTCGTGCAGTGATTCGTTGCCAAATTCCCCGGGGTCCAGGACGTCTTGCGGCAGGCCAGGAAAATCTATGCCCATTTTAGAAGATCTTACACGGCCATGGCTCGCCTTGCTGACCTTCAGCGGTGACACCACTTGCTTGTCAGACTTCTGATTTGTGACTGCCCGACGTGCTGGAACTCCACCTTGTATATGCTTGATAGTCTGCTCCAGCAAAAACGTGCCGATAACGACTACCTGTATGAACTCTGCGGCAGGACAGGTTCTGGGGAGCTTAATTTTTTTTCACCATGCTAGTGGCTGATCATGCGCGACGCATGCAGACTTCTGTGGCCATCAGTGACATTGTACCTTACGCCTTCTTTCTGGAGTGTGCATTGTGTCATGTAATTGATCAAGCTGATGAGGAGCAGAAGCAGGAAGATGAGGAAATCGCAATGCTGAATAAATTTTCAGGGGGGCTACTCCATCTGAGACAAGTCAGCAGCAGTCTGAAGAGGAGTCAGAGGAGGATGGTGCCTGGGGGGAGGAGGAGGAAGAGGAGTGAGAAGAGCATGCTTTAAACTTTTAGGGGATCCTTGGTGTTGTCTGTGGATGGGGGGAGACCGAGGGTGCTCCACCGCTTCCAATTTAGTGCAAATGGGGGCCTTCATGCTCCAGTGTTTGAAGAGGGACCCCTGTATAAAAAGCATAAAGGGCAAGGACCAGTACTGGGTGGCAACGTGCTTAGACCCCCGGTACATACACAAAATTGCGGACATGTTACCAGCATCACAGAGGGCTGTCAGAATGCAGCATTTCCAGGCATTGCTTTGAGAGATGCTGCATTCTGCTGTTGCGGGAGGTGGCAGAGGAATTTACACGATCAGGGAACGCCTAGACCGACAGGTGTCCGACTACATGGGGTTAACGGCCGATGTGGACGCTCTGAGAAGTGAGCAACCCCCAGACTACTATGTGTGCAGGCTTGACCTGTGGCCATACCTGGCACAATTTGCCATGGAACTCTTGGCTTGGACGTTCAGCGCAGCAGGGGTGATCGTGACCGATAAGCGCACTCGCCTAGCTCACGACAGTGTGGACTACCTCACATTTCTAAAAATGAATGAGACATGGATCTCAGAGGAATTCAACACCTGTGATGACCACGTTTAATTGATTTTCACCTACAGTTGCAAGAAAAAGTATGTGAACCCTTTGGAATGATATGGATTTCTGCACAAATTGGTCATAAAATGTGATCTGATCCCCATCTAAGTCACAATTTGGCAACATGGTAACATTTAATTATTTTTGTGTTATTAGTTTGAGCAGACTGTGACTGTCTATTGTTGTGACTTAGATGAAGATCAGATCACATTTTATGACCAATTTGTGCAGAAATCCATATCATTCCAAAGGGTTCACATACTTTTTCTTGCAACTGTATTACCATTGGTTTTTTTTTCAAGGGGGGGGGAGTTTCGTTAGCCATGTTTTTAATCCAATTTTATATTTTTAGTTCTTCTAAACATATGTATTTGACATGTCTTTGTACTGGCCGCACTAAAATTGATATCCAATGACCATCTAATATACCTCCAGCCACATGACCACTTGATGTTTTCTGTCTGGTGAATGCCTAATGTTTGGGGCATGTATTCTACTGGCCTGCAGTAAAATTGATATACAATGACCGTCTAATATACCTCTAGCCACATAATCACTTAATCTTTTCTGTACAATGAATGCATAATTTTTGGGGACTTTAATCTTACTGGCCAACATTAAAATTTTTATACGGTGACCGCCTATTGTACCTTCAGCCACAAAATCACTTGTTCTTTTCTGTACGGTGAATGCATAATTTTTGGGGCCTGTAATCTAACTGGCCAACAGTAAAATTGTTATACGGTGACCGCCTAATCTACCTCCAGCCACATATTTACTTGATGTTTCCTGTCCGGTAAATAAATAATTTTTGGGGCCTGTAGTCCACTGACCTGCAGTAAAATTGATATCCATTGACCGTCTAATATACCTCCAGCCACATAATCACTTGATGTTTTCTGTACGGTGAATGCATAATTTTTGGGGCCTGTAATCTAACTGGCCAACAGTAAAATTGTTATACGGTGACCGCCTAACGTACCACCAGCCACATTATTAATTGTTCTTTTCTGTACGGTGAATGAATAATTTTTGGGGCCTGTAGTCCACTGGCCTGCAGTAAAATTGATATCCATTGACCGTCTAATATACCTCCAGCCACATAATCACTTGATGTTTTCTGTCCAGTGAATGCCTAATGTTTGGGGCCTGTACACCCGTGCTCCAAAAAATATATATTTTTAGGCTCCAGCAGGGCACATTTTTGACAGTTTCCCTTTAAGACGCATAAAAATGGCCCCTGATTAAAATACATATGTTTTGTGGTAATTTTTGCCATTGATCCCCCTTTGGTATGTCACTGTCCATGTTGTGGGACGATTTGTGCACTTCTAGTAAGTATTTGGTGTCTGCAAATATGACCAAAAGGTTTTTCCGGTTCGCGAACATTTGATCGTGTTTGCGAATCGTCCTGGCCGATGTTCATCCATCACTAATCTTGATTGTAACTGATAATATGAATAATAATAAAGTTTTGTTTTTTGTCTTGTGCGTTCCTTTTATTATATATTCATAATGGGAGTGATTCCTTACATTTTATAAATGCATTGGGGGAGAGGGATGTTCTCTAAATATTGAATATATTTGGATTCATCTACCAGTATCTGACTTTGATATGGATAATTTTCCTTAACATTCCTACTTCTGTTAGTTTTGTTATGAATAGACTATATTCCTCTTCTCTGACATCATTCCATGTTAACTCCTCTGATATTTCCTCTTTACATTTGAATCCTATTAACTATATAGGGACTCTGACTTCATTCTTCTTTTTGGTTTATAAACTCAGATCTGAATGTTGTCCTCTTCATAGAAGCCTACCCCTCTTCCTTCTATACCACTTCAGTCTGCTTGTCTCTTTTTGCATGGCTATAATCTTCCTTGCCTCTGCCCTGTGTACATTCTTCAAGCATCCTTCTCCTCTACCTCCGCCTTTTTCCAATCATTTTAAAAGGGTGTATCTATAGAATGATTGCGTAGGAGGAAACTATTTCTCGGAGCTGATGGAGGAGGGTATTGGTGTGAAGGAGCACAGGGTGATAACCCCCCCCCCCCCCCCCCCTTCTCCTAAAATATAGCACACTGCTTTTTTTTGTATTTTCCAGATGTGCGTATAAGGGTATAGGGGATCTATCACTTTTCCCTCACTTTTATCAGTTTCTCTTTATTTTTATTGGACGTTTATTACCCCCCAAATGTTACAGTTTCTTCTTTATTAAACCTTTCTGTCTTTTTCTGGCAGTACATTTTTCCTCTCAAATATTTCCCATCATATGGGTTAGATTCCTCTTTCTCGATTCTCTCCTTCTACCATTATCGTCTTGACTGATGCAGTCACATAGTGTTCCTTCTCACCTTTCAGTGATCTGGAATCCTCATCTCATTATTTTGCTCTATATCACAGTGTTATATAGTGTATAGACCTCTCTCATCTTCCTCCGTTCTGCATCCTCCACCTGTTCATCAGCATCTCTGTTCCTTGTTCCCTGCACTCCTCATTCAGCTCTATATTCCCACTCTTTGCTTCCCACTCTGTTTGGGTTGGTGTCATTGTCTTCCCCATGACTCCCTCGTTTCCTTTGTCGCCCATACTTTCCTGTGCACCTTTCTTTGGCTCTTCCTGTTCAGTGTCCCCCTGCATGCACCTGCCACTGGCCTGTCTCAATGCATGCTACAGTATATGTGCTTCTTCCTCTTACGTACCTCTGTATCTCTCTCTTTCTCTCTCCCTTTCTCGCTCTCCCCCACCTTCTCTCTCTTCTCATCTCTCTCACCCCTCCCCCTCTTTCCTCCCTCCCTCCTTCCTCTTTCTCTCTGCAGCACACACAGGCAGATCTCTCTCTCTCTCTTTCCTCTGCTGTTGATTATTCTTATCTCGTTTTTTTTATAATCCTCCTTTGTTTTTTATTTTTTTGTGTGAAGAAAGCATATAGGGCTTGGACACTGTGCATTTTTTGGCTGAGGGTGAGGAATTATAGCAGCCCATCTCGGAAAACACAGGAGCATCTGAAACGGAATATTTGTGTGGTGAATCTGTTTTTTCTCTATGCCACAATCCTCCTTTCCTCCTCCATTTCTCTCTTTCGCTGTCCATGATGTTGAATTTTCTACAGCTTCACTGGATGAGATTTATCCACATTGAGGGCTTTCTGAAATAAACCAGGGCACTTGTCTATTCCTCTGCTTTGCCATTTTTGGATTCTGCTAGCACAAGAAGAAGGACTGATTTTTTGGGGAGCCTTGGGGGGGGATCCCCCCAAATATCAAGGATTTTTTATCATTTGTATTCCTTTATGCTTGTACAATTTTTAAAATCTGGATATTTTAGTGAATAAATGGATGCTGGAGGAGGATAAAGCCCACAAATGTAATAACCCTCATTTTCTTCCCAGACAGAAGAATCCTACCTCCCCATTTGGGCATCAGAGGGGGAGATAGTCTGAGACAGGCAATGGGGGTCAGCATGACATGCTGATTTGGGAAAGGAAAGGCTTGTACTTGCCCTTTCCCCTGGCCCCCAGAGGAGCATCGGACAGCCCCCTGGGGGTCATGGCCAGTTTCGGCCACTGGGTTCGGACCCTTTTTCCCCTTGGCCTTCTGACACTGGCCAGGGTCTCGGACACAGCACGGGTATCATCCAGCCTCAGTACCACTCACCATGTGCACCATTTTCATAACAAGCATGGAACCGTCCCTATCGCCATTAACAGGACCCCATTCTTAACAAGAGGGGGACATGGTAAGTATATTATTGTGACCAACCTAACAACAAGCCTTTATTTCCAAATGAAAGCAAAACCTGAATAATAGGATCTTCATCTGGACTGTGCTGTTCTGTTTTTCCTTATACAATGCTGAGAACATGGGATTTGATGCAGGGGCCACTGATCAGGAGTCTGGGAGGATTAATTGGGCTATTTTAACATTCTTCTTTTTTGGTTAAAAAATGTAATACAAGGTTTTGCAATACCAAGCTTTTATGGTTGTATACAGCATGTTATTCTGCATTTTAGCATCTTATCATCATCTTATCCAGATTACAGCTGATACATCTTTATATACGGATTTTCTTGACTGATATTTAGTGCCTGTGTAATGGATTTCATATCCTATTGCAGGTTATGGTTGTAATGTATTCTTTAAACATGTGCATTGAATTTGTATAAATGATGCATTTATGAAATATGTTGCAGGACCTGGATGCTTAAATTTTTTGTGAATATAGTATTTGCATCTTCACAATGTCATGATACTAAATATAAAGTCTATTTAAGATGGATCCATGTTCTCTGCTGTCCATTTTGAAATGGACACATTCTATGCTAAATTTTATACTAAATATTATTACATTGCTTGCAATTAGATGGGCTTTCTGCTAACTTTATGCATATTACAATATCCATTGACAAATTGGTAACTGTAATTACATCTACTGGGGCCAAAGTACTGATCCTAATAAACTCCTTTTGATCTCTGTCCTCCAATCCATCCAAAGGAGATGACAGTGAAATGATGTCTGTCACATGATGTGAACAGAAGGCTCTTGGGGTACACATATGTTCTTTGCAGATACCTAGTTAATGTACGTGGACCTTAGTATATGTATATAACACTCTATATATATATAATTTTTTGTATACTCTGTTAATGGTATCCACAGTAAGTAGAATAATTGATTTTGACACAAAAGGGCTAGGAGCATGCTCAGCTAGGCTGGTTATTAAGCATATTTACTTGATGCTAGCACAGCATTATATTTGGTTACTTAGAACTACGGGTATATTATAAATGGCCTTCTGCAGAATTTTATAACCATCCACCACTACATTTATGGTTGACACATCCCAATGGCCTAGAATAAAGATACAACTCGCTGTGTATGAGACAAGTGTTCACTGCATAAATAACATTTGAAAGATAACTGACCTGTGAGATATCCAGAAATCTGGTGATACGGAAAGCTGTACTAAAATCTTTGTGGGATATTTTTTATTTGGCTTGCTATTATTATTTTTTGTTCATTGTACTGTATCATTTACACAAGTGCAGCCCCAAACGACAGGCCCTGTTCACACCAGCATCACCTCTTCAATTTTCTAATGGATACAAGGTGATTCCTGATGGAAGTCAAACATGAATCTGCATAGAAGAAAAAGTGTCTCTGTTGCCCATATCAACCAATCGGAACTCACCTTTCATGTTTTGTTCATCTCCTAAAATATGAAAGCTGCACTGAGATTGGTTGCTAGGGGCAACAAGACAGCTTTTATTCTACACATTTTCATCAATCTGGTTCATTCTTACTGTTTGTAACAGAAAGGGTAACACTACAGACAGTTTTTTTTGCGGTCAAAAATACTAAAAAACCCAGGTTACCCCCATTAACCCTTATGCACATCACAGCGTATCGGTGCTCAGGGACTGGATGAAATGGGCTCACAAACTGAACTTGCTCTGTGCATGCCAAATGTTGACAACAACCTGCAGGATTGGAGATGCCTATCCCAACTTTTTAACCCCCCAGATGCCATGGACAATAGTAACAGCGGAATCTGATCAGCTAGACAACAGAAGGGTTCTTCTACTGTCCCAAAAGTCAGCCCCCTCGTTATCCAATCGTGGGGTGACAATTGGTTGTCCTGGCAGGTGTGGGCCTTTTGAAGCCTCCTGGGCCTCCCATGGTAGGACTCATGTTACACCCTGCCTCTGGCAGGATATAATAGAATGCTGGTAAAGTTCCAAGAAGTATTGCATAGTATTGTACAATCAAACAAACTTTTGCTGGTTCAAGTCCTAGAAGGACTAAAAAAAGTAAACCAAAGTAATACCGTGTTTAAAGCTAAACTTAAAAAATGTTTTCTCATTTATAATCTAAATAAGAAAATTACAAAATTGGCATCACCTCATCCAAAACGGTCTAGACTATTAAAACATTAAATATTATGCCATTTAATGTGCATGGTGAACATTAGTGTTGAGTGAATCGAAGTATCAGAATTGGATTTTGATCTGAATTTCAGGAAAAATTAGATTTATTTACAAAGCTGAATTACCTCAGGTTTCATGGTAACAAATAATTTTTTTCTAAAATAGTGGCAGGAAAAATAAAATACCCAACTCATCCACCTGCTTGCGGAGAGTCTATCCACTCTCATCTTGATTGAAGAAAACCCGCCAGTGGACCTACGGCGAGCGTAATGACATCACCACATGATCACGCTGGGCGTGTGTGGTAACATAATCAGTGATTTTTTTTACACCTGAAAGGCTGAATGTGATTCACAGATGCCACGATCAGCATTGAGTGCAGCATCTGAGGGGAAAAATGACCAGGGGAGTTGTGATCACTGTTCCCTGCCATTCCGCCCACTCTATACGATAGAAATCGATTTGTAAGTCGAATAAAAAAAAATGATCAAATTTCTTGTCAAAGTTAAATGAAGCAGTCGAATCAAATTTTTCAAAACTTCTGATACCTGGAACCCCCGCCTATCAGCTGTTTGATGAGCACAGAGAAGGCCACAGTGCTACTGTGACCGCCTCTGCCTACTCAAACAGCTGATTTGGGGGGTTTCGGGTGTCAGACCCCCAACAATCAGATATTCATGACCTATCTAGAGGATAGAGGAAACAATAGTGCAGAAGCAGCACTCAACAGTCTGTCCTTGTTGTAGGGAGTTGAAACAGCCCCGCACCAGCCGCGGATCCAATCAGCCAGAGAATACTTGAAAATCAAACAGCGGTGGAAGCATCTCCCATCATTCCATCTTTATTAGGGCTTCACAGCATACAAAAAATCAGCAAAGTCAGCAACGTTTCGGCTGTACAACATCCTTTGTCAAGCATAAAAAACATATGGCAAAATTACATATAAATACCCACACCCAGGAACACCCACAATTGTCAGAACCAATTAAACATAGCCATACCATCCACTCATCCCATTACCTCTCTGCACACAGACTCCCATACTAATCACATCACCTGTAGTTACCCTCTCCTTATCCACGATGGTCAGATTTGACTATATCATGCATGACCATTTAACATATCTATGCACACAGACGATACACCTGTTGCCTGGTGCAGTGTAATATGTTCTATACAGCGCACAATCTGACAATCTGTATGATAATAGGATAAGATGCCAGTTATTTACACTGCATTTATCGTTTGATCAGTATCCACTGTGGATATTGAGCACATATGTTGTCCCAGGGGGCTTCAGTTGTGGCCACAAATTATGGTTGCTTTCCCAACTCACTGACGCTTCTGCATTCCCTAGGCAACGTGACGCCTAGCTCCATGTCTGCGCGGGAGGGCGGGGCGGAGTCTCGGTGACGCTCTGGTCAGTTGCTTCTGGCGTCGGCTATCGCGGGACTTTGCTCCGGGCGCGCGTGTGTGACGTGGAGCGGGGCCAGTCGATACATGTACATGCGCAGTGTGATTTTGAGGACGCGGACCACAGCTGAAACCATCGTGAATAAGGAGAGGGTAACTACAGGTGATGTGATTAGTATGGGAGTCTGTGTGCAGAGAGGTAATGGGATGGGTGGATGGTATGGCTATGTTTAATTGGTTCTGACAATTGTGGGTGTTCCTGGGTGTGGGTATTTATATGTAATTTTGCCATATGTTTTTTATGCTTGACAAAGGCTGTTGTACAGCCGAAGCGTTGCTGACTTTTTTGTATGCTGTGAAGCCCTAATAAAGATGGAATGATGGGAGATGCTGCCACCGCTGTTTGATTTTCACCTATCTAGAGGATAGGTCGTCAGTAAAGAACTGTCAGAAAACCTCTTATGATCCATAACAAAGTATAGATAGAAGAAGGGACTACAATGGTCAACCACATGGCCAAATTCACGTACAATACACCTATCTTTTTCTTTTGCATGTGGAGCATATACATGGCACATAACATTCTAATGTGATCCAGATAAAGAGGGTTTCAGAACCATTGTTAGGATATTTAGTTTGGTCATAGGAACCTTCCACTGAATACCCTTCCATTTTATACAGAGAGAAGTGGAAATGCATGTCGCTTTCCATTATAGTGAATTGGAGACAAACCATGCACATAAATAACTTTCTTATAGAAGCAGTGAATCAGACACCCCCATTCTCAGGATTGTTTGGGTTTCAGTGGTCAGACCAAACAGATATTTATAGCATATCCTACATTTATTAGCCACTTCCCGACCTCCACCATACATGTACAGTGTAAGTTAAGTCTTTAAGCAGGTGCTGAGAAGGCACCATAGCTGTTGAGTTTCTGCTGCTTCAAGCTGCAGTCAGCCGTAGCTAATGTCTGTGATCGGCAATAATTATGATCACACAACTTAACCCGACGGATGACTTGGTAAATTGTGACCATGGCATCTGATAGGCTTTTCCCCTGGAGCACAGCTTTCCCAGGGACTGAATGGGTCCACCATGCCGAGATCGACGGAGCTATTCATTCATTGTGGTAACCTTGTGCTTTCTTAAAGCTCTGAGGCTGCCACAGCAATAGTTCCAATTGAGCCCTGCATGTGTCTCATAGGCTGCAATGGTAATTCATTGCAGTCTATGGTAGAAGCAAGCTAACAATCACATGTTCAGGTGCACTATGGGAACTATAAAATAAATTAACTATAAATAAGTTTTAAAAAAAACTTTAACAAAAAAATATATATAAAAAGTCAAATCACCCCTTTTTCCAAAAATAAGGATCACTTGCACCACCGCATCCCAAAAAACCATACCATTAAAATATAAAGTTATTCATTCTGCATGGTGAACATTGTAACATACTAAAAATTACAGATCGCCCCACAAAAAATCAGTCCTCACCCAACTCCTTAGATGTAAATATACAGTCAGGTCCATAAATATTGGGACATGGACACAATTCTAACATTTTTGGCTCTCTACACCACCACAGTGGATTTGAAATGAAACGAACAAGATGTGCTTCAACTACAGACTGTCAGCTTTAATTGAAGGGTATTTTCATCCAAATCAGGTGAATGGTGCAGGAATTACAACAGTTTGCATATGTACCTCCCACTTGTTAAGGGACCAAAAGTAATGGGACAGAATAATAATCATAAATCCAACTTTCACTTTTTAATACTTGGTTGCAAATCCTTTGCAGTCAATTACAGCCTGAAGTCTGGAACGCATAGACATCACCAGACGCTGGGTTCCATCCCTGGTGAAGCTTTGCCAGGCCTCTACTGCAACTATCTTCAGTTCCTGCTTGTTCTTGGGGCATTTTCCCTTTAGTTTTGTCTTCAGCAAGTGAAATGCATGCTCAATCTGATTCAGGTCAGGTGATTGACTTGGCCATTGCATAACATTCCACTTCATGCCCTTAAAAAAACTCTTTGGTTGCCTTTGCAGTATGCTTTGGGTCATTGTCCATCTGCACTGTGAAGCGCCGTCCAATGAGTTCTGAAGCATTTGGCTGAATATGAGAAGATAATATTGCCCAAAACACTTCAGAATTCATCCTGCTGCTTTTGTCAGCAGTCACATCATCAATAAATACAAGAGAACCAGTTCCATTGGCAGCCATACATGCCCACGCCATGACACTACCGCCACCATGCTTCACTAATGAAGTGGTATGCTTAGGATCATGAGCAGATCCTTTCCTTCTCCATACTTTTCTCTTCCCATCACTCTGGTACAAGTTGATCTTGGTCTCATCTGTCCATAGGATGTTGTTCCAGAACTGTGAAGGCTTTTTTAGATGTCATTTGGCAAACTCTAATCTGGCCTTCCTGTTTTTGAGGCTCACCAATGGTTTACATCTTGTGGTGAACCCTCTGTATTCACTCTGGTGAAGTCTTCTCTTGATTGTTGACTTTGACACACATACACCTACCTCCTGGAGAGTGTTCTTATTCTGGCCAACTGTTGTGAAGGGTGTTTTCTTCACCAGGGAAAGAATTCTTCGGTCATCCACCACAGTTGTTTTCTGTGGTCTTCCGGGTCTTTTGGTGTTGCTGAGCTCACCGGTGCGTTTCTTCTTTTTAAGAAGGTTCCAAACAGTTGTTTTGGCCACGCCTAATGTTTTTGCTATCTCTCTGATGGGTTTGTTTTGTTTTTTCAGCCTAATGATGGCTTGCTTCACTGATAGTGACAGCTCTTTGGATCTCATCTTGAGAGTTGACAGCAACAGATTCCAAATGCAAATAGCACACTTGAAATGAACTCTGGACCTTTTATCTGTCAGTGTCCCTCTAAGGGGTAATTGAATACACAGTGAAAGGTTCAAATAGGGCCACCAAGGTGATATTAATCACCACAATCCAATACTCCCAAAAAAAAAATACGACAGTTATCCTTTAAGCTTTTATTTTTTTTTAAAGGGAACCTGTCATCAACTTTATGCTGCCCATACTAACGGCAGAATAAAGTATCGACAGGTGAGTTGATTTCAACGGTCGGTCATTTATAAGTTAAAAATAAGTGGTTGCCAAGAACCAACATCACAATCATTGCAGACTGGGCCTGGAAGAGAGTCCCGGCCACCTGAGAAGAGTCATGGTTATTCATGAATTCCTGCTCTCCTGTCCACCTGCTGACTGACAGTCTAATACCTAGTTTTCTCCCTCTCTAGGAGAGAACTGCCAATCATCAGCAGGTGGTCGGGGAGAGCAGGAGATTATAATAACCATGACTCTTCTCAGGTAGATTTGACTCTTCAAGTCCTGGGCTGCAATGATTATGATCCTGGTTCTCAGCAACCTCTTACTTTTAGCGCATGAGTGACACACCGCTGACATCAGCAATTCTGTCACTATTTTATGATGTCCTCAGTGAGCTCAGCAGAAAATTGATGACAGGTTCCCTTTAAGTATTAAAACACAAACAAAAACATAAAAATGTGGTATCTCTATAATCATACTGACCCTGTGAGTGGATGGTAACAGCTCAGTTTTACTACATAGGAAATGCCATAAAAACAAAACTATGATGGAATTTTTTTTTTCTAGAATATCCTTTCCAACTTCCCACTACATTGTATGCAGTATTCAATGGCACTAGTAGAAAGTGCAACACTTTGTACAAAAAAATAATAATAATTCCTTATTCATGTGAACGGAAAAAAAAATTATGGCTCCGGTAAGGCAGGGAGTGAACAAAAAAGCAAAAATTGAAAATCACAGGGTCTTGAAGTGGTAAATACAGTGGCAACAAAAGATTGTGCTGCTACATATTGTAAGTGTGGTCAAATGGGAGTTACTGAGTTTCAATTCACCTACTTTTAATCAAACATGTTTATAGAATTTACTTTGATGTTCCCAAACATTAAATATGGTAATATTTTGCAAATATATAAAAATGTAATAAATTCTGATATAAAAATTGTTGACTTTTTGAATAGCTATTATTTTTGCTGCAGTTTTACAAGATTATAGTCATATATAATTGGTCTATTTGTGAATGCTGATAAATGTTGAAAACTATGTGAAATGTGGATGTTGGGGTGTAACCTGACACAAATTGCCTGAGAAAAACAGTGTTACTTCAAAAAATATTCTGCTTCACTGAGTGCATTTATTTTATTTTTTTCCTTTTTTTTTTTTTTTTACTCTTTCCTTTATTTCTGTTGTATAAAAAACATGTACAAAATCAAAAAAATCCAAAGATCCATATTCTATAAATCAATAATACAATAATATTTTTACCCCAAATACCCACCCCCACCCTTTGGAGAAAGAGATTGAGAGAGAGAAAAAAAACAAAAAAAAAACTCAAGACATCCAGCCCTAGTTCAACCATCTTTTCCATATTTTATCAATTTTTTCTGCTCTCTCACTATATCTCTCGGACACCCCTTCCAATTTAATCAATTTAGCAACTGCTTCTTGCCACTGTCCCACTGTAGGGGGATCTACATTTACCCATTTCCGCAGTATGAGAAGTCTGGCTTGAAATAGTACTTTACCTAAAAAAAATCCTATCTCTTTATTTAGATTAAGATGTTCTATAGCCCCTAATATACAAACTACTGGGTCTTTAAAGACGTGAACACCCAGAAATACTAATACAATCTCTGCAACTTCTTTCCAATACCTAAAAAGTTTAGGGCATCTCCAAAAACAATGTATAAGATCCGCCTTCTCTCCTTTACATTTGGGGCACTTATCGGAAGTTCTCACACCCATTCTCTTTAACACCCAAAGAGATCTGTGTAGTCTATGAACTATAAAAAACTGGGAGATCTTATGTGAGGCCCTTTCTGACACCATAATAAAACTTTTGAGAGCATCATTCCATTTTTCTTCCGTAAAAAACGCATTTCACAGGTAAATATATTCAAGGTTCAGGAAAATCAGCTAAAAGAACTTCATAATTCAGCCCCATTAATTATTTTCATTTGCATCCAAATAACTACAGAAGGTGACCAGTCTAAATAAGAGCCTGACATGCTGTTTTAAAAAAGAAAGTTGCAGGGCTTCATTATACCAATATAGCAAACATTAACTTGTCACATTAACTTGTCACTAGGAAATTCACTGTTAAGCCAGTGGCAATGCCTTTTAGGGTTTGTACTAATCCATATGCAAATTAACAATTAAATGTACTGAGGGTGGGCCCAAGTCACTACCTTGCACCTTCTGCTTCCTCTGTCAGCCCCTCCCTTTCCTTTTTGATTGACAGGGCTATGTTCCTGCATAGTCATATAGACTGGCCCTGTCAATCAATAAGGATGGGGAGGAGCTGGAAGAAGAAGGAGGAGGAGCAAGGATGCACAGAGTCGTTCAGGCCTGCCGTCAGTGCACTTAACTGATCATTTGCATATGGATTATAAGTACATTTTTTTCCAGAATTAAGCAAGAATGGCTAAGTGAAAGGCATTAATATATTCAGCTGAGCTAGCTGAGCTAGGAGAGAGTGAAGAAGAGGAATGTCTTGTTTTCCCTTTACAATCTATGGGAGACATCATAACAGCTAGTCTCTTTCTACTAGCTCAGGGACAACTGAGAAATGCAGATAAATTATTGCTAAAGAATACAGAATACAAGTCATATCATTTCCAGAAATAGTGCCATTACTGATGTACACACACATGGCAGCTTATTCTGAAAAGTCATCTGAAAGCGTAGTTAAAGTACACTTAATACAACAAAAGAGAATAAAAAAGTCAAGTTAAAGTTTGCTGCACATGTGTATTTGTCATATGGCTGCTTTATCAATGCAAATACAATTTTGCTGCATCAACCCTAACATACTATTTCCTCAACATAATATTACTTATGATATGTGAACATGTGATCAGTTCAGCTTAATCTGATAAAATGGAAAGTATTACTTTACTGTTAAAACTGTAAAGTTATTAAACCTCCTTCTGGCCATACACCAGTGATAGTCTTGTTTGGGCTCACTAGCTAGGTTCCTGGTTCTTGCTGATTTGGATTGCTTATGTTTTTGACCTTGGCTTGTCCTTTGACCACTTTCTGTCTCTCGTTTTTGTACTACATTGTCCTCTGGTTCTGGTACTGGTTCTGACCCATTTACGTATGACTCTGTCTCTGTGTCTTTTGCCATTATTTGTCTGTCTCTGCACCTTAGTAGAGCAGTGACTGTTGGCCAGTTGCAGTCTTGCTAATTAGGGCTTACAGTAGGTAGAAAAAGTGGGCTGGTTTCTAGTTTAGGACTCACTGTGCATGTCTTTACCTACCTGCAGGAGTCACAGATAGCAGTAAAAGTGCTGTAAAATTTTTCCTACAAACTGTAATACTGTAATTTACTTTCATATTTTTATTGTAAATTGGAAAATCTTCTGACACATCTGACAGAACACCTTAGTACAACTTGCTATTCATTTCTTTAGCTTAGCTAGTATAATATATTTCTCTGCTGCTATATGGCCAGCTCCTTCACGGTTAACTACCAAATGATAGCACAGAGCAAAGCTTCAAATCAGGGGTGCATAGGTTCAGGGTCTTTATTGAAAGAGCAGCTATCTACAGAGGATTGCCATGTTTGCCTTTCACACGACCACAGCTCCCAGCAAGACATGTATAATGCAAAAGTCAGTAGAGTGCCAAGGTTTGCACACACTAAATTAAGCCGGCTGTGTCTTCCTTTTCCACCTAGGAACAGTATTGTCCAGTTAAATATGAGGCAAAAGCCCTTTTCACCTAAACAATTGCATATTTAAAGCAAGGCTCCACCTTTGGATTCTTACCATGTACAAATGAATGACCTAAATTATAGAATTTCTAATTATGGTATTATGCAAAATGCAAACTGGCGCCATCCAGTGATCCATTTTGCTCAGTTACATTTGTACTGGATTGCACATGTTTTAAGTCCCCAGTGTTGCCCTTCATGCATTATCAGTAGAAAATAATCAGGGTAGGTGATTGATCTTGATTGACAATCAAATCTTTAAACATCATAATCTTTCATAGCAATTAGTTTCCATCCTCTGGATCAACCAAGTGGGTAAATTACGTCTGCTGCACTTCGGTATTCAACATAAAACAGCTTAAGAGTGGGTTTGCATTGTGTTCTCATTACATTACATGGAGTGTATTTGCTGGACCTACAACATACCGTATACCTATACAGCTGCAAAGATCTGCCTTTTATTCTCAGTGAAAAGTAAGGTACTGTATACTGCCAAGTATATATATATATATTTTTTCTTTTTTTTAGACCGCTGTAATGAAAAGCATAGTAGAGTACACTTTTCAATGTAGTTAAAGGAAACCTGTCGCATTGAACATGGTAGCTGAGCTGCTGGCACCATGGTACAGAGCAGGAGGAGCCGAGCAGATTGATATATAGTTTTATTGGAAAAGATTTAGTATAACTTGCATATCATTCCTTTAAATTCCTGCTCATTCTGGGCTGTAAAGTCCAGGAGATGGTCCTATAAGTGATTGACAGCTATCTCTGTATACACAGTCAGAGGGCAGGCTGTCAATCACTGATAGGACCGCCTCCTGGACTTCACAGCCCAGAATGAACAGTAATATAAGTGAATGAAATACAAGTTATACTGAATCTTTTCCAATAAATATATATATCAATCTGCTCAGCTCCTCCTGCTTTATTGCATGCTGCTGGCAGATTACACTGCGTTTTCATGGTGTGAAGTTCTTTTTAAAGTAAATGTACTGTATACCAGTAAAATGTATGCTAAAAAGTTACACTGTTGGCAGACATCTGGTTGTGCAAGTCACATGTATACGTTGGGGGGTAGTGTTTACTGTACACCAAACCTAGATCCTGAATGCAATGTGAACTTAGCCTCAATAATACATAGTCACTGGATATATAAGGGGAGATTTATCAAGATCGATATGCGCTGCTGGAGGATGTGCCTAATTTATGGGAAGGCACGGGCCTCATCATAAATTAGGCACATCCTCCAACGGTTCATGCACCTAAACTGAAATCTATGGCAGCTCATACCTGCTGTAGGTTTCTGTTTTCATTTACTCTAGGAAATGGCCCTGCCCTCATTATGCCCCCTTTCTGGAAAGTCATGGCTTAGAAATGCCACTTGCAACAAAATCTTGGTATTTAAAAAGTCAACATTTTTACACCATAAAAATGGTGTAAGGAAATCTCCCCTATAGTTACAACCTGCAAGTAGTGCATAGCTGAATGGATTGGTACTAAATGAACTAAAATCCTTATCAAACTCTTCAGCAAAGTGACAAATGATATCTAGCATATTACAATGAAAGCACGTTCCAACAACAGTTATCAGCATACTCATGCTAATTTTTCAGGGAACTAGAAAGCAAGGATTTTCTAATAGTGCTCAAGATAAAGTATTAGCCCAGTAAATCAGCCTAAGCCTGCTGAGAATCTGACGCATTTACCTGGGTACGCTGCTTTTAGCATGAACATTGCCCTTGGGAAGGTGAGCAGACTTCTTTTTAAATGCACCATGCTTATGAAAAATTAATTCTGCAGGCCTGAAGTGCAAACAATGCATCCCAGCAGTGTGCATTTTTCTACGAGTCCCGCATTAGAAAGCCATCTGGTCTCTTTAGTTATAACAGGAAATAAAAGTATAACCAAGGGGATCATTTTTTACTGGCTAAAAGAGCAGAATCTCAAGACCACTCATGACTTTTTTATAATGTGCTTGATAGGTTGAGAGTGGACTTCTGTTCCTGTAAATCAAGCAATATTATTAAGTTTTATTATAGCTTATGTTCCATATATAACGGATACAATAATAACGCAGTAATATAATAATACAGAGCATTGTTACAATTTCACAACATAATGAAGCAGGTATGGTAGCTGATGGAGATTGGCTGAATGAAGTGGAGTTTTGAACAGAAGCAGAAGAAGAGGATTAAGACTCATTCATTTTATTCACAGTTATGGTTCAGGGTCAAGTTCGGGTCCCGAACTTTGACCTGAAGTTCGTCCGAACCCAGGGAACCTGAACTTCCACGAGTTCGCTCATCCCCATTGTAGATACATTAGTATATTCCTTGAAATCATATATAAATCATTAGATAGAGTAGACATTGCACCATCATATTTCACAGAACTGGTTTGCAAGGAAGGGGATGAGACGCCCTATAGCAATGCATGCTCCTGAGTGACAGGTATTCTATTGTAGTCCACAGCTGCATTCACAGTTCTTCAGGTTGCCTCTGGAAACGGAACACAAACCCTTTGTCACATGCATGGCTTAGAGCCCTTTTACATGGGCACATTGTGGGGTCAGTTATCAGAAATGTATGGTTTGCCCTTGTAAATGTGCCAGCGATCAGCTAACAAACAAGTAAACCCTTGCTTGTTGACTGATCAGATCATTTTGTAAATGGTTACTGGTTGGCAACAGGGAATGTTCTGCCTATATAATGTAAAAGTATGGGGGCTCCAATTGTAAAAACGATCATTCACCCCCCCTGCACTTTCAGTCATCCTGTGTAAAGGCTTTTTAAACAAGGGCCAGTTGAGTAGTTTTGTCATTGATCAGCACTTGTTATGGCCGGAATCAATGACTGTACAACACCTCACTATTTCTTCTCGGAGAGCAAATCGCCAGAGAAAACCCTGTACAGATGAAGGGGATGGGATCCTGGGAGAGATCAGCTTAGAAATATGCAGAATTATGTGTGTGCATAGTTTGTGAACCTTTGATGAACTAAAGGGCTTTGTGCCAAGTTTTAAAGTATTATGACAATGGGGGAAAACTAACTGATTAGTAGGAAGTTCTGAAAATGGGGTCCCATTCCCCTGCCCTGATGGAGTGGCAGGTCGAGCGTACTGCCTGCTGCTATATTCTTTCTCTAGGCTACTGCTGGAGATTGGCGAGCAAATCGCTTGGCCGTCTCTAGCAGTTCCATAAAGAATGAATGGAGAGGCAGGACGCATGCTTGACCTGCCACTTTTTCAGAACAAGGGAACTGGTCCCCGCTTGACATTGGTGCGGATCCCAGTACCAACCAGTTAGTTATTCAGTATCCACTGGTTAGCAAAATCCCATTGTCTATAGGATGTCAATATTATCAGACAAACAAATATGTATTATTATTAAAATGTGACTACCACCCAGATATGCAATTGGTGGAGATCCACTGGATATCACCAGAATGGAGGGTACTTTATCCCTTGTTTGAATGGAGCAGTGGTTGATTCAATGTCTGTGGGACTGACAAAGATAGTCAAGTGCTGGAGTCTGCTATCTCTGTCAGTCCAATAAATCCTGAATTGAGCAGCAGCATGCATGTTCAACCATCACTCCCTGCACACGGGGCACACAGCATCCATGTTTTGACATCTGGTGGGGTCTGAGTTGTTGGACTCCAATCTATTAGTTATCTTCTATATAGTAGATAACGCTTTAATGAGTCTATTATCCTTGGCAACTAATATTCTGCACTGTTTGAGGTGATAATTTCCTAGATCTTTGCTAATCAAATTATTCATCAATTCTTGGGATTGTTGGTTATTCATCACAAGAGTCTAAATTCTGGATGGAAGAAAGCAAACTTTTATGAGCACCCTTATTTACTCTCCTGAAACAGAGGGCCATATTCACTAATGTGCCTGTCTGTGCCTAAAATCTGTCAAAAAATGGTACCAAATTGGGGGAATGTTGGTGCAATTTGGTGCATCTAGGCTTTTTACACATTTTTCTAATTTTCTTGACAAAGGGGTGGGGATAAGCTGGTGGGTTTTCATTGGAGAAGGGGCAAGTCTTAATTTGCGCCACAATTCTAAAATAACATTCTGTCAAAAAGTAAACAAACCAATAATTGACAAATGTGTCTATCCCTGCACCAGATTTATCATCCAGTCTTAAAAACTGTGGTGAATGTCTAGACAGCTTTCACTATCTCTAGGATTAGTAAATCTGGGCCAGACTCCCTATTGGGGAATGTTTGATAAAGTTTGCCTAAGCTGAATAAAGGTAACATGGACTTACAGTACAATAAAGGGGGTGACCAGTAGTCTATATTCAGGGGATGTATGGACCTGCAATTCTTCAGCTCTGTAATTAGGGCCTTTATCAAGTTTGAAATTTAAGTGAAGAATTCAAGTCTGGACTGCTGTACATCTCTAAAGATAGGTCATCAATATCATCCTAAAGAACCCCTTTAAGCATATGGTTGTTACTCTTCCTCACAGACAACCAGTTTCACATATAAAAGGGGTTGTTCAGGGCATTTAATGATCTTGGAGAAGAAACAAAATGTAATATAATAACACTTAATATACTATATACACTATATGTACTCCAAAACTATTAGAAAATCTTCCACTGCTCTGGTGCTGCTGCCTCGGTGTTCTCTCATTGGTGGTCTCTGTTGCTGTCCTGCAGTGGTGATAGTTGTGACCACTAATAATTGGCTACAGTGACTGTGAAATGTGTGGTACAACCCCTTAACTTTTTCTTGCTTACTTAAAGGGATTGTCTGGCCTTGGAGCTAGCAGCCCCTTTGGACAAAACCACTGCCCCTGAAGTCCCTGAACATAAAAAAGGGAGTCCCACCACTGCTTCACTCCCAGCTGCTTCTGCTCCCCCCAGGACCAGTAAGCAGCTGGCTCCTGTGACTGCTACAGGAAATCACAACCTTAGCATCGCCGAGGCTTGCATGGTACATCACTCTTGTCATGTAACGTTCAAGCCACTGTGATCGCTAAGGCCTGTGACTGGCTGAAGTGGTCACGTGCCCTGTGGGGACCGGAAGTAGCCAGGAACAGAGCAGCGGTGGGACATAGGTGTCTTCCTTTTTTATGTTCAGGATCTTCAGTGGCACAGGTCCGGACCAAAGGGGTTGTCAGCTCCAAGGGTTGACATCCCCATTAAATAAAATCTAACTCATTTATTATCCTGACACTGTAGAAAACAATATTTTGGAGCTCATCTTGATTATCAGAACTTTTTTCACAGACTATAAAGAATTCCAGTCTTACATGGTCTTCAGACAAAACCATTTGCTGTTCTGTCCAAGACAGTTTGGAGCCCTGGCTCTTCCTGCATTTACTTGTGATCATCTTTACAACTCATTTAGCTAATCAGTATTGCAAAATGCTTTGGTTATTATTGTAATATGAGGTCTGTGCTTCTGATCTAATGTCTGCCATCTAGCAGGCTGTGACACATATACTGTCACTGGTTTAAGTGTTTGTTAAACCAGTGAGTTTTTATAGAACACTGTGCATTGCAGAAGGATTTTATTTTCTTCTTAATTATTTGTGCCTTTAAAACAGCATGACTCCTTATCTGAAAACCGCAGAGCAATAAATGGCATATTATTCTGATTATTGAGTAGATTGTTTGACAGGACAAATATGCTACTTATCAGACTACTTTAACACTAGCGTTTCGGTTTTCCGGTATTGAGATCCGTCATAGGGGCTCAATACCGGGAAAAAAACGCTTCAGTTTTGTCCCCCTTCATTGTCAATAGGGACAAAACTGAACTGAACAGAACGCCAGTGCTCCAAAATGCATTAACGAAAAAAATATGGGTGGTCCCTGGGGGGAGAGGGTGCAAGGGCACTCTCCGTAATGTCCTGCTCTGTAACAGAGAATATGAAAGAGAATAAGGGGCAGTAACGTAATATAAAAAACTAAGGTTTATTAGAATTAATTAAGATCCCTAATGGGGAAGACAAGCCCCTACCAGACAAACAAGACAGACAACATTATGGGGCCCAAGGGTGAGTCCCCAAAGAATAGATCACTCAAGCAGAGCTGGCCAACAGTAAACACAAAAAAAGGTCTTTGGCAGATGCTGTAGACCTTGATTATGCCAAAAGGCAGGATACAGGGTAGATCTTACCGGTATGCCAGTCAGGACAGGTATAGTCCAAAACACAGGAGGTGGAGGAGCTTCTCGTGTTCTGAAGAGCATCCTCTGGTGGGTGATACCTGGGTTCCAAGGGGCTGCAGGGAAAATCTATCCCTGTTGATGCCCTACTTAGCCTGTGAATCCCTATGGTATCAACCTAACACGAGGTCCTGTCCCCGCAAGGGGTGGCCACGTCCGGAACCTAACCCTATTAAATCACCCTAGATAGCCCTAAAGGAACAATGAGATGGTCCTGATGGTAATAGGGGTGACCAGGGTGGGGTGGAAGAAATGGGTGTAAAGGATATATATATATCGGAGTCCCAAAATGCATTCCATTCAGTTTAGTTGCATTCACATACCGGAAAGCAGGCGGTTGTATTATCAGTAACGGAAGCGTTTTTTCTGAACCCTGCCGGATCCAGCAAAAACTGTAGTAAAAAACTGTAGTAAAAGCAACATGTATTTTTTGACATGGTGGTTAAAAAGGCAAATGTTTATACAATAATAAAAGATGAAAGTTTTCCTGGAATATTTTTTACAAGCAATTCCATATATATATATATATATATATATATATATATATATGGAATTGCTTGTAAAAAAAATATATATATATATATATACAGTTGCAAGAAAAAGTATGTGAACCCTTTGGAATAATATGGATTTCTGCACAAATTGGTCATATAATGTGATCTGATCTTCATCTAAGTCACAACAATAGACAATCACAGTCTGCTTAAACTAATAACACACAAAGAATTAAATGTTACCATGTTTTTATTGAACACACCATGTAAACATTCACAGTGCAGGTGGAAAAAGTATGTGAACCCTTGGATTTTATAACTGGTTAAACCTCCTTTGGCAGCAATAACTTCAACCAAACTTTTCCTGCAGTTGCAGATCAGACGTGCGCAACGGTCAGGAGTAATTCTTGACCATTCCTCTTTACAGAACTGTTTCAGTTCAGCAATATTCTTGGGATGTCTGGTGTGAATCGCTTTCTTGAGGTCATGCCACAGCATCTCAATCGGGTTTAGGTCAGGACTCTGACTGGGCCACTCCAGAAGGCGTATTTTCTTCTGTTTAAGCCATTCTGTTGTTGATTTGCTTCTATGCTTTGGGTCATTGTCCTGTTGCAACACTCATCTTCTGTTGAGCTTCAGCTGGTGGACAGATGGCCTTAAGTTTTCCTACAAAATGTCTTGATAAGCTTGGGAATTCATTTTTCCTTCGATGATAGCAATCCGTCCAGGCCCTGATGCAGCAAAGCAGCCCCAAACCATGATGCCCCCACCACCATACTTCACAGTTGGGATGAGGTTTTGATGTTGGTGTGCTGTGCCTCTTATTCTCCACACATAGTGTTGTGTGTTTCTTCCAAACAACTCAACTTTGGTTTCATCTGTCCACAGAATATTTTGCCAGTACTGCTGTGGAACATCCAGGTGCTCTTGTGCAAACTGTAAACGTGCAGCAATGTTATTTTTTGGACAGCAGTGGCTTCCTCTGTGGTATCCTCCCATGAAATCCATTCTTGTTTAGTGTTTTACATATCGTAGATTCGCTAACAGGGATGTTAGCATATGCCAGAGACTTTTGTAAGTCTTTAGCTGACACTCTAGGATTCTTCTTCACCTCATTGAGCAGTCTGCGCTGTGCTCTTGCAGTCATCTTTACAGGACAGCCACTCCTAGGGAGAGTAGCAGCAGTGCTGAACTTTCTCCATTTATAGACAATTTGTTTTACAGTGGACTGATGAAGGCTTTTGGAGATACTTTTATAACCCTTTCCAGCTTTATCCAAGTCAACAATTCTTAATCGTAGGTCTTCTGAGAGCTCTTTTGTGCGAGGCATCATTCACAACAGGCAATGCTTCTTGTGAAAAGCAAACCCAGAACGTATGTGTTTTTTATAGAGCAGGGCAGCTATAACCAACACCTCCAATCTCATCTCATTGATTGGACTCCAGTTGGCTGACACCTCACTCCAATTAGCTCTTGGAGATGTCATTAGTCTAGGGGTTCACATACTTTTTCCACCTGCACTGTGAATGTTTGCATGGTGTGTAAAACATGGTAACATTTAATTCTTTGTGTGCTATTAGTTTAAGCAGACTGTGATTGTCTATTGTGACTTAGATGAAGATCAGATCACATTTTATGACCAATTTGTGCAGAAATCCATATCATTCCATAGGGTTCACATACGTTTTCTTGCAACTGTATATATATAATAAAGAAAATTGGAAGAGCACTCCAAAACTATGAAAAAATCATGAAAAGTTTATTTACCCATGTGGCACACTGCAGCAACGTTTCGGCTCATCCATAGAGCCTTTCTCAAGCAAAAATATATATATATATTGGACAACAATTCAACATCCCTGCCATACATAGAATATATAGTATAGTACTGCAAGACGGAAATGATAAATGACCTATAAAACTTAAATTAAATAACAAGCTATGCTATCCATCAGCAACCTGACATGGGATGTTTAGGGAATTCACATTCTATAACTATAAATAGCAGGTATTGTTTCCCTTGCCCTTTCAGTCAAGTGAATGGTACCACAACCTCTAAGAAATAAGAAGAGTAGTGAGAACAAATTACATAGGGTAACTTAAAGGGGTTGCCCCAGACTAACAATTTACCACCTATCTCCACAGGACCTTTATTCAAACTCCATAGGACTGCACTGTGCTTGAACATCTTCGGCAGTGCAATAGACTTTGACTGCTGCACCATTCCAATATGGGACAGGCCATGCCAGCTATCAGACTCCCACCAAACAAACACTTATCACCTGTCCTTTGTATAGGTGATATGTTGTCATTCTGAAACAACCCTTTAAAAGGATGTTCCATGAGATTTGAAACAGAGAAAAAGTCCCTCACTCACATTTTAAATGTCCTGATGCTCCCACACTGCAGCTTTGATCACCTCTTTTCCGATCCCCACTGGACTTGCAGCAGTCATGTGATGTGACTTCTGCAGCCAACCACTGGCTTACGGGGTCATGTGATTGATGAACGCCATATAACAAGCCCAGTGGGGATGAGAGCAGCAGGGTTGGAGTGGTGAGAGAATTAAAACATGATTTAATTATTATTTATTTATTTTTTCATTTTTATTATTTTAAATAGCCCCTGCCCTTTAGTAATTTGTTAAACAACTGTTTGGAAAAAAACCTTTAAAGATCAGTACAAACATAATCTGTAACAGGGTCCTCAACCATCATTTAACATTTTTGGTACTGGTCTCCTTACACCCCTGACACAAGTCTGTTCTTAAGGCCATTCAGTTGATTGATCAGATCAAACATGAAGACTGAATCTGTTTCTCTGCCATTATACACAGAGGTATCTCCCAAGAAAGAGAACCATCTCGCCAGCACCACCTATTGGAAGTGGCTCTCTATGAGTGAAGATCTGACTTTCCAACAAGCTTTGGGATTTGATAACGGCATATAGCCAGGCCAGATATCTATCCTATATGCCCTTGTCAAATCCCAAGGCTTGTTAGAAAGGTGGATCTTGACTCATAGGGGCCACTTGTGATAGGTGGCACTTTTGAAATGGTTCTCTTTCTTGAGAGATACCTCTTTGCATATTCGTTTACCATGGTTTAAAGTTTGTGAAGAAAGTGTGTCAATAACGATAAGATTAGAAAAGGAGAGATAAAAAGGAAAGTGCTTCTGTATTTGGAATAAAGCAAATGAGCAAGTTGAGCATCTATCTCTTTTCCTCTGACATGAAAAGGTTTTATATTGCACATTGTATGTCTGCTTCATATGAATATTATATATTGTCGGCATTTGCACATACTACACCCAAAAGGAGAGGGAATGGAGTAAACCGCTCTGGAGATCATCTAAGCATGAGTAATATCCATTGCCTGCTAGGTATTGTGAGCATGTTCTGTGCACATCTGGCAAAATCCAAGGAAGATGTAGAACTAATCAGAAAGAAAGGTCTATTGCAATCGTCAAAACTTGTATAGCTGATGAACTATCCTCAGGATAGGTCATCAGTATCTGATAGGTGGGTTAAACCTGGGACCACCGACAATCAGCTGTTTTAGAAGGCAGTGGCGCTTACAGTAGCACCGCAGCCTTCTCTCAGCTTCTCCTAGGCCAGTGATGACGCATTCATAGGTCACTGTCACGTTCGGGTGTGGGAGGGAAACACCACACCAAATATAGAAGGGAAAGGGGTGAGGGAATAAGGCCTGGAAACTAGGGAAATGAGATGGACACCTCCTAGTAAAACCCTAATCAAAGTCCTGACTACCGGTATGAACAGAACACAGAGGTAGGTGAGTTCATACACAAAAATACCTAAAGCCATTCTGTTGTTGATTTGCTTCTATGCTTTGGGTCGTTGTCCTGTTGCAACACTCATCTTCTGTTGAGCTTCAGCTGGTGGACAGATGGCCTTAAGTTCTCCTACAAAATGTCTTGATAAGCTTGGGAATTCATTTTTCCTTCGATGATAGCAATCCGTCCAGGCCCTGACACAGCAAAGCAGCCCCAAACCATGATGCCCCCACCACCATACTTCACAGTTGGGATGAGGTTTTGATGTTGGTGTACTGTGCCTCTTTTTCTCCACACATAGTGTTGTGTGTTTCTTCCAAACTTACCCTATAGGACCCTGGTACTAATGTCAAGACTCAGACAACCTGTTCCTCCAAAAGGAAGGGCGAACAGGAGTCTCCCTCAGGCTTTAATACAAATGACAGGGAAATGCAACACACAAAATAACCCAAACAAAATACAAAAGGGAAAGAAAACACTTAACTTCAAGTGGCTATGGCAGCACCAGGAACTCAGCCGAGATCCACACACCAGGTATCCACAACTCTAACAGAAGCTATAAACCGCATAGCATAGTGGGAGAAACAACAATAAATAGAGAAGCTTAAGGCTACTTTCACTCTAGCATTAAAGTATTTTGGTATTGAGTTCTGTCCTAGGGGCTACCGGGAAAAAAACACATTCGTTTTGTCCTAATGCATTCTGAATGGAAAGCAATCCGTTCAGTATGCATCAGCATGTGTTCCGTTCCGTCCCTTTTACGGTATTTGGCTGGAGAAAATACCGCAACATGCTGCGGTTTTTTCTCTGGCCAAAATTCCGGAACACTTGCTTGATTTCTGGATCCGGCATTAATTTCCATTTAAACAGTTTTTTTTTTCTGGCGGAACGCACCGGAACGGCGTTCCGCCATCTTTTATCAGCTGGGAGGGACTGGGAGGAGGAGCTGGGGGCCGGTGCGTTCACTGTGCTCCGGCCCCGCAGCTCCAGTAGAGACTTATAAAATGTGTAATTAAATTAATAATGATTCATGCTGGCGCTGCCCCCTCTGTAGTATAACATTCCATATATTTTACTGACAGGGTTACTGTTATCATAATGCAGGCCGGCCGGGCAGACGAGCGGCAGCGTCACTGACTGACGTCACGTGCCTGCGCCGCCTACTTCATTCATAAAGAAGGCAGCGCAGGCACGTGACGTCAGTCAGTGACGCTGCCGCTCGTCTGCCCGGCCGGCCTGCATTATGATAACAGTAGCCCTGTGAGTACAATATATTGAATGTTATACTACAGAGGGGGCAGCGCCAGCATGAATCATTATTAATTTAATTACACATTTTATAACTGTACTGGAGCGGCAATGGGGGGTCTGTGGATGACACTGTTATGGGGTGGGGGTCTGTGGATGACACTGTTATGGGGTGGGGGGGGGTCTGTGTATGGCACTGTTATGGGGTGGGGGGGTCTGTGGATGGCACTGTTATGGGGTGGGGGGGTCTGTGGATGGCACTGTTATAGGATGGGGGGGTCTGTGGATGGCACTGTTATGGGGTGGAGGGGGGTCTGTGGATGGAACTGTTATAGGGTGGGGGGGGTCTGTGGATGGCACTGTTATGGGGTGGAGGGGGGTCTGTGGATGGCACTGTTATGGGGTGGGGGGGTCTGTGGATGGCACTGTTATGGGGTGGGGGGGTCTGTGGATGGCACTGTTATAGGATGGGGGGGTCTGTGGATGCCATCCCCAGATCCCCCATTAACAGTGCCATCCCCAGATCCCCCATTAACAGTGCCATCCCCATCTGGGGGGTTTCTTTGCTGGGCTGGACTTTTATAGCCCCCCCCCAAATTATACTTGCATCCCTGTTCTCTAAAGGGGCGGTTTTAGGGGGCGGTCCTAGGGGTGGGTAGGGGCGTGGCCAGGGGAGGGGGGGGAGTTCCGCCACCTTTTCTCTGAGAAAAAAAGCCCTGCATTTAAATGTATTGATGCCGGATCCAGTACATTTAAAAAAAAAATTAAATACCGGATCTGTTTTTCCGAATGACACCGGAGAGACGGATACAGTATTTCAATGCATTTGTCAGACAGATCCGCATCCGGAAACAAATGATCTCTGTTTGCATACGGATTTCGATAATGCTAGTGTGAAAGTACCCTAAATTACCATAATAGCCACACCTGGGGAAAAAAGGTGTGGCAAGCACCAGAAACAACACAGACGTCATTTGATCCAAACAGAAAACATGTCAGATCAAACCACGTGTTGCCAGTCTCATCGATCTCCTGCCAACTGTCGCGGGAGCGCCCGTAACAGTCAAATGGCCTAGAAGCAGCGCAGCCCCATAGAAGTTAATGGGGCTGAGCTGCTATACCATACATAGCTACATAGCTGCTGTGTTTGGTGAGCACGGAGAAGGCCACAGCCCTGACGGTGCCTTCTCAAATAGCTGATCGGCAGGGGTCCCAGGTGTTGGCCTACCACCAATCAGATACTAAAGAAAGGACATCAGTTATAAAATCTTGGAAAACCCTTTTAATATTTAGCAAATACAGAATTTTAGGAAAACCTCTGAAGAGTTTAATTAATCATTGTACTTTACTGTGTTCCATCGGAGAGATGTGTTTTCAACTGCTGTCATCTAAAACAGTGTTGAAAATCAAAAAGAGAAAAAAATTTTTTACCACTCTAAAATTTTTACCACTCTGGCGCCGTGCTATATTGGTCCGGAGCTACCTATTACGGTAGCAGAGTGACTAACCCTCTCCTTTTTTCTTTACGTCTCTGCCATCTAAAACGCCAAGGATTTTTCTTTTGCAAGGATCTGCATTTATTATTTTATGTTCTCTATATCGATTACTAGCTGTTTGTTTAGGGCAAGCTTCTTCAAGGCCTGACAATCGATGACCGCTGATGACCAAATTAAAAGTGACATTAAATGTTTCTTGATAAGTAGATATTGTGAAGTAAACATATTGTAGATTTTTCTTTGTACATTGAATGAACATTATACAACTCTTAATGTATACATTGTCATCCATTGAACTGTTCATATAAGCAGACCTTGTACAGCATTTATTGTAATGTATAGTTATGTAGTAGCCAAATGTACCTCTCCTCAGAGGTGCAGACACACGGTCAGACTGACATTCAGTAGGGCAAGCTCCCACTATCCTTTCTTCTGTGTCTTTAAGGCCAGGAGGGATCATAATTCATCCCTAAGTGCCTCTTCACGGGCTAGGCTGACCAGGAGAATAGATTAATGGGGCGGAAGCCATACAAATGACAGCTCCAAGTGCTTCACGTTGCAGGCTTTAGAATCCTAATCATCCCCTTTTTTTGGCTGCTGCTTGTCTGCAGCTTTACTCCATGTAATAAGCAATACACCATGTACAAGAAGTGACAATATTCCTTTTCCACTACTGTTTGTCAGTTTATACATATGAAAATAATTGAAAACCTATGCACATATGTATAATCATGAAGGAATAACTATAGCAACAATGTTTCTATAAACATATATAAAATGCCAACGTTTAAAGACTATAATTATAGGGAAATAGATATTTTCTTCCAATATGTGGGTCCAGTGGGTTTGGTTTCTACATAGACCAGCCATAGCCTGCATATAACTAGGAAAGGTGGTATAAATCAGTGGGGGCACAGATAATTGTCCTCGTTGGATTACAGGGAAATGCCACAAGAATTTCTGGACAAACCATATTAAATTAAAATGACTAAATTACTCAAAATAAAAAAACGTTACCTCATTCCTTGTAATGTTTCTATCTATTGCACATTGTTACACATTGCCTGGTCATGGATGGCCACCCAGACTGAGTGCGTTCCTGGCAGAACAGCTTTTTATGACTTATTAACTCACAATGGCAAATAAATCCCTCAAGTGATGCTGAGAACAAGTATTTTGACAAATACAAAGACTGTCATTGACATATAATAATAACTAATTAAAACCATATTTATCCTGTCATTGACTCAGTTTACCTGACCGTTAAATAGATTGGGCACCCAATTGGCAACAACCCCCCCCCCCCCTTGCACAGACCTGCGAAGGGAATCATTCTTACCTGCTCCCCGCTCCTTCTCTCCTGAGCCTCTGCGATCCCAGGATATAAACTTCCGTTTTGACATGGCAGCATCCAATCGCTGGCCACAGTAGTGACCTGCTCCCCTAAATGGTCACATGGTGGCAAAATGGATGAGCGCAGCGGAGCAGCCGAGGCCGAAAAGAATAGGAGCGGAGAGCAGGTAAGTATGCTTCGCTTTGCAGGTCTGCTTAGGCCCCCCCCCCAAAAAAAAATGATGCAGAACCCCTTTATGTAGTAACCATCCAAAAACACCCATTAGCACTGGTCTGTTCCATTAAATTCGATAAGTTTTCTACTTTTCTAAAGTTGTGCATCTTATAAGATACATTTGGAGGCAGTTTCATTTTAGAACATCTAGAAACAAACTACTTCGACCAGTTGTTGTTAAAATGGAAATTGCACTTGCAGCGAAGAATCTCAGAATGGGGACGAATTTGTGATATATGATGTGGGATTAATACGGCAGTGAATAATAATGATGGAGCTCAGTATATCTTGTATATGTAGCCCTTCATTCCAAATAATTATAACAGACACTCTGTTATCCCTCAGTTTTCTCATTTTCTCCAATTTCCCAATTTTCCCTTTGCAAATATCAGTGACTAAGCTGTTTTATGTCGGCTGTACAAGACGAGCTTTGTAAATGGAGACGTTAACTATAGAGTAGAATGCAGATCTATCCAACCCGTCCAGTGTCCTCCATAAAGCTGATTATCAGGCACTAAGCTCTCCTAGTGTCTGTGCTACCTAAAAGTGATGTCATAAATACAATTGTAATGTCTACAGCTCTGTTAGAAGCAATATGTTGGTGATGGCATACAGTATGTCACTCCCTGGAGGACTGTTGTGTTACACTGTCAGTATGGGATGGATCCTGTAATTCTGTAACTGCAGCAAAATGATGAGAGAAGGGGGAGGGGGAAAAGAAAATGAGACAGATTACAATAGGGCCAACGAGTCACTAAGAGCAGATACTTGTACAATGTATTTGGTAGTAAAGCTTGAAGAAAGAAAATGGTGTCATGATAAGGGTTGAATAGAAGAGCAGACTGGAGGACATATGTGCATGATGCAGGAATGAGTACGACACAGTCTAATGGAGGCAGAAGGAGAAAGTACACAGGCACATAGGCAAGGAGAGGGAGAGGCGGATAATAAGGAAAACCAAGTCCCGGAGGGAGAGTCCTAGAGGTCATATGGAGACTGCCATGAATATTGAATAACTGTAAATATTTCCTGGTTTTATTGCCTCTTACTTCTCTTTCCTTTAGGTTATTTGCAATTTTTCTTTATGAATTATAAGGTATTGCCTTATAATTACCAGCACTACACCTTTGTATAATATATGGTCTGTTGCTGCTACTGGTCCATGGGTAGAAGATGCCCAACTAATGCCCCCCATATGCTCCTTTGCTTGAAATAGGTGAACTTATACAAGTCTTTCCATCTAAACAATCAGTATAAACCAGCGAGGGGTGCATGTTACCTCCTCCTCCATTGCAAAGTTAATTTATGGTTTCATATGGTTCAAACACCACTTCCATAGCATAGTATATGGTCTTACACTATGTACCATTGTGCTCTAACTGTACGGCCCTGAATATATACCCTAATAATGTGTTATGGCAGTTTTATTTTGAACATGCCCCACACCCATAGTGTAGCTTATGGTCTTAGAATATATACTATTGCACTCCTACTTTATCTTCCTGCAGCCCTGCTTTAATATATGCCCTAATAATGTGCATTCTAAAACTCGTAGTGGAATCTGCCTTTTTATTATTTACTCTCTAATACACGTAATGTATGGTCTTATAAAGTATAACCGACACTGCCAGTGTAATATACGGTCTTATGATATACTAACTGTATTCAAATATTAAAATATGACAGCTTCTGAATTCATAGAGTGGTGAGTGTGCAGATATATCTCCTCTCTCTCCGCATTGCATTGTCTTTCCGGTTCTCCCTCCCTGTTTTTTTTTTCTGTTGCTGCTGATAAAATTAGTACAGACTTTTCTTCAGCTTCCCACGCTAATAAAACTAGGACAGAAAAAGAGAGAAAGAGAAAATGAAGGCTTGAGAAAATGACATGGAGTGCTGAGTGCTTACTGCTTGCATGAAATTCATGTAGAAAGAATGAAGTATAGACAGACAAAAAGAGCAGTGATGAATGTAAAGGCAAGATGGGTTTTCATTGCTACAGAAATCTCAATGGATTTTCTTTGTGAATACTTATGGAATTAATGTGTCAAAGGTGATAGAATAGAAGGAGGAGGGCAATGTTTGCTTAAGATTTTATCAGCAAGGTTTTACATTAAAAGGAATCTGTTACCAGTTATATTCTGCCCTCTCTGAAGAAAACATAAACTGGTGACAGAGACCCTGATTAAAATACTGGGTCACACACTTGAATTGACCCAGTCAGCATTGCTAAAATAAGTATTGGGAAGCTCCAGCGTGTGCCAAGCTCTGGAGTCACCTCGATACACCGAACAATCTCGGGAAGTCCCTGGTGCCCCCATCGCTGATTGGCAGCTTTCTTCTTTCCTTGTGAAGAAAGCTGTCCATCATCAATGGGAACGGGGTTTTAGAGAGCCGGGAGGTCATGAATTTCAGGACTCCTGAGATTGTGCAGTGTACTGAGTAGAGTCCTAAGTTCAGCTAACATTGGACCTGCTGAATACTGATTTCACCCAAAAAACTGGGATAATTCAAATTGTGAAACAGCATTTTGCTCAGGGTCTCTGTCACCACTATATGCTGCCCTCAGATAGGGGAGCATAAAACTGGTGACATATTCCAGTTAATTAATAAGCTCTGTGGGGTTGTTATATGCCAAAGGGTTGTCATATACCCAACAAAAGAATTCTTACATGAGGGGGTCCCCTTTTCAGGACCCTGTCCTCTTGGACAGAATATAAGTTATAAGGAGCATCTCTCACTGTGGAGGACCTTTTGTGTCCTGCATTCCATAGACAACTCTTTAATTTGGCAGGACAAGTTGTACTTTCTAATACCACCATTTAATGTTGTACACAATGTAGTGTAAAACTGTAAAAAAAAAATTCCATGGGGTTTAATTGGAAAAAAAAATAAATTCAACCATAGTTTACCAAAACAAAAGAACAGCTCCCTTGATTGCCTTGCAGGGAGCCTTTCGGGCCTCTGGGAGCACAGTGCTCCTGTGGAAAAGTCTCTCAGATGCCTTGTTCACAATTGACCATGGCATCTGAACGCTTGCATGTCTATGGTTGGCATATTGCCAATCATAGACATTAGCTCTGGGTACATATAAGGAGGAGGTTGGGAATGTGCATCTCATAGGAATGTATGGGGAAACTGACGTCCACACTCAAGACACTGCAGGATTCTGAGAGTCAGAGTAGAGTCACGTGGCACAGCTGAGAAGCTGAACAGAGGTTGGTAATTCAAGGAGAAGGGCACTGGTATTAAAATTAACAGCACAGCTATATACTGGATGTAACCAAATGATAAAAACTTTTCCTGGAGTTCTACTTTACCATACAAAAACTGAACACTTACTGCAATATTTATATAAATCTCCCTATAGCTTGAATCAGGTCTGTAACTAGTAACCAGAAAAAATGTTGATGCCCAGAAGAAAAATCTTCTATTATCACTATTGGAATGCATTTGAAATAATATATTTGTGTTTAGTATCTATAAATGTAATATCAATTATTCTGCCTGAGGAGGTGGTGATGGTGAGTACAATAAAGGAATTCAAGAGGGGCCTGGATGTATTTCTGGAGTGTAATAATATTACAGGCTATAGCTACTAGAGAGGGGTCGTTGATCCAGGGAGTTATTCTGATTGCCTGATTGGAGTCGGGAAGGAATTTTTTATTCCCCTAAAGTGAGGAAAATGGGCTTTTACCTCACAGGTTTTTTTGCCTTCCTCTGGATCAACTTGCAGGATAACAGGCCGAACTGGATGGACAAATGTCTTTTTTCGGCCTTATGTACTATGTACTATGTTAATTATGCTTACATATGCAGTTCTACTCAGTTGCATAAAAGTATCATACAGTAGGTTGGAAAAAGACCAACATCCATCAAGCTAAATCTTTCATAGACCTAGCTATAGTCAATGTGTCAATTTTACTTTGTGGAAAAATACAATTCCCTGACCCTACAAGGACAAAATGCCAATTTTCTTGAATCAAATTAACTTGTGTCAGGACCTTACTCTCAGTTTTCAGTTAATTATATGGTTAGATATCAGGTAAATATGTATTTTTTTTAGAAGAAGATAAAAGGGCCATTTCAAATAAATAAATCATGTGAATATGATTGCTTGAAGTAAAGGACCCATAATCTGAGGCTGCATTACTATGCGATACGGAGGATAGCATGCCTTTCCTTTTTCTATCAGGTTCAGCGTTCTCAGTGTTATAATGATGGCCCATTCTCCATGATAACATTACATTTGACCATCATCACAAAGTAGTGCAGCCAAGTATCTCAGCATAAAAATAATATTGAAATATTAAAATATGTTTTTCATATATTCACATTTTATTTACAGTATTTTTTCTTCACTGTAGTGACAGACTTTCTGGTTTCAATAGTCGTTGGCTTCTCTGAAGGCAGTCAGTACTTTTATATACTGACATGCCAAATCCCGCAGTTTGCCAGAGTTGCGAGGTAGATGAGTCCGACGAGGCTCTCTGTCCCCACCCTCCTCCAGATAATGACTGACCGGTTTTATTCCTGTTGTGCATAGTGGGTCTGTCACTACACTATGATGACCTCAGTGACAGGTTTCCTTTTATAATTTCAGATCACTACCATAACAATATACCAGCCTCTGATAGAGCTTTTGATCGATAAGCTTACTATCTAGAATCCTGCCTCTAAACAGAAAAACCTGACCCTTTTGTCTCTAAAATACTTCCCCTACACATTTCTTCCTGTAGTTGCCATTAATGGGGAAAAGGAGCAAAACAGCCTGGATTAGACTGATGTATGTGGTCTGGTGGTTAGAGTGAAACACAAAGGAAAAGTATTTTAGCCACAGTACACTAAAATATACCCTGTTAGGCACTGCAGGGAAATGTACTGGTCGCAACTTCCCTCGACAATAGCAGCTTATTGAGGTCTCCTGGACATTAGCTGATCAATAGAGCTTAAAGGGGTTCTCCAGGAATTAAAACATTGAAAATACTTAAATAGTATTTTATAATAAATATATTCACAAATACCTTTCATTACTTAGAATGGCTTGTTTTGTCTAGGGAGCAATCATCAGGAGAAATAAAATGGCCGCTGTCCTATCGGTAGACTCAAAAGCTGTTCTAATCACACAGTAGGACAAGTTACTTCACCACAATTAGCCATAGTGCTGTCTCATCCTCCTCTCTGCTCTGTTTGTCAGGAATCATAATCCTGAATACAGGTGAATCTCTGTGGGAATTGAGATGATGAGGAGACATGAGAGGAGGGTGAGGTGTGGATAATGAGTAGCAGCACTTGTTTACAGTCTCCATTATAACAGTACCACATTACCACAGTCTGTCATGTCCGTCCTCTCTGTACGTCATGTCTCCTCATGAACTCTATTCCCACAGAGATTCAGCTAAAGTTCTTAGCTGTATTCAGGATCATAATCCCTGACAAGTAGAGAGAAGGAGAAGGATGAGGCAGCTCTTTACCTCAGTGTTGTAAAGTAACTTGTCCTCATGTGTGATCAGGACAGGTTTTGTGTGAACTAATGGCACAGCGGCCATTTTGTTTCCCCTAATGATTGTTCCCCAGACAAAACGAGCCATAATAAATAATGAAAGGTATTTGTGAATATAGTTATAATAAAGTAATATTTATGTATTTTCATTTCCTTAATTCCCGGAGAACCCCTTTAATAAAAAAAATATAGATTGTTAAGAATCAACAACCCTTTTAAAGTCGATTGAGAACTCGGTTTTGAAGATTTGACCCCTGAACCTTCCTTTCTTTCAGCAATTTCAGTATTTCAGCAGTCCTGTTCAGGCTAGGCAGTGGGCCTTGTACCCAGGGCTGCCATCAGAAATTTCAGGACCTCATAAAGACAAATTGTGTGCCCCACTAATGGGCTGCCATTATTCTGCAATACCTTTTAATAAAAATAAAAAAAGGTATAGGTAGAGGGAATCAAACCCCAAACTTCCTGTACTGTAGGCAGCAGCCTTACCCGCTACTGTATAGAAACAATTTGAAAATGGATATATCAGAGACGCTCAACCAGTATATGCTGGAGCTCGGCCCACCAACTAACAATTGGTTGTTTATAGCATAAAACATAAAAAAGAAACTTTGGCTGGCTCACAGTCAATTTGCATATAATTTTACTACATCAATATTACAGAATCAATATACCAATAAAAATAATATTAAAATATAAAAACATACTCTCGGTCAATATGTATATTTTTTAATGCAGAGCTCACGCATAAAAATTCATATATAATAATAATACAAAGGTATGGATTTGTTAAGATTATAATTCATTAATTGGGTATACGTGCTGTTTATAAAGTTTATCAGCGCTCCCACATTTATGCTGGGACTTGTAGTATAATTAAAGTCTTGTTTTATTGTAGGATGTTATTGAGTTAGGGCTCATTCACACGGCCGTATGAACGGATTCGCACCCGTTCCGGATCCATTTATTTCTATGGGCCCGAAAAAGATGCAGACAGCACACCGTGTGCTGTCCGCATCCGCTATTCCGTACCGCGGCCCCGAACGGATCCGTACAGCCCCAATGCATTCTGAGTGGATGCGGATCCGCTCAGAATGCATCAGGATGGCTCCGCTTGGCCTCCGTTCTGCTCAGCAGGCGGACACCCGAACACAGCTTGCAGCGTCCGGGTGTCCGCCTGGCCGTGCGGAGCCAAACGGATCCGTCCAGATTTACAATGTAAGTCAATGGGGACGGATCCGTTTGAAGTTGACACAATATGGTGCAATTTCAAACGGATCCGTCCCCCATTGACTTTCAATGTAAAGTCTGGACGGATCCCAACGTTTGCATTATAGGAGAGGATCCGTCTGTGCAGACACCAGACGGACCCGCTCTGAACGCTAGTGTGAAAGTAGCCTTACTAGGCCTAGTATACTTGATATTAGGACAATTTATGAATAGCCTCCATCAAAGCAGGATTTCTATAGCACTCTAAGTCCCATTTTAAGCGCAAGAGCGCTAGCAAATTGAATGCTATAAAGACAACAATAGTAATACTATTTAGGCAGAGAAAATTCTATTTAAACATTGTAGCCCTTCTATTCAGCAGTGGGTAAGGTCGCTATTACTATTAAATATCACAATACAGTATATGGTATCTCTGTAATCATAATCACCAATATAGTATAATGAACACATTTTTATGGTGATCAGTATATAGCCTAAAGACAAATGGCATATTTTTTCCTTTATTTCTGTAATATACCATTTATTCAATATTATACCTCTGAAGAAAACAGCTCCTCAAATACAGAAAATCTGTTCTTTCTGTCTGGCATCATAGTAAATCTCCTGCATTCCCTAAAGAAGGTCTGGGGTTCAAACCCCCACAGAGTGTGTTTTATATTTGCTTCTTTAATAGAAGTCTGTGTACTGGGAGAAGGTCCTTTCTTCAACCTATATGGTGCAAAAAACACTTCTTCATTAATATTCACTGAAGTGAAAATGAATGAGATTGGCAGTGCCAGAGACCCGAAGTTGATAATGTTGATAAATGTAACATAATGCACTTGGGCATCAGTAATGACAAAGCAAGAGAAGGAATAGAGAATTGGGTTACAAGTAAGTTTAGCACCAGTTTCCAATGGTAGGCAGCAGGTGTATGATATCATGTCTGCAAAGTCCTTGTGAGGCCATACTGAATATGAGATTCAGTTTTGGGCTCCATATGCAAAAAAGGAAATAGGAAGGCTAGACGAGCTGAGAGGCAGGTGACCTTCTTACACGTGTGGTCAGTACAATGAACTAGCACATTACTTATCCATTCCAAGGACTTTACAAAGGACCAGGGGACATTAATTGCATGTGCAACAATATAGGAAAGGATTCTTTATAAGTAGTCAACCTATGGAATGCTGTACCCCAAGAGGAAGCAATGGCAGATACTATGTCAGCATTGAAAAAAGATTAGATGCTTTTTCTGAAGGTTATAATAAATATAACAACTGATGTATAACTTGAGGCTGAGCTTGATGGACCGGTAGCTTTTTTTCAACCAATTTAACTATGAAGCTATGTAATGACAATGGTGTCACCATTAAAAAGCATAACAGCTTTAGCATTGTGTGAGGTTTGTGGATCTCATGGTGTCTAATTTAAATTTAGAATATTCACACAATAAAAATGCAGAAAATAAGGGAAATTAGAATAATAATAGGAAGTTGTATAATAGGTGGAAACACACAATGGATGTCTTATCAAATTATAAAATGGATGTGCCTGTAAAACAGGGAGAAGTGATACAGAAATGGTGGCTATGATACACTGTGCATCCATTTTACATTATATTCTATTACCAGGTTTTGGATGGATTTTCTGTTATCAATCCTTCAACTCCAATACACTCTATAAAGAAAAGCTGTTTATGCTAAATGGCAAAAAACAGTTATTTTTACCTGCAGAGTTCCATATTTAACATACATTACGATACATCAAATACCTTGACTACAAAGTAAAAGAGCAATAACATGTTCAGTAGCAACTGCTCTCTACAGTATTACACCCTATAGTACCTTCAAAGCAATGAGTACTTCAGTGGCTTCTACAGTATATACTGTTTACCACAATGTGTACTAGCAATACTTACACACAGACTTATCTTCTTTGTTTTCCAACTTGAATGGTACTTAAAGGGGTTTTCTGAGGGGTCGACACTCGGGACCAGTGTCAGACTGGGGTGCCTAGGGCCCACCAGGAAAATTCATCCCAGGGGACCACTGTACAGCTACATGCAAATACTACCTGCTCACACGGCAGCTGGCAGCAGCGATACGTTCAAGAGGGTTGATTATAGGGATCCCTGCAGCAACTTCAAGAAGGTGGGTCCCTGGAGAAAGATGATATTTGCTGGCTGTCCTCTGTACGTAGACGTTATCTCAGCCACTGTATGCATCTATAATAATAAACTAGGGACTTTGTAAAATAATCTACAAAGCTTTGTATATGGACATAGGCTGGTTGAGATGTATGTTGCCTATCTATATGTAATGCAGTCAAGGTACTGTGCCATGTGCCACTTGTGTAGGGGGAGAAGTCTGGGGGCTCATCTTTGCTCAGGGCCCACCAGGGATTCAGCTGTTCTCCGTGGGCCACTCTGAACCTGCCTGGGACCTCAAGCTGTTTGAGAAGGCAGTGGCATCACAGCTTTCCCTAGGACAGTCACGACACGTTCATCGGAGACATGGCCTAGGAGCAGCTCAGCCCCATAGAAGTGAATGGGGCTAAGTACATTACCAAGCAGCTATACAATATATGGTACTGTGCTTGGTAAGCTGCGAGAAGGCAGCACCGTTTACAGGACCACTGGTGCCCTCTCAAAGCAGCTGACCGGCGGGGGTCCCGGATGTCGGATTCCCACCGATTAAATACTGATGACCTATACTGAGGATACTGTAGGTCATCCATATTAAAGTCACAGAAAACCCCTTTAACGTAGAGCTAAGGTAGATGAATTCTATAATGCACATTTGAGCCTTGTAAAATAGCAGTCATCTAGCATCATAATAACTAAGATGTCAAAGCTACCCGAATAACTGAAATTCTGAATGAACCCGGTGTGGGTATTCATGTGCATTGTAGCTAGAACGTTTCTATAACTGGCCAATTAACATATATTTTTACATGTAAGATGTGTATAAAATATAGAATATAGATATATATGGAACTTCATGAGAAGTTAAAGGGGTTCTCTGAGGAAAATGGGCCAGAACATGTTAAAATTAACAAGAAAGAATTACACAACTCCACCGATCCCTCACCACTGCTGCTCAGTCCCTGCTAGCGTCCATCATGTCGAGCTGGAGTAGAAAGTGCAGAGCAGCAGGTACCAGAGCAGCATCAGAATGGCATGGCAGGGAATCGATGGAGGTGAGTAATGATTTTTTGCCAATGTTCTGGCCTTTTTTTTTAGATACTCCCAGAAAACCCTTCTAACTGGCCACCGAGTCCACTAGAAATACAAATTCCACTAAATTCACCACCGTCTTGTTCATTAGAAAGCTCAGTTAAATATCATTTTACAATGAGCATGCATTTTACATTTTTCTAATACATCTCCACACACCCTCCCTTCATCTTATGTCCTTTTCACCTCTTTTTCTGCTCTAATAACGTCACATAAAGTTAATCAGTCATTGAGCAGTGAATGATAATACTTAGAAAAATGTCATTCTACCCTCTATATGGCAAATCACCTGCAGCTCTATTATGTTATAGCAAATAGATACATGCATGTATAAATCCTATCTATTATCTATCTATCTACTATCTATCTATCTATCTATCTATCTATCTATCTATCTATCTATCTATCTATCTATCTATCTATCTATCTATCTATCTATCTATCTACAGTATGTGTCTAATTATATTTCTATCTAACCACCATCTACATATCATCTGGCATTAAATAACTAGTACATGGATGATGGAAATAAGATCAAGTAAATAATTCAGCTTACTGAACTGTTTAGAGTAAAAAAAAAAACATGATGAAAGTTTCTCCTTTAGGTATTAAAGTGCACAAACTTAAAATGCTATGAATTAGATTCTTACCTTAATCTACTGCAAAATATTTAGACCAGCACAAGCTGTTAACTTATACTAAATGCACATCTTAATCAACCAGCGCTGTACTGTGAGAAAACCTGGCAGCATGTGTTCCATTCTTTTGCAGTGAAATAAAATAAATTATTACATGCTGCCCATTGAAATCAATGGGCTGTCTGGACTGTATGGATATGCCAGGCGAACAGAAGCTCTTTGCTGCAGCTTTCTGCTCTGGATAATATATGAAGGTCATAAACTATGGAGGTCATTTATTTTCCAGATAAAAAGATATTTGCGCAGCAATCAGTGACGACTTTTCCCCGCTCTGCGTGGGCGGGGAAGAGGATGGGCTGGTAGGCCAGCCTCATTCATAATTTTTTACACCTGTTTTAGGCGTAGAAAATGGTATAAATGAAAGAAAGCTGGCTACATTTAGACTGGCACTGGATACTCCACAAAGTTATATAGAGGCCTGTGCCTCTTCATAACTTTGGTGGATCCACCGCCAGCTATAGGAGTTATTAATAAATGACACCTAAGGATCTGTCCATATAAATGTATAATACACTAAAAGTTTATAGATGTGTCTTCCCTTGACTTTTTCCTTAATTTGATTTATGCCAAGATATATCACACAGACCATTGAATAACAACTACGGTATATGAATGTTAATTGGTCTTTGCTGATTTTGAACTGTATCTGTTCACTCTTGTGCATTTGTGTCTATAAGACTTAAGAATCCAAAAGGGCTCATGCACACGAACCTATTTTCTTTCCGTGTCTGTTCCGTTTCTTTTTTGTGGACCATATGCGGAACCATTAATTTCAATGGGTCCGCAAAAAGAACTAAAGGTACTCCGTGTGGATTCTGTTTCCGTATGTCCGTATTTCCATTCTGCAAAACAATAGAACATGTCCTATTATTTTCTGCATTACGGACAAGGATGGTACTTTTCTATTAGGGGCCAGCTGTTCTGTTCCGCAAAATACGAAATGCACACAGACGTCAACGTTATTTTTTGCGGATCTGTTTTTTGCGGACTGCAAAAAACATACAGTCGTGTGCATGAGCCCTAAAAAGGACCTATTACAGGAAAAAATGAGTTTGTGTATAGATTTAGATCAAATTACTGTCAGATAAATGTGTTAGAAAGACTGCATACTCTTCTCTTTATTGTGTTAGTAACAAATTAAGGTGTCCATTGAGTTCGTAAACTACAGTACATGTCTTAATGACGTGATACACAATTCTCCACGCAGATTACAGTAAATAAGGGAGATTTATTATAAAGTAAAGCAGACAGACATAGTAAACCTAGAGCTTTGTACATTGAACTTGCCTGGTATTATTAATAGGTGTGTCTTTGACACAATAATTAAGACACACATTAAATTAAATTAATAAACAAATACATACAAAACCTACTATACTGTATATTCAAGACCACAGAGTGGCAAGGTGACATAGTGTGGAGGTGGCAGCAGCATCAGGAGACCACAGAGTGTGTGCCACTAGGTTATGCAGCGGTTGCTGCGGCAGGCTGGACAACCACATTTGATCCACGGTTCTCCAAGGCCACTTTATGGTGATGCTGCATATGTTGATGCAGGGCCGTGGTTTAAACATTGGCACCCTGGCCACGCTTAACCTTCTGCCCACAGATTCGACAAATGGCTATGTTCACCTCCCCAGGTGGCTTAACAAAAAACTGCCACACCGCCGAGTAGATGATTTTACCCCCAATACTCCACACTGACTGACTGCTGCTGCCACTGCCTCCGTGAACCCCTTCACCACTACTTTCCGGGCCCGTAGGCTCTTGCAAAGTGGGTGGTCTACCCTGGGAGCATTTTGCTCCCAACCTCCCACTGCTGCCACCCTGCAGACTCCCGGCCATGCTACCGACTTGCTGGCTCCACAGCTGCCTGACTCGCAAGCTGCCACCCTCTTCTCCAGATGATGATGAAACACATTTGTCACCCGTCTCCCAATTGCGATCGGCTACATCATCATCGAGTACTGTCTGCACGACACTGATGTCCTCCTCAATAGTCTCTGAGCCAGGAGGCTGACCGCTCGCAACACCAGCTCCCACGCCACTCTCCTCATCACTACTTGCCTGCCTACAGTGGGAAGCGGTGGATGTCTCCTCCAGATCTTGGCTAGGCAGTAGCTGCTGACTGTCCTCTAGTAGCTTGTCCTTGCTGTATAGTGGAGATGAGACCACAGCATATAGTACCTCTCTGGCTGAGGGAACAGAAAAGGATAGAGGCAGATTGAGGAAAGGTGAGGGCATAGGCCTGCTCCCAGGCCATGCCAACTAAGGATTATGTCTGACAAACCCACCGACTCTTGGCTGGGGGTGTCTGATGTCACTTTCAACGAAATCGAAGATCGAGTTAACCATTCAAGAAACGCTGGGTTGCTGGTCAAGACACGACTGCTACCTGACACTGGGAGCTCAGGCCTCTCAAAGTGACCCCTGCTGCCACGCCCCATTACTCTGCTGCGACCTGTGCCTGCGCCAGAAACATTTAGGCCTGTGTCCCTCCCCTGTGAAAGGCATGTCAATTCTCTGTCTGACATACTGTTAGATCAAATAAGTAAATAAAAAGGAAATTAATACATGCCAAAAAGGGCTGTAATTTTCTCACTTCACCACACAACGACTAATAAGCCCCTTTTTTTCCCCACTAACACACGCGAAAAAGGATGTCATTTTCTCACTTCACCAAACAACGGCGGATAAGCCACTTTTTTCCCCCCACTAATACACCACAAAAAAAAGCCTTTAGTACATATAATTGCTGCCGTGAACGGCAAATAATATTTATTTTTTTTGCCACTAACTAGTGATAGACGAACATCGGCCGTGACGATTCACGAACGCGGTTTCGCTATCAAATGTTCGCAAGCCGCACGTTCGCATCACGCCCTTTGACTTTAATATCAGGCAAACCTGAAAAACCTTCAGGTCATATTTGTTGCCGCCAAATACAAACTATGAGTGCACAAATAGTCCCACAACATGGACAGTGACATACCAGAATGAGATCATTGGCAAAAATTACCACAAAAAATATGTATTTTAATCAGGGGCCATTTTTATGCGTCTTAAAGTGAAACTCTCAAAAATATGCATGCTGGAGCCTAGAAATTTTTTATTTCCTATCGGTTTGATGTATACAAATGTGCAGCACTCCACTTTTTTGTATCCTGCAGAGTCCATTAAAAAAATGCATGAACTGACAGAGCGCTACCTGGTCCTGGTGATGAGGACTATGTTTCCCAAGGATCATTTTCTACTGGGAAATACAGGGCACAGTATATTACACTTGAATCTATATTATATAAAGATATTAGAGATATTAGCCCTACCCCTGAATAATAATACAATTAGGTGATCATTTATTATATAGAAATACATCAAAATTAGGCAATCACTTGATAGAAAAAGCCTTTTATGTCGCTGTATATAAGGCAAGGACCATTCTTTGTTCTGGTGGTGGCAGATATGTGTGGGCTGGCATGAGGAAATTCAATTACACATGGTCATCATAGGTGTTGAATTCCTCCAAGATCCTTGCCTCATTCTTTTTTTTAAATATCCAACAATGGTGCAGTCGGCACTTCGTTGATTCAGTGGTGTGGTGCTCGTGTCCCAGATCAATCTCACATATACGCTGTACAAAACAAGACCGGCACTCACTGGATGCGATATCTTCTTCTTTTTTTATTTGTCACATAAAGAACAACTGTGACGCGTTTCAGCTCGTACAGTGAGCCTTTCTCTGTTTGAGAAAGACTCACTGTACGAGCCTAAACGCGTCACAGTTGTTCTTTATGTGAGAAATAGAAAGAGAAAAACATATCGCATCCAGTAAGTGCCGGTCTTGTTTTGTACATCATTTTTAAAAATGTGAGGTAGTCCACACTGTCACGAGCTAGGCGAGTGCGCTTATCGGTCACGATCCCCCCCTGCTGCGCTGAACGTCCTTTCGGACAGGACACTCGACGAGGGGCAAGCCAAGAGTTCCATGGCAAATTGTGCCAGCTTTGGCCACAGGTAAAGCCTGCATACCCAGTAGTCAAGTTGTTCCTCGCTTCTCAGAGCGTCCACATCGGCCAATAACCCGATGTAGTCAAACACCTGTCCGTCTAGGCATTCCCTGAGGCTGGATCCGGAGGGCAGCTGTCGATAGGTTGGCTGAAAGAATGATATCATATCCAAAGTGACCAACACATCTTCAAAACACCTTTTATTTGCAGGCACAGTAGGATTGGTACCCGCACCTGTTTTGCTGTGGGTGGAAATTCCTCTGCCAGTGCCCGCAACCGCAGAATGCAGCATCTCTCACAGCAATGCCTGCAAATGCTGCATTCTGACAGCCCTCTGTGATGCTGGTAACATGTCCACCATTTTGTGTTTGTACCCGGGGTCTAAGTACGTTGCCACCCAGTACAGGTCCTTGACCTTTATGCTTTTTATACGGGGGTCCCTCTTCAAACACTGGAGCATGAAAGCCCCAATTTTCACTAAATTGGAAGCGGTGGAGCGCCCTGGCTCCTTCTCATCGCCCAGGAGAATGTTGTCCTTGGTCTCCTCCCCCCAGCCATGGACAACACTAGGGATCCCCGAAAAGTTTAAAGCCTGCTCTTCTTGCTCCTCCTCCCCCCAGCCACCATCCTCCTCTGACTCCTATTCAGACTCCTGCTGACTTGTCTCAGATGGAGTAGCCCCCCTGGGAATTCATTCAGCATTGCGACTTTCTCATCTTCCAGCTCCTGCTTCTCAACGGCTTGATCAATGACATGACGCAATGCACGCTCCAGAAAGAAGGTGTAAGGTACGATGTCACTTATGGCGCCCTGGCTGCGACTGACCAGTTTGGTGATGTTATCAAATGGCCACAGAAGTCTGCATGCATAGCGCATGAGCAGCCACTGGCGCGGTGAAAAAAAACAAGCTCCCCAGAACCTGTCCTGCTGCAGAGTTCGTACAGGTAGTCGTTGACGGCACGTTTCTGCTGAAGCAGCCTATCAAGCATATACAAGGTGGAGTTCCAGCGCGTCGGGCAAATTTTCCTGGCCTGCCACAAGACGTCGTGGGCCCCTGGTTATTTGGCAACGAATCGCTGCACGACTAAGTTCAGGACGTGTTCCATCCACAGCACGTGTGTTATTTTGCCCTGTTTCAGCGCGCTCAGCAGATTGGCACCGTTGCTGCACACCACTTTACCAACTGTCAAAATGAGCTGGGTCAGCTACTGATGGGCCTGTGACCGCAGAGCATAAATGACCACAGGATCGGTGTGGCTCTTGGCTTCCAGGCATACCAGCCGCAGCACAGCATGGCAACGTCTCACCTGGCACATCAAATAGGTTCTGAGGAGCTTGGGGGTGCAGCAGAAATGGTGGTAGCAGTGGAAAAGGAGGAGTCAGCCAAGGAGGAGATGGAGTAAGAGGAGGAGAAGAAGAGGCAGGCCTGCATGCAATCCATGGCGGTAACACCAAATCCACATGGGTGCCACGGGTTATATACTTGACGGCCATCAGAAGGTTCATCCAGTGGGCAGTAAAAGTTATGTACCTTCCCTGCCATGTTTGCTAGACCACGTGTCTGTGGTCAGATGTATCTTGGCACCAACACTGTGTGCCAGAGATATATTAACTTGCCGCTGAACATGGCCATATAGTTCAGGGATGCCCTTCTGGGAGAAATAGTTCCTTCCGGGGACCTTCCATTGCGGTGTGCCAATGGCCACAAATTTTCTAAAGGCCTCCGAGTTCACCAATTTATATGGCAGTAGTTGGTGGGCTAGCAGTTCTGACAAGCCAGTGGTCAGCCGTTGGGCAAGAGGATTATCCGGCGTCATCATTTTTTTACGCTGGAACATTTGGGTCACGAAACGCGACAATGGCACGGTGGAAGGTGGAGTGGAGGACAAATGTGAGGAGAGAGGAGAAGGAGAAGAGGAAGGACGTGTAGCACCGGGAGTGTGGCTTTGTGGGTTCTGACAGTGTTGCTCCCACTGGGCTCGGTGACGGGAGGCCAGGTGCCTTCTTAAGGCGGTCGTCCCTAGGTAAGTGTTGGGCTTACCGAGACTTATGCGTCAACAGTACAGTCTGCAGATGGCAACACTATTATCAGCAGCTCACACATTAAAAAAAGCCCACATTGCGGAGCCATGTGCCTGGAAGCGCAAGATGTGACCGTGTATGGTGGATGGCTCGCTCCAGATACATTTGCAGTCTGCTTTTTGCCTCCTGTGCACTACAAGTTCTGCCTGCTTCTCCTCCCTATCTGCTGCTCTGTCTCTCCCTCTGAACTCCCCTCCTCTTCCTCTCTTGTGGGCACCAATGTGACGTCCATTGACACCTTCACCACCACTGACATTTGAGATCTCGGAGTAGGCAGCAACAGCGGGGACCTCCCTCCTTGCGCTGATCTGGGTACTGTCGTCAGACCGTTGGGTGGCAGCCGTTCCCACCTCCTCTTCCTTATCCGATGCCAAGAATGGCTGTGCATCGGTAAGGTCTGGGAATGGATGGGAAAATAATTCCTCTGACTCAAGTGGAGGGGCTATGGTGGTGATGTTGGTGGTGGTGGTGTATTTGTGGGTGCACACAGCAGAGAGTGAGGAGGGTGCAGATACAGAGGATGAGGATGGTGCAGAAGCAGAAGGCTGAGTGAGCCAGTCAACCAACTCTGGTGCGCCCTTTGAAGTTATTGCATGCGCCTTCTCCAACTTCCTACTTAGGCTCCGGCCGGGTCCACCTGCCCGGCCCCTACCATCCTTGCAGAACGGTCCTGGTGGGTTCAAAAACGTCCACATTTATTCTCATTTCATCCAACAATATATCCAGCAGTCTATACAAGACAGCCGCCGGAAATGTTTCACATACTGGTCTCCTCACCCTGTTGCAATGTTTTGGGAGTCTCCACCCCCCTCCCTCACACCTTCTTTGCATAATTCCGTTTTAGTAAGACTTTTTTGATGTTTTGCATTTATTTAGTTTTTAATCAACATTTTTCACTTGCAGCATACTTTACATTGTGGACTGGACACCAATACTCTGTATAGCCAGAGGGGATGCTGCAAGCAATGACATGTAGGACGCAGCGGATGCAGACTGACTCTTGTTTACTTGTATTCTGAGCAGAGGATTTTTTCTCCAGCTCTGCTCATCCTTCTGTTCTTACCAGCTGGGAACACTGACAGGAAGGAGTAGGAGTCATGCTGGAAAGTATATCCGAGTTTAGAAATAGGCATTCTAAATTCCCTTAATTTAAGACTTTGTCTTGACTATCCGGCAGAAGAAGGCAGGTGACATTTCTTACATAGAACATATCATGTAAAACTGCAAAAAGCGTTACCCTTTAATTTTTATGGGAATCGCCTTTTAATTAGTTGGTCAAAATGCATGTTTGGGGGTTTCGATGTGTTTCTTGAACAATGTAGTATTAAAGCTTTATAGACTATAATTGCGCCTTTGTCAGGAAAGGTTTACGCCACATTTGGCCATACAATGGACAGTATACATTTTTATTTCTTTACTTCATGTTTTCATATTGTCATTATACTGTATTTCATTGCCCTGCACAGAGATGGTCCCCAGTCACATCAGTCCTTGTCCCCAATGAGCCTCACAATCTATCCTTACCACAAGCAAACATTAATATCGTAGGAAGCCACTTAACCTACCAGTATCTTTTTGCATACCTCCTAACTTTTGAAAATTGCAAAAAGGGACAATATGTGCAGCGATCATAGCGGCAGTTTTTTTCATACTAGGTCACGCCTCTAACTCCACCCAAAGCATAATTACTGGAGCCCCTGCAGCAATTATTTTCTTGTGCTTAATGTCCATATAAATATTATCACATAAATAATCAGATTATAGATATTTTAAGGTCCAAATTGCACCAAACAATGAAGTTCTGTTCTAATATACAGGTAGAAACCATACAGATACTTTAGTAAGGAGCAATTTAGTAAATTTATTAATGCACATTTATGCATTAATTCTCCAGGTCAAAAAGAGGGACATTTAAGGATTAAAGAGGGACAGAGGGGCTTGGGTCAAAAAGAGGGACTGTCCCTCCAAAAGAAGGGACACTTGGGAGGTATGTCTTTTTGGTGTATTCAAGGAAACTAGATCAAATCCACACAAACATGTGGAGAGCATTCAAACAATACAGATGTTGCCCTTGGTTGGATTTGAACTAGGACAAGACAACAATGCTAACCACTGAGCCTCTGTCAAAAAAAGAGAAAAATCTGGATGTTTACTATACAGATTGCATGGGCTTCTAAGTAGTAGATGAGGGATCAGCAACCTTCGGCACTCCAGCTGCTGTGAAACTACAACTGCTAGCATTCAAACTTATTCTGCTGTTCTTATAAGCCCCACAGAAGTGAAAGGAGGATTCTGGGAGTTGTAGTTTTAGAACAGCTGGAGTACCAGAGGTTGCTGATCCCTAGGGTAGATGTTTAGTAGGTGTACATCTACATGCATTAAGACACTTCTAGTAGCAATAATTGAGAAACAGAATAATTTAGAATTATAAAAAAAAGGTGTCCTGGAATTGGTATTGTAACGGCACCCCGGGCATAAAAGGGGGTAAAAGCCGTTTAAGAGATATTTCCCTTCCAGAGGCACAGGCAGCTACTAAAGACGCCAATCTCCAGAACTGGAAACCATATGAATGCTGCATACAGCCGAATAAGAAAAACCATAGGAAAGTTTTACACTCCTAGCAGTCGAATTGGAATAGCATACAATCCCCCCCAAGAACGAGACCAAGCTCTGTGTTGAGGGTAAAGCAGTGGACAGCCAGAACTGTGTGTTTATTGTTCTTATATACACATTCTTACACATTAGTACCACCCACAGGGTTTTGTAAAACAACCAGTAAACATGTACAATACACTCAGACACTCCCACACAAAATCCTCCCCTCTGCCTGTGATACAATTACCTTACACAATAGGTTAATGTAATTATCACAGGCAGGAGAATACACAGTTTTACACAATGTCTTCTGTCCTGGAGACAATTGGTAAGTAATCCAATTTATCTCCAAGGGCAGAGGCAAAACTCCATTAGCCACATGGTAGCAAAAGACAATAAGAGACATAAAAATATTTAACTGTGCAGCTATTGCATAAAACATAGACATTTAACATATCCCCAGATAGCTCAGGTCTGAGTGCATATTATCAGGTGAATGGCACTCAGACTACACGAATACAGTTCAATTGCCATGGAGCCAAATTCTTTCACATAGTCTTTGCAGGGGAAAATCAAGCGTTTCAACATGGGGCCATAGTCTAAAGGAAGCAGGCGGGCAACCAGGCTTCTCCAATGCAATGTGGTGAGATTGGTCTCGTCACATCTCTCCTCTTTTCCAAACAGACTAACAGGGTATCTGACTTCCTGTCAGTCAGTGCCCTTGTTAGTCCAGCAGCCCACCCACAAAACAGAAACAGCAGTACAGCCCACCCACAATAAATGGTTACTACACTTGAGCAAGGGAGAAACCTGTCCATGTCCAGGTGCCTCACCACGGCTGTGTGGGGGACTGGTAGACTGCCTTGGTGGGTTGCTGAGTGGGCAGAGACCAGCGGTACTCTGCCCTGGTGCCAGCACTACCACGGAAGTAGCCTGGTTGGAGCCTGGTTGTTGGAGGGGGAGACCGACTGTCTCCCCTTTAGATACACAGCTCTGCTGTTGTAGGGAAAGACCGACTGTCTCCCCTTTAGATAGACCACCATGCTGCTGTGGGGGGAGACCAACTGTCTCCCCTTTGGCTAAACAGCCCTGTTTCTGGGGGACAGGACCGACTGTCCCTACCCCCTGTGCTGTGAGTGCAGAGACCACGGTCCCATCTGCACTGTTGTGGGGCTTACTGTCTCCCCCTGGTGCGTTAAACTGCCGCTGGGGGATGGAGACTGCGCTCCCAATTCCCTGTAAATCACACGGCCGCTGAGGAATGGAGACTGTGCTCCCAATTCCCTGTAAATCACACGGCCGCTGGGGAATGGAGACTGGGCTCTCAATTCCCTGTAAATCACACGGCCGCTGGGGAATGGAGACTGGGCTCCCAATTCCCTGCAATTCACACTGCCAATAGGGAGAGGGGGTAACAAACTCCTCTCCCATACATACTTCCAGCCTCTGGGAGGGAGACCGACTGTCTCTGCTCCCAATACAGTATCCTGTTGCTGGGGAAAGGAGACTGGGCTCTCTATTCCCTGTAGGACACTCTGCCGCTGAGGAATGGAGACTGGGTTCCCAATTTCCTGTAAATCACACGGCCGCTGGGGAATTGACACTGGGCTCCCAATTCCCTGCAGGACTGGTGGAGAGACCTCGGTCCCATCTCCACCGGCCACCTGGGGTTCTTCCCAGTAACACTCCACAATATCTGCCCAGCTGAATGGGTCTGGATCCGGGTCTGTCATCTTGCTGTCCTGCTGAGCCTTCCCAATGGAGTGGAAGAGATCTTGGTAGTCCTGCTCCAGTTCCCACTCCAGGGTTGCTAGGTAGCCAGGTCTTTCTCTACCTCATGGGGGTCATCCCAATCCTGCCTAGCCTCCCTCTCGTAGAAAATGTCCTGAAGTCTGGACTGTGCAGGGCTCCTGAAGTCAGGCTCTGCAAAGGACTTCCATAACAAGCCAGGACCATCAAACTCCTCTGGCTTGTCATGCTCTGCTGTCCAGGGTATATACTGTGCCATATACCACCAGAGCGCCTGGTAGGCATCCTCCAGCCATAGCTCCTGCCATACCCGGTGCTCTAGTTCCTTCACTCATTCCTCCAGGGGCTGCTCTCCCAGGAAGGGAATCCACAGGGCCACTTGCTTCTGCAATCGCTGCTCTTCACTGGGGAGACTCTCGCCTCGCTGGTATTGTACATTATCCAGGGCATGGTACCAGATGCCTTTCCTTAATGCATCCCGGCCATCCAGGTCTTCCTCATCGTATGCCACTGCTGGTTCCATCCTGCTGCTGTCAGGGTCGCTGTACTGGGACATGCATTGCCCTCCAATTGTAATTCCAGGGAATGATGTTACTTTGTAGCTGTCCTTCTGGGCTGTGAGAACCATCTGTCTCTTGCCACCAATTGTAACGGCACCCCGGGCAAAAAAGGGGGTAAAAGCCGTTTAAGAGATATTCCCTTTCCAGAGGCACAGGCAGCTACTAAAGACGCCAATCTCCAGAACTGGAAACCATATGAATGCTGCATACAGCCGAATAGGAAAAACCATAGGAAAGACCTCGGACTCCTAGCAGTCGAATTGGAACAGCATACAATCCCCCCCAAGAACGAGACCAAGCTCTGTGTTGAGGGTAAAGCAGTGGACAGCCAGAACTGTGTGTTTATCGTTTTTTCCTTTTATACACATTCTTACACATTAGTACCACCCATAGGGTTTTGTAAAACAACCAGTAACCACGTACAATACACTCAGACACTCCGACACAAAATCCTCCCCTCTGCCTGTGATACAATTACCTTACACAATGGGTTAATGTAATTATCACAGGCAGGAGAATACACAGTTTTACACAATATCTTCTGTCCTGAAGACAATTGGGAAGTAATCCAATTTATCTCCAAGGGCAGAGGTAAAACTCCATTAGCCACATGGTAGCAAAAGACAATAAGAGGCATAAAAATATTTAACTGTGCAGCTATTGCATAAAACATAGACATTTAACATATCCCCAGATAGCTCAGGTCTGAGTGCATATTATTAGGTGAATGGCTCTCAGACTACACAAATACAGTTCAATTGCCATGGAGCCAAATTCTTTCACATAGTCTTTGCAGGGGAAAATCAAGCGTTTCAACATGGGGCCATAGTCTAAAGGAAGCAGGCGGGCAACCAGGCTTCTCCAATGCAATGTGGCAAGATTGGTCTCGTCACAGGTATTGCATGAAGAATAAAATAATTTTGTAAAACAGACATGTCAGGAGTGATAACAGGTCCTTTTTAGAGTCCAGTCCAATTATGGCGGCTACATTTTTTGTCTCTGTCTTTCAATAGCCATAACTGTTTTATTTTTCTGTCGACAGAGCCATATGGGGGGTTACTGTTTGTGGAATAAGTTGTACTTTTTAACAGCACTATGTTAAATCCAAAGAAAAGGTTATCGATTGAAATGGAAAAAAGGCAAATACACCGTTTTTGGGGTTAACTGGGGTTAACTACTATAAAAACTTGAAAACTTTTTATATGTTATATAGCCATATCCTATTGACCTTTTTTTTTCCGTCAATTAAACTGTGTGAATGTTTTTTTTTTTCGGAGTGAGTTTTAGTTTTTATTGGTGCCATTCTGATGTGCACACAACTTTTTGATTGCATTTTATTCTATTCTTTGTGAGATCGGGGCCAAAAAGTCTGAATTTTAGGATAAAGAATATGATATTTAAATATCCTGGACATATGTTTATTTTGTGTTTTTAACTTTTTTTTTATGGCAAACTTACCACCACATGATTGTGTCATGGAGTGATTGGTAGACCCCTCCCTATGCCTTACCAATTGAATGTCTTGTTTGGTATTGACTCTTGCAGGGAGGTGTTAGCTGTATAACTTCAAATACTTCCTTCTCCATACTCTTCCCATGTAAAAGTGATGTACATGTGCTTTACGATGTATTAAAGGGATAAACAGGTTAGGCTGCTGCTCATTTATTGATATCTAGTTAAATATAATAACAAGTAATGTTTAATAAATTATGTTTCCCCTTTAAAAGGATCCTATTAAGACCAGTGTGCTTTATATTTTGTCTTAGTTTTCATTTACTTGACTTTCTGTTAGCAATGCGCCTTGTGTCACCCCATTATCAACTAGACACCCACGTATCAAATCCCCCCACCCTTTATTTCTGCTGTTAACTTAAGTGCAGGTGTCCTAATTGCTACGTTTGATGACAGAAGTAGAAAATGTACAGCACGATTACACAAAAGAAGTTTCTGAAACTGTAACACCTTACTGCATGATACAACACTTATAGCCATGAATAAGTTGTAGCTATTTGTTGGAATCTTTTATTATGTGGTCATACATGTAATATATGGTATAGTTACTTTCTAGAATATGTTATTATTTGTTTCATTCAGCAGTTGCCTTAATATAATATAATTATCCAAACTAGCAGATATTCATCAGTGACATACAAACCTGCAGGGGACCGTCAATGCCCCAACTGGTTGCCTGCTACTACTGCCAAACTACTAGTAGAATACTGGAGGATATTTAGCAGGTTACCAGCTGCTATAAATGTAGAACATATTCAGCTAACAGATTTTAAGAGTCCTTATCAATATTTTACATTTTTCCTTGTACAGTGGATTACAACTTTGTAGGGACTGATTCCAAAACTTGTAACTTGGGTTGTATCATACCATTCAGCAAAACTGCATTCTTTAGAAACTTAGATGATAACAGAAAAGGTATATCACAATAGTCGTACCATCAAAAGGAGTTTCAGTCACATGCATTTTTTTAATTAAGTAGTAGCCTTTGTAGCAGCAAAGAGATTATGATACTTTGGTGGTGTAACGGATCTCCTGGCACCCCGACTGGGTACCTCCGTTGATGGATGCTCCTAGTGCTTCCCGAGGGCTCCAAACACTCAACTTGACACCATAACCCCCACAGACCCCACGAATCGCTGCAGCTTGGTTGGGGTCTCACCGTCCTCCACCCACGTTGGACCCAAGACCGGGCTTCAGCTTCCAGTGGGTGAACCTCTCCTAAATCCAGAGAGCAGGAACCATGAACAGCTCTTACAAGAGCTTATACTCATGGAGTATTGTGATATAGCAATCCCCAAGAGTGTAGTTATCCCATCCCCCAAACATGAGCCAAAACTTCATGAAGGGGTAAAGCAGCTCTCTTTATTGAACACACAAGCAATGACTTATATACACATTTTCCAACAAGGGTACCACCCCCGTGGACCTGGTTGGGAACTGAGGACATAACATAGCAGCCAATCCTTTACAGTTTAAACACAAAAACTATACATTCAACAAACACAATGGCATTGTCTGTGACGCAATTAACAAACACAATGGCATTGCCTGTGATGCACTCAATAACAGAATAGGCTTTTTCTTTGACGCAATCAACAAAATACAATTACCAAAACACAATGGGCTCTGCCTGTGATACAATTACCAAACATAATTGGCTAACTTAATCACTCACAGAAAACACAAATTTTTCCCCAAAACACAGAAAACACCTCAAAACCCCACATATCCCCATAATTTATACATCCATGGATAACTCTGATCTGGGTGAACAACATATCCAAAAATCACCCAGATCCGAGCAGGGGTTCCTGAATTCCATGGAAGTCACATTTGGCCGACCGCAAGCATGGCTTTCCTACCCAAAACAGTTCCACAGATTTAGGCTGTGCGGCCGGTCTGTCTTCTCCTTCAAAGTTAGTATGTGGGCCATAATCCTGAGGCAAGAGGCTGGCAAACAGGCCCCTCCAAAACCCAGTGGCGAGGTTATTTTTGCCACAGATGGGTGCAGCAGTCACCTTTGTAAATTGTAAATTGAAAGAAAAAGAAGAAAAAAATAAAGTTTTTTTTTCAAAATTGTCAGATGTGTTACATGGTTATCGATCAGTCTCCTTATTATAACTGCGAAAGCTTTTTACTCTCGCTCAGGGTTTGGCAGCTTTTCACTAGCTGTCCTTTCCCTCACTGTCTATTAGTACATTGAAGTAGCGTGCTAGCCTCTTTACAAAACTTTTCGCTAGCTGTCCCTTCCCTCACGGTCTATTAGTACATTGAAGTAGCATGCTAGCCTCTTTATAGATCTCCATGTATGCAATCTGTCTAAAACTGACTTAAACTGTGCACATTGTAATTAGATCAGGGAATCTTTTTTTACAGAATAAACAAACCCAACCCAAGATCACCTGTGCATTATCACTGTATTAAGGTCTAGTCCAGCAGACCTAATATGGGCATACACATTAGTATAAAGTTGATCAAAATGGATAATTTCAACAAAAACGTTCACCTGCTGAAATTTAACAACGAACGATTGCATTATGCTTCTTTCACATTAGCATTAGCAGGGTCCAGCAGGCTGTTCTGGCAGGGGAACAGTCTGCTGGATCCGTACTAACGCTAGCCCATGTGTGGCGCTGGAAGTCCGCTCACTTGAGCTAGCGTTAGTACGGATCCAGACCCTGCTAACGCTAATGTGAAAGTAGCCTTAGTCGACTGGTAACAGACCATTATCATTTGAAAAGTATTTGGCTGTATATATATATATATATATATATAATATTTTCATCAAAAATTCATGAACAAAAGATCTTTCTTGGAAAAAACATTATCAAAAAAATATGTTGTCTGATTTATTGAAAGTGTATAGGTGATCTAATACCCAAGATCCAAGATGTGTAAGGGTGTGCATACGAAACAAGCATTCACCAGATGATTGTTTGTTCAACTGCTGTTCAACCATCAACCAACTTCTATTTAATATGTATGGCAACCTTAAAGGAGTTGTCTCACTTCAGCAAATGGCATTTATCATGTAGACAAAGTTAAAACAAAGGCACTTATTCATGTATTGTTATTATCCATATTGCCTCCTTTGCTGGCTTCATTCATTTTTCAATTGCAGTATACACTACTCGTATCCAGGGGTTATGACCACCCTGCAATCCAGCAGCAGTGGCCGTTCTTGCACATTATAGGAAAAAAAGTTCTAACTCTCCGGTGGCCACGACCATGGGAGCATGCATAGACATGTATGCGCAGCAGTTGACATCCCGCCCACCTCTTATCTGCGCTGCAGCGGCGGACATAACTACTGGAAACGAGCAGTGTATAATGTGATGGAAAAATTTATCAAGACAGAAAAGGAGGTAATATAGACAATCACAATACATCAATAAGTGCCTTGTACTAACTTTTTCTACAAGATAAATGCCATTTGTTGAAGTGACACAACCCTTTTAACAATGTGCGTACAAGGTTTTTTTTCAACTCATTTACAAGCATTGCTCTTAGCTGTGTATTTTCATTGATGACTCCACATTTCAGATTTGCAATTAGACATCATTAATATGGCCACTACTCCTGCTACAACCACAACTTAGCAGCCCAGTATTCTAAAAACAACCAATACCCTAACACTTAATATTAAAACATTTTTAACCACAATTCTTTTACTTTCGATAAAGCTTTGTGTGTTACTGTTTTTGCCATTACTACCTCTTGTGGTCATTTTTTTTTTCAGAGTTTTAAAACTCACTGTAAAAGAAAACATTATATTTTGAAGATGGAAGCAGCTTTCCTCCACATGTTAATTGTATAAGAATGGTCTCTTTTTCTCTGCCTTGGCCAAGGCATTAAAATCAATGATTAGGGTAAAATTAAGTAGGAAAAATTATGGGGGTCGTTTATCATTCTGTAATTTGCCTAAATTGTTAGTTGTGTCTCGATCTGAGACTTCTCCCCGCTCACGGCAGATCTAAAAAAGTGGGCGCAGCATGGGCAGGGACGGGCCGGCAGGCCTGTCTCATTTACCATTTTTTATGCCTATTTCCTTTTTTGCCTGTCTTACATTTAGAACTTACGGAGGATCCGCTGAAGTTATGGAGAGGCCTGTGCCTCTTCATAACTTCAGCGGAACAACTGCTGATTGTTGGGAAGGAAACGTTTCCTCCCGTCAATTGTATGCTCGTTAGTGGTGGTGACCACTGCTATTACATGCAGCGATCTCCTTCACAGTATGGGGAGGAGCGATTGCTAATGCCATCACTCGTTGCCATACTGACTTGTTGTTTGCTGGCCACAGAGGCTGTTTACACAACACGATCTGCCACCGGCAAATGATGATTTTTAAGCCTGCTGGTAATTGGTGGCAGTATTACACTGCCAGATGATCACTAACGAATGTTGCTACGAATGCTCATTAGCAATGATCTGGCTGACTATCGGCCACTCTTTATATGACCTTCTATGTCTCTTTCATGTGTTCCTGCATTCCTAGGTTGTCTTTAGACAGCATTTGTTAAAGGCTAAAAGAAATATCACTTAGTCCTTCCCTGGTACTATAATTTATGCTTGTCGGAAGGACTGAGTAGCTGCCACCACTTATATGTCCTTGGCTATTCCTATGTTCTATTTTAGGACTTATTTTCCTCCTCTTTAGATTCCTTTACGATTCATTAAAGCTCTGTTAGAGGTCGTCGTCCAATAAAATGTTCTCCTCCCTAACCCCCTCCCCATGCATCTTTATTCTTCTCTCTAACTATTTTTATTCTAGCATTAGAGGTCATTATGTATGCTTCCATCTTTCTTATCTTGCTGCTTTCCTTTATTTGTCTTTCTGTCTACATTTTCTGTCTTTTTTGCATTTGATTCCTCTCATTTTCTCCTCCCACCACCTTCCTTTTCTCCATGCAAAATTAGAGCTCGTTATCATTTTTTAATTAAAGGCGAGCTTCTCTTCCCTCTCTTGCCTACATCACTGTGCTCACAACAGGGGCCACTAATTAACTGGGGAGAATTCTATTAGGTAGGGAGGTTAGCAAAAACTATTATCCGGAAAAGGGAAAGAAGTAAGAATTCTGCAGGCTATGCATAGATGAATATAACTTTGCGGCTTTAAGATAAATGTTTTTCAAATGGACTTGCTGTATTATAAATCAGCAATGTGCATGACTACAGTGCAGGCATGGAGATAGGACAAAGCTGACATTACTATAGCAACTGTGGTTATTGATCTATGGTTGTATTCTTGCCTTCCATTAATCTGTTCCAGCCTTAGTTTTGGTAAAATGAGCTCTTAAAACTCATACTGCTATATAAGGTGATAAACATGGAGCACATTCATCTAACCTTGTCAGCTCGCTTATTAAGACACTACAGAAAACAGTAAAACCAACCTCTTAATTATTGTCAACAAACAGGAGCCAGGAGCCGCATGTTAACATAATGCCTTCTTCTAATGTCTGGCATAACAAGGCACTGCAGAAGTGGGACCGCAGGACATTGTCCTCTATGATCATGGAATGATAATGTCTGCCTGACTGCAGAGTCTAATGTTTTATTGCATGCACAGCTTTTAGCAAGGCTAATTCATATCCACCCACTCATCTTTCAGTGTAATCTCTATCGGGCTTTGTAACATCTGTTTACAGTGTTCCCACAGCTGGATGGAGCAGTGGATGCGTGGGTGGAGGCAAAACCTATGTGCTTTGCTGTAGGGGCAGTGTAAGCCTGCAGGTCTCAAGCAGTTGGGGGGAGGCTTAGATTTGTTTGTTGTCACTTAGCAGGAATCAATACTGTTAGCAAAGTGTAGACCCCATCCTTGTGAGCTACTCCTTCTCTGTAAACCCCTGATCCTGCCTCTCAGATTTATGTCTATGAAATATTGGTGAGCTAGGACTTTAATAATAGACCACTTTACTCGGTTAACGTTAAATGTAGACAAGAATAGGACATGCTTTAACTTTTTTGTGGGGTCACGGAACGACGGATGCGGACAGCACACGGTGTGCTGTCTGCATCTTTTGCAGTCCCATTGAAATGAATGGGTCTGCACCCGTTCCGCATAAGAATTTGGAATGATGACCAAATATCCGAGGTGCATAGATCAAAGAACCTGCCTATATACTGCACATTGTAATGGCTTTTAATGACTTCTATTTTATATTGAGCCTTTATATTTAAAGCACCATGACACTAAAAACACAAATTCTCTGCCACGAGTAATTGCCTTGTTTGAGTTATATGGAAAATTGGCAGGATTGAAAATAAACTGAAGTAAGTCTGCCTGTATCCCACTGGATCCATTAAATAACTATGTCCACGGAGCCTTACAGATTAAAAAAAGGGATGAGAGTGTTTAATACTTAGGAATTAATATATCAAGAAACCCTCAGGATTTTATAAAATTAAATATAATCCCCTTAATAAATAAAGTGAGAGTTAAGATACGGATATGGAAAAAATTGCCCCTTTCAATGGCAGGTAGAATGTGTTTACTCTCGATAATAAATTATGTATTATGGAATGCTCCGATAGAGATACCAAAAAAGGTTTTTAAGATCTTGGAGAGTTTATTTAGTGAGTTGATTTGGAGAGGGAGAAGGCCGAGGATGAGACTACAACTTTTACAGTTGGCAGAGGGAGAAGGTGGTCTTAATATACCAGATTAAAAATTATACGCCCTCGCAGGTCAACTCAAAAACTGGTAAAACCCAAGTATACAATTCTACTATAAGAGCACTGGATAGAAACATGGCTAAAAGTGGGATATGTCAAGTATTGGAAGCGGGCGTCCATTTACAAGATCAATTTAAAAGTTCCCAAACATGGAAATTAATGTATAACACATGGAAGGTAATTAAATCCCTATGGGATGATATAGAGATGCATGAAGAAACCTTGTTGTGGAACAATATGTATTTGGAAGGATTAATGACAATAGATAAAACACCATAGCAAAATTTAGGGATATATAAGTTAGGACAGATTCTGAAAAATGGGGAGTGAATGGGGTTTCAAGATCTGAAAAATAGATATGGCATACACGGCAAAGATTTCTTCTAATATATTCAATTAAGGTACGCTTTTAAATAATGTGTACGAAATAGGAAAGATATTATGACAACGGGGGAGGGGAAGAATAACTGGGATATATAATATCTTATTACAGCAAAGCAGAAGTAAATTAGGGAATAGGGTAAATTTAAATAAATGGCAGGGTAGGGTGGATCCGATGGCTTTTGAAGATTGGAGCAGAGTTTATTTTGAAATTAGAAAGATCTCCTCTAGCCTGGCCCATAGATTAACAATTTTTTTTTGTGGTGCATAGATTAGATTATTCCCCAGCCGAATTGATGAAATGGTACAAAAACAAGGTGTTTAGGTGCCAAACATGTGGAGAGGAGGGGGTAGATGATATACATCTATTATGGGAATGCCAATTTCTACAAAAATTTTGGAATGAGGCAATTAGTAAAATATGGAGTTATCATAAAATTTGAATCTAAAAAAGCCTAAGTATGTGTGTTTTGGGCGATATGAAAGCTTTGAGCAATGTTAGGTCCAAAGTAATTGCGGCTAAATTATTATTTCAAGCAAGAAGGTGCATAGTAAAACACTGGGTGAATAAAAGACCTCTGACGATAAGTATGTGGGAAAGTGTTCATTAGCTTGCTAGAAGTTATATTTAAGATCCTGGAGGAAAAAGGAAAAGTTTGATAAGCTGTGGGGAAAGCTGGGGGTATAATGAAGGGGAGTAGTAGGAGGCGGGGGGAGGTTTGAGAGCGGGGAGAGGTTATTATTATTTTTTTGGGGGGTTTATATGGTGGAAAATGTTGTTTTAGGATATCAGGGATGTGGAGGGAGGAGTGGGTTTAGTGGGGAATACACCAGGGAAGTGAAAAAGGGAAAAAATGGGATACATTTGGATTATTATATACAAACCGGATTCCAAAAAAGTTGGGACACTATACAAATAGTGAATAAAAACTGAATGCAATGATGTGGAGCTGCCAACTTCTAATATTTTATTCAGCATAGAACATAAATCACGGAACAAAAGTTTAAACTGAGAAAATGTACCATTTTAAGGGAAAAATATGTTGAATCAGAATTTCATGGTGTCAACAAATCCCCAAAAAGTTGGGACAAGGCCATTTTCACCACTGTGTGGCATCTCCCCTTCTTCTTACAACACTCAACAGACGTCTGGGGACCAAGGAGACCAGTTTCTCAAGTTTAGAAATAGGAATGCTCTCCCATTCTTGTCTAATACAGGCCTCTAACTGTTCAATCGTCTTGGGCCTTCTTTGTTGCACCTTCCTCTTTATGATGCGCCAAATGTTCGCTATAGGTGAAAGATCTGGACTGCAGACTGGCCATTTCAGTACCCGGATCCTTCTCCTACGCAGCCATGATGTTCTGATTGATGCAGAATGTAGTCTGGCATTATCTTGTTGAAAAATGCAGGGTCTTCCCTGAAAGAGATGACGTCTGGATGGGAGCATATGTTGTTCTAGAACCTGAATATATTTTTCTGCATTGACGGTGCCTTTCCAGACATGCAAGCTGCCCATGCCACACGCACTCATGCAACCCCATACCATCAGAGATGCAGGCTTCTGAACTGAGCGTTGATAACAACTTGGGTTGTCCTTGTCCTCTTTGGTCCGGATGACATGGCGTCCCAGATTTCCAAAAAGAACTTTGAATCGTGACTCGTCTGACCACAGAACAGTCTTCCATTTTGCCACACTCCATTTTAAATGATCCCTGGCCCAGTGAAAATGCCTGAGCTTGTGGATCTTGCTTAGAAATGGCTTCTTCTTTGCACTGTAGAGTTTCAGCTGGCAACGGCGGATGGCACGGTGGATTGTGTTCACTGACAATGGTTTCTGGAAGTATTCCTGAGCCCATTCTGTGATTTCCTTTACAGTAGCATTCCTGTTTGTGGTGCAGTGTCATTTAAGGGCCCGGAGATCACGGGCATCCAGTATGGTTTTACGGCCTTGACCCTTACGCACATTGTTCCAGATTCTCTGAATTTTCGGATGATGTTATGCACAGTTGATGATGATAGATGCAAAGTCTTTGCAATTTTTCGCTGGGTAACACCTTTCTGATATTGCTCCACTATCTTTCTGCGCAACATCGTGGGAATTGGTCATCCTCTACCCATCTTGGCTTCTGAGAGACACTGCCACTCTGAGAAGCTCTTTTTATACCCAATCATGTTGCCAATTGACCTAATTAGTGTTAATTGGTCTTCCAGCTCTTCGTTATGCTCAAATTTACTTTTTCCAGCCTCTTATTGCTACTTGTCCCAACTTTTTTAGGATTTGTTGACACCGTGAAATTTTGAATCAACATATTTTTCCTTTAAAATGATACATTTACTCGGATTAAACGTTTGATCTGTCATCTACGTTCTATTACAAATAAAATATTGACATTTGCCATCTCCACATCATTGCATTCAGTTTTTATTCACAATTTGTTTAGTGTCCCAACTTTTTTGGAATCCGGTTTGTAATATGTCAAATTGTGTATTGTTAATGTATATGTTTAATAAAGATAATTTTTAATGAAACACAAAAGCAGTAAAAACATGTATAAGACATAAATATTCATATATTAAAATGTTCCTTAGGCCTCTTGCACACGAACGTTCTTTTTTTTTCGTTTACGTTCCCTTTTTTGCATTCCGTATACGGACCGTATATGGAACTATTCATTTCAATGGATCTGCAAAAAAAATGGAAGGTGCTCTGTATGCCTTCTGTTTCTGTATTTCAGTTTTTCTGTTCCGTTCAAAGATAGAACATGTTCATAGCGGACAAGGATAGTACTGCTCTATCAGGGGCCAGCTGTTCCTTTCCGCAAAAAACGGAATGCACACGGATGTCATCCGTATTTTTTTTGGATCCGTTTTTTGCCAACGAAAAATACTAAAAAAGCTATACGGTCTTGTGCAAGAGGCCTTATTTTGATACCAGAAATTCATGTCAGGAGAAAGAGAAGTCACTGTAGAGTTCATAATAAGATTTGCTGCAAACTGAATGTTTGTCAAATGATAGGGCCATGATGCTTTATTTCCTGATTTAGTCACTGCTGGTGGTTGCTAAGACTCCCATTTTAGTAGGATTAAGGATTTAGACGAATTAAGCAAATAGAATGTCACAAAGTCCTGTATCAGTGTATAGATGCACAGCAAGCATATTCAGGAAAAGTGGTAGTTGTAGCTTACAAGACGTTGCAGGAGGAATAAAACTGAGCCATGATTCTACTAAAATTGTGATTGCCTGGCAAAACACATCGAGGATTATCATGCTGCACCTCCACCAAAACAGGAGAGTTGACCCCATAGCAAATGAAAATGGGAGACTTTCCTGGTGCCTGTCCATGTCACCATACTAATCATGCTTGGTGCTTGTGAATCGTCTAGTTCTACTTTGAAGATATGAATGTCGCTGTGGAGAATTATGGGGCTACATAATGTGGGGCCCCTTATTTCATCAGCAGCTGTCTTGTCTATTTCTACAGTATATACACCTTTGACCCCTTGTCTAGACATGGTTCCTCAACACATCTTAATAAACACACCACATAGCTTAAAGGTGTTTTCTGGCTGAAATATTACTGGAATTATCTTTCTAGGACCACAGTGCAGTGTTGTAATATATACAAAATTATATGTATTTCCTATGTAGGACACTAGCCAAGATATTTGCTTGCCTATAAAAACAGGAACAGCATGAACCCCTAGTAAAGACTCACTCTTTGTCATCGTTGTGTCATGACCTAATTTGTTAGAATTTATTGAGGCCATCTCATGAAATCTTGATTGAGGAAACACAGGTTTCTCTCCTGTTATGACTCATGTGTGCTCCTTATAATTGTTCCAGTGATTCAGCTTTTAAGATCAACCTTTGTTAAAAAAAAATAATAATAATTTGAAGCAGGAAGATAACCATGTATTGTTATGTCATTTTTAAGGCATTTATGTTGAGTGGGTAATAGTAATATGTTCATACTGGAGCAGCATGCATTTGTGAAGTTTACAGAAGGGCAATGTGGTTCTCAGCTTCAGACAAAAGTGAGAAAAGACTGATACGTTTACTTAAGAAATAAAAGCGCTTATACAGTGATCAATGGTTCAATGCCTTCCTACAGTATGCACCTCTGTAGCATTAACTGCTTTTCTTTAAGGCACCTCCTCTGTAAGTCAGAATGTCATTATCCAAATGGGTGTGATTATCCAAGTGACTTCAAGGGGTGTGGTGATGTGTGGAGTACTCTACTTGTGGGTAGGTGTAAAGGTGAGAAGAGTCTTATAGGCCATGCAATGTTCCTCTGGGAAAAAGGCATGAGAAACGCCCGACACCCAGCTAAGTCAGATTTCTGTGCTTTGCAGTGCTGAGAGGAATTACCCTGAAATAGATGTTTGACGAGGTACTGGCTTAGCTATAATCCTAAATGATGTCACAAGCCCTTTTAAAATGGTTGAACATTGACCTATAGGATAGCTGCCTTCTAACTGATGTCACCAAAGGCACAACCTTCTTTTTTTTAACCACTTCCCATCTGGGCCCTTTGCCCCCTTCCTGACCAGGCCAAATTTTGCAAAACGGACATATCTCACTTTATGTGGTAATAACTTTGGAACGCCTTTATTTATCCAAGTCATTCAGAGATTGTTTTCTCGTGACACATTGTACTTCATGATAGTCATAAATTTGAGTCAAAATATTTCACCTTTATTTATGAAAAAATCCCAAATTTACCCAAAAATTTTAAAAAAATCGCAATTTTCTAAATTTCAATTTCTCTGCTTTTAAAACAGAAAGTGATACCTCATAAAATATTTATTATTTAACATTCCCCATATGTCTACTTTATGTTGGCATCATTTTGGAAATGTCATTTTATTTTTTTAGGACGTTAGAAGGCTTAGAAGTTTAGAAGCAATTCTTCAAATTTTTAAGAAAATTGCCAAAACCCACTTTATAAGGACCAGTTCAGGTCTGAAGTCACTTTGTGGGGCCTACATAGTGGATACCCCCATAAATGACCCCATTGTAGAAACTACACCCCTCAAGGTATTCAAAACCGATTTTACAAACTTTGTTAACCCTTTAGGCGTTCCACAAGAATTAAAGGAAAATGGAGATCAAATTTTTAAATTTCACTTTTTTGGCAGATTTTCCATTTTAATCAATTTTTTTCTCTAACACATCGATGGTTAACAGCCAAACAAAACTCAATATTTATTACCCAGATTCTGCGGTTTACAGAAACACCCCACATGTGGTCGTAAACTGCTGTATGGGCACACGGCAGGGCGCAGAAGGAAAGGAACTCCACATGGTTTTTAGATGCCATGTCCCATTTGAAGCCCCCTGATGCACCCTTACAGTAGAAACTCCCAAGAAGTGACCCCATTTTGGAAACTAGGGGATAAGGTGCCAGTTTTATTAGTACTATTTTTGGGTACATATGATTTTTTGATCATTCAATATAACACTTTATGGGGCAAGGTGACCAAAAAATTGGTTGTTTTAGCACAGTTTCTATTTATTTATTTTTACAGCGTTCACCTTAGGGGTTCAGTCAAGTGACATTTTTATAGAGCAGATTGTTACGGACGTGGCGATACCTAATATGTATACTTTTTCTCATTTATTAAAGTTTTACACAATAATAGCATTTTTGAAACCAAAAAATTATGTTTTAATGTGTCCATGTTCTGAGAGCTATAGTTTTTTTATTTTTTGAGAGATTTTCTTATGTAGGGGCTCATTTTTTGCGGGATGAGGTGACGGTTTTATTGGTACCATTTTGTGGGACATACGCGTTTTTGATCACTTGGTGTTGCACCTTTTGTGATGCAACGTGACAAAAATTGCTTGTTTTGACACAGTTTTTTTTTTTTTTTTTTTTTTTTTTACGGTGTTCACCCGAGGGGTTAGGTCATGTGATATTTTTATAGAGCTGGTTTTTACGGACGCGGCAATACTAAATATGTCTATTTTACTTTATTTTTTCTATTTTAATTTTTTTTTTTTTATTCCTAACTTGGGAACTTTTTTTTTTTTTACATGTGAAACTTTATTTTATTTTATTTTTTCAACCCTTTATTTTTTTTATTTTTTTTTACACTTTTCGTCCCCCATAAGGTCATACAAGACCTCTGGGGGACATTTGCTTCACTTTTTCTTTTTTTTTTCACAGTTGATTTCTCCTGTAACTGGGGCTGAGATAGTAGCCCCAGTTACAGGACAAATGCACCCCTAGAGAGGCTGTACAGCAGCAATCCAGCGCTGTACAGCCTCACAGCAGGGTTGATCGAGGTCTCTGAGAGACCTCACACAGCCCCTGCACTCTCCGGTCACGGCGGTCACATGACCGCCGGGCCGGAACAGGAAGCGCACAGCGCTTCCTTCTCTGCAGACACAGCGCTCGGTGAGCGCTGTGTCTGCAGCGATCTAGAAGGCAGGGACACCTGGGCACTGTCCCTGCCTTGTCTTAGGGTTGCCCTGCTGTCACTGACAGCGGGCAACCCGATCAGCAGCTGCACGATTAGCGTGCAGCTGCTATTTCTGACAGGACGTTTTAAAACGTGCTGTCAGAAATAGACGTCCACCCATAGGACGTTTATATCCTATGGGCGGACGTGAGGCGGTTAAGAAATAACATATTTTTGCTGCACACATGAACATTTGCTAACTTGGCCATTTTCACAAGTGAAAGTATGCCATGCCCAGGGACGCATGGCCAACTAGAATAAATAATAAATTCAATTTTTTTGGGATTGGTGATAGGTCATCTTTAAACATTGGGGGAAATAAGAAATCCTTAAATTGCTAACACTGATATCTTAATGTGAAATGTAAGACTGGTGTTATACCATCCGAATTAATACAGTTCAGTGCCTAGGATATGTATATAGTGTTGCCATCATGGTTGTCAAATTATAGATAGCATATACAGTATGGTCTATAATTTGGTGGAGTCACATATAGTTTCTGGAGGGGGTAACAAGTTATATGTTGCTCCTAAGCCTGAGGTTATACCCTTGCCATAGTCAATTTTCCTTACCTGGTTTTTAGCAATGTTTTTATTTTTTTGTTATGTATCTTTTGGTATTTTACTTTTCTCCCAGTTACAAATGTTGTACTTTTATTATAGTCATCCTTTTCTCTAAGATCATATAGGTGAATTTAGGGCATTACATAATTGCAGAACATTGTGAAAGCATTTATGTGTCTTGCTTTATGAATGTATTACCTGAGAACTGCATAGTGTATTCTTTTCTGAATGTATTGATAACTAATGCACTTATTTGTCTTCTATTAGCTCAGTAATGGATGCACTCTCATCTTCTATCCTCTTCTCTTTTAGCTGGTACCACATATATATTTGGTAAAGGGGGAGCGCTCATTACATACACCTGGCCGCCAAATGATCGACCTAGTACAAGAGCTGACAGACTTGCAGTTGGCTTCACCACACAGCAGAAGGATGCAGTTTTACTTCGAGTGGACAGTGCTTCTGGTTTGGGAGACTACTTGCAGCTTCACATAGTAAGAAAATTGCATTTCTTTTTATTCTGATACTGCTAGTGCTTTTACAATTTATCAGTTTAAAACCATTTTGAAAACCATGAAATATTTTCTTTTCACTTAACACATACTTGCTACCTTGTGTTGGTCTGTCACATAAAATCCCAATAAAATACATTTAACTTTGTGGGTGTAATGTGAAAAAATATGGAAAAGTTCAAGAGGTATGAATACTTTTTCAGGCCTTGTAAAAGAGAATTCCAGGGATTTGTATTCAGCTCCCTGTACTCCGTTACCCCTTAATGAAATCCAGCGTGATCAATTGCCTTCAGAAGTCATCTAATTAGTAAACAGAGTCCATCTGCGTGAAATGTATTCTCACACTCACATGGACTGTGAGAGGTTGCAGTGAAAGTATTGTTAATCCAGTAGCTATCATGTGGAATTTTAGGGTCTGATTGGGACATATTCTGAAACCCCTGCCTTGGGCACCAAAAAACTTGTTCAGTCACTAGCCCCATAAACATGCAGCTTGGATTGGTTGAGTATTGGTTGAGTATGTATTGTTTTTTTCTCAGAAACATATTCACTAATAAAATCACCAACGTAATCACAAAAGATAGTGCAGTAGTGCACGAGTTGGTACCGCCCTCCAGTTCAGTTACAAAATACCAAGGATAGAGTATGTGCCAATTTAATTCTAAAGGTGCCTATATAATTAGGAGAAGAACAAGGATCTTCACCCCTGAAGAAGGAAAATATGACCATTTTCCGAAACACATTGATCCTTTGGAGATTCTGTAGCTCAAGGGACATCATTTTGTGCTCTGTATGGAGCGCAAGCTTTGAGGAGGAGAAGCGTGCTTCTGGCTGAGGCGTGCTTTAAGCATTATCCAGAATTGCATGTGACATTGCCAGGGCCATGGATTTTTATTTTTATTTTATTTGTTTGCCTATACAAGAGGACACCGCATATATAGGACCTCTTCTTCATTTCCGGTGCAACCAATCCTGGTAGGTGCCTAATTGGCTTGTTTATGTGGGAAATATTTTGTATTATGAAGTACTGTACATATACCTGTGGTTACTACACAAAGTAGTACAGGGAACAACGGTCGGGCATGCTAGTTGGATTCTGGACTTTGATAGCGCAGTCCCTATACAAACCTTATCACTCTCAGATCATGAACATTTATTTAATATGTAGGATGGCTTAACAATCAAAATGAGTCAATGCAAGCAGTATCTGTAATAAAAGAAGTGAAGAGTTGTTAACAAATTAAAAAGGAAAATACATTTGTGAACTTATTAGAAACAAATGGTATGAGACTGGCACTCAATTATGTGGGTCATATAGATTGTGGCAATTTATTACAGCAATTAATCACACTTAAAAAGGGTATACAATAAAATACAATCCCATATTAAAATAATAATAAAATCAAAAATGGTGTAAAATGGATCTGCAGGGTAAAAACACACTAGAAACACTCGGTCAAGGTATATGCTGTATATCCTTCAATTAATTGAGGTTATGCGTATAGTTCATAATAACTGAAAAAGTTCCGGGTCCGGCACTGTTTTTTGAAAAGACAGTTACTTCCTTAGTAATCACAATATTCTCTCAGAAGTATTCCCTTATTTGAGGGCAATAAAAACAGTAATAGAGTCCGAAAGACGGGACCTTGGTATTCCGGTATATATTAGCATAAACTGTGCGTGGTGAGTAAGGCGTAGATTAATCTCTTACCCTTGATGTATCGGGAACGCCGCTTGGGAATGACTTGTCTCAAGTCTCCACTCACCACCTTGTACCGGCGTCTTCTTTTCCCGTTTGGCGTCCTCGTCCGAGACTTCCGAGTCACGTGGTATATGTCTCGCGGGACTTTGCCTGTTTGGTCCGGTATTGCTTACGAATATTTATTCGCCGATTCTTGTGAAGCGCTTCATGGATCAAGTGGTCATCGGTCCTCTGCAGTTAGTCCAGATCTCTCTTTGTAGGGGTGAACTTACGCCAAACGCGTTTCGGGGACCTCTCTCCCCTTCCTCAGTGTCTCAACCCCCATTACAATGTCACTTCCTTTTATAGTTCACTTTGAGTTGTCGAAAACCTGGGCCGGAATCGGATTTTCGACTATCTGTCGCAACCATGCGTTATTGGTGCGGTTTTTCATATGTTAATGCGGTTTTTGCATATTATCTCCATCTAGTTGCGATTAAGTCATGTAGTAAAGGAGACATCTCTGTGGTATTGCTTTCTTAAGATATACTTTAAAATCAATACATATATATCAATGCAGATACTTAAAAGATAATTACTATAATATCAATAGGCCTACTTATGTTGGCCATATACAATTAAAATCCACATTCTATTTCATAAACCTGTGGAATAATATAAAAACCAATAGCTAAAAATATGTAGGAATATAAAATACCAGAAGGGGCTATAAGATACAAATTATTCAATATATTTGGTTATTGGTGGAGATTGAGCCCCCCATGTCACAGCCAATGGGACAAACATATTGTGTTATTAAATCTGTATTGTTTCTGGTTTCTCTATTTTCAAACTTTTTTTTATTGTAAATACTATTACATTTGTGAACTTCTCTAGCTTAGGCAGGGTACTGGCTCTTCTTAAAGAGACCAGCCCTGTATGGAGACTTACTGTAAGTGATCCATAATATGAAGACTTATTGGCAATGCTCCATGGAAAAACAATATGCAAAGAGGAAAAGAACCATCTCACTAGCACCACCTTATGGAGGTGGTTCCCAATCATTCAGTCTATCTCTATTGTTTTGTGCATGATGCTGAGGCCAGTACACCTCTCTTCACTGAGCATGTAAAGGTGGAGGCAGCTTGTGGTGACATACCCAGCCAGCAGGGGTACTGGTCAGAATGGCTCCCCTGAAGAGCAGCTCTACCCCCATAACTCCTTATAGGTCATTTGAATATAGTACGCAAAGTGCTTTTTCTGTGTTATGCAGAACACATATGAAGACATCATTGTCAACCTGTTTCCATCTTTAATAGCAGTTGGGATGGGGGGGATGGGGAAATGACAGGTTGTCTTTAAAGGGTTTCTGTCACCCCGCAAAACTCATTTTTTTTTTTTGGATAGTTAGATTCCTCATAGTGCGATATAGCAGAATATAATGCTCTTACTTACTTTCATGCGGCCGATTCTTTATAAAACGAACTTTTATAATATGTAAATGAGGGCTCTACCAGCAAGTAGGGCGTCTACTTGCTGGTAGCTGCTGCAGAAATCCGCCCCCTCGCCGTGTTGATTGACAGGGCCAGCCGTGATCTCCTCCTCCGGCCGGCCCTGTCAGTAATTCAAAAATCGCGCGCCTCGCGTCATTCGGCGTAGGCGCTCTGAGATGAGGAGGCTCGTATCCTCAGCACTCCCTCAGTGCGCCTGCGCCGATGACATCACCGAAAGAGAAGAAGTCATCGGCGCAGGCGCACTGAGGGAGTGCTGAGGAGACGAGCCTCCTCATCTCAGAGCGCCTGCGCCGAATGACGCGAGGCGGGCGATTTTTGAATTACTGACAGGGCCGGCCGGAGGAGGAGATCACGGCTGGCCCTGTCAATCAACACGGCGAGGGGGCGGATTTCTGCAGCAGCTACCAGCAAGTAGACGCCGTACTTGCTGGTAGAGCCCTCATTTACATATTATAAAAGTTCGTTTTATAAAGAATCGGCCGCATGAAAGTAAGTAAGAGCATTATATTCTCCTATATCGCACTATGAGGAATCTAACTATCCAAAAAAAAAAATATGAGTTTTGCGGGGTGACAGAAACCCTTTAAGTAAATGCAAGGGGGGTGTCCAAGCAAAACTCCATGCCTGTCAGGCAGTAATGAAGGAATGATGATTATATTACCACAGAGTAGTCTAGCTGTGATGACTAACCTGCAGCACTGCAGCTGTGCTAAAACTAAGACTTCCAAGATGCACACTTGCTTGGCTGTTCTTAGAACTTTATAGAAATGAATGGAGAATTCTGGGAGTTGTAGTCATAGCCTGGCTGATGTTCATTTATGCAGTTTGAGTAAAACTACTGTACCTATATTATTAAAATACATAGGGGCACATTTATTAAAGGGTTTCTACCACCAGAAATTCTGTTATGTTTACCATCGCATCATTGACGAAATCCCGCGCCTGCGCCGTTCACTTCTGTCTTCGGCGCAGGTGCAGCGAGTGAATGATGCGATCCTGGTGCCGGATTCCTCACTGCGCCTGCGCCGACTACGTCACAGTGAGGAAGCCGGCTTCAGGAGAGCAATCTTCACTCACTGCACCGAAGACAGAAGTGAACGGCGCAGGCGGTGGACCGTGGCATCAATCAAGAGGAGCGGGGTGGGCAGAACAGGGGACCTGGGCGGGATAAAGCGTGAGTGGACGGAGCCTCTAGGTGCTTATTCTATGCCCACATAGCACCTAGAGGCTCATTAGCATATAATAAAAGTGCTTTTTTTACAAAAACGGCTGCAGGGACTAATGTTAGAAACATACTGTTATGTAGTGCTGACATTAGCGCATCGCTATATCAGTCAGCTACATAACAATATTTCTGGTGGTAGAAACCCTTTAAGGCATAGAAAATGGTGAATGACATGGGCCTGCCCACGTCATGCCCACAATTTTAGAACTGGGGTGAGTGGGGCGAAGCTGCAGATTGCGCCGCCATCTACGCCTGAATTACACCTAATTTAGGTGTAGGTCAGCTAAGTAAATGACCCCCATAATGTGCAAGAATTTATCAAACTATTTAGCCCTATAAGAGGAGTTTTATCTTTATCGAATCAGCGTGGTTTTATTTTTAAAAAATCATACATTTGTGTCCTAAATTGTGGGAGAGACTGAGCATGTGTAAGGTTCAGGTACAGAATTTAATCATCCTGATTACTTCAATCCGTAATGAATCACCCCCTAAGTGTTTATGTAAATGTTGCAACCATTGACTTATTAACATGAAATACAGTAATATGTAATAAGCAGTTGGGATAAAGGTATGAATCACTGTATAAATAATTTTTTAACTATCTTTTTATGATTTTTATAATAATGAAAATTAATTTTACTTTCGCCATGTAGATGGCAAATTACCTTCCAGTATTAGCAATGAAAAAGTAGTTTGATAATTTGTACATTTTCTAGCACTACAAAAAAGTGTCCTGTCTTTCTGAAAAGTACACAAAATATGGATCAAGTAAAGGTGTAGATGTGAACAGATGTCAGTAGTTGTGAAGATGTAAAGTTTACATTGCCACTGCCAGAAAAAAGATCATTCTGCTTATAATTTGGCGTAATAGCTTGAATGCACCTAGTGCTTTACATCCACCAAAAACTTTCATTTTGTTGACAATTATTTAAATAGATAGAATGTGTCTTCAGATAGATGTAACAACGTAGAAATCTGTAACTGTAGAATTGTTTCACTTAAAGCAGCTTCATCCAAAGTGCAGTCACTAATGATATATGATGCTGTTGTTTGCATATGCAGGCTGCACTGTAAAAAAGCAATAGGAGACAGCAGTGTACCTACCATACAGACAGACCGTGTGACTTCTATTGCTGGGAGGCGGCTGGTGGGTAGATTCACTGAATGTTTCCATCAGCCACGACTAAGAGCATCTCAGTGCATATACAGTTGCAAGAAAAAGCATGTGAACCCTTTGGAATAATATGGATTTCTGCACAAATTGGGCATAAAATGTGATCTGATCTTCATCTAAGTCACAACAATAGACAATCACAGTCTGCTTCAACTAATAACACACAAATAATTAAATGTTACCTTGTTTTTATTGAACATACCATGTAAACATTCACAGTGCAGGTGGAAAAAGTATGTGAACCCCTAGACTAATGAAATCTCCAAGAGCTAATTGGAGTGAGGTGTCAGCCAACTGAAGTCCAATCAATGAGATGAGATTGGAGGTGTTGGTTACAGCTGCCCTGCCCTATAAAAAACACACATCAGTACTGGGTTTGCTTTTCACATGAAGCATTGCCTGATGTGAATGTTGCCTCGCACAAAAGAGCTCTCAGAAGACCTACGATTAAGAATTGTTGACTTGGATAAAGCTGGAAAGGGTTATAAAAGTATCTCCAAAAGCCTTGCTGTTCATCAGTCCACGGTAAGACAAATTGTCTATAAATGGAGAAAGTTCAGCACTGCTGCTACTCTCCCTAGGAGTGGCTGTCCTGTAAAGATGACTGCAAGAGCACAGCGCAGACTGCTCAATGAGGTGAAGAAGAATCCTAGAGTGTCAGCTAAAGACTTACAAAAGTCTCTGGCATATGCTAACATCCCTGTTAGCGAATCTACAATACGTAAAACACTAAACAAGAATGGATTTCATGGGAGGATACCACAGAGGAAGCCACTGCTGTCAAAAAAAACATTGCTGCACGTTTACAGTTTGCACAAGAGCACTTAACATATAGGCTGTTAATTTGGGAGAAAAATGTTGATAATATTTAACAATTCAATGTATTTTGTTAAGACATATCACATTTTCTTGTGAGCAGCATTGAGCTTGAGTGAACTTTTAATCTTGTTGTCAATGGTACAGGAGGAAATACCGAAGTCAGGTTGCAGCACTAAGGCTACTTTCACACTAGCATTTTTGCTGGATCCGGCAGGGTCCACCAAAAACGCTTCCGTTAATGATAATACAACCATCTGCATCTGTTGTGAATGTGTCACGGATGGTGTTGCAGAAAACTGGAAGTTATAAATAAACATCCGACTGACTTGATCCCAAACTAAGAAACATATGGGTGAGCCCTATAAAACCCCTAGAGCTCTCCCTGACTGCTTTGCTTATGAAAAGATCTTTATGATAGATAATTGCATGCCCTCGTACCTTGACTGAGTGACACCTGAAAACCCTATAATAGTGAGGGGACACAACCACCGGCTCCCTGCACTTAATACAGAGGGAGTCAGGGTCACCTAGAATTAAGCCAGCACGGAAACACAAATAAAGGAAAAGACTTATCTGAGGAACCAGCAGTTGCAGCCTCTTGCAGTGAACACAATCCAGGAAGTAGTATAAACCGCAAAGTGAGGCAGTATGGGAGGGAATATAAAGGGAGGCAATCAGTGTAAATAGATGACAGCTGGGAGAAGGAAAAGAGATGACAAAGTGAAACCAAAACAAAGAACATCATGCAAGAGGTACAGAAGAAAGTCTGCCACAGCTTCTCAGAGAGCTGGCGGTGACTGAATGGATCCGGTTGTATTATCTTTACCATAGCCAAGACTGATCCATCATGAACTCCATTGAAAGTGAATGGAGGACGGATCCGTTTTCTATTGTGGCAGATTGTGGCAGAGAAAACGGATCTGTCCCCATTGACTTGGGGATCCGTCTTGCTCCCCATCCCAGGACGGAAAGCAAACTACAACATGTTGCGGTTTGCTCTCTGGTATGAGAACACAACTAAACGGAACAGAATGCATTTTGGAGCATTCCGTTCTGTTCAGTTCAGTTTTGTCTCCATTGACAATAATTGGGGACAAAACGGAAGAGTTTTTTTTTTTCGGTATTGAGCCCCTATGCCTGATCTTAATACCGGAAAACTAAAACGCTAGAGTGATAGTAGCCTAAGTCATCATACTTTTTTCCAGACAGACAGATTAGAGAAATGGAACAACACTACATGTATGCATTCTGAAGCATGGATATGGTATTTATGTCTAGTAAGCTCTTGTTTAGCAGTGATATCTTCCATTTAACATCTTCAGGACCTTGGACGAGACTGCTCTCCTAACTTGCAGGTACTTCAGGCACTAGGACCAGCAATCTCTTCCTGCAGTTAATCTGTCACTGTGAGTAAACACACAGGATCAGGATAGTGATAACAGCTGTTACAGACAGCTGATTGGTCACAACACCTATGACAGAGAAAGTCATAGCTGTCCCCATCTGATGATCGTTGTGATTGGTCAGTCAATCCAGACTGACCAATCACAGCTAAAGGCGCCTATTTTCACTCCGATCTCCTCAGATTTGTCATTACTGTGACTGCTGAGGAGATCGAGAGTGTGTGCATATGCTCAGCAGTACACTCCTAATTGCTGAGGAGATCGCTGCTGCAGCTTGACATTCCCCCTCAACTCCTTCCCCCTTGCAGTGCTAAGGACATCAAAGATGCTGGTAATACTCCGTCTCCAGTACCGAGGAGATCTGAGCTGCTTGTAAGTCTCCATCTCCAGTGCTGAGGAGATCGGAAACTGCTTGTAATTCTCTGTCTCCACTGCTGAGGAGATTGGAGCTGCTTGTAATTCTCCGTCTCCAGTACTGTGGAGATCGGAGCTGCTTGTAATTCTCTGTCTCCACTGCTGAGGAGATCGTAGCTGCTTGTAATTCTCCATCTCCAGTACTGTGGAGATCGGAGCTGCTTGTAATTCTCTGTCTCCAGTACTGAGGAGATCGTAGCTGCTTGTAATACTCCGTCTCCAGTACTGTGGAGATCGGAGCTGCTTGTAATTCTCTGTCTCCAGTACTGAGGAGATCGGAGCTGCTTGTAATACTCCGTCTCCAGTGCTGAGGAGATCGGAGCTGCTTGTAATTCTCCGTCTCCATTACTGAGGAGATCGGAGCTGCTTGTAATACTCCGTCTCCAGTGCTTAGGAGATCAGAGCTGCTTGTAATTCTCTGTCTCCAGTACTGTGGAGATCGGAGCTGCTTGTAATTCTCCGTCTCTACTGCTAAGGAGATCGGAGCTGCTTGTAATACTCCGTCTCCAGTACTGAGGAGATCGGAGCTGCTTGTAATACTCCGTCTCCAGTACTGTGGAGATCAGAGGTGCTTGTAATTCTCCGTCTCCAGTACTGTGGAGATCGGAGCTGCTTGTAATACTCCGTCTCCAGTACTGAGGAGATCGGAGCTGCTTGTAATTCTCCATCTCCAGTGCTGAGGAAATCGGAGCTGCTTGTAATTCTCTGTCTCTACTGCTGAGGAGATCGGAGCTGCTTGTAATACTCCGTCTCCAGTACTGAGGAGATTGGAGCTGCTTGTAATACTCCGTCTCCAGTACTGAGGAGATCGGAGCTGCTTGTAATACTCCGTCTCCAGTACTGTGCAGATCGGAGCTGCTTGTAATTCTCCGTCTCCAGTACTGTGGAGATCGGAGCTGCTTGTAATTCTCTGTCTCCACTGCTGAGGAGATCGGAGCTGCTTGTAATTCTCCGTCTCCAGTACTGTGGAGATCGGAGCTGCTTGTAATTCTCTGTCTCCAGTACTGAGGATATCGGAGCTGCTTGTAATACTCCGTCTCCAGTGCTGAGGAGATCGGAGCTGCTTGTAACTCTCCGTCTCCAGTACTGAGGAGATCGGAGCTGCTTGTAATACTCCGTCTCCAGTGCTTAGGAGATCAGAGCTGCTTGTAATTCTCTGTCTCCAGTACTGTGGAGATCGGAGCTGCTTGTAATACTCCGTCTCCAGTACTGTGGAGATCGGAGCTGCTTGTAATTCTCCGTCTCCAGTACTGTGGAGATCGGAGCTGCTTGTAATACTCCGTCTCCAGTACTGTGGAGATCGGAGCTGCTTGTAATACTCCGTCTCCAGTACTGTGGAGATCGGAGCTGCTTGTAATACTCCGTCTCCAGTACTGAGGAGATCGGAGCTGCTTGTAATTCTCCATCTCCAGTGCTGAGGAGATCGGAGCTGCTTGTAATTCTCTGTCTCTACTGCTAAGGAGATCGGAGCTGCTTGTAATACTCCGTCTCCAGTACTGAGGAGATCGGAGCTGCTTGTAATACTCCTTCTCCAGTACTGTGGAGATCGGAGCTGCTTGTAATTCTCCGTCTCCAGTACTGTGGAGATCGGAGCTGCTTGTAATTCTCCATCTCCAGTGCTGAGGAGATCGGAGCTGCTTGTAATTCTCCATCTCCAGTGCTGAGGAGATCGGAGCTGCTTGTAATTCTCTGTCTCTACTGCTAAGGAGATCGGAGCTGCTTGTAATACTCCGTCTCCAGTACTGAGGAGATCGGAGCTGCTTGTAATACTCCGTCTCCAGTACTGTGGAGATCAGAGGTGCTTGTAATTCTCCGTCTCCAGTACTGTGGAGATCGGAGCTGCTTGTAATACTCCGTCTCCAGTACTGAGGAGATCGGAGCTGCTTGTAATTCTCCATCTCCAGTGCTGAGGAGATTGGAGCTGCTTGTAATTCTCTGTCTCTACTGCTAAGGAGATCGGAGCTGCTTGTAATACTCCGTCTCCAGTACTGAGGAGATCGGAGCTGCTTGTAATACTCCTTCTCCAGTACTGTGGAGATCGGAGCTGCTTGTAATTCTCTGTCTCCAGTACTGTGGAGATCGGAGCTGCTTGTAATACTCCGTCTCCAGCACTGAGGAGATCGGAGCTGCTTGTAATACTCCATCTCCAGTACTAAGGAGATCGGAGCTGCTTGTAATACTCCATCTCCAGTACTGTGGAGATCGAAGCTGCTTGTAATTCTCCGTCTCCAGTACTGTGGAGATCGGAGCTGCTTGTAATACTCCGTCTCCAGTACTGAGGAGATCGGAGCTGCTTGTAATTCTCCATCTCCAGTGCTGAGGAAATCGGAGCTGCTTGTAATTCTCTGTCTCTACTGCTGAGGAGATCGGAGCTGCTTGTAATACTCCGTCTCCAGTACTGAGGAGATTGGAGCTGCTTGTAATACTCCGTCTCCAGTACTGAGGAGATCGGAGCTGCTTGTAATACTCCGTCTCCAGTACTGTGGAGATCGGAGCTGCTTGTAATTCTCCGTCTCCAGTACTGTGGAGATCGGAGCTGCTTGTAATTCTCTGTCTCCACTGCTGAGGAGATCGGAGCTGCTTGTAATTCTCCGTCTCCAGTACTGTGGAGATCGGAGCTGCTTGTAATTCTCTGTCTCCAGTACTGAGGAGATCGGAGCTGCTTGTAATACTCCGTCTCCAGTGCTGAGGAGATCGGAGCTGCTTGTATTTCTCCGACTCCAGTACTGAGGAGATCGGAGCTGCTTGTAATACTCCGTCTCCAGTGCTTAGGAGATCAGAGCTGCTTGTAATTCTCTGTCTCCAGTACTGTGGAGATCGGAGCTGCTTGTAATACTCCGTCTCCAGTACTGTGGAGATCGGAGCTGCTTGTAATTCTCCGTCTCCAGTACTGTGGAGATCGGAGCTGCTTGTAATACTCCGTCTCCAGTACTGTGGAGATCGGAGCTGCTTGTAATTCTCCGTCTCCAGTACTGTGGAGATCGGAGCTGCTTGTAATACTCCGTCTCCAGTACTGAGGAGATCGGAGCTGCTTGTAATTCTCCATCTCCAGTGCTGAGGAGATCGGAGCTGCTTGTAATTCTCTGTCTCTACTGCTAAGGAGATCGGAGCTGCTTGTAATACTCCGTCTCCAGTACTGAGGAGATCGGAGCTGCTTGTAATACTCCTTCTCCAGTACTGTGGAGATCGGAGCTGCTTGTAATTCTCCGTCTCCAGTACTGTGGAGATCGGAGCTGCTTGTAATACTCCGTCTCCAGTACTGAGGAGATCGGAGCTGCTTGTAATACTCCGTCTCCAGTACTAAGGAGATCGTAGCTGCTTGTAATACTCGTCTCCAGTACTGTGGAGATCGAAGCTGCTTGTAATTCTCCGTCTCCAGTACTGTGGACATCGGAGCTGCTTGTAATACTCCGTCTCCAGTACTGTGGAGATCGGAGCTGCTTGTAATACTCCGTCTCCAGTACTGAGGAGATCGGAGCTGCTTGTAATACTCCGTCTCCAGTACTGAGGAGATCGGAGCTGCTTGTAATACTCCGTCTCCAGTACTGTGGAGATCGAAGCTGCTTATAATTCTCCGTCTCCAGTACTGTGGAGATCGTAGCTGCTTGTAATACTCCATATCCACTGCTGAGGAGATCGGAGTTGCTTGTAATTCTCTGTCTCCACTGCTGAGGAGATCGGAGCTGCTTGTAATTCTCTGTCTCCAGTGCTGTGGAGATCGGAGCTGCTTGTAATACTCCGTCTCCAGTACTGAGGAGATCGGAGCTGCTTGTAATACTTTGTCTCCAGTACTGAGGAGATGGGAGCTGCTTGTAATACTCCGTCTCCAGTACTGATGAGATCGGAGCTGCTTGTAATACTCCGTCTCCAGTGCTTAGGAGATCAGAGCTGCTTGTAATACTCCGTCTCCAGTACTGTGGAGATCGAAGCTGCTTGTAATTCTCCGTCTCCAGCACTGTGGAGATCGGAGCTGCTTGTAATTCTCTGTCTCCAGCACTGTGGAGATCGGAGCTGCTTGTAATTCTCTGTCTCCAGTGCTGAGGAGATCGGAGCTGCTTGTAATTCTCCGTCTCCACTGCTGAGGAGATCAGAGCTGCTTGTAATACTTCATCTCCACTGCTGAGGAGATTGGAGCTGCTTGTAATACTCCGTCTCCAGTACTGAGGAGATCAGAGCTGCTTGTAATTCTCCGTCTCCAGTACTGAGGAGATCGAAGCTGCTTGTAATTCTCCATCTCCAGTACTGAGGAGATCGGAGCTGCTTGTAATTCTCCATCTCCAGTGCTGAGGAGATCGGAGCTGCTTGTAATTCTCTGTCTCTACTGCTAAGGAGATCGGAGCTGCTTGTAATACTCCGTCTCCAGTACTGAGGAGATCGGAGCTGCTTGTAATACTCCTTCTCCAGTACTGTGGAGATCGGAGCTGCTTGTAATTCTCCGTCTCCAGTACTGTGGAGATCGGAGCTGCTTGTAATTCTCCATCTCCAGTGCTGAGGAGATCGGAGCTGCTTGTAATTCTCCATCTCCAGTGCTGAGGAGATCGGAGCTGCTTGTAATTCTCTGTCTCTACTGCTAAGGAGATCGGAGCTGCTTGTAATACTCCGTCTCCAGTACTGAGGAGATCGGAGCTGCTTGTAATACTCCGTCTCCAGTACTGTGGAGATCAGAGGTGCTTGTAATTCTCCGTCTCCAGTACTGTGGAGATCGGAGCTGCTTGTAATACTCCGTCTCCAGTACTGAGGAGATCGGAGCTGCTTGTAATTCTCCATCTCCAGTGCTGAGGAGATTGGAGCTGCTTGTAATTCTCTGTCTCTACTGCTAAGGAGATCGGAGCTGCTTGTAATACTCCGTCTCCAGTACTGAGGAGATCGGAGCTGCTTGTAATACTCCTTCTCCAGTACTGTGGAGATCGGAGCTGCTTGTAATTCTCTGTCTCCAGTACTGTGGAGATCGGAGCTGCTTGTAATACTCCGTCTCCAGCACTGAGGAGATCGGAGCTGCTTGTAATACTCCATCTCCAGTACTAAGGAGATCGGAGCTGCTTGTAATACTCCATCTCCAGTACTGTGGAGATCGAAGCTGCTTGTAATTCTCCGTCTCCAGTACTGTGGAGATCGGAGCTGCTTGTAATACTCCATCTCCAGTACTGAGGAGATCGGAGCTGCTTGTAATTCTCCATCTCCAGTGCTGAGGAAATCGGAGCTGCTTGTAATTCTCTGTCTCTACTGCTGAGGAGATCGGAGCTGCTTGTAATACTCCGTCTCCAGTACTGAGGAGTTTGGAGCTGCTTGTAATACTCCGTCTCCAGTACTGAGGAGATCGGAGCTGCTTGTAATACTCCGTCTCCAGTACTGTGGAGATCGGAGCTGCTTGTAATTCTCCGTCTCCAGTACTGTGGAGATCGGAGCTGCTTGTAATTCTCTGTCTCCACTGCTGAGGAGATCGGAGCTGCTTGTAATTCTCCGTCTCCAGTACTGTGGAGATCGGAGCTGCTTGTAATTCTCTGTCTCCAGTACTGAGGAGATCGGAGCTGCTTGTAATACTCCGTCTCCAGTGCTGAGGAGATCGGAGCTGCTTGTATTTCTCCGACTCCAGTACTGAGGAGATCGGAGCTGCTTGTAATACTCCGTCTCCAGTGCTTAGGAGATCAAAGCTGCTTGTAATTCTCTGTCTCCAGTACTGTGGAGATCGGAGCTGCTTGTAATACTCCGTCTCCAGTACTGTGGAGATCGGAGCTGCTTGTAATTCTCCGTCTCCAGTACTGTGGAGATCGGAGCTGCTTGTAATACTCCGTCTCCAGTACTGAGGAGATCGGAGCTGCTTGTAATTCTCCATCTCCAGTGCTGAGGAGATCGGAGCTGCTTGTAATTCTCTGTCTCTACTGCTAAGGAGATCGAAGCTGCTTGTAATACTCCGTCTCCAGTACTGAGGAGATCGGAGCTGCTTGTAATACTCCTTCTCCAGTACTGTGGAGATCGGAGCTGCTTGTAATTCTCCGTCTCCAGTACTGTGGAGATCGGAGCTGCTTGTAATACTCCGTCTCCAGTACTGAGGAGATCGGAGCTGCTTGTAATACTCCGTCTCCAGTACTAAGGAGATCGTAGCTGCTTGTAATACTCCGTCTCCAGTACTGTGGAGATCGAAGCTGCTTGTAATTCTCCGTCTCCAGTACTGTGGAGATCGGAGCTGCTTGTAATACTCCGTCTCCAGTACTGTGGAGATCGGAGCTGCTTGTAATACTCCGTCTCCAGTACTGAGGAGATCGGAGCTGCTTGTAATACTCCGTCTCCAGTACTGAGGAGATCGGAGCTGCTTGTAATACTCCGTCTCCAGTACTGTGGAGATCGAAGCTGCTTATAATTCTCCGTCTCCAGTACTGTGGAGATCGTAGCTGCTTGTAATACTCCATATCCACTGCTGAGGAGATCGGAGTTGCTTGTAATTCTCTGTCTCCACTGCTGAGGAGATCGGAGCTGCTTGTAATTCTCTGTCTCCAGTGCTGTGGAGATCGGAGCTGCTTGTAATACTCCGTCTCCAGTACTGAGGAGATCGGAGCTGCTTGTAATACTTTGTCTCCAGTACTGAGGAGATCGGAGCTGCTTGTAATACTCCGTCTCCAGTACTGATGAGATCGGAGCTGCTTGTAATACTCCGTCTCCAGTGCTTAGGAGATCAGAGCTGCTTGTAATACTCCGTCTCCAGTACTGTGGAGATCGAAGCTGCTTGTAATTCTCCGTCTCCAGCACTGTGGAGATCGGAGCTGCTTGTAATTCTCTGTCTCCAGTGCTGAGGAGATCGGAGCTGCTTGTAATTCTCCGTCTCCACTGCTGAGGAGATCAGAGCTGCTTGTAATACTTCATCTCCACTGCTGAGGAGATTGGAGCTGCTTGTAATACTCCGTCTCCAGTACTGAGGAGATCAGAGCTGCTTGTAATTCTCCGTCTCCAGTACTGAGGAGATCGAAGCTGCTTGTAATTCTCCATCTCCAGTGCTGAGGAGATCGGAGCTGCTTGCCATTCTCCGTCTCCAGTGCTGAGGAGATTGGAGCTGCTTGTAATTCTGCGTCTCCAGTACTGAGGAGATCCGAGCTGTGGATTAGCCAGCCATTCCCCCTCAGCTGCAGAGTTAACCACTTCAGTCCCCCTCATACATCTCTAGCTCTTCATTAGAGCTCCCTGACATTTGGGGACCTGTGTGACAAGTGAGCTGTGCCTGCCTTTCCCCCTTAGCTGCAGTTAACCCCATCAGCTGCCTTAGTCCCCTTCAGACACCAATACCCCTTCCCTAGTGCAGAAGTATTGTAATGCATAGTGAAGGGGATCAGACCCCCAAAAGTTGAAGTCCCAGAGTGGGACAAAAGATAAAGTGAAAAAAGTTAAAAACATAAAGTTTTACAAAAAAATGTAAAAGTTTCAAGTAAAAAAAAAGCGTCCCTTTCCCAAAATAAAGTTAATAAAAATAAAAAAAATAGGGAAAAAAAGAAATGTAGACATATTAGGTATCGCCGCATCCGTATCGACCAGCTCTATAAAAATACCACATGACCTAACTTTCAGGTGGACACCGTAAAAAAAAAAAAAATCAAAACTGTGTAAAAAAATATTTTTTTGGCACCTTACATCACAAAAAGTGTAATAGCAAGCGATCAAAAAGTCATATGCACCCTAATATAGTACCAATCAAACCGTCATCTCATCCCTTAGAAAATGAGATCCTACCTAAGACAATCGCTCAAAAACTATGGGTCTCAGACTATGGAGACACTAAAACATGATTTTTTTTTTTGTTTCAAAAATGCTGTCATTGTGTAAAACTTAAATTAATTTAAAAAAGTATACGTATTACATATCACCACATCCGTAAAAACCTTCTGTATAAAAATATCACATGACCTAACCCCTCAGATGAACACCGTAAAAAAAAAGTGTGTCAAAAAAGCAATTTTTTGTCACCTTACATCACAAAAAGTGTAATACCAAGGAATAAAAAGTCATGTCCATCCTAAAATAGTACCAATCAAACCGTCATCTCATACCGAAAAAAATGATAGCCATAAAACTATGGCTTTCAGAATATGCAGACACTAAAAAATATTTTTGGTCATATTTGGTATTGTCGCATCCGCAACAGCCTGCTCTATAAAAATACTACACGATCTAACCTGTTAGATGAACATTGTAAATAACAAAAAATACAAACGGTGCCAAAACAGCTAATTTTTGGTACCTTGCCTCACAAAAAGTGTAATATAGAGCAACCAAAAATCATATGTATCCTAAAATAGTACCAACAAAACTGCCATCATATCCCGTAGTTTCCAAAATGGGGTAATTTATGGGGAGTTTCTACTCTAGGGGTTCATCAGGGGGTCTTCAAATGTGACATGGCAACTTAAAATTATCCCAGTGAAATCTGCTTTCCAAAACCATATGGCGTTCCTTTCATTCTGCGCCCAGGTGTGTGCCCGTACAGCAGTTTACGACCACATATGGGGTGTTTATGTAAACTACAGAATCAGGAAAATAAATATTGAGTTTTGTTTGGCTGTTAACACTTGCTTTGTTAGCAGAAAAAATTGATTAAAATAGAAAATCTGCCAAAAAAGTGAAATTCTGAAATTTCATCTACATTTTCCTTTAATTCTTGGGAAACACCTAAAGGGTTAACAAAGTTTGTAAAATCAGTTTTGAATACCTTGAGGGTGTAGTTTCTAAAATGGAGCAATTTTCTATTATGTAAGCCTCACAAAGTGAGGAACTGGTCCTTAAAAACTGGGTTTTGCTTAAGATTTGATTCTAAACTTCTAAGCCTTCCAACGTCCCAAAAAAAGAAAATATAATACAAAATGATCCAAACATGAAGTAGACATATGTGAAATGTAAAGTAATAAATATTTTAAGAGGTGTCACTATCTGTTTTAAAAGCAGAGAAATAGAAATTATGAAAATTGCCATTTTTGCCATATTTTTGGTAAAGTTTGAATTTTTTTCTAAATAGAAAATGAAATATTTTGACTCAAATTTACCACTGTCATGAAATATAATATGTGATGAAATATAAAATGGCTGCCAGATCGGGTTCTGTTATAGGGTTGGGGGGTGTGTCCATGTGCTGAAACGTCTCAAATGGCTGTCCTGTCCCACCTGATGGATGTGTCATGGGCCAAAGTTCGGCGCAATGCAAAAGAATATGGCGCGCACGGAAAATGCCATATGTTCGCATGTTTGGTGGATCACGAAGGTGCAAAGTTTGCCCCGAAGCGACCGCCGGGTGAACCACAAGGCCATCACTAGTAGACATTGAGGAAACTTAAGATGCTACATACTTCTGAGAGAACAAGTTAACCATGACTCAATAAAGTAACAGTCACCAAAAATCGTCAAAACAAATGAGCCAGCATCTATCGATCAGTGGCCAACTTGGCACTCGGCCGACAACCATATAATACAAAGAGATGTTACAGTAACAAGACATTTTACCCTCATTATGTCTTCAATGGAGCTGAGCTATTTGCAACATATCTAGAGGTTTGCTAGTCTCCTGGCCCCTCCTGGTCCCACGTAAACGTCAGTACGCATCTAGAGTTACTTCTTACTGCAGAAATGCAGCCAGGTACTGGACAACTCTAACCAACTATGTTATAATGAATTAAAGGGGACAGGCCAATTTAAACCTGGCTATACAGTCCCACACCAATGAAAATGCAGCACTTTCCTAAACGCTACTTTTCGACACCATTTCTCTCACCATCCCATAACATAAAGCTCTTACATTCTAGTCTTTACCCTGGCTTTACCATTGTTTACTTGAGCTGTTTTTTTCACTGTTGCTGCCGAATAGAAAAACATAGAATAGTAGCCATAGATGAAGAAACACGTACTAGATAGGCCTAGTCGTTGGGGAAGTGGAGGTTTAGCAGACATGGTCATGTAGTCACACCACCTCCTTTAGTGTCCTAATGGCGCATGTGTATATGTGTACAAGCAAAATGGACATCAGAAAAAAAGCCATATTCATGTGGACTGTTTGAGTTATATGATATTGGCAACACCGCAGAGTAGCGGTGATCCCATAGAAATGAATGGGATCACCTAGGCCCCATTCATTTCTGTGGGATCACTGCTACTCTGCGATGCTGGTTGTGACAGCTAGGACGCGACCAATGTCGCAGTGTAGCCCTAGCCTAAAGGTAGAACTAACGAGTGCTTCTCGTGAGGAACCAAGCCCTTCACCTCACTTTATAGTTTGTTGACCTACTACAGGAAATGACTATGAGGAGAGAAGTCAGGCACTTCACTGAGGTAACTATGGAAATGAATATTAAACATATTGCTCAGAATCTGCTGATGGTAGATGTGCACAGGTCGGCTTTCATATTTTATAGATGCAAGGAATATTACCACATAATATAATGGCAAACCGCAGTTGTGCATAATTACATGCAAGATGTGTATCCCATTACTGGAGGTGAAAAATGTATTAAAATAAAATCCACAACAAACAAAAAAAACAAAAAATCATTTTAGCATGTTAGCTACTGACATTCATTACAGGAAAATCACTGTGAGCGCTAAGCTAAGACAGAAAGATTTTTTTTTCCTTCTGAATGTCGTTATACATGTCGACTGTAACCATAGCAACAAATAATAAAATGGATATCCCTGAAATGGACTCTTTACATGCCAGTTACAAAATACTGGTCAACTTTTTTTTTCTAGCTAAATTATATTTAATAAACCTAGATTTTTTTTTCATATATCCCTTGATAATGGCATAATCCACTTTAATCATGCCTATGAAGTATGTCAATTTCTACAATGAAGGCCTGATTTATGGGCCAGCCTCACTGGCATATAGGTGTTACTGAAAAAATATGGGCATGGTCTGGATGAAATGAGGATAGGGCTGAAATGATTGATTATTCGAATTGTATTGTTTAACTTACCCCCTGCACCCCAAAAATTTATTTCATTTACCAAAAAGAAGAGTACATCACTGTACACCACCAAAAATCTGTATGTACTTATATAAAGGCAACAAAGTCAGAACCTCGGTCTAAAAGTTAGTTCCCCTAAAACAATTGCTGCACAATTCACTTCCTGGTTGATTAAATCTTGTTCTTGGTAGCATAACTCTGCTACTACGATGCGTTCACTAAAATCGCACGGTATCTTGATGCAATAAAATGAGTTAACTGAACCTAATATATTTATGCAATTAATGCGGCACAATGGAGTCACTAAAACTGCACAGTATCTTGATGTAATACAGTGCGTGGAATGAAACTGCTATACTAATATAATTATTGCAGTACAACATATTCACTAAAGCGGTACGGTTTCTTGATACAATACAATGCATTAACTGAAACTGGTATAGTTATGTAGTTATTGCAGTACAATTCATTCACTAAAACTTCACGGTATCTTGATACAGTACAATGCATTTACAGCAAAATGTATGCTATTGATGCTGGTGCTGTCAATAAGCCTAGAAAATCCTTATGAACAGTAAAAATTTTAGATTTTTACAAAATAAAAGGCTGACTGGCTGTTCATTAACAGACAAAAATGAGGTTGTTGCAGGTTTTTGTTAAATACAGAAGCATAATTTGCAGTGCCACATGAACTTAAATGCCAGCAGCTGTCTGAAACACAGAATCCTGAGTTGAACAGACCTTCCCTCCATATGTTTTTCTTGGTAAAACCATGATATCTAATTAAATATAACCCTATACAGTCCCTATAATCTCCCTGCCATACTTAGATTACTGGAATGTGTCTGTAATTGCAAGATGTTAGATTGCAAGATGGCCTCAGAATGGCATCAGTCCACTCAAGAGGCTGAAGGAGCTTCCAAAATCCAGCCCCTGATTGGCTCACAGGCTATCTGTCAGCCTTTGAGCATATCATGGCAAGTCCCCTCCCAGAGCTATGTGATTCTCTATCTTCATCCTTCTTGTCGGGTTCCCCGTCAATTTATTCTGTAAGAGATACACTCTGTTTTGCATGATTCCTCCAAAATAACATTGCCAAAACTTAAGATTCATTTAGCAGCATAATTTTTGTGAAATTCATAGAGAATCTGATTAGTTTAGAATTCTATACAGTGATCCGTACCATTGAAATGAATGAGACGGCTTGAGTGTAATTACACCTGCTCACCGCTGCAAATGCTAGAAGGTAAACAGTGAAGGGGGGGCAGCGCTGGCACGGCGCGCGCCTTCTCTTCAAACAGCTGATCAGTGGGGGTGCCAGGTGTCGGACCCCCGCCGATCTGATATTGATGACCTATCCTGAGGCTAGGTCATCAATAAATATAGCTTGGACAACCCCTTTAATTCAAAATTTAAAATATTTGGTTGTATCAGTCCGGAGCACCTGCTGCCATTTTTCTGCACTACAGTTAATATGTTTTTGTGCATAGGTCATTTAGCCTTGTTTCCACTTTGAAGGTATTGTAAAGGTATGGTTTTTGGCCAAACTTTTTCCATTAAGACCATTTTTCTGAACAGTAGATGGGTATACCTTTTGCCAGTTTTAAGTTAATAGCACTGCTGGACAACTTCCAATTTCAAAGGTAAGTAAACATGATGTGTCTTTATATTGAACACTAAGTTTCCTTGGCCAACCACTGCATCTATGGTCATCATCGTGGTCCGGATTATTGGAGTGCTTAATGCTGAGTCAGATACTTATCTATCATGCAATACCATCAGGGAAGCATTTCATTGGCTCCAAATTTATTCTGCAGCAGGACAACTATGGCAAACATACAACCAATGTCATTGAGAACTATCTTCAGCATAAAGAACAAGAAGAACTGGAAGTGATGATATGGCACCCACAGAGACTTTTGTCTGAGATTATGTGAGGAGACAGAAGGATTTGAACAAGCCTATATCCACAGAAAATCTGTGGTTAGTCCTCCAAGATGTTTGGAACAAACTCCCTACCGAGCTTCTTCCAAAACTGTGTGCAAGTGTTCCTAAAAGAATTGATTTTGAAGGTAAAAGGTGGTCACACCAAATACCAATAATAACAATAAAAAATATTTATTCATATAGCTCCACTATATTCCACAGTGCTTTACAATTTAGACGGTGCATGTACAAATCAAATAGACATCACAGGATTACAAGCTAATATACATTTGAAACAGTAGGAATGTGTGCTCTGCTCGCAAGACAATACTACACTGGACAATGAGGGGCACACCTAGCAATACAAAACGGAGTGCAGGCCTGGTATCAAAACAAGCAAACATGAGCAACACTATAGAAAGAAATACCAAAACTCAGCCGCACCTCCAAGAATAAAGACATGATTTTATTGAGACAAATAGATTAAAAACATAAATGAACAAAAGCACTCCCCACAGATGAGGAAATAAAGTGCTACAGTGCATGTATGGAACCACCAAGCAGTAATAATACCACGGCAGGACAACAATGAAGTATCTATGAAGCCTGAACAATAATACTTATCGTGGAACACAGTGGTAGCACATAGGATAATCGAAATCCATCCGTGAAGAGAGCCAAGAGAACCTGACGCGTATCGCTAGTGCAAATGCTAGCTTCCTCAGAGGTCAATGAATGTTCACATAGTTGTATCAACATTTACTGTATAATCGACATGATTAAGACATAATTAGCTAAACCTGTGATATGGCCAATCAGGGGGAGGGAGACAGAGAGAGGGTAACGGAGTGTAAGTTACCTGGATCCTCCCCGGTGCATAGTCACGCGCAGATGTGTATGCCGGAACAAGCCGGCATGTTGGAAGCGCAAGTGCGCATGCGCAAGATGGCACCCAGTCCGGAAGTCGGCGCTGCGATGCATTCCAAATACCGGATACGCACCCCAGCGTCTACGTCACAACCGGCCGCCAGCTCGCGTCAGGGCACCCAGTGGAACGCAAACAGACCAGCATGGAGCACGAGCAGGCGCAGTGGAATACAGTAAATAGAAATTAAATAAACAAATCCATTGCGGTACAAAGACGTTATACGGTCGGGTGCTGACCCATTTAGCCCATTTTCGGACAGATATTTATATCAGTATCAAGCTGCCATAATAGGCTATTCTGGATCAATAACACAATTTGGACATATATTATAGTTTATATATTATAGTTATGGTGAATACCAATAGCCATGCAGTATAGTAGTGATGAAGACCAAAAACTTTTCTGGACAATATTAAGGCCACAATTCCGTACACATAGCAAAAAATCATCAATACAGTTTATAAGATAACCACATGATTAATTTAGTACACTACACAAGTGGATGAAACCATGGTAGACCCAAAGAATATAATAATTATTAGTGGGAAAAGAAAAAGGGGACGTCTAATAGCATAATGCAAGACAATATAATTTTATAAAATCACCACATGATTATTTGAATACATTGCACAGAAAGAACCGTGATGAATCCAAAGGGTACAATAATTGATGTAAACACACAGATATCGGATATCGTGATGCACTACCTAAAAATAAAAGAATATACAATATATGTGTGTAACAAATTCATAGACATATAATATCCTACAAAGCAGTGTTCATGTATGATCCCCAAGCAAAAATATTCAACCACATTCTATAATGTGCCCCATTGGCTGTTCACCCTAAATGGATGATGAATAATATATGCATCAATCTAACATTGAACAATCTATATAGGGTATATGCGAACCACAGGGTAGCCGACCATGCACCGGGGAGAGAGGCCAACCACGCAAGCGCAAAACAGAGAGAGAGCCAAAATACACAAATCTGCATACTACCGGACTGTCTATACACACCTAGTATGCAGATTTGTGTATTTTGGCACTCTCTCTGTTTTGCGCTTGCGTGGTTGGCCTCTCTCCCCGGTGCATGGTCGGCTACCCTGTGGTTCGCATATACCCTAACTACATTGGTATAGATTGTTCAATGTTAGATTGATGCATATATTGTTCTTCATCATCCATTTAGGGTGAACAGCCAATGGGGCACATTATAGAATGTGGTTGAATATTTTTGATTGGGGATCATACATGAACACTGATTGTAGGATATTATATGTCTATGAATTTGTTACACACATATATTGTATATTCTTTTATTTTTAGGTAGTGCATCACGATATCCGATATCTGTGTGTTTACATCAATTATTGTATCCTTTGGCTATTGATCCAAGTAAATTACACTCCGTTACCCTCTCTCTGTCTCTCGCCCCCCTGATTGGCCATATCACAGGTTTAGCTAATTATGTCTTAATCATGTCGATTATAAATGTTGATACAACTATGTGAACATTCATTGACCTCTGAGGAAGCTAGCATTTGCACTAGCGATACGTGTCAGGTTCTCTTGGCTCTCTTCACGGATGGATTTCGATTATCCTATGTGCTACCACTGTGTTCCACGATAAGTATTATTGTTCAGGCTTCATAGATACTTCATTGTTGTCCTGCCGTGGTATTATTACTGCTTGGTGGTTCCATACATGCACTGTAGCACTTTATTTCCTCATCTGTGGGGAGTGCTTTTGTTCATTTATGTTTTTAATCTATTTGTCTCAATAAAATCATGTCTTTATTCTTGGAGGTGCGGCTGAGTTTTGGTATTTCTTTCTATAGTGTTGCTCATCCCTGCTCGCAAGACATTACAATCTATGAGGAAATGGTAAAATTGTTTTCTAAAGTGGTCTATCCATCTTTGTATTAAAAAGAGTATTACAGGTGGGCTGCATGAGCTAATGTATTGAGTGTGGGGATTACTGTTGGATGAGGGCCTTTGTTTCTGAAGAATGAGGGTCAGGTGTGTAAATGGTGTAGTCAGTTTAGGGAATGTGATAGGCCTGCTTAAAAAAGTCTGTTCAAAACTAAGGAAGCTGGCAATTAACCTGATTGTCCAGGGCAGCGCATTCCAGAGAGCAGGTGTAGCTTTAGAAAAGTCTTAAATATTGGAGTGAGAGCTTTGATTTAAGGAGAATGTTAAACCTATATCATTGGCAGAACAGAGAGCACAAGTATGGTGGTAGACAAAACGATATAAGATATACACTGCGTGCAGAATTATTAGGCAAATGAGTATTTTGACCACATCATCCTCTTTATGCATGTTGTCTTACTCCAAGCTGTATAGGCTCGAAAGCCTACTACCAATTAAGCATATTAGGTGATGTGCATCTCTGTAATGAGAAGGGGTGTGGTCTAATGACATCAACACCCTATATTAGGTGTGCATAATTATTAGGCAACTTCCTTTCCTTTGGCAAAATGGGTCAAAAGAAGGACTTGACAGGCTCAGAAAAGTCAAAAATAGTGAGATATCTTGCAGAGGGATGCAGCACTCTTAAAATTGCAAAGCTTCTGAAGCGTGATCATCGAACAATCAAGCGTTTCATTCAAAATAGTCAACAGGGTCGCAAGAAGCGTGTGGAAAAACCAAGGCGCAAAATAACTGCCCATGAACTGAGAAAAGTCAAGCGTGCAGCTGCCAAGATGCCACTTGCCACCAGTTTGGCCATATTTCAGAGCTGCAACATCACTGGAGTGCCCAAAAGCACAAGGTGTGCAATACTCAGAGACATGGCCAAGGTAAGAAAGGCTGAAAGACGACCACCACTGAACAAGACACACAAGCTGAAACGTCAAGACTGGGCCAAGAAATATCTCAAGACTGATTTTTCTAAGGTTTTATGGACTGATGAAATGAGAGTGAGTCTTGATGGGTCAGATGGATGGGCCCGTGGCTGGATTGGTAAAGGGCAGAGAGCTCCAGTCCGACTCAGACGCCAGCAAGGTGGAGGTGGAGTACTGGTTTGGGCTGGTATCATCAAAGATGAGCTTGTGGGGCCTTTTCGGGTTGAGGATGGAGTCAAGCTCAACTCCCAGTCCTACTGCCAGTTTCTGGAAGACACCTTCTTCAAGCAGTGGTACAGGAAGAAGTCTGCATCCTTCAAGAAAAACATGATTTTCATGCAGGACAATGCTCCATCACACGCGTCCAAGTACTCCACAGCGTGGCTGGCAAGAAAGGGTATAAAAGAAGAAAATCTAATGACATGGCCTCCTTGTTCACCTGATCTGAACCCCATTGAGAACCTGTGGTCCATCATCAAATGTGAGATTTACAAGGAGGGAAAACAGTACACCTTTCTGAACAGTGTCTGGGAGGCTGTGGTTGCTGCTGCACGCAATGTTGATGGTGAACAGATCAAAACACTGACAGAATCCATGGATGGCAGGCTTTTGAGTGTCCTTGCAAAGAAAGGTGGCTATATTGGTCACTGATTTGTTTTTGTTTTGTTTTTGAATGTCAGAAATGTATATTTGTGAATGTTGAGATGTTATATTGGTTTCACTGGTAAAAATAAATAATTGAAATGGGTATATATTAGTTTTTTGTTAAGTTGCCTAATAATTATGCACAGTAATAGTCACCTGCACACACAGATATCCCCCTAAAATAGCTAAAACTAAAAACAAACTAAAAACTACTTCCAAAAATATTCAGCTTTGATATTAATGAGTTTTTGGGTTCATTGAGAACATGGTTGTTGTTCAATAATAAAATTAATCCTCAAAAATACAACTTGCCTAATAATTCTGCACTCCCTGTATAGGGAGGTGCAATACTGTTGAAAGCTTTATGGGTGAGGGTGAGAAGTTTAAACTGTATTCTGTGGTGGATGGACTGGCCCAGGCTATAGGCATTGGTGTGACAGGTGAACAGATACAGATGTAGCCGAGCTAAAATTGACTCTGATAACACATGGCACATGTGATAAAAACATAAAAATCCATTGAAAAGTTAGTTACCTTTTTCTTGCCATTATTTACTTAACGCTTTAACCATCAAGTTTAGCTCGGCTGCATCTGTAGATGAGCCTGGCTGCTGCCATTGGGACGGACTGAAGTGTTGAGAGTTTAGTGAGGGTAAGAACAATTAGTAATGAGTTGCAATAGTGAAGATGAGAATGAATCAAAACAACAACCAGAGTTTTAGTGGTTTCCACCGTGAGAAAAGGGAAGATTCGGGAGATGTTCTTCAGACCATATTAGTGTGACAATCATTTGAATATGGAAAGAAAAGGAAATATCATAGTCAAGCATAACCCCAAGACAGCGGGCAAGCTGGCCAGGAGTAATGATAGTACCATAGACTGAAATTTAAATGGCAAATTTAAGTAGGTTAGTAGATGGGGAAAGACAAGAGGTTCAGTTTTTGAAATATCCAACTTCAAATAGAGAGACTTGTTTTTCTAGTACATCCCACAGATGCAGAAACAATTTTTGCAGTGTGACATTGTAAATTAGCCTGCTGAAAGAGGAAACTGTCATTACGAAATACAATTGCCATGTAGGAATAGACTTAGTGTGTTGGTGGTGCATGTCAAAGTAGCATCAACACAATTGCCAGGATCCACAGTTTCCCAGCAGAACATAGACCAGACCATAACGCTGCCTTCAACAGCTTGCCTTCTTCCCAGACTGCATCCTTGTGCCATCTGTAGTTGAGGAAACCAAACATATGATCGTGGCCATCCTCCTGATATTAAAAAAAAATTGGGATTCTTCAGACCAGGCCATCCTTCTTGGCACTATGAATTGGTTTCCATCACATATCCTTATTGTTAAATGATAACATTCTAGGTGCTTGAAGTTTCCACCATGTGGAGCTTAGGATCTTGCTACATACTGATTTTTTATTCAATTTAATGTGTATAAGTAGTATGTCATAAGTTTCATACAAAGTACTTGCAATACAGTACACAGCAGAGGCAATTAAGCCAAAAGGACACACTGAAGTGGTAAAGCATGTTTAAGTGCATTGGCAAGGCTTTTGTTCAGATGAACACAACTATTTACTATCCATTTGGAACTGGCAATTGATTCTAATGTTGAGTGGTGAGGTCTCTATTATTACAAAGCTAATTTACGTAGAAGTAATATTGATGAGGCAATTATTGCACACAAACTATAGTTTGACCTTGACCCTAAGGGGTAATTGTCCTTTCTTGCAGACCTGTCCGAGAGAAACAGAATTTATGTCCCTACCGGGAAATCCAGCTCTGTCCTAACTGTGCCTGTCATTTCAGATGACTTTTCAAAATAATCTGACATGTAAAGTGCCTTGAAAAAGTATTCATACCCCTTGAACTTTTTTCACATTACACCCAAAAACTTAAATGTATATTTTTTTAAATTTTATGGGATAGACCAGCATCGAGCAAATATGTGTGAAGTAAAAAAAAATAAGACATAGGTTTCACATTTTTTTGTAAATTAAAATCTGGAAAGTGTGGCGTGCATTTGTATACAGCCTCCCTGAGTCAATACATTGTAGGACCACCTTTTGCTGCAATCTCATCTACAACTTTTTTGGGGTATGTCTCTACCAGCTTTGTACATCTAGAGGCTGACATTTTTGCCCATTCGTCTTTGCAAAATAGCTCAAGCTCAGTCAGATTGGATGGAGAGTGTCTGTGAACCCCAATTTTCAACTCTTGACACAGATTCTCAATGGGATTTAGGTCTGGACTTTGAATGGACCATTCTAACACATTAGTATGCTTTGATCTAAATCATTCAATTGTAGCTCTGGCTGTACGATTAGGGTTGTTGTCTTACTGGAAGGTGAACCTCCACCCCAGTCTCAAGTCTTTTGTAGCCTTTTCTGCCAGGATTGCCATGTACTTGGCTCCATCCATCTTCCTATCAACTCTGAACAGCATCCCTGTCACTGCTGAAGAAACGCATCCCCACAGCATGATGCTGCAACCACCATGATATGTTCAGGGTGATGTGTAGTGTTAGTTTTCCACACACACAGCGTTTTCCATGTAGGCCAGAAAGTTCTGAAAACTTTGCTTTCATCTGACCAGAGCACCTTCTTCCACATGTGTGCTGTGTCTCCTACATGGCTTTTGGCAAACTGCAAACAGGATTTCTTATGGCTTGCTTTCAAAAATGGTTTTCTTCTTGCCACTCTTCCATAAAGGTCAGATTTGTGGAGTACCTGACTAATGGTTGCCCTGTAGACAAATTCTCCCAACTGAGCTCTGGATCTCTGCAGCTCTTCTCTTTGTCTGGTCTGTCAGTTTAAGTGGATGGTCATGTCTTGGTAGGATTGCAGTTGTGCCATAATTAGAGATGAGCGAATCGAAGCTGACGAAGTGGAATTCGATCCGAATTTCAGGAAAAATTAGATTCACAACTATTGCAAATTTCATCGCGCTTCGTGGTAACGAATCACAATTTTACTAAAATGGCGGCTACACGTGTGAGGACTGAGGACATGGGGCAAGGAACTCTGGGAAGGCGGGATCACCCAGATTGACATGCCTGCATGCAGCCAATCAGCAGCCAGCCAGCCCTGTGATGTCACAGCCCTATAAATACGGCAGCCATTTTAGATTCTGCCATTTTCCAGTGTTCAGAGTCCAGGGACAGACGCGTGAAGGCGCTAGGGACAGCAATTGTAAAAACCTCATTGTGGGGAAAAAAAGACAGAAAAAACGATTTATAAGTGAAGGGAAATGATAGGGAGGAATACTTTCACAGTATCTTAGTGCAGGGAGAGGCGTCACAAGGCGCTAGGGACATTGATAAGAAAGTGATTTACAAGTGCAGGGAAAGATTATTTGGGGATCCAAATAGCCATTAGACAGCTATTTGTTATTAGGCTGCAAGTGCTATGTTGAAAAGCCTATAGTGGCTTATATATTAGTATCTTATATCAGTACTACAAGAAAAATATTTACGTATTTCACTTCTGCAGTTATTTCTAGTGAAAGCATAAAGGGGCGTATTTCAGCACAAAAACAAAAAAAATATACGCACTGCACTATTGCAGTTTTTCCTGGTCAAAGCGTATAGGGTCATATTCCAGCACAACAAGAAAAATATATTCTCAGTGCATTTCTGCAGTTATTTCTGGTGAAAGCGTATAGTGGCCTATTTCAGTCCAACAAGAAAAATATATGGTCAGTTCACTTCTGCAGTTATTTCTGTTGAAAACATATAGGGGCGTATTACAGTAAAAAATATACAGTATACACATTTCACTGGTGCACTTATTTGTGGCAAAAGCGTTCAGTGGCCTATTTCAGTACAGAAAGAAAAATATATATGTACTTCACTGGTGCATTTATTTCTGCTGAAAGTGTTTACTGGCTTATTTCAGTACAACAATAAAAATATATTCTCAGTTCTAGTCATCGGGTAAATGTGTTAAAAGCATGGCTGGGAGTCAGCAGGGTGGCAGCAGTGGGAGGTCAGCAGCCAAATGTGCCTAGAGTAGAGCACCTGCTTTGCAGCAGTCTACCTACCCGGGAAGTAGTGGTGCAGGGGTTCACGGAAGTAGCGGCGGTAGCAGTCAGTCAGTGCGGCGGTTATATGTGTTATTTTGTATTTCAGTAAAAAAAGAAAAATACATTTTCAGTTCACGTCGGCGGCGGTTATATGCTTTGAAAGCGTTTAGTGGCCTATTTCAGTACAAAAAGAAAAATACATTCTCAGTTCACGGCAGCGGCGGTTATATGTGTTGAAAGTGTTTATTGATCTATTTCAGTACAAAAAGAAAAATACATTCTCAGTTCACCTTGGCGGCAGTTATATGTGTTGAAAGCTTTTAGTGGCCTATTTAAGTACAAAAAGAAAAATATATTCTCAGTTCACGTTGGCGGTTATATGTGTTGAAAGCATGGCTGGGATTCAGCAGGGTGGCAGTGGAAGGTCGGGAGCCAAACATGCCCAGAGTAGAGCACCTGCTTCGCAGCAGCCTATCTACCCGGGAAGTAGTGGTGCAGGGGTCCACGGAAGTAGCGGCGGTAGCAGTCAGTCAGTGCGGCGGTTATATGTGGTAAAATCTTTATTGAAGTATTTCGGTCGATAAACAAAATTTATTCAGCGGTCAGCGCTGCAGTTTTATGTGGTAAAATCTCTATGATGTCTCCATGATAAATCTGCTGTGGAGCGAATAGATGCCGGATGACCGGGATGCTCCATGACCTTCCCAGGAGCTGACGTCCGTATAGTGCAATGGGAATCCGAACACCCTCTCCATCTCCATGCTCTGTTATATGTGGTAAAATCTTAATTGCCGTATTTCGGTCTCAGTTATATGTGGTAAAGCCTTTTGGGATGTTTTTCGGTGGAAAAACAAATTGTATTCAGCGTTCAGCACTGCAGTTATATGTGGTAAAATCTTTTGTGATGTATTTTGCTGGAAAAACAATTCTTAGGCCTCATGCACACGACAGTATTTTTTTGCGGTCCGCAAAAAGCTGTTTCGTTGTTCCATGATCCATTTCCGTTTTTGTTTCCGTGTGTCTTCCTTGATTTTTGAAGGATCACCAGACATGAAAAGTGAAAAAAAAATCTAAGTCAAGTTTGCCTTGCAAATGATAGGAAAAAAACGGACGCGCGGATGACAATCTTGTGTGCCTCCATGTTTTTTCACTGAACCATTGACTTGAATGGGTCCGCGAACCGTTGTCCGTGAAAAAAATAGGACAGGTCATATTTTTTGGACGGACTGGAAACACGGATCACGGACGCGGATGACAAACGGTGCATTATCCGAGTTTTCAACGGATCCATTGAAAGTCAATGGGTCCGCAGGAAATCACGGAAAACGGAACAACGGACACGGAACACAACAACGGTCGTGTGCATGAGGCCTTAGTCAGCGTTCAGCGCTGTACTTATATGCTGTAAAATCTTTATTGATGTATTTCGGTGGAAAAAAAATTGTATTCAGCAATCAGCGATGTAGTTATATGTGGTAAAATCTTTTGTGACGTACTTCGGTGGAAAAACAAATCTTATTCAGTGTTCAGCGCTGTACTTATATGCAGTAAAATCTTTATTGATGTATTTCGGTAGAAAAAAAAATTGTATTCAGCGTTCAGCGCTGCAGTTATATGTGGTAAAATCTTTATTGACGTATTGCGGTCAAATTTTTTTTTTATTCAGCATTCAGCGCTGTAGTTATGTGCGGTAAAATCTCCATGATGATAAATCTGCGGTGTGGGGGCCCCGTGTAGCTTCTACACACTTTCAAATAATCCTTTAGTGGAGCGAATAGATGCCGGATGACCGGGACTCTCCCTGACCTTCCCAGGAGCTGCTGTCCGAACTCGGAAGCAGCTGTTCATTTCTGAGACGTCCGTATAGTGCGGGGGAATCTGAACACCATCTCCATCTTCATGCACGTTATATGCGGTAAAATCTTTTGTGACTTATTTCGGTGTAAAAACTAATTTTATTCAGCGTTCAGCGCTGCAGTTCTATGCGGTAAAATCTTTAGTGACGTATTTTGGTGGAAAAACAATTCTTATTCAGCGCCGTAGTAATATGCGGTAAAATCTTTTGTGATGTATTTCGGTAAAAAAACTAATTGTAATCAGTGTTCAGCGCTGCAGTTCTATGCAGTAAAATCTCTAGTGATGAATTTTGGTGGAAAAACAATTCTTATTCAGCGTTCTGCACTGTAGTAATATGCTGTAAAATCTTTTGTGATGTGTTTCGGTGGAAAAACAAATTTTAATCAGCGTTGCAGTTATATGCGGTAAAATCTTTTGTAACGTATTTCGGTGAAAAAAACATTTTTATTCAGCGTTCAGCGCTGAAGTAATACGCGGTAAAATCTTTTGTGATGTATTTCGGTGGAAAAACTAATTTTAATCAGCGCTGAAGTAATACGCGGTAAAATCTTTTGTGATGTATTTCGGTGGAAAAACTAATTTTAATCAGCGCTGTAGTAATACGCAGTAAAATCTTTTGTGATGTATTTCGGTGAAAAAATAAATGTGGTTCAGCGTTCAGTGCTGTAGTAATATGTAATAAAATCTTTATAGAAGTATGTCGATCGAAAAACAAAATAATTCAGTGGTCAGCGCTGCGGTAATATGCAGTAAAATCTTTATTGAAGTATTTTTGAAGTATTTCGGTAGAAAAACACAATTTATTCTGTGGTCAGCGCTGTGGTTATATGTAGGGTTGAGCGAACCCGACTGTAAAGTTTTAACCCCAGATCCGAACCCAAACATTTCAGTAAAAGTTCGGGTTCGGGTTTGGTGTTCGTTGATTTAATGGCGCTTGTTGAAAAGCTGCAGGGCAGCCAATCAACAAGCGTTTAACTCGTGTGCCCTTAGAAGCCATCACAGCCATGCTGCAAACTACAGCAATTATTTCTGTGGGTGCTATGCTAAATTTTTGTACCCCTGAGCCCAGTGCCAAAGAGAAATAAGCTTTAATCAGTCTGTTTGTTAGGTGGGCGTCGGTGACCATTTTTGCAAGTGCAGTGCACTTGCAACTGCATGTGTGCCAGGGACATTACTTTAATCCTGTTCTGGTAGCTCAGTGGGTGACATCAAGGCATTTTTTAAGGACACCTGCACTGCATATGTGCCAGGGGAACGGAAAATAATATAGGTAATCCGTCTGTGACTTCAGGGCCCCGGGGGGGCACATATTAACATTTTTTTCTGTGAAGTACCCTTGTGCTGAACATCTGACAGGAAAAATCTATTCATTAAATCCATCTGTTAGATTCCAAGGGGACAAATTCCCTTGTTTTGGCGGTCAAGTAACCCTGCGGCCTGCAGTGCATACCTGCCAGTGAAAATAAATCTATTTCATTAGTCTGTCACATATTTGTGTGACCTAAAGCGATTTTTTTCTCTTTCTGACACTGGCACTGCATATCTGACAGTCAAATAAAACCAGTAAATACTGCTATTACATTGTCGGTAGACAAATTTCCATTTTTTGTGCTAGAAAATAATTTGTTTGGCCTGCGCTGCATTTCTGGCAGTCCAATAAAATCTGCAAATACTGCTGTTACATTGTTGGTTGAAAAAAATGTACTTTTTGTGCTAGACAGTACATTTGCAGCCTGCGCTGCATTTCTGACAGTCCACTAAAACCGTTAAATACTGCTGTTACATTGTTGGTTGAAAAAAGCCCACTTTTTGTGCTAGATAGTACATTTGCAGCCTGCGCTGCATTTCTGACCAGTGATGGCCAGTTCGCAGTGTTCGCCAGCAAACACATGCGATCTGCCATCTTAATTGACAAGTCCGGCGAGGCACAGGTAAGTCCTTACCTGTGCCTGTGTGCGAGCCAGTCTGAAATGAAATGCTGTCTCCGAGAGCAGGCCGTTCCGAGAACGGCCCCCGGAACTGCCTTCTCCCAGAGACCGCATTTAATTTCAGACCGGCTCGCGCACAGGCACAGGTAAGGACTTACCTGTGCCTCGCCGGACTTGTCAATTAAGATGGCAGATCGCATGTGTTCACTGGCGAACACTGCGAACTGGCCATCCCTATTTCTGACAATCCAATAAAACCGCTAAATACTGCTGTTACATTGTTGGTTGAAAATAACTCACTTTTTGTGCTAGATAGTACATTTGCGGCCTGCGTTGCATTTCTGACAGTCCAATGAAACCAGTCAATACTGCTGTTACATTTTTGGTTGACAAATTCACATTTTTCGGGACCGTGAAGTAATTAAATTTGCCAGTCACAAATAAATAAATAAATTTTTTCTCTTTATGACACCGGCACAGCCTTACTGTTAATTGTTGACTATTGGCGGTTTCATTGTCGCCTGACATAAACCATCTGTTAGTTTGGAGGGTGAACGCAAAGAATGAGGAGAGCTTCAAATAAGGGACGTGGCCCTGGTCGTGGTGCAGCTGGTGTTGGTGGAGCTTCTGTTGCAGGAAGAGGACGTGGTCGATCTGTGCAAGCTACACGCACAAGTGTAGTTCGGAGGAAGAGGCGGTGGTCGCACAGAGCCATCAGTACAGCAAAAGAGGGAGCAGGGTGCAAAATCGGAGCGGCCGTCCCCTAGAAAGTACGCCTGCTACTGCCCAACGCACCAAGGGACCGAGCACACTAAAGCCAGCTCCAAGGAGTTCCCTGGCGTGGCAGTTCTTCAGATGATGTGCTGACGACAAGACACGAGTGGTTTGCTCGATGTGCAATCAGAGCCTGAGGCAAGGCATAAACCTGAGCACAACCCGCATGACCAGGCATCTAAGTGCAAAGCACGAGCTGCAGTGGAGTACACACCTCAAAAACCAAGAAAGGTCTCTGGCTCCTCCTGCTACCTCTTCTGCTGCAGTCACGGCCTCTTCATCCGCCTCTGGAGTGACAGTGGCACCTGCCACCCCACAAACAAAGGATGTGCCAGCAACGCCACCACCTCGGTCACCAAGCATCTCCACAATGTCTCATGGAAGCGTTCAGCTGTCTATCTCTAGAGATGTCGCAAACATAAAATTTTCTGTTTGCGAACGGTGAACGCGAATTTATGCAAATGTTTGCGAACCGGGCGAACCGCCATAGACTTCAATAGACAGGCGAATTTTAAAACCCACAGGGACTCTTTCTGGCCACAATAGTGATGGAAAAGTTGTTTCAAGGGGACTAACACCTGAACTGTGGCATGCCGGAGGGGGATCCATGGCAAAACTCCCATGGAAAATTACGTAGTTGACGCAGAGTGTGGTAAGTTGAATTGGTTGTGGTTGTATTGCTAGAATTGATGAATATAATGAATATAGCACTATATTCTCAATCTTTGTTATATTCTAGCAATACAACCATTAGGAACCCAGCTCTAAGTTGAATTCACAATGCGATTAATATAACCTGTATTAATCGCATTGCGATTACAACTTAGATCTGAGTTCCTAATGGTGTATTGCTAGAATTGACGAATATAACGAATATAGCACTATATTTTCAATCTTCGTTATATTCTAGCAATACAACTATTAGGAAAGCTGATTGGCTCGAATGTGTCTGCTGACTGTGAGGTACAGGGTCAAAGTTTGCTCAATGATGATGTATAGGGGGCGGACCAAACATCGCATATGTTCGCCCGCCGCGGAGAACGCGAACAAGCTATGTTCGCCGGGAACTGTTCGTCGGCGAATAGTTCGGGACATCTCTATCTATCTCCCAAACACTGGAGCGAAAGAAGAAGTACCCCCCTACCCACCCTACCAAATTCCTGGCCTTTGAAATGCTGTCATTCCGTCTGGTGGACACAGACAGTTTTAAGAATCTGATGGCGGTGGCTCTCCCACATTATGTTGTGCTCAGTTGCCACTACTTTTCCAGGCGAGCCATCCCTTCCCTGCACAACCAAGTGGGGGACAAAATCAGGTGTGCACTGCGCATCGACATCTGTGGCAAGGTCCACCTAACTACGGATACGTGGACCAATAAGCACGGTCATGGATGTTATATCTGCCAAGAGCACACTGGGTAAATGCAGTAGTGGCTGGGCCTGAAGCGGATAGCAGTTTGGCGCATGTCCTTCCACCACTGAGGATTGTAGGGCATTTCTCTTTGCCTATTGTTGCTTCCTCCTCCTACTCTGCTTCCTCATCCTCTACCACCTCCTCATCCGGTCAGCGTAACACCTTCACCACCAATTTCAGCACAGCCAGGGGTAAATGACAGCTGGCAGTTTTGAAACTTATCTGTTTGGGGGACAAACCCCACACTGCTCAGGAGCTGTGGATGGGCATGGAACAACAGACCGATGAGTGGTTGGTGCCAGTGAGCCTCAAGCCCGGCATGGTGGTGTGCGATAATGGGCGAAATCTCATAGCAGCTCTGGGGCTAGCCGGGTGGACGCACATCCCTTGCCTGGCGCATGTGCTGAATTTGGTGGTGCAGAAATTCCTGAAAAATTACCCCAATATGTCAGAGCTGCTGCAGAAAGTGCGGGCCGTCTGTGCGCGCTTTCTGCGTTCTCACCCTGCTGCTGCTCGCCTGTCACCGCCTCATATGCAACGTGCCCACAAGGTGGAACTCCACCTTGCACATGCTGGCCAGACTGTGCAAGCAGCAGCAGGCGATAGTGGAGTTTCAGCTGCAGCACGCATGGGTGAGTCGCTCTGCGGAACAGCACCACTTAACCACCAATGAGTTGGCCTCCATGCGAGACCTGTGTGCCTTGTTGCGCTGTTTCGAGTACTCCACCAACATGGCCAGTGCCGATGACACCGTAGTTATTATTCCACTTCTATGCCTCCTTGAAAAAAACGCTTCGGGCGATGATGGAAGAGGATGTGGCACAGGAGGAGGAAGAGGGATCATTTACAAGGGTTTTAGGCCAGTCATTCACAAGTGGCTCAGAGGGTGGGTTCCTGCACAACATACGCCAGATACACAATTGTCCAGCCAGGGCACAGTTCTGGAGGATGACGAGGTGGAGGATGAGGAGATGGAGGAGGAGGAACCGTGTTCACAGCAGGGTGGCACCCAAACCAGCTCATGGGCATCATTGGTCAGTGGCTGGGGGGATACAGAGGACACAGACGATACACCTCCCACAGAGGACAGCTTGTCGTTGCCTCTGGCCAGCCTGGCACACATGAGCGATTACATGCTGCAGTGTCTCCGCAAAGACCGCCGAGTTGGCCACATTCAAACTTGTTCTGATTACTGGGTGGCCACGCTGCTGGATCCCCATTACAAGGACAACGTACCGTCCTTAATTCCGTCACTGGAGCGTGATCGGATGATGTGCAAGTACAAGCGCACGCTGGTAGATGCGCTGTTGATGGCATTCCCACCTGACAGCGGGGGGCACAGTGGAAGCACAAGGCAGAGGAGGAGAAAGAGGTCGCCAACGCAGCTGGGGCACCACCAGCACCTCAGAAGGCAGGGTTAGCATGGCTGAAATGTGGAAAAGCTTTGTCAGCACGCCACAACAACCAGCACCACCAGCTGATATGGAACGTCTTAGCAGGAGGCAGCATTTCAGCAACATGGTGGAGCAGTATGTGTGCACACGCCTACACGTACTGACTTATCGGTCTGCCCCCTTCAACTTCTGGGTCTCCAAATTGGGCACATGGCCTGAGCTTGCCCTTTACTCCTTGGAGGTGCTGACCTGCCCTGCAGCCAGTGTATTGTCTGAACGTGTGTTTAGCACGGCACGGGGCGCTATCACAGACAAGCATGGATCCCACAGGACTTGTCCGTACCTTGTGCAGAATAGACATGTATATCAGCCTCACCCAGCCATTGTTATACTCCAGCGCACTTTCTCATTGTTTTATTTTTTATATTTCCCAATGTTTTGGGGTGTACCCTACTTTAAACAAAAAAATTTATTAAAAAATACCAGGGTTGGCTACCTCCCCCTCCACCACCGCCGCTTCCACCTACACCGCCACATCCACCGCCTCCTCAACCTCCTACTCCATATGGACCTACACCTTGTAGATCAAGATTATTATTTTTTATTTTTACTTATTTTATGTTATTTTAAGTCATTGCACTATCCACATTTGTTTGCTGAGCACTTGCCATGCTCTTAAGCACATTTTGCTGCCTTTTGCAGTGAAATATAATCAGTAAATACAACTTTGACATTGTTTGTGAAAAAAACACTTTTTTTTTTTGCCATAAAGTACCTTTGCGGCCTGCGCTGTATTTGTGTTGGTGAAAGAAAATCAGTTAAATCCGTTTCACTGTTGGTGAAATTTTTTTTTTTTCTTTGGCCAGAAAATACCTTTGCAGCCTGCATATGTGACAGCCAGGCAAATAAATACACTAAATTTATCTGTTGGATTTTTGGGTGACATATTCACAGTTTGGTCTTTCAACTAACCCTGCGGCCTGCACTGCATATGTGACAGCCAGGCCAATAAATTCAGCAAATCCATCTGTTTGCGTGTGTGTGGGGAGGGGGGGGGGTGACATTTCCCCGGTTATCAGGCCAGTCATTTACAAGTGGCTCGGATGTTAGGTTCCTGCACCAACATAGGCCAGGTACACAATTGTACAGCCAGGGCACATGTGCAATACACCATTTTTACACCCCGGACACAGAAAGATAATTTATCTGTATGTTCAATCTGTGGCTGACCTTTCTACAGTGATTTTTTGGGTGGGCACAATGCAACATGTAAAATAAATATAAATAATTTAATATTAGATCAAGATTATTATTTTTAATTTTTACGTATTTTATGTAATTTTAAGTCATTTCCTTATCCACATTTGTTTGCAGAGCACTTGCCATGCTCTTAACCACATTTTGCTGCCTTTTGCAGCCCTCTAGCCCTTTCCATGACTTTTTTAGAGGCATTTTAGTGCTCCAAAGTTCGGGTCCCCATTGACTTCAATGGGGCTCGGGTTCTGGGTCAAGTTTGGGTCCTGAACTCAAACTTTTTTGCGAAATGAGGCCGAACCTGTCGAACCCGAACTTTTAGTTGTCCGCTTAACTCTAGTTATATTGTGACTCTTCTGGGCTCAAAGCTATCTTGACGCTTTGTCTTGTCATTGTCTGTAGCTACTGGAGGCCTGTTCATGCCAGGCAGGTTCCTCCAGAAGTATCTTGGTCGATCGACACTCTGTCATTGTGCCATTCTGTGGCTTCCTCATGCTGCTGCCACCCCCAGACTCTGTCTTTGTGCCACTCTGTGGACTACTTATGCTGATGCCACCTCCAGGCTCTGCCATTGTGCCACTATTTGGCCTCCTCCTGATGCAGCTGCTGTTGCTGCCACCTCCAGGCTTTGCCGTTGTGCCACTCTGCGGCCTACTCATGCTCCTGCCACCTCCAGACTCCTTCATTGTGCGACTCGGTGGCCTACTTATGCTGCCTCCACCTCCAGACTCTGTCATTGTACCACTCGGTGGCCTCCTCATACTGCTGCCAAGTCCAGACTCGGTCATTGTGCCGCTCGGTGGCCTCCTCATACTGCTTCCACCTCCAGTCCCTGTCATTGGGCCACTCTCTCTGTGTAGCAGCTTTAAGGCCTGTATGGTCACATCAGAATTGGATTATGAATTGGTAACTCTGTTTTAGATCCACTCCGTTTTTTTTTTTTAGCATGAGCAATACTGATGGATTACTGAAAAAATGCTGACCAAGTGAAGGCAAATGCTCAACAGACATGATCCGTTTTTTGTGGGTTATTGCTCTGACGGATCAGAGGAAGGGCAAAATAATCGGTGACATCAACACAAACTTACTGCTGACACCCTCTCCACTCTGTTCATACCGGGCAGGTTCCCCTAGAAGTATCTTGGTCGATCGACACTCTGTCATTGTGCCTTTCTGTGGCTTCCTCATGCTGCTGCCACCTCCAGACTTTGTCGTTGTGCCACTCTGTGGACTACTCATGCTGCTGCTACCTCCAGACTCGGTCATTGTGCCACTCTGTGGCCTCCTCCTCCTCATACTGCTGCCACCTCCAGACTTTGTCATTGTGCCACTCTGTGGCCTACTCATGCTGCTGCCACCTCCAGACTCTGTCGTTGTGCCACTCTGGGCCTACTCATGCTGCTGCCCCCACAGACTCGGTCATTGTGCCATTCTGTGGCCTACTCATGCTGCCGCCACCTCCAGACTCTGTCGTTGTGCCATTCTGTGGCCTACTCATGATGCTGCCACCTCCAGACTCTGTCATTGTCCACTCGGTGGCCTCCTCATACTGCTTCCACCTCCAGTCCCTGTCATTGGGCCACTCTGTGGTCTCCTTATGCTGATTTCACCTCACCACTATGTCATAGGTCTACTCTGTGGACTTCTCATGCTGTTCCCACCCTTCCCCACTTCATGACAGGTCCATTATTTTGGCTGACATCATAATTTATTTGACACTTCTTCTGATCTGTCAGAAGGAAGGAAAAATGAGACACACAATGGATCCTGTCTGTGTAGCCGCTTTAAGGCCTGTATAGTCCCATCAGAATTGGCTTATGAATTGGTAACCAAAAGCAGGAGTGGGTAAAAAACACAGAAGACATGCAAATATTTGGTTCGTGTGGCATCTCTGTTTTAAATTCACTCCTGTTTTTTTTTGGGCATTAGCAATACTGATGGATTATTGAACAAATGCTGACTGAGTGAAGGTAAATGCTCAACAGACAGGATCCGTTTTTTGAGGGGTTATTGTTGTGACGGAACAGAGGAAGGGCAAAATAATCTGTGACGTCAACACACTGACACCCTCCCCACTCTGTCGGGGGGGGCTCTACTTGTATAAGCGTTTAATAGAACAGGTTCTGTAGACATCTATGTGGAATCAGCTGACGACGGTGTAAAAGGAGTGCGTTTCTTCTTGGCGCTAACATCGACCTGTAAGGCTGAGTTGATACTTTAATTATTTGGTCAGTTTTGGCCCCGTGACTGCCCAAATAAGTGAAGTATGCAGTGATTCTAAGAGCGACGCCTGTTATTTGCTTGTCATACTGACTCACAGTATCGTTTCACTACCACAGCAGACTCCCTATGCGTGTTACTGCAAAACAAAGTATTCTACACCCCTATAAAGGCTCTCTGTAGTCTGGAAATAGCAGTTTTATAACGCGATTCGCTGCAAATAAATTCAGATTGAAGCAAATGTTTTCGAAAAATTTGGCGAACCGGCAGAATCTAATTTTTTTAAAATTTGCTCATCTCTAGCCATAATCCTTCAATTTTTTGGATAATGTATTGAACAGTGCTCTGTGAAATGTTAAGAGCTTGGGATATTTTTTTATATCCTAACCATGCTTTACACTTCTCTGCAACTTTATCCCTGACCTGTCTGTTGTGTTTCTTGGTTTTCATGATGCTGTTTGATCACTAATGTTCAATAACAAATCTGTGAGGCCTTCAGAGAACAGCTGTAGTTATACTGAGAATAAATTACAATATATTACTAATAAATTAGTAATAAATTACTAATTAGGTGAATTTTGAAGCCAATTGGTCACACTCGATTTTATTTAGGGGTATCAAAGTACAGGGGGCTAAATACAAAAGCACGCCACACTCTTCAGATTATTATTTATTACACATTTTGAAAATCATGTATCAATTTTACTTCACACATAAAATCCTAATGAAATACATTAAAGATTGTAGGTTTAAAGTGAAAAAAATGTGTAAAAGTTCAAGGGGTTTCAATACTTTTTGAAGGCACATGTAGAGCAGCACTATAGCTGGCCATTATATGATATCTGTATGGCATTTTTCTTCAGCTGTATCTCAGGATCTAAGATTTTTTGAGCTAGGGTGGAGACTGCTATGATACATTCCATACACTGCTCTCAGAAACTAGAGCAGATTCGGTTCCCCTGCCATTGTCTCTCTTATACGGAGAAGTAGCTATAACACAGCTAAATATTTTGCTGCAGCAGTGTGATTGTTTCTGTCTCTCTGATTATCTCTCACTTGGCTTCTCTTCCATCCTTTTTCCTCTTCCCTCCATAGACTTCTATGTTCAGCATGTAAGCTGATCCCTTAAATGGCCTAAGACAAATTTAGAAGTGAATTCAGAGTGAATGCATAGTTTTGGAGGAAGGGAAAATGACAAAAGGAATTTTTTCTCTGATCAGATCTATTACAAAGTTTCTTATATTCTCAAGTATTATTAATGTATGCAAAGTTTGTTGACAGTACCATAATCATTTAGATTTCCATGTTTAAATAAATTGTCCGAAGTACGTTTTTCATGTTTTTGTATAGTAGTGGTTTCCACCTTGCTACTACCTAATTAATCCCATTTTAAGTTATGAACACTAAACTGAAAGTTATGAACACTAAACTGAAAGGCAGTAAGAATTCAATAAGTGTGTTATGTGCTTACTCAGCTTTCCTCTGTAAAATATTACATTTTATTTATTGATCAGGAACACTTGACAAATTTTCTATAAAAGGTACATGTGGAAGAGGGTAAATGCATTTAATCTAACCATATAAACAGGAATGTTAAACTGGTTTGGTCAAAATATTTTGTCAACATAAATATTAAGAACGCTATAAACAAAATATCAAAATATGGCAAAAACATTGTTTTAGCATAAACTCAATTCAGCAATGCTAAATATACTGTAGATCAAACAGTAGCAAAATGTTTGTGGCTTGTGAAGAAGGTATCTACTGTAGCTGAACAATGAGATGTGTTTCCCACAAAATGCCTCTATGTTTTCCTCTAGTAGAATTGTGTAAACATTTTAGAAGATAGACGTCACCATATGTATTTCATGTAAACTCTATTCTAATTTCCAGAAAATGTTGATTTTAAAACACCTCAGTGCCTAAGCCTTATCTACAACTCTGTTTAAGAAAATTGTTGAAATAACTTTGTGCTACTTAATTTTAAAATATTTTGTTTTATTTTGAAATGTTCATTTTAAGACTTTTTCTGAAGCTGGTCTGTTGAATTATTTTCCATAGAAAATAATTTATTATTCTGTGAGTTTGTGTTTAATGGAATACTGTATGTAATCAGAAAATGACCTATTGTTCAAATTAAGTTTTTATGTTTAACAAATTTTTTAAGAATTTGTGGTGGCTAATCCTGCCTGTAATGATATCACCTCTGTGTATAGATAAGACACATTCATCCATTCACAATAAGGGGTTGTCAAATCTTATCTATTCTTTCCTTGTACAATGATCTCTGCACATGTCACAGAGCATGCCTAGAAAACTTTCCCATTGAAGTCAATGGGGCCCCCTCCAGTGTTCCCTCTAAGCCTTGGCAGCTGCTGAGCGGGTCGGCTCAGAGCTCGGGACAGCGGCATCAAAGATGGGGAATAGGAAAACCTAAGATAATTGTCACATCAAAGAGCATACAGTGTAACCCCTGCAGCATCCTGTACAATACAGTATAATCCCTGCCCCATGCTGTATAATATACAGTATAGTTCATACACCATGCAGTACAATATACAGTATAGCTCATACACTATGCTGTACAATATACGGTATAGTTCATACACCATGCTGTACAATATACAATATAACCCCTACACAATGCTGTATAATATACATTATAATCCATACACCATGCTATACCGTATACATTATAATTCCGCCACCATGCAGTACAATATACATTATAATCCATACATCATGCCGTACAATATACACAATAACCCCACAGTCTAGGTGTTATACTGTATATTGTATGGTATGGTGTATGAACTTTACTGTATATTGAACGGCATGGTGTATGGATTATAATGTATACTGAACAGCATGGTGTATGAACTATATTGTATATTGTATGACATGGTGTATGGATTGTAATGTACATTGTATAGCTTGGTGTAGGGGTTATACTGTATATTGGCATAGCGTATGGATTATAATGTACATTGTAAAGCATGGTGCAGGGATTATACTGTATATTGTACAGCATGGTACAAGGATTATAATGTATACTGTACAGCAAATGTATGGAGGTAACACCATGCCGGACATTATAACCCCTGCGTCATGCTGTACAATAAACAGTATAACCCCTACACAGTGTAGAGGTATACTGTATATTGTGTGGCACAGTGTATGCACATGTTCTCCTCTTCCAGTAGCATCAGCGCATGAGGAAGAAGGCGGGGCCAGCCTGGAGCGCTGACACTGGATAACGCCAGGACGTTAAGAGAACTGTGGGCAATATGGTGGGTGCCTGTTCCGAGTTCTAGGGCCACCCACTACAGCAATTAAGTGAAAATTGTGTGCATTGCCATGGTGGGCTTCCCCAGAGTACAGAACAGGCATACACCATTACATGAAGTCCGGGCTACGGCGGTGAGAGGGCCTGCAGAGGTCCTGAGCGGAGGCATAAAGGAAACTGCGAGCCCATGCAGCTTACAGGGAACACTGGTCCCCTCTTGTCCATTGTGTGTATGGCCCATGTGGCTGCCAAAAAGTAATTTCCTTAATGCTTTCTAGATGCTGTTAAGAACAGCTCAGCAAGATGGCAGCCCTCATAATAATGTTAAGGAAATAGAACAAAAAAATCTGCAATCGGAAAATAAAATCAGATTAGAAAAAATGATATGTGCTACTGTCTGGTTTAACGGGCATCTAAACATTTTGGTGAAATATTTTCTTTGAGCCACATGATTTAGCAAATGTATTTGTTCGGCAATAAATTAATTTTTTACTGTTTTTTTTTTCCCTTTAGGACCAGGGCACAGTGGGCGTGATTTTTAATGTGGGCACAGATGATATAACTATTGAAGAACCAGGGGCCCTGGTGAGCGATGGGAAGTATCATGTGGTCCGATTTACCCGTAGTGGGGGTAATGCTACCTTGCAGGTGGACAGCTGGCCAGTCAACGAAAGGTACCCTGCAGGTGAGGAAAGCAAGTACAAATAATGTACATGGAAAGTAATTCCCCCAAGGGTCCATGCCATGCTATAGCTAATGGTAGTCTTTATTTGAAAGCAGTTCCTAATACTGCTGTTTTTGTCATGCAGTAAAAAGATTGCCCCTTGTACAGCAAATGGCAGGTATTGCTGTAAATGATGACTATTTAACACATACATACAGTACTTTACTAGTATTCAGTTAATGATAGTCAGAAACTTGTAAGAAGATATTGTTCAAACATGAGGGGACTCAGGTTTGTAAAGCTTTAGACTACATGTTTGGAGATAGCAAGCAGATGCACCAGTGAACAAGCCAGATGCAAGCACCCGACACAGCATTGCCACAGAATGTCCATGGCTAGATAATCACAATCAAATCATCCCTTTTCCTGGTAGAAGCATCTAAGTGTATAATGTGAGGAAAGGTTCCCACCATGCCCTTGACCTCAGCACTCTTACTTTCTCATTAATAGTGCTCTATCATGCCTTCTACCATTCTTTATGTCTAACTGGCTATTGTAGATTCCAGTTTCTTTCAAATTTATTAGACATTTTTCCATAGACCATTCTGAAAACTTCCAAACACAAATAGAGAAGAATATTATCTTGTCACATTTACGTACACGAGTTATAGGACATTTATGCAGGTCAATGTTTACATGTAGATGAACTCTTAAACAATGTTGGCCTTATGTGACTCCCGGACCTAATAGAAACCCATTTACTTGCACTGAGCTTTTGCAAATTGGATCCATTTTATCTCCCCATTAAGCTGTATTCTTAAATGCTGCTTGTAATTTTTATAATATTTGGTTAAAAAAAATGCAAGAAATTGTTTTCTCTATAAGGTATGTGTTGAATCTTGACTGAATAAATAATGAGAAAATATGAATTAATTAACAAAAAGTACTGATAAACCTCGTGCTTAAATCTACTGGTAATCTGAGTCTAAACTTCCCGACTATCCCCTTAACTATTTTCTAAACGGAACTAACTAGAGCTTAGCTTTTATTCCATTCTGCCCTCATTACAACCAGAGTAATTTTAGACTGAAGAATATACTTGGAATGCAAGATTTGGGAAAAGTGCACTTTGTGCCATGCTGTAGTTTTTTTTTATTTTTTATTTTTAGATAGTATATTGTTCTATTTGCTATTGGGTTTAAAAGGAATAGCATGGACTCTGCTCTAGACCAGGCTTCCAAAAGCAGCAATACCAGCATTATTTATCCTATGGGAATAGGAGGACATTTACAGAGATTGCAAATTGTGGCTCACAAAACAATTCAGATTGGGGGACAGTTATCAAAACCAGTACAAAATGGAGGAGTTGCAGGCAATCAGATTGCATTTCAGTTTCAAAAGGACCAATAAGAGCTGATATCTTATTGGTTGTTATTGGAAACTGCTTTACCTTTTCTTTGCCAAGTTGTAATAACTGTCTTTCAGTGTTCATTACACATAGATCCGCCAGCTATGAAGCTCAGCATTGACAAATTGGCTGGCAATTGAAAAACCGATTTATTAACTGCATTTTGTCTTTTCTAAGTGAACGTGGTTGTTATTAGCTGGTATTTCTATGTTTCTGCGTGAAGACTTCTAAACCTCCCAACATTTGTAAGTGTGAATTTGTTTGCATTTTGTAAAGTTCAGGAAGATTTTGTATTTTAGTGCCAAACTCGTGTCTCCTACCTCTATGCCTTGACTCTTGCACATATCCAGCATGTTGTTCACTTCCGTCTGTCTGTGGTTTCAGAATTTACTGTATGTCCATAGAAGCACCCTGGACCCTTCAACTATATCTTAGCCGTGGAACATTCTCTCCTTTCCTACCTTGTGCTTTGTATGTTTTCCCTTATAGCACTGATAGCCCTTAGAAATGACAGCCTTCTATTATTTCTGAGGTACAGCAATAATTGACACACGATAAACAATGAAATATTAGAGTCACTGCATTGATGCAATTACGTCATATTCCCCCCAAAAAATGCTTCTAAACCTACAAGGAAAACATGTAATCTTCAAGATGCTCTCTGAATAAAATGAGCAAGAGTAAATATGACTTTAATGACAAGAATAATCACTTATCTGTTATAGCAAAATAATAGCTTTCAAGGTACCAATTGGTCTCTGGTATGCTTTCACTGAATGTATTGATTCTATCTAGTCAAGTGGATGCCAAGAGGATGGACACGTGTTGTAGGTTAGGGGTGGTATGAAAGTGAAATAATCTGTAGTATTAAACTAACAAGATTTAGGATGGAGTATGGAAGTAGTAGACAGTTATCTGTCATTGGTTTCCCAGATTTTGCAGTCCATACTATTTATATTGTTTTGCATAACTGGTTCTAATAAATGAAGGCATAATGGGACTAATCTTAAATCTCTCTTAACCATTTTCTAACTACTGTAACTGTTCCATGAACTGTTAACCTCTAACCTTTCGCCTTTCAGATTCTAATGCATCTAATGTTCTTTTATTAAAACTCTATAAAGGGAACCCAGATAGTGAAAGATTGGCGCTTGCCCGTCAGCGCATCCCCTACCGCCTGGGTCGTGTTGTAGACGAATGGCTGCTAGACAAAGGTAATTTTTGTGGGGATTGGGAGGATGGTTTAAAAATGACGGAGTGAGAAGGTGAAGAGAATTCTTCAAAATAAAACTTACAAATTTAATAAATCTCCTAAACATTATCAGAAAAGTTGTCTTCTTTATCCTTTACTGTTATTTTGTCCACTCTTTTTTTCATAATTCATATTGTAAAAGCCAATTTTGTAAATGATAGTAAATTTACATTTCAACTGTCCATTGAAGACATTTACATTCATTGCAAACATTTAATTCTATCTTTTCATATGTGTGGTAGCAATCTTTTATCCAAAGTTTACACATAGACCAGACATCAGAGCAGTGATTATGCAATTTTGTTATTTATTGATGTGGAGTCTACTGCATATTCTGGGAAAGGTCAGGGAAACTTACTATAAACATGAAGCTGTTTTTGGAATGGGCTTTTTATCTGGCATATGCAAAATTGAGAATAATAATAAAAAAAAAAGGCTAAGGCATATCACATGCCCTGTATCTATGGTATCCTTCACAGCATAGACTCATATATGTTTTGAACTTTTAGCTGCATATTTAAAAGGAATAAAATTATAAAGTGGGAAAAGTAAAAACTTCATTTGTAGAAACTACATGCACTACTTTGATTGACAGGGCAAGGCAGGTGTGATCACATTTACACTGCCTGACTCTGTAAATCAAAGTACAGGAAACATGGCAGTTGCAAAGAGAGCTGAGTCTCTATGAGTAATGACAATATCCCCATTACTCTTAGAGGCTCATTTTCATATAGTAAAACTTCATTTTTCTGAGCAATGTGGACACATATGAACATGGGATCAACACAGATAACGTCAGCTGTCAAACGCACATATAACAAGTATACCTCTTAGTAATCGTGGTGCATCTTGGCCTGTCCATATACCAGAACTGAATCTACGATGGCTGGTTTGTGGTAGCTTTCTGGTGTATATTATAATAATTGTGTTTTTCTCAATAATGATCATAAACTTTTCTCAATAATGATCATAAATGCCATTTGGCATTAGATAAGTATTTAGCTCTTTATTTTTATTTTTTTAATTCTGATATAGTGCCTGCTTTCGCTATGTCTTGGTATGGAATTTCATAGTTTGACTACTCTAACTACTGTTAATCGAATCAAAGCCAAACTAATTGACTTCGATCTAAATTTCAGGAAAAGTTACATTTCCTTGTGCTTCGTTGTAACAAATCTATTTTGCCTGAAATGGTTTATAAAAAAACATACTCACCTCATCCATTTGCGCGTGAAAAGGCCGTCGCAGCTATCTTTATTGCAGAGACCGATAAAAACCTTGCACAGGGTGACACATGATGTCACCACGCCAGCATACTGGTCAAGCATGGTGACATCACCAGATTTTGTGCGGTGTCTTCAATTAAGATGGCCACGATGGCCTATACGGAAGCAAATGGATAAAGTACGTTTTTTTTTAAACCTGATTAACCCCTGATAGGCTAAAATTGTGGTCAATGATGGGGGCAGTGTGATTTCTGTTCCCTGTCATTGCGTCCCTTACATACAAAGGAATGTGCTTCAAGACAAAGTAATTAGTAACAAATGAAGTTTTTTGGTGAAATTTCATTTAGCCCAGACAAGCACATGCGTCGCTACCTGGAAGTTTAGGGGCACATGTGCAGTCACTGCTTATGTAGCGGAAACAGAACATCTGCACTTGTACCGCTACTCAGAGCAGTGGCACAGGCGCAAGATTGTCAGGGCTGGGTGAGATGTCCAGCCTTGTCAATCAAGCGGCAGTTGAAGTATCCTCAGCCGTGGGAAGAACCCATCGCAGGTGCAGAACCCTTCTTAGTAACATAGTTTATAAGGCTGAAAAAGACATCTGTGCATCTAGTTCAGCCTGTTATCCTGCAAGTTGATCCAGAAGAAGGCAAAAAAAAAACATGAGGTAGAAGCCAATTTCCCCCACTTTAGGGGAAAGAAATTCCTTCCCGACTCTAATCAGGCAATCAGAATAACTCCCTGGATGAACGACCCATGAGACAAATCAATTCTTAAAAATCATTTTTACATCACCGCTATTTTTCCGTTCTTCTGATCCATCAGAAGAACAGAAAATACTGATTCCTGTAAAAAAAAAAAAAGAAGTTTCCTGTGCATCTTATTTGCATCTGAGTAATTTCCATCTGAGATCAATTTTTTTGGACGGAAAAAAAAAGTACTGCATGCAGGACTATTTTCTCATCTGAAAAAAAAGATCTCAAATGGAAATGGCTCAAAAAGATGACAAAGATGCATAACTGATGCACAGGATCCATTTTTTTCTTTTTATTTCTGTTCTTCTTATGTGAACTCTCCCTTAATGATATGGTCATCTGGTTTTGAACCCTTTTTTGCTCTGTGTAGCCAAAACCTGAATTCAATTGTCAAGATTTTGTATTTCAAGGAATTTACGGGTAATAGTACATTGGAATCACAAGATTTTATCTCTCTTTTTATCTAAAATCTTGGATGCTTTTGCAGCTGCTTCTTGACATTGAATACTGCTGCTTAATTTAATTGTAACCAGCATACCCAAGTCCTTCTCTTGTTCTAAAGTCCCTAGTTTTTTTCCCATTTCATTCATATGTATGTAGTAGTAATACGATTACTTTGCATCTATCAGCATTAAAATTAAACTGGCATTATAATACCCTGTTTTGTATTTTGCAGGTTTTTAAAAGTAGGTTGAAGGGCGCTTAAATATGTTGGCCAGCAAATAAAAATTACCAATAACAAACTTAAGCCTCATGCACACGACCATTGTTTGGGTCCGCATCCGAGCCGGATGTGGACCCATTCACTTCAATGAGGCCACAAAAGATGCGGACAGCACTCCGTGTGCTGTCAGCATCCGTGGCTCTGTTCCGCGGCCCCCTCTAAAAAAATATAACATGTCCTATTCTTGTCCGCACTTTACGGACAAGAATAGGCATTCATATTGCCGGCGCCCGTTCCGCAAATTGCGGAAGGCATCACGGGCGGCTTCCATTATTTGCGGATCCGCGGTTGCGGACCGCAAAAAACGGAATGGCCGTGTGCATGAGGCCTAACAATAGGTAACAAAAAAAAAGACAGATGTTCCTTCCCTATCTTTCCTATTTCTGGACATGTCCTGATATGTGTCATGAGATGACCAGCTTTTCAAAACAGCATAATTTTGTAATATTATGTCACAAGATGTCTATCCTATATGTGTGTATATATGTGGCTACCCAGTGGTTGTGTTGTTAAATGCAGCTTGCCAAGGGTTTTGCTAGCATGTTGCGCTATTGTATTGAGTTGTCCTTGTGCAAAATTGGCATCCTTAACCAAATAAGAATTAATATATAGGTAAACAGATCTGAACTCACCTCACTGATTCACCTGCTGATCCTTCTTCCAATGCTGACTGGGTCCCCTGCCATTGTCTGCTTCCTGGTCTCTCTTGAAACACAGGACATGCTTAATCAATGACTGGTTGAGTTGAGTCACTGCTACAGCCAGTGAAGCCACTTTACATCTGGGTCTGGGAGACTGTAATATTAGTACTAGTGTTGAGTGAAGCAAAACATTCGAAGTGGAATTCAGTCCGAAGTTTAGGAAAACTTTGAATTGCAATGAACCTGCATTTTTGCGCGTTTCGTGTTAACGAATCAGGTTTTCCTAAAATGGTCGTTACAAAGGAAAAGTTAAAAGCTCAGGAATGCAAGATCACCCATTATGCTGTGCAGCCAGACAATCCATGGGTAGCCATCCCCTATAAAAAAAACTAATCGTACGCGGTCTCTGCCATTGTCCTGTGAACTAAGAATAGGGAGACATGTGACAAGTGCTCATGTGCTAGGGAAAGTGTTGCTGCAATAATCCAGCAGCCACCTTTGATCTATCCACCATGTTCAGCATCTGGTTTTAACCCTAATAATTTTAAAATTTAATTACCATTAGATTCATAGAAGGGAGGGATCCTGGATCTTATGGAGGGATCCACATGGGACTATGGTCAACCCTGTTGTGAATCGCTCAATTTTATTGCTTTGAGGAAGGTTTTACCAGATAAATGCTGTGTACCATCTCTGGTACCATCACACAGAAGGACAGGGGCTGCTACATACACTCTCTGGCTCCTTCGATCCCCGCAGAGAAGAGCCAGGGCACACCAAGATGACCATGGCATCTGAAGGTATTACCGCTGGTCGTGAACATTAGGGCTGTGTTTCTCCTCTTTAAAACAGCAGACACCACGAGGCTCCATTTTTAAATGTGCAGCCGTCAATATAAATTTACTGTTGGCAGTCGGGAAAGGGTTAAGTTCCAAGCCTTCACACTGAGATTGGGCCAAGTGGGAGAAATATGATTAGGCAAAGTGGCCTGGGTATACCTGATTTATAACGATTTGTGACAAATTAATTTCGAACTAATCAAACTTCTTGGTGATATGCCTCCATTGTCTGATGGGTGTGGGTCCCACACATGGGACCCTCACCTACTCTGAGAACTGATCCCCGAAAGTTGTGAAAAGCGCATTGCTCATGCGCAGCCGCCCTCCATTAATTTCTATGGGGCCATCGAAAATAGCCGAGCACTGGCTCAGCTATTTCAATTGGCCCCATAGAAATGAATGTGAGTGGTGGCCACGCAAGCGTGGTGTACTATGGGGAGAGCGTTTGGTGGTGGCTGGACCCAGGGTCCTCCGGCCACCACCTTCCCTGCTCCATTCTTGGTGTGGGTCCCAGAGGTGGGTAAATAAATAAATGTAAATGACAACTATGTGACACAACAGTGTGTACAGAACCTTACTAACCAAGAAAAACAAGACAACCTTTTAGTCTCCTGTGTGTGTAAAATGAAATCATTTCTTTTACCAGTTTCAGATATTTCATTCTAGACTCATACATATTGCCATTTGCGAGGTTGACATTGTGCCTTTCAGCACCTTTCTACCTTTGATTGTATAGCAGGCATACTGTTTAATAAGTCACCAAATGTTCATGTCTGAGATCTTCAGGATGAAAGTACAAAGAATAAATTGAATGTAAGGATAGAATAGTTAGCAAGACAGGTTATCCATCCTATATGTATCTCTAGTAACGACAATCGGGTCTTCACCATGTCCTGTGGCATGCATTAAATATAGAAGGGTAGAGATATGGACATTGGGTGTTCCATCTGCAGAATTTAAAGGGAGTCTGTCATCAGCATTTCACGTTTGTAACCCTTCCCATAGCTTTCAAGCATGCTTACAGTTAATAAAAACGTTACCTTTAGCATCAATCCTGGACTTATAAAACCGTCAAAAAACATCTTTTCAGCATATACAAATGAGGGCTCGCAAGTGCCCAGGGGCGGCGTTACGCTCGTAGGTGCCCTGCTAGCTCAGCGTTTTCTTCGCTTCCCCCCACCCCTTCCTTCCGTCCGCCCGCCCATCCTTTCCATCTGACCGCCTATCTACTAACTTGTTGTTTCGCCGAGATCCGGGGCCTGCGCAGTCAGTCCGTCAGCCGGCGCATGCACATTAATTACTGTGATGCCGTACAAGGAATGGGCATCGCAGTGTGCATGCGCCGGCTGACGGACTGACTGCGCAGGCCCCGGATCTCGGCGAAACAACAAGTTAGTAGATAGGCGGTCAGATGGAAAGGATGGGCGGGCGGAGGGAAGGAAGGGGCGGGGGGAAGCGAAGAAAAGGCTGAGCTAGCAGGGCACCTACGAGCGTAACGCCGCCCCTGGGCACTTGCGAGCCCTCATTTGTATATGCTACAAAGATGTTTTTTGACGGTTTTATAAGTCCAGGATTGATGCTAAAGGTAACGTTTTTATTAACTGTAAGCATGCTTGAAAGCTATGGGAAGGGTTACAAACGTGAAATGCTGATGACAGACTCCCTTTAAGGTCACCTTGCATGCTCTGCTGGTTATTTCCTGAATTCATTTCCTACTTCAATTTGCAGAATTCTGGAACGTGTAAAGCCATGTATATTAGTTTTGCTGAATCATACAGCTCTGTTTGCATATGTCAGATGGTCTATTTATCAAACAGAACCATTCTATTGAAAGTGCTGAACATATAAGCTTTTGCTCCCTAGTAAATAGACTCTGTTCACTGTGGTGGAAATACCGTACACGTTAGTGTTGCAATGGAATTAACTGATGGTATAACCTGAGCTGATCACAGCAGTTTATAGTGAATCTCTATGGCACCACAGTTATGACCAGAACTTGCCTGCAGTAAAGATTGAAATGGAACCAGCGCAGGGGAACGTATTGCACGTGCTAAGGTTACATTTCTAGAAATATAATCATGTCAATTGACATTTCTACAGTGATAATAACAAGACATACTTAAATCTAGAGAAAATTGGAGCTGCTGTTGATATTGCAAAGTATGCTGGATGTAAATGTTCTGCCCATGGTATTGTTGAGAATATCAGCCATGCAATTTCAGTATCTGAAAACTATTCCTATCATGTCATCTAGAATCTGGGCCCACACTAGGCTCTGAGACTTCTACTTTGTCTCTGGAGCAGGGGCGTCATTAGGTCAAAACATGTTTTGTCCAGTGCCCCGAATGATTATGCTGGTGGGATTTTTTTTATTTTATTAGGCTATTCCTAGCGTCTGGGCAATCCCACAGATCATCCCCCAACCCCCTTGTACTTGTTCCGCTACTCGTAGGCTGCGCAGGTATGAGTTCAGAATTTCTGTCACTTCGGTTTGCAATTTTGTTCTGCGGCGCGTGATCCCGCGAGACCCGCCGCAGGAGGTCAATGGTCTTGCAGGATCATGCGCCGCAGAACAGAATTGCGGACCGAAGTGATTGAAGTTCTGAACTCATGCCCGCACAGCCTGCAAGTAGCGGAACAAGTACAAGGGGGGTTAATGGGTTCCAACTTCCTACACTTGTTGATGGGTTCCTTCACAGATTATAACTGATTCTGGCATCCCAGCAGCAGAATGTGTGATTAGTTTATAGTTGGGGGGTTTGCTTAATTTAAAATTAGGCTGACCATAGGTTAGGATGATCTGTGGGGTTGCCCAGACGGTTAGGCCCTTCACTGTAGTTATTAACCCCTTTCAGCAGTCCCCCATTCACTGAAGGGGGGACTGCTGAAAGGGGTTAATAACTACTGTGAAGGCCCCCGCCCCCCGGTGGCGATGAGGATGTGGCTTAATGGGTGGGGCGTCCCTACTCTGGAGGATTTTTTCTTCCATCTGCCCAAATCTATTCACATTTTCTTAATGAAGTAAATGGAAGAGCAAATGGAGGTTTAAAGGCTATGTACACCTTTGGAGGCAAATTTTCTAATGATTGCATTTGACTCATTTTGGGCTAAAAATCATAGTACTTTTTACTTTCATTTTGTGATGGTCATCTAATAAGGCTACTTTCACACTAGCGTTTTTTGTGGCTCCATCATGGATCTGCAAAAACGCTTCCGTTACAATAATACAACTGCATGCATCAGTCATGAACGGATCCGATTGTATTATGTCTTCTGTAGCCATGACGGATCCGTCTTGAACACAATTGAAAGTCAATGGGGGACCATTTTTTTCTATTGTGCCAGATTGTGTCAGAGAAAATGGATCCTTCTCCATTGACTTACATTGTGTGCCAGGACAGATCAGTTTGGCTCCAATTCGTTAGGCTGACAGCAAAGCGCTGCAGGCAGCGTTTTGGTGTCCGCCTCCAGAGCGGAATGGTGACTGATCGGAGGCAAACTGATGCATTCTGAGTGGATCCTTTTCCATTCAGAATGCATTAAGGCAAAACTGATCCATTTTGGGCCGCTTTTGAGAGCCCTGAATGGATCTCATAAACGGAAAGCCAAAACGCTAGTGTGAAAGTAGCCTTACCCTTATCTCTAATTTACTAAAAGGTCCTAAACAATTGTTTAACCAGATTATTATCAGAAAAATAAGAACTGAGCTATAATGAGTGTTTATAATGGCAGAGAGCTGAGATAAGGAGTCCATCTGCTCCTGGTCTAACGGAAAAGAGAGAAAATTCAGATCCCTCTATTAGAGTATCTCAGCTCTGTACAGAAAAAAAGGTTCCATATTTGTAATAAAGACCAATTAAAAAAAAAAATATTTAGCTCAAAATGAGTACAATGCAATAATAATAAAAAACACGTCCCCAAAGGTGCACATAGCCTTTAAGATGCTAGTGTGATTAAGCCCTAATGTAATATGCACCGGGGATAACATTAGTGACATGTAGGTGACATGTAGTTTACCAAATACCCATTTCTGCTAAGACAAATGGAAAAAAAAATGGCAGCTGCTATTAGTCATTGCTTGTTTTTATGCCAATTAAGACATATGACTGTTAGGCCTCTTTCACACAGGCGAGTTTTTCCGTGCAGGTGCAATGCGTGAGGTGAATGCATTGCACCCGCACTGAATCCAGATCCATTCATTTCTATGGGGCTGTGCACATGAGCGGTGATTTTCACGCATCACTTGTGTGTTGCGTGAAAATCGCAGCATGCTCTATATTGTGTGTTTTTCACGCAACACAGGCCCCATAGAAGTGAATGGGGCTGCGTGAAAATCGCAAGCATCCGCAAGCAAGTGCGGATGCGGTGCGATTTTGAAGCATGGTTGCTAGGAGACGATCGGGATGGGGACCCAATCTTTATTATTTTCCCTTATAGCATGATTATACGGGAAAATAATAACATTCTGCTTAGTAAAATAGGGATGGAGTGGTTAAAAAATAAAATAAAAATTAAACTCACCTCATCCACTTGGTCGTGCAGCCCGGCTTGTCTTCATTCTTCTTATTTGAGTACCTAGAAGAAAACTGACCTTTGGTGATGTCAATGCGCTCATCACGTGATGGACCATGTGATGAGCACAGTGACGTCACCAAAGGTCCTTTTCTCCCAGGTACTCAAAGAAGAGGAAAGAAGTGAAGCCGGGCTGCGCGAACAAGTGGATGAGGTGAATTAATTTCTTTTTTTAACCCCTCCATCCCTATTTTACTAAGCATTCTGTATTAAGAATGCTATTATTTTCCCTTATAACCATGTTATAAGGGAAAATACTAAAATCTGCACAACACCTAACCCAAACCCGAACTTCTGTGAAGAAGTCCGTGTTCGGGTCTGGGTACCAAACATGCTGATTTTTCTCATGAGCGCGCAAAACGCATTAAAACGCTTTGCACTCGCGGGGGGGAAATCACGCATTTTCCCGCAACGCACCCGCATCTTTTCCCGCACGTCACACGCAACGCCCGTGTGAAATAGGCCTTAGAGTTTTAATGCCATGTACAATGATATTGGAGTTTGGGAGGAAGGACAACTATTAATTTCAAAATGTAAACTATGCCATGTCCAGGTCTTTTTTTATATAATAATAAGCCTCTGATGGTAGTGTCAAGTGTTTTCCATGATGTTACTCTGGTATTAATAGACATTAGTTCAATAGACAATCAAGACTCTTCCTATCAGTTATAACTGTGCACATTATCTTCATTAGAAGTTATAACTAGAGATGAGCGAATTTCATATTTTTAAATTCGTTCACGCTTCGTTTACTGGTAGAAGGTGAATTGCGTTATGGATTCCATTACCACGGACCATAATGCAATTCTATGACGGATTGCATAACTGAATGCCTTTAGAGGCATTCCGTTATTCATTTCGTCACAATAGAAGTCTATGGGCTGCATAACGGATTCTTCTCGTTTCCGTAATGTAGGGGAGTCCTCTCCTGCGTAACAGAAACGGGACGGATCCGTTATGCAGCCCATAGATTTCTATTATGACGGAATTAATAACGGAATACCTCTAAAGGCATTCCGTCATAGAATTGCGTTATGGTTCGTGTAAACAAATTGCAAACTAATTTTATAACCGGAAATTTGATCATCTCTAGTAATAAGACATTACAGTTGCTAATGAGAGCCATATAGAATACATCCATGTATATATGACTGTATAATGTGCAGTATGCAGCATGCCAGATGCTAATAGTGTGAGAAATGAGCTTAGGAAAAACAGAAGCCTAGGAAAGAAAACTGTTGCATCCTATAGGATAAACCATTCATATATGATAGATGACAATGTTTATTCACTGTTTTACAATATTAGAAGCATTACTTATCCCACTTAGTCACTTGGTTTTCGATGTAATGTCACATTATGCATATTTCTTTACATTCATTTTTTCATCTTTCCAAACCCTTTCCTAATATGATGTTATTGACAGAATGTAATGAATTCTCTTTTCCTTCTCAATCCTTGAACACCTAAATTTAAGGTATACTTATATATAAATCGCACTATATTTATATATACGTGTACACGCTGAAGTCTAACCTAAATTTAATTATCTAATAATTTCTGCTAAACCGCTGATAAACATTTTTCTTATTTCCGTCATTTGTTTAAAATGAAAATCATAGGAAAGAGTGAGAGAGAATCTAAAGAGTTTAAACATACAGATTTAAAAAAAACGTTAAAGGGACTAATATTACTTCAAATGCAGGAAATTGAATTAATGATTTTTAACCCTTTGCTGAAAATAACCAGTGAAATCCTCCAAAAAAACAAACAAAAAAACGGATAGGCATATGGAATTCTGCTGATGTTCATGGCAAACGTTTACAAGTATAATTTAGTTACATTTTGAGTTGGACTTTTGTAAAACATTATTAATCTAATAGTTCGAATTTTTTTTTCTTAAGGCCACATAAAAGATAACTTTTAAGATGCCAATGCAAATGTGATGACAGTCAGTCTAATCCATTGATCTAATATGTATAGTGATATCCTGACTCTCCCTCGAAGCCAGGTGTCAGGAAAATGAATAACTGGGCATGTTGAATTTCAATTTACCTAATTCTTTGTTCCCACAGGAGATATGCCACTGCCAGCGGATTGTGGTGTCAACTTATACCCCACTCCCCACTGAAAACACTCCCCGACATACACTTTTAGGCTAAGCATACATGTATATGGAGGAGTCTAGAGGAATAGCTACATTAGGCCAACAACTATCTACAGCTGTACATCCTGTCCCTGAAAATTGATAATTTACTTAAAGGGCTTCTGTCACCCCCAAAACCCTTCATTTTTTTTTGAGCTTGTTAAAATCCTTTTATAACGACTATTCCCTACATAGGGCTCTTACCTTTGTCTATGGTTTCTTTTCCTTAAAAAATTTTCTTTTAAAATATGCAAATCAGTTCACTACCAGCAAGTAGGGCGTCTACTTGCTGGTAGCCGCCGCAAAAAAACGCCCCCTCGTCCTGTTGATTGACAGAGCCAGGGAGCGCTCTCCTCCTCCGGCTGGCCCTGTCATCATTTCAAATCCCGCGCCTGCCTTCATTCGGCGCAGGCGCTCTGAGAGAAGGAGGCTCGCCTCCTCAGCACTCCCTCAGTGCGCCTGGCCGATGACGTCTTCTCTTTTGGTGATGTTATCGGCGCAGGCGCACTGAGGGAGTGCTGAGGAGGCAAGCCTCCTTCTCTCAGAGCGCCTGCGCCGAATGAAGACAGGCGCGGGATTTGAAATGATGACAGGGTCAGCCGGAGGAGGAGAGCGCTCCCTGGCCCTGTCAATCAACAGGACGAGGGGGGCTGTTTTTTGCGGCGGCTACCAGCAAGTAGACGCCCTACTTGCTGGTGGTTAACTGATTTGCATATTTTAAAAGATCGTTTTTTAAGGAAAAGAAGCCACAGCCAAAGGTAAGGGTCCTATGTAGGGAATAGTCGTTCTAAAAGGATTTTAACAAGCCCAAAAAAAAAAAAAGGGTTTTGGGGGTGACAGAAGCCCTTTAATAGCAGAATACTTTTAGTACTCTTGTTCTAGATAGTAACATAATGATACCACTTACAGGTTTTAGAATTCACAACAGTTAAACAGTATTACTGATGTGTTTTTAACCATTGAACTGGAGGACTAAAGAGGTTGGTCAGGGTAACATATAGAGCCCAAATATCTTCATGCATTTTATGTACCAGATTGCCCAAATTATATGAAGGTGATTTATATAGCTGTCAACAACATATCCATATGTGCATATTTTAAGAGGAGTGGGATTCTGAGACATATTCTTTCATATATGCATTAAGTGCAATTATGTAATAATTATAACATTGCTTTTACCACCTTGTCCAAGTGACCCTAGTGGTGGAACCAGGATTGGCCACTATTGAACAATCTGTATGTTTACACATAACTGTCAGAACATATAGTTTTGAGCATAAAATTATGTTTTCTGATCTTTTTTTCTAAACACAATATTATAATGTACGCAAAAATATCATAACCACAATGCTCAATTCGATGCTAGTAAAATGATCTTAAAGTGAATGTCTCCTTTTTAACACCAAGTGGTTTTTAAGTCCAACATTTTAGGCAAATGTATTTCTTGATATATTGCTATATATCTTTGCTAGAGCTCTGTCTGTCGAAGACACAGCTCTAAATCTTCTGAATAAATATATAATTCTGGCTGTCAGTAGGCGGCACTGTAGTAGTGGATGCAGGCATCCCGAATTGTATCTTATAACTCAGTGTCTTAGCAAGGGATTAAAGGGGTTATCCAATATCATACAACAGCCCCCCTCATGTGCAGGGCCCCTCAGGGGGAATATACTTATCCCACTCACTGCGCCGCTCCTGGTCCCCGCACCACCACTCCTGCTTCTCCCTGTACACGGATAAAAACATCCGGTGTCGAGGGGGAGCAGCCAATGGCAGGCTGGGATGGGGACAAGCCTCCCTAGCATCGCGGGTGACAGTAGGGAGGCTCATTCCCGTCCCCGCCTGGGTCCCAGAACATGGAGGGGCTGTTGTATGATATTGGATAACTCCTTTAAGAGCACTGTATCCAAAACTCAGAATCCCTACCCTCTCTATAAAGATATGTCTAATACGATATGAATAAGCACAGAAATAAAGGATCCCTTTGAATTGAAAACAATAAAATTGTGTTCAAATAAAAGCATACATTTTATACCAACTATATAAGAATACACCTTAGAATTGCAGTCAGTTTACATCAAGCAGAAAAGACTGAAAAAGAGTATTCAATAGCTAATTTTGCTTATGTTCTCGTTTATATACAATGTGCTTTACGTTGCACTGTACATAATGGAGCATGCTGTAGAAATGGAACACCAAGACGGTTAATTGAAAACTCTCAATATTAGCTTGATGAACCACAGTCATGAAATAAAATGTTAGACTAGAATGCTAATCTTTGATTATTTTCTCTTTACTTTATGTTAATAAATTAGGTCTGATCAGCCACTTGCATTAACAGAGATCACCTTTCCTAATTGCCACTTACCACCTGAATAATATGAATCCAACCTATGATATGATATATAAGAGGGTGCACAGAAAACGAGTCTTGCCTTTTATCTGTCCTTTGATCCATGATCTTTTTATACAAGTTTTATGCTGCCCTTTACGTGCTCTGCTTGTTAAGTTCTTCAGATCACGAAGCAAAATGAAGAAACATTAAAAATTACAAGCTGAGAAATGGTCAGGGTTAGGAGAGTGTTACGAGCATAGCTATAATTACAGTAATGCACTCCATACACCTTATGCACATATATATTTATAATTTGTCCTTTAGTATGTTCTGTTATCTATGTAGCAGTGATTACTGCTTTTACCTCCAATAAATCTCCATGGGAACTACGGAAGAGGACAGCACTGTGAACCACTTAATAGCTAGCAATGTATAGTGGAAGTGGTCTGTTGCAGAAACTCTCTCTTTGCAATAATATAGCATATTTAAGAAATCCCTCCTCTTCAGTTTAGCTCCTCGTTTAACATACTTTTCATTAGTCATATTCTAAATACGTTTTATTTATGAATCACATAATTAGTAGCAAATCAATTTTTTTGGTAAATTGAAAGGATTAAGGACTGATATAAGACGATAATAGTTTACGCAGACTGAGTATTAAAAAGGTATCCGAAAAAACCTGTTACTGTGCAATTAATAGAGCAGTTCAAATGAACATATACATGCAATTAAATATTGCACTTTTTACAAATAATGCATTAGCATCCCCTAAATCAAGTACCATGCAAGTAATTGATTCTCTCATGAGAGCTGCTGCCCAACCACAGAAAGAGATGCACGTCCTCCAGATTAGTAGATAAGTGACAAAAAAAGAGTTTTATAGTTATAATATAACAGATTTAAAATGTATTTTGAGGAATATTGGGATGTAAAGATCAATACTGGACTTTCTTACTTAGAGGGACGATTAAAGAATAGTATGGCCTGAAAATATGATGACTTATATTAGTTGTTCTCTCAAAAGAAGTCTAGAGGAGAGGAGAGCTTTAAGCCAGTGAAACATGCAATAATATTAATTCTTTTGGCTTGATCAGAAAAACACCCATGTAAATTAGTAAAGTAGAGCCCCACAGAAAAGAAGGGTAAAGTAGAGCCCACAAAAGTCTACAGCTTCAGTGTTACAGCCATATACCACTAGAAAGTTGTGTGGAAGATTAACATGACCATGTACATGACAAACATATACACGAGCAGAATGTGTCCCATTTGTCTGTTTGAACTCAGGTTTTTTTTGTTCCAAATTCAAGGTAACATTTCTGGTTATATTTTCCTAGAAAGTCAATAAAAGGAAAAACTGACCAAGAAAATGAAACATCAACAGAATTCCAGATAAATCAATCCACAATTTTAAAAACAATATGGAGGAGCCTAACAGCTAAAGCTAAAAAATTTGAATAAATAAAAAAGACTAACCAAAGCTTAAAATAATAATTGAGATTTTGTAACCACTCGCTAAATAATATACTAACCAATAATTACTGTTTTCTTTTTTTCTAATGAGACATGAACTACTCCCTCTCCCAATTGGTAAATAGAACATTAACTCATTCATTAACAGAGGGTTAAAAAATTAAATTCATTCATAAACCTGTTTCAATAATATATCAGTGGGGGAGGTGGGGCCAATTAAAGGCAGGAAATGGGAACAATACCAATTCAAGGATGTAAAGTCCCTTTAACATTTTCTGCCTGGAAGGATGAGAATTGGGGTAAGGAAACTATTATTAAGCATGGAGGAAAAAATATTGAAAAAAAAACCTAAAACCAACGGAAACCAGTGTCTTGATGCTGATGATTCCTCTGCTTTGTCTGTTAAGAGATATGATTTGTGTGACTGCAAATGAGTGGTTACTGGTGATAATCGTTCATGAATGGAGTGATGTGAATGCAAAGTTAATGCCTCTGTTATCCACAGAACAATATTAGGACTACTAGAAAAGTGACTGGGCTCTTTGTATCTGTACTGGATTTTCATATCTGGCAAGTCCATTGGAGAGAACATGAACAAATGCACAACCCAAATGTAAAATATTCCTACAGTATAAATGTGTTCACCGTCTCCTTTACTGTTAGAAGCTTGTCCATGTGTCTGGGAACTTCTCCCCTGGTGAAAACACTTGGCTCCGCATCTTAGTGAGAAATGCTGAGTGGATCTTTGCAGGAGCCAGCGGTGTGCCATGTTTCTAAATGTTTTAAACATGTATTGTGCATAACGTAGATGTCAACTGTTTAAAATAACTTCCATTTAGACTTTGCTGCTAAGCGCCTGCGTCTAAGCCTAGCATGCATGACATTGTCTTGAAAACCATGTAGCACTGCAGTCTCCATCATGGAATGGTAACTGAGCTTCTTTATTACATATAATTTGCATTTAAATGAATCATGTTAAATAAATATTAACTTCAAAGGCCTGAAGTGTGGAAACGGAGGAATATGTTTCAGTGCCTGGCCAGTTTTGAGAAGGCTGGAACATTTCCTTGGGTAAAACTTTTTGATAGACATATCTTTTCAATTTGAGATTTGTCTTGGATATCTGGTCAACTGGTAACCAATATATCAGTTCAGACATCAGACATTTTTTTCCCCATTTATCTTGGGCTCTTAAGGACTAAAATAAACGTAGTAAATACATTCGCACAAATGTATCCTTTCGTTGTAAAACCTTCTTCACTGCAGCCCCAACTTGGTTTAATGTATTGTGTGGGCTGTACTAATTGCAGCCTAACAACTACTTGATTTTCTGTCTGGATGACCACAAATTGAGAACGTGTAGCTGCATGCACTGAAGTGGTTCCTGAAAGTTGTATCTCCTATACAACCCACTGCCAGTTTATGCTACACAGACTTGTTTCTGCCATATAAGCATCAGGAAGCATGTGGAAATTGAGCCAGAAAGCATGCTAGTTTAGGATAAATACAAGCAAAGCAATGAACAACTTATAAAAGAACAAGTAAGATTGTGAGTAATGTGTTATCCATGTACTAAGCAGTAAGATCATACTGTAGGAATAGGGCTCGTTCACACGAATGTTGGTGTCCCGTTCCGGTATTGCGGACCGCATTTGCGGATCCGCAATACACGGGCACCGTTCCATTGTCATTCCGCATCACAGATGCGGACCCATTCATTTCAATGGGGCCGCAAATCCGGAGATGCGGAACAGAAGCACGGAACGGAACACTACGGAAGCACTGCGGAGTGCTTTCTTGGGTTACTTTCCATTTTTCCGCACCGCAAAAAGATAGAACATGCTCTATATATACATATCACGGGCATGGGACACCAACGGTCGTGTGCATGAGCCCTTAATGTTTAGCAAACAGGGAAAGGCTTTCAATAGAATGTTATTGGGTGGCGTTCTATTTGTTGCGTATGAATGTGGTATATTGCCATTGACCCACTATAGAACAGTTATACTGCTAGTTTGACACCCTATGTGGTTCATTAGCTGGAATTAAAACTGTTTAGATTTCCTTGGCATCTAGTCTATTACACAAGGGTATTCATTTAAAAGACAGTGGTCATGTTGATTGTATGAATAGAAATAGGTTCATTGGTCGTGTAAGACTAATGGTAGTTGTGCTCGCCTTGCACGTATTCATGTGTGGATGTGAGAATGATGTTCAGCTTTTGTATGTGAACGCTATATAATGGTAGATATGAATATCAGAGATAATTATACAATCATTCTGAATCCTTTAGTTCACGTATCATTGGACAGGTTTCAGATCACTGGGTTGCAGAATTTTCTGTATTTCTACAGTAGCACCAGAGAATTGCAGATTGTCTGCTACAGAAGGAGAAAAAGCCAGAGGCATTAACCAGGGAATCTGCCAGTATCCCAGTCCATAACTCAAGCACCTGTAGTGCATTTCTATTCTATAGCTCCTCAAGATATTCTTGGAGAGCTGTATGTTTACTTTTCCTGGGAAACAATTTCAGTCCAACCAGATTTCCATGCTGTGGAGCTTAATAACTCTCTCCCTCTTTTCAGCATTTATTGGGTGAAGAGTTTGGAGTAAGTTTTATGTTATGATTGTTTTACATGTTGTTTAACATTCTGAATGGAATAACATACTCTGTGTATAATGTGTTATTGAGACATGACTTTAATATTAAAATGTATTGTTTGATTGCTTTACTGTTTTACTAATAACCATTTTCGCTACTAGCTTGCTACAAGAATATTACGCTACATCTCAAACCATTTTGCATCTTGTAAACATAATTCTATCACCACCCATCTTATACACTATTCTTCAGATTTAAAGCTGTTCTAATTCAAACTTTTTTAGCTTTATGTATTATTCATCTGTAAGTACAAAATATCCAATTCACTAATGCAATATTCTTTGGTTATACAAACTCAATCCTCTGTGCTAGAAATGTGATGCCGCAAAATCACAGATTTTGGTACAAAACCAGAAAAAAATTTGGACTTGTGATTTTACACCTCTCCATAGCTGTATGTCAGATTTATCAACTGCAGCTTTTTAAAAGTCGCAGTCTACTCCACTAGGGGCTGGTAACATCTTCTGACAAAGTGTTATGTCTAAATACTATATACAACATTTGAAAAATCTGGCTTATATTTCACAAACACAACCTCAAATTCTGACTTAAAAATACTCTTTTTATGCATTTTCAAAATTAAGACTCAGCTCATTCTCTTTAAGGCCCCATTCACACAACCATATTTTTGGACACATCTGTTCTGCATATTTTGCAGATTGCATGTGGACCCATTGAGGGCCGCAAAAAATGTGGAAAGCACCCCATGTGTTGACCGCATCCATATGTCTACCCCAGCAGTCCCGCAAAAAAGATAGAACTTATCTTACTCTTGTTCGTTTTGCAGACACGAATGAGCATTGTTACAATGAGTCCATAAAAAAATGGATGCAACACAGACATCACATGGACGTCTTCTGTATTTTTTGCGGATCTGCATTTTGTGGGCTACAAAATACATAGTCATTTGAATGTACCTTCAGACAAAAACAAACAATAATATATTAATCCCTACTAGTGTTGGGTGATCATGCTCTGCCGAACACTAATTTTATATGGCTACGCCATTACAGTGAGACAGTGAGTGGCAGTACCTCCTACGCAGCCAATAAACGTGTGAGGAGGTACTGGCACTCACTGTAATGGCTTCTGGCGTAACAGTGATTGGCTGGCCGGAACGCTTCACATGTTCGGCTCAGTCTTAGGGCTCATGCACATGACCGTATGGCTTTTTCAGTGTTTTGCGGTCTTTTTTTTTTGCAGATCCGTTGTTCCGTTTTTTGTTTCTGTTGTGTTTCCGTTTCCTTTCCGTTTTTCCGTTCCGCTTTTTCCATATGCCATGTATAGTATACAGTAATTACATAGAAAAAATTGGGCTGGGCATAACATTTTCAATAGATGGTTCAGCAAAAACGGAACGGATACGGAAGACATACGGATGCATTTCCGTATGTGTTCCATTTTTTTTGCAGACCCATTGACTTGAATGGAGCCAAGCACCGTGATTTGCGGACAAGAATAGGACATGTTCTATCTTTTCACGGTACAGAAATACTGAAATACTGAAACGAAATGCACACGGAGACACTTCAGTTTTTTTTGCTGAACCATTGAAATGAATGGTTCAGTATATGTACCGCATACTGAACTCAAAAAACGGCCAGTATACTGAACGCAAAATACTGTCATGTGCATGAGCCCTTAGTCAGGGAGAGCTGTGCTGAAGAAGGGATAGATAGTGTAGGGAGTGAAATAGTAATATTTTAGTGAAAAAAACTTGTTAGAGACCCAAAAGTCCTTTTAAGGACTATTGTTCTATCTGGCAGCAATATAATTATTAGCGCAACCTGCGCTAAATTGCGTGGAATTGTTAGTGCCGCTTCTGATAGTGACACAACCTCTGCTACATCTTTTATTTTACATTTGCGCAGCCTAAATATCTCTGACATTCAGCGCAATTGTTTGGCCGGTGGTGACAGCGACATTACCAGCGCTACATCTCCTGTAAAACGTTTGCGCATCCTAAATATCAGCTACATTGATTCAGTGTAATTTTTTATTTGCTGCTGGTGACAGCGACATTACTTGCGCTATACCTCCTGTATAACGTTTGCGCATCCTAAATATCAGTGACATTAATTCAGTGTAATTTTTATTAGCCGCTGTTGATATTAGATGTTATTTAGCATACACTTACAAAACCTGCGCTACTGTACTTATGATATACTTGCAAGCATATATACCATTTAATATGCGCAAGGCGAGCAGAAAGGGAAGGGGAAGTGGCCATGCTGCTGATGGTGCACACAAAGGCCGTGGGCCTGGGTGCGGTGAAACTGTGCCTGCTGCCAGAGCACAAGAAACACACTCACCCACGATACCTAGCTTCATGTCCCAGTTTGCAGGGTGACACTGGACACCGCTCTCGAAGTCTTACCAGTGCAAACCAGGTGGTCAGTTGGATTGCAGCAGATAATGCTTCCAGACGGTTAATCACCACCCTGTCTTCCACCAAGTCCAGTCTCAGTAGCCAAGAGTCTGGTCAACAGAATCCTCACCCTGATCCTCCTTCCTCCCACCATGGAGAGTCTTGGCAAACAAGTGATCCCACATGCCTCGCCCCTAATGTTTTAGATAGTCAGATCAGCAGCTGGCCCTCGCCTCTAATGTTTTAGAGGGTCAGCTCAGCAGCAGACCCTGACCCCTAATGTTTTAGATTTTCAGCTTTGCAGCAGACCCTTACCCCTAATGTTTTAGATGGTCAGATCAGCAGCAAGCTCTCGCCCCTAATGTTTTAGATGGAGAGATCAGCAGCAGGCAATCGCCCCTAATGTTTTAGAAGGTCAGATCAGCAGGCCCTTGCTCCACTGGCGTATCCAGGGGGGGCAACGGGGCAATTGCCCCCCCCCCCCCCAGCCGCTCAGAAGTGGGGGCGGCGGCTGCAGGGCACAGGGAGATGAGCGCTTCCATTGTGGAAGCGCAAATCTCCATAGTCATCTGTATCGCCGTCCTCAGGACAGCGATACAGATGGCTGTGCTGCGAGAGCGAACGGGCAGGGAGAGGAGTGTCCCTTCCCCTGATAGGCTGCAGGCACTAGGCCGGCAGCCTATCAGAGGCCGGTGCAGGCTATGCAATGATGTCATTGCACCGTGTGAGCCGTAAAGAGCGGCAAAAAAGGCCGGAAGAGGCCTGCATCGCATCGCTAACATGGAGGTAAGTATAAGTGTTTTTTATTTTATATGTACAAAAGTTTTACTGGCAAATTAGGGGGGCCTCTTGTTACTGGCAAATTAGGGGGTCTCTTGTTACTGGCACATGATTGGGTGGGCTCTTGTTACTGGCACATTAGGGGGTCTCTTGTTACTGGCACATTAGGGGGCCTCTTGTTACTGGCACATTAGGGGGCCCTCTTGTTACTGGCACATTAGTGGGGCCTCTTGTTACTGGCACATTAGTGGGGCCTCATGTTACTGGCACATTAGGGGGGCTCTTGATACTGGCACATTAGGGGGGCTCTTGTTACTGGCCCATTAGGGGGGGCTCTTCGGGCTATCCCTCTTCCCCTTCTCCAAATCCTTATTATGAAAACTTTCTCATCAGGATAAAACACATCAGCTCCACCGAGCCCCCCAGCCAAAGTGTTAAAGTGGTGTCCGAGATCCTCAAGGGCCAAGCCAAGTAATTGTAAGTTTTCATGTGAAATATGTTTATGTTATACACATATAGTCTACACCGTGCCACACAATATACAGTATACCTCTACACTGTGTAGTCTTGTGGCGGCGGACAGAAAATAATCTGGAAGTGCCCCTCCCGAGACCAGGCTCTGGATCTGCCACTGCCTTGCTCCAATGGTTTTTGAGGGTCCCCAGCAAGCCATCAATCATAATTTTTCAAGGGTGTATATGATGCCCTCCTTTATGCGTAATAAAGGGTGTATTGTAGTGCCTGTTCCGTGTAATTTTTGGCAGCCCTTTCACTTAGTGCATAGGCTTTATGAGTGTAGGAGTCCCACTACCTGAACAATTGTACCACAATGTGAATGAAGCCCTCCATTATGTGATATACAGATTATGTCGGAGTGCCTCTTCCTTGAAATTTTTGGCAGCACTTGCACTTTATATACAAGTAAATATACAGAATGTTTCTTATAAATTTTTCCTCTAAAATCGATTTTATCTTCGGTTTTGTGCGTATTATTGTCAGTCTGTAAAAGTGGCGTACTACTCGGACAACATCGCTCTCAGCAGCGACCTGGAAGTCCAAGATGCATCCAGACATCCTCCACCGTTTCAGTGGTGTTTCCATCAATTTCTGACCTTTTCCTGTGAACCAGACACCCTCCCCTCTTCAGAGCAGGGGGTGCCTGGTTTAATGCTCTGGTTCTCCCATTGACTTCCATTGTGCTCGAGTGCTCTGTAGAGCACCCAAGCATCCTAAAGTGTTCTACCCGAGCACCCGAGCACTTTGGTGCTCGACCAACACTAAACCCTACCATACATGGATCACAATTCCTGCTCCTCTGATCTACTAATAACCCAGCCATTTTTCTTCACCGCTGTAGGTCAGCTTTAAAGGGGCAGGGTGCTGTAGATGGCACTGTTAAGGAAGCATAGTGCTGTGGAGGTCACAGTTCAGGGGGCAGGTAAAAGACAGACTTAACCCCCCCAGGTCATGCTAAACCACCCCCCGACTCGGTTAGGCCACACCCCCTCCCACGCCAAAGGGGATTGAAAAAATAAAGGTAAATCAACTACTGTCAGCTGCAGGGGTGGGAGGGAGGGTGACTTTCTCCCTGCAGCTCACACTCAGATAGCACAGTGTTGCTGTCTGAGAGTGAATTGTTCAAAAGGACATCCCAGTGTCCGTCCAGGCCCTGCGCCGGACGGAGGACAAGGAATCTGAAAGCCGGACCCGGACTGTCCGGCCTAAAACCGGACCTCTGGCCACCCTAGGGGCAGATTGCTGTAGAGGCCACTGTTAAAGGGGTGGGGTGTTGTGGAAATCACTGTTAAGGAGATTAGGTACTGTGAAGGTCACTAATAAAGGGGCGGTCGCTGTGGAGGTCGCTGTTAAAGGAGCAGGTCGCTGTGGAGGTCACTGTTACAGCGGTTGGATGCTGTGGAGGTCACTGTTAAAGGGGCAGGTGCTGTGGAGGTCTCTGTATAGAGGGCAGGGAACGGTGGAGGTCACAGTTAAGGGGGCGGTCTGCTATGAAGGTCAGTCTTAAGGGGGCGGGGTGCTGTAGAGGTCAGTGTTAAGGGGGCGGGGTGTTGTGCAGGTCACATTTTAAGAGAACAGAGCTCTGTGGAGGTCACTGTTAAGGGTACTTCACTGTTAAGGGTACTTTCACACTAGCGTTTTTCTTTTCCAGCACTGAGTTCCGTCCTAGGGGCTCAATACCACAAAATAACTGATCAGTTTCATCCCCATGCATTCTGAATGGAGAGAAATCCTTTCAGGATGCATCAGGATGTCTTCAGTTCAGTCACTAAACGGCATTTTGGACGGAGGAAATACCGCAGCATGCTGTGGTATTATCTCTGTCCAAAATTCCTGATCAGCTGCTGGAATGCCGGATCCAGCATTAATTTAGATTGAAATGTATTAGTGCCTGTTACGACACTTACCGCCAGGTAGATGAAGCCGCCGTTTAGTGAATAATCCCCTTTCTCCAGAAATGCAGTTTTTAATCCAGCCGATCGTCAAACTCCTTCCACAGCTAGCAATAAACGAAAGCGCTGTCCCAATAATAAATCCCTCCACAAACGAGACCAAGCTCCGTCTTGAAGGTCAAACAGGAATGTTTTATTGAGGGCTACCCGCCCATATTTATGCAGGTCCCCATCTGGTGGACACGCCCCTAGGGGACCAGAGAGGAGACTGTGACACAGGACAGACATGCAGCACTACAGAGACAATACATCCCCACAATGCATCATGGTTTCTTCCTCTCTGCCCTGGAGACACCTGAGGAGTAATCCAATTATCTCTCAAGACAGAGGGAAATCACCAATACACATGTGGGGACAACAGAACAGAAATCACCATTTAAACATACAATCTCACAACCCTTTTCAATACACAGACATTTAACATCTTACAATGGCACGAATTGGACCAGGAGTTCAAGTTAGTTCGAATCCTTTGTGAACAATGAGGCCATTTAGGTTAACTAGCAGCACACTCCTCTCCTGGGTGGCCGAACAGGGGCCTACGGACAGGAAATCCAGCAAAATGAAGGCAAACAGACGAACCAGCAATATAGGTCTATACAGATGGATCTGTCACACGGCTCCCCCCTTGTGGGACACTCCGGCAGACCCGGCTTGACCCTTTAGCGGGTCAACTTGGGGATGACCGGACTAGGAGGTAGCAATAACATCGGTTTGCCGGGACAATCCATCTGCATTCCCATTCTGCTTACCGGGTCGGTAGCTGATGGTGAAGTTATACGGTTGTAAAGCTAAACTCCACCGCAGCAGTCTACCATTGTCTCCTGAGACCCGGTTAAGCCAGACAAGGGGATTGTGGTCCGTCACAAGGGAAAATTCCTGTCCATACAAATAAGGGCTTAACTTTTTCAATGCCCAGACCAGGGCCAAGCATTCCTTCTCCACTGCCGCATAACTCACTTCTCAGGGTAACAGCTTTCTACTGAGATATGCGACAGGGTGCTCTCCTCCATCTTCCCCGACCTGGCTCAGCACAGCCCCCAGTCCATACATGGAAGCATCTGTATTGACGAGAAAACGTTTGTTAGGGACTGGGGCAGCCAGGACAGGGGCATTTACAAGAGCCTGTTTGAGTGCTTGAAACGCAGCTTCACAAGCCGGAGACCACAAGACCTGCTTAGGGAGATTTTTCTTGGTCAGGTCAGTTAGGGGCTTAGCAATAGTGCTGTAGTCTGGGACAAAGCGTCTGTAATACCCTGCTGTCCCTAGGAAGGCTAACACCTGGGTCTTAGTGATAGGTGTGGGCCAGTTAGCTACTGCCTCTATCTTAGCCGGCTCCGGTCTCTGGCTCCCACACCCCACTCTGTGACCCAGGTATTGCACTTCAGCCATGCCTAGATGGCATTTCTCTGGCTTCAATGTCAGGCCAGCAGCCCGAATTTTGTCTAAAACTACCCCTACATGTACTAGGTGTTCCTCCCAGGACCCACTGTAGATCACAATGTCATCCAGGTATGCACAAGCAAATTCCTGGAATCCATCGAGAAGTCTATCCACCATACGCTGAAAGGTAGCCGGGGCATTCTTCATTCCAAATGGCATGACCTTAAATTGGTACAAGCCAAATGGGGTGACGAAGGCCGACTTGGGGATAGCATCCTCGGCCAGGGGAATCTGCCAATAGCCTTAACACAGGTCTATGGTGGTCAGATAGCGTCCCCTGGCAATACGATCTAATAATTCGTCTACCCGGGGCATCGGGTAGGCGTTAGTGGTGGTCCGCTCGTTGAGCCGTCTGTAGTCTACACAGAACCGGGTGGTCCCATCTTTCTTAGGCACCAGGACTACAGGCGAAGCCCAAGGGCTATCGGAGTCTTCGATGACCCCAAGCTGGGTCATCTCCTGTATCTCCTTCCGCATTCTTTCTCGGACTGCTTCAGGGATACGGTAAGGGGGCTGTCGCAGGGGATTCTGTCCAGGGGTCTCTACCTTATGTACAGCTTGGGTAGTGTAGCCAGGCTCTTGGGAGAACGTCGCCTGCTTCTCCCACAGAAGCTGTCTTGCCTGTCCCTTCTCTGTGGGGCTTAATCTATCCCCTAGCTGTACAAGACTAGTAAGGTCCGTCTGGGAGTCCCTCTCTAACAAATCGGGTAAGGGTAAACTCTCTGTATCGTCTGCAGCAGGGGCACATACTGCAGCGACATCCTCCGGTCTCTCCTGATACTCCTTTAGCATGTTCACATGAAAGGATCGCTGGATCTTTTCATCTGAACAGCTGGCTATAAGGTAGGTAGTATCACACACCTGAGCCAACACCTTATACGGGCCCTGCCAAGATGCTTGCATCTTGTTCGCCTTCACAGGTTTGAGCACTAGCACTTTCTGCCCAACCTGGAAGACTCGCTGCCGGGCACCCCGATCGTACCATCTCTTCTGTCGCCCCTGGGCCACCTGGAGATTCTCTCTTACCATCAGGGACAGTTTCGCCATGCGGTCCCGGAGTTCCAGGACATACGGTACTATGGGAGTCCCCTCCTGCTCTGTCTCCCCCTCCCAGTGGCCTCTAATGAGATCTAGGGGTCCGCGGACCCTCCTCCCATAGAGCAACTCAAAGGGGGAGAACCCAGTAGATTCCTGGGGCACCTCTTTGTAAGAAAACAACAGATGAGGCAGGAATCGCTCCCAGTCTCTGCAAGTGTCATAAAGGGTCCTCAACATCTGTTTGAGGGTGCCATTAAATCGCTCGCAGAGGCCGTTAGTCTGTGGATGGCACGGGGAACTAAGTATCGGTTTAATGCCGCACACCCTCCACAGTTGCTGGGTGAGCACAGCGGTAAATTGGGTTCCCTGGTCAGAGAGAATCTCCTTAGGGAACCCGACTCTAGTAAAAATCCTAACCAGGGCATCAGCAACTGTCTCTGCCTCTATATTAGACAGCGCTACTGCCTCTGGATAGCGAGTGGCATAGTCCACCACGGTGAGAATATACTTCTTACCGGATGGACTAGCCCTGGCCAGTGGACCCACAATGTCAACGGCTATGCGGGCAAAGGGCTCCCCAATGATAGGCATAGACATAAGCCTAGCTCTGGGGTGGTCCCCCCGCTTTCCTACCCGTTGACAAGTGTCACACGTACTACAATATATCCGCACAGCCAGATTAAAATTTGGCCAAAAGAAGTTCTGCATGATCCTATAGGCTGTGCGGCGGGACCCTAGATGTCCGGCTAATGGAACATCATGCCCTATCCGCAGAATCTCCTGCCGGTATTTTGCGGGCACCACCAGCTGTCGATTCGGCGGATGGGAAACACTTTTCTGGGATGGTTTAGGGATCCTATATAACCTGTCCCCCACCCATTCATACCGCTCCCCATCTACTCCTTCCTCTCCAGTATCTGCTCTGTCTCTATACTTCTGGAGAGTCGGATCTGCCTGAGTTTCCCTCCCAAACTCCTCTGGGGAATCCCAGCTAGCAAAGGTCTGTCCTGGGGTATCAGTCGGGGAATCGGGTCTTACCTGGGTCTCAGCGGCAGGTGGGCTGGTTCCAGCAACACAGGTCTGGCCCCGGGTAGTCACTGGGTTGACATCAGCAGGTCTCATTGGAGCATAAGCAGAAACCAAAGGGGCCAGGTCATTCCCGAGCAAGACATCAGCAGGCAAGTCTTTCATAACCCCCACATTCACATGTCCAGAGCCCACTCCCCAATCCAAATGAACCCGGGCAACAGGTAGACGGAACACGGCGCCTCCTGCTACCCTCACTGCCACAGTATTTCCAGTGTGTTGGTGTTCCAAAACAAGGTTCTTTTGGAGCAGGGTCATAGTGGCTCTGGTGTCTCTCAGACCAGTGACCACTTTGCCATTTAGTCTAACGGTCTGCCTGTGCTGCTGCCGGTTATCCTGCTGGGCTGCTTGTACTGGATCCGCCTCATGTAGTATACCCCAAAATTCCTCCTGCTCAAGACAGTGAGCGGAAGGCTGGGGTGGCTGCTGATTTCCGCCGGCTGGTTTTCTCCACGACTGCGCTTGGTTGGTATTGTTCAATGGGCACTCCGGTCTCTTGTGCCCCAACTGTTTGCACCCATAGCACCGGATAGGCTGAGAGTAATCCCGGGCGTTGAACCGAGCTGGCTGAACATAATTGTTCGCTGGTGGTATTGTGGGGGTGCGTTGCGCTGGGGGGTGATACACAGTAGTGGTTGGAGGTGCTGCCGGTTTGTACTCCACTCGGGTAGGGACCTTGGCTGCTGTCTGGTCTAGCCTTCGTGCATCTGTGTATTCATCGGCCAGACGAGCAGCTTCAGGTAAGGTAGCGGGTTTGCGGTCCCTAACCCACTCTCTGACTCCTACTGGTAACCGATCAAAGCAGTGCTCCAACAAAAATACTTGCAGCACCTCATCCCCAGTTACCGCTTGGCACCCTGCCATCCAGTGGGCTGCGGTGCGGTGTACCCTGCATGCCCACTCCACATAAGAATCGCCAGCCTGCTTATTAGTGTCCCGGAATCGCCGCCGGTACGCCTCAGGGGTGACAGCGTATCTGGCCAAAAGGGCATCTTTTACTGCCCGGTAACTTGTAATTTCCTCCTCTGGGATGGCCCGAAAAGCCTCACTGGCCCGGCCGGATAATTTCCCAGAGAGGATAGTGACCCATTCCTCTGTGGGTACCTAGTGTAAGGCACACTGCCTTTCAAAATCGGCCAGGAACCCGTCAATCTCTCCCTCCGTTTCAACAAAATGTCTAAATGCAGCAAAAGGTACCTTTCTCCTTCCATTATTATTATGGGGTACCTCTGCTGCTGCAGCTCCTCTTCCCTGGAGCACCTGTTGTGCTGCTACTGCTGCTTGCACCTGGACCACAATATCTGCTGCAGGGTTGGGGCCAAGGTGTGCCAGCCTTATCTGGACTGCCCGGTTAAATTGTACCTCCTCGGGTGTTAAATCCAGTATGCCAGGCACATTAGCTCTCTCCGTTCCCTGTGCTGCATCCATCTCCAATAATATAGAAATAATCTCTCTCTTCTTGAGATTACTCGCTGATTGTCCTCTGCATATATCTTTAAGGGTAGCACGCCTTAATTCCTCATACTGTATTTCCACCCTGGGATTTGTAGCTGGCCTTCTGGGCGGTGGGATTCATCCCGTTGCTTGCCACCAATTGTTACGACACTCACCGCCAGGTAGATGAAGCTGCCGTTTAGTGAATAATCCCCTTTCTCCAGAAATGCAGTTTTTAATCCAGCTGATCGTCAAACTCCTTCCACAGCTAGCAATAAATGAAAGCACTGTCCCAATAATAAATCCCTCCACAAACGAGACCAGGCTCCGTCTTGAAGGTCAAACAGGAATGCTTTATTGAGGGCTACCCGCCCGTATTTATGCAGGTCCCCATCTGGTGGACACGCCCCTAGGGGACCAGAATGGAGACTGTGACACAGGACAGACATGCAGCACTACAGAGACAATACATCCCCACAATGCATCATGGTTTCCTCCTCTCTGCCCTGGAGACACCCGAGGAGTAATCCAATTATCTCTCAAGACAGAGGGAAATCACCAATACACATGTGGGGACAACAGAACAGAAATCACCATTTAAACATACAATCTCACAACCCTTTTCAATACACAGACATTTAACATCTCACAATGGCACGAATTGGACCAGGAGTTCAAGTTAGTTCGAATCCTTTGTGAACAATGAGGCCATTTAGGTTAACTAGCAGCACACTCCTCTCCTGGGTGGCCGTCCGTTTGGTAGTTTCAATCAGTATTTGGGGAAACACACGAACAGGGGCCTACGGACAGGAAATCCAGTGAAATGAAGGCAAACAGACGAACCAGCAATATAGGTCTATACAGATGGATCTGTCACAGTGCCGGATCCGGCATTAAAAGTACCGCAATGACGTATCCGGCATTCCGGCCTGCGCATGCGCACACCAGTAAAAATGTGAAAAATATATATAACGGATCCGTTACTCCAGATGACATCTGGAGAGACGAATCCGCTCTTGCAATGCATTTCTAAGATGGATCCAGATCCGTCTACAAATGCTGTCCGTTTGCATGCAGATTGCCTGATCTGCTTGCCGGATCACTCTGCCGCAAGTGTGAAAGTACCCTTAGGTGGTGGGTTATTGTGGAAATCACTGTTAATGAGACGGGGTACTGTGGAGATCACTAATAAAGGGGAGGGCGCTGTGGATGTTACTGTTAAGGAGGCAGGCCGCTGTGGAGGTCACTATTAAAGGGGCGGGCACTGTGGAGGTCACTGTTAAGGGAGCAAGGGACTGTGGAGGCCACTATTAAAGGGGCAGCGGTATACTGTGAGGTCACTGTTAAAGGGGCAGTCGCTGTGGAGGTCCCTGTTAAGAGGGCTGGGAATGGTGGAGGTCACAGTTAAGGGGACTGTAACCTATGGTCAGTATTAAGGGGCGGGTGCTTTAGAGGTCACTGTTAAGGGGGCGGGATGCTGTGGAACTCACGGTTAAAGAGGCAGGCTGCTGTGAAGGTCAAAGTTAAGGGAGTCGGCTGCTGTGGAGGTCCCGTATTAAGGAGGCGGGGCACCTTGAGGGGTCAGTGTTATGGGGTCGGGTACTGTATATGTCACTGTTATGGGGGATACTGTCAATATCGTTTAGATGAAAAGATTAAATATACCCATGCTAAGCCGGGTACTTCTGCTAGTATATGTATGTACAGTATATATATATCATATAAATGTGTTCTGAGTTAATAGCTGGGAATCCCCAAATAAAGACTTACAAATAATGTATATAAATACTGTATATTGCATTAAGGCTTGACAGTTTGTATAAAACCATATACCGTGTTTTGGATGCACACATGCTGTGCTGTCTTATTGACTGTCTACTCCAAATTACAAGTTGTTAGTTTATCGTGCATGGAAGGACCACACTGACACCAAGTAAGTATCAAAGCATAAATAATTTATTATAGGAAGATAAGCAGTTTCATTTTAATCAGAGAGGGCATTCCCCTACTGAGGCTCATGCCATGTACAAAAAGAGGAATAAGATAAGACTTGGCATCTGCGCATTGGGCATTATTTTACAACCTTTGGTATGTAAACTATGTAAACATTTAGGTGCCAGCTCCATATTGTGACATCCTCAATAGAGATGAGCGAATTTATCCAAAATTTGATTCGGCCGGTTCACCGAATGTTCCGAAAAAATTTGGCTCGATCTGAATTTATTTGTGGCGAATCGCGGAAAAAAATTGCTAATTCCTGGCTGCATAGAGCCTTTATAGTGGTGTAGAACACTGTGCCTTACAGTAACACGCATAGGGAGTCTGCTGTGGCAGTGAAACAATACTGTGAGTCAGTATGACATGTAGATGACAAGTGTCGCTCTTAGAATCACTGCACACTTCACTTATATGGGTAGTTACAGGGCCAAAACTGACCAAACTCAAGTGCAGTATGAACTCAGCCTTACAGGTCAATGTTAGCGCCAGGTATAAAGAACCGTGCAGAGGCCCAAGATCCTACTATAGCGTGAAAGAGCACACTCCTTTTACACTAATTCACTGATTCCACATAGATTTCTACAGAACCTGCTCTATTAAATGCTTATACAAGAGCAGAGTGGAGGGGGTGTCAGCAGTAAGTTTGTGTTGACATCACTGATAATTCTGCCCTTCCTCTGATCCGTCAGAACCATAACCCCCAAAAAATGGATCCTGCCTGTGGAGCATCTGCCTTCACTCGGTCAGCATTTGGTCAGTAATCCATCGTATAGCTAAATCCCAAAAAACTGGAGTGGATCCAAAACAGAGATGACACTTGAATAAATATTTGCATGTTTTCTGTGTTTTTTACCCACTCCTTCTTTTGGCTACCAAATCATAAGCCAATTCAGATGCAAAACAGAGACCATGTCATGCAGGCCTTACAGCTGTTACATAAACAGGATCCGTTGTGCATCTCATTTTTCCTTCCTTCTGACAGATCAGAAGAATGGTCAAATAAATGATGATGTCAACCAGGCCGAAAGGCAAAATAGTGGACCAGTCATGAAGTGGGGAGGGTGGAAACAGCATGAGAAGTCCACAAAGTGGCCCTATGACATAGTGGTGAGGTGGAAGCAGCATAAGGAGACCACAGAGTGGCTCAATGACAGAGTCTGGAGGTGGAAGCAGCATCAGGAGGAGGCCACAGAGTGGCACAATGACAGTGTGGAGGTGGCAGCAGCAGCATTAGGAGGCCACAGAGTGGCAAAACGGCAGAGTGTGGAGGTGGCAGCAGCAGCATCAGGAGCAGGCCACAGAGTGGCACAATGACAGTGTGGAGGTGGCAGCAGCAACATCAGGAGGCCACAGAGTGGCACAATGACAGAGAGTGGAGGTGGCAGCAGCAGCAGCATCAGGAGGAGGCCACAGGGTGGCACAATGACACTGTGGAGGTGGCAGCAGCAGCATCAGGAGACCTGAGTGGTGAGGTGGCAGCAGCATCAGAAGGTCACACAGTGACCCGGTGACAGAATAGGGAGGTGGGTGGCAATACCAGTATCAGCTGAAGATGGTGGATAAAAGAAGGAGCACTTGGCATTTGCGATGAGGGGCTGTAATCAAATTTGCGATATTTCACGAATATTTGGGTGAATATTCATTATATATTCACAAATTCGAGATTATTTTCTTGATTGCGAAAAATCGGTAATGTAATATTAGCATAATGTACGCAAAATACAAGCGTGGGTCACTTTTGCTCCATTTTCCAAGCTGCTAGAAGTTTCCTGAGACTGGAGAAAATGGTTGGCACGGAAGAACATTAAAAATGGCTTTATATGCAGTTGAAGTGCTCAAATATATTCACAATTGCGCTAAAGACCCCGATGTTCATCCACAGGAACCTAAGCCTGGATCACTCTAAAAGGCCCGGAAGATAGTGATTGGGTCACAGATGACCTGTTCCTTCCCAGCTGAAGAAACAAGTCTGCCTCAGGTCTGGTACCAAGAGACAGGGAAATAAACACAATACAAAAAGGAAAGACACTTAACTCCGGGTAAATGGAAAGCAGGAACTCAGCCGAGATTCAGACACCAAACGATCCACAGCCTGAATGAGCTATCAACCGCAAGGAGTGATGGGTAAAGCCAGACTAAGAAGGGAGTAGTAATGGTCACATGATCTACACCTGAAAAGGAGGTGTGGACATCCCAGCAACACATAGACGAAGTAAAACCAAAAGAAGCTCTCAGATCACTGACATGCAGCCAGTCTTTCAGATCTTCTACCACCTGCCACGGGTGTGACAGTACCCCCATTCTACGGGTTGCCTCCGGATACCCAGGACCCATTTTATCTGGATGAGCTCTGTGAAAAGCTTTCACCAGACGCTTAGCATTAACGTTGGCCGCTGGGACCCACATATTCTTCTCCGGTCCGTAACCCTTCCAGTGCACAAGATACTGGAGGGATCTACGGAGAACTTGGGAGTCAATTATCCTGGCGATTTTAAATTCCAAATTACCGTCCACCATCACAGGAGTGGGAAGCAAGGTGGACAGTTCAACAGGTTCAACATAACTCTTCAACAACGACTTATGGAACACATTATGACATTTCAAAGCTTGGGGGACCTCAAGACAAAAGGCTACCGGGTTAACAATGGCAGTGATTTTATATGAACCAATAAACCTTGGACCCAACTTCCAAGAAGGTATTTTTAACTTAATGTTTCTTGTGGACAGCCACACAGAATCACCCACTCTCAGGTCCGGACCATTCATACGTCTCTTGTAAGCCATACGTTTATACTTCTTACCCACCAAATAGCTGACAAAGAAGAAGAAAATCTTTCTTCTTCAGGTATACCAGAAGTCTCAGTGCCAGAAAATGTGCCAAATTGCGGTTGGAACCCATATGCCCCCAAAAAAGGCGACTCATTAGTAGATTCCTGTCTACGGTTGTTTATGGCAAATGAAGACCACTTCTCTTGATTCTCTGAGACAAAACATCTCAAGTAAGTCTCTAAATTCTGGTTGTGCTTTCAGTCTGTCCGTTCGACTAAGGGTGAAAGGCCGAAGAGAAGGACAATTTTACCCCCAGATGAGTACAGAACGGCTTCCAGAATCTGGAAACAAACTGAGTCCCTCTATCAGACAGCACATCAGAGGGAATACCATGTAGTTTCACATGTTATCGACAATTACCTGTGCAAGAGTTTTAGCATTGGGAAGACCTGGTAAAGCTATAAAGTGCATCATCTTACTAAAGTGATCAACAACCACCAGAATCACAATTTTCCCCGAAGAATTAGGTAAATCTGTGATAAAATCCATGGATAAATCCATGTTCTAGAAGGAATGGGCAGCGAAAGTAAAGAACCAGAAGGCCGGGTATGTGTCTCGTTAGTACGTGCAAGTACTACAAGCTGACAAATAGTCCTCAACACACTTGCATAAACCTGGCCACCAGAATCTACGAGATATTAGATCGACAGTGGATCTGCTCCCTGGGTGTCCTGTGAGAACAGTACTGTAATGTTCCTCGAACACCTTGTGACGTAGTTCAGAAAGAACAAACAACTTGCCCGGAGGGCATGAATCCGGTGCTTCTCCCTGAGCCTTGTATTTCATAGACCCTTTAGACCCGGGATATTTTACAAATAATATAGTTCAGATAGCCTAAGCTACTAGACTCCCGTTTCTAGTCGATTAAAATGTAACGTTTATTTCTATTATTAAAGATAATACGAAACAGGAGAAAAAAGAAACTACTTTTAAAATTAAAGGTGCTATATGGATTCAAGCGGCAGAAATTAGGGTTACTTCACCCATATTTCCTGCCTCCTTTTTATGCGTCCATTTTGCTTTCTATTTGCTTTTGCCAGCAGTAATTTGCATATCTAAATGTATCTCATATTGGAGGATCACCTATCAGGTCGCTTTCAGAGAAGTCACTTTCTGTATATCATTTGGCACGACTCACTGCCGCTGGAGTGTCTAAGTATGGTGAGTCTGCAGGCACTCCCCACTAAGACACTTTATCCAACATGCACCTAATTTAAAAACCGAGTTATAGCTCGGATCCATATAGCACCTTTAATTTTAAAAGTAGTTTATTTTTTCTCCTGTTTCGTATCATCTTTAATAAAAGAAATAAATGTTACGTTTTAATCTCCCTGAGCCTCCAGCACCTCTGCTTTAAGGTCAGAGTATAGGGTGGATATTACTACTCCTTCGGACAATATCGGGCCAGGATCCTTAGAATCACCTCCCCCAGGAAAGATACGTGACAAGACATCAGCCTTGATATTTTTAACTCCAGGACAATGAAATTAAATCTGGTAAAAAACGACCATCTGGACTGTCTTGGGTTCAGACGTTTAGCCAGATTTTTGTGATCAGTGAGCACCGTAATAGGTTGGATTGCTCCTTCCAACCAATGACGCTATTCTTCAAAAGCTAACAATGGCGCATCCGACCAGACTGAGATATCCAAACCTTTCCTAGTCATGTCCGGTTAAAGGTTTAACCACAGTCGAGTAGTTCAAAATGAATTTATGGTAGTAGTTGGTGAACTGCAAAAACTGCATAAGGGCTTTCAAATTTTCGGGACAATCCCAGTCCAGCACAGCACGGACCTTCTCAGGATCCATCCGGAAACCTGAGGATGAGAGAAGATAACCCAGGAATTGCACTTCCTGAACTGCAAATACACACTTCTACATCTTAGCATACAATTTATTCTCTATTAGGATCTGTAACACCTGTCTCATGTGATCCTGATGGGTCTTCATATCAGGAGAATAAATTAGTATATCATCCAGATATACGACAACAAACCTCCCCACAAGATGATGAAAGATGTCATTAACGAAGTGTTGAATAACTGTAGGCGCATTGGTTAACCCAAAAGGCATGACCAGATTCTCAAAATGACCTTCAGGGGTATTAAATGCCATCTTCAATTCGTCCCCTTCCTAGATCCTTACCAGATTATATGCCCCCCTCAACTTGGAGAACACCGACAATCTGATTAAACAAATCTGGGATCAAAGGAAGGGGGTATGGATCACGGACAGTGATACGATTAAGTTCATGGAGGTCCAAACATGGCAAGAGAGTACTGTCCTTTTTCTTAACAAAAAGAAATCCTGTGGCCACAGGGGATTTAGACGGTCTGATATGTCCCTTAGCCAAACTCTCGTGATATATTCTCGCATTGCTGTTCAGAAAGATTATATAATCGAGATTTGGGCAATTTAGCTTCGGGAATATATAAGATTAATGGGACACTCATAATCCCGATGCGGAGGTAATTCCTGGCCTCCACTTTCAGAAAATACATCAGAGAATTCAGATATAAAAGAGTGGTTACAACAGAAATCGATGTATTAAGACAATTGTCTGTGCAATAATCACTCCAATTGAGAATCTGTCTCGCTTGCCAATCGATGGTAGGATTATGTTCACTTAACCATGGCAAGCCGAAAACCAACGGAGCAGGCAAACCCTCCAACACAAAACACAAAATGAATTCCTGATGAAAATCACCCACCCTCAATTTGATGTTCTACACTATCTGTGATAAGTATTTTTTAGTAAGTAGAGCGGAATCAATTGCAAACACAGAAATATTTTTTTCTAATGCACTTGTTGACAATCCATGCATGCAAACGAACTGATCATCAACTAGGTTAACCGTTGCCCCACTGTCAATAAAGGCCTAAATTTTCCCAATTTTGGACTCTAGAGCCACCGACAGAAGAAATCGGGTACTACCAGTAAATTATAAATTTAAGTTCTCTGGCTCTCCAACTACACCACCAAGAGTAAAATGGGAATTAAATGTTTTTTTTTTTGTTTTCACCTTGACGCTGAACATAGGTACATACATTAAAGTGGTTATCCCACTTTGCATTTTCATACTTACCTGCTGCCTGCGCGCCGTTCACTTCCTGGATTCTGGCTCGGGGCGGGCTTCATCTTGATTGAAGTCTTCTCCCGGCCGGGCCGCGCGCTGGACTGAACGCCAGTATAGTACAGAGTCGGCGTGCGCGTTCGCGGCTCTGTACTATTCTGGCCAGGAAGAAGACACCATCGCGCATGTGCGGCGGGGTGTGCGTTCAGGACAGCAAGCGGCCCGGCCGGGAGAAAAGAAGGAGTCTTCTGTGCAAGCGCGGCCACTGGGATTCCGGAGAAGAGCGGTGGCCGTAACCAGGGGAGACCGAATGACAACAATAAGGTAAGTGGGGATGAATTTTCTCGTAAACGGTGGGAATGGGTTAATCAAATATATTTACAAAAATGATCACTGTCAAATCATTAACAGATTTAACAGTGATCATTATGATGGGATAACCCCTTTAACAAAATGTCCCTTTTTACCGTAGAAAAAACAGGCTTCTTTCTTATGACCAACATTCATTCCCACAGGTCTAGTGGTAGCTCTCCCCAACTGCATGGACTCGTCACCAGACAAGTGTCTCTTCAACGAAAGTATCAGAGGAATCCGCCACCTCATAGGATAGTACATCCTGAGAGTGAGAGACCTTAGATCTCTCTCTCAGACGTCTATCGATACGTACAGCAAGTGATATAGCCGCCTCCAATGATTCCGGATTTTCGGGAAAAGCCAAAGCATCTTTCAGCATCTCGGATAGCCCCTGACAAAATTGACTATGGAGAGCTGGATCATTCCACTCCGTATCCGTAGCCAATCTCCTAAATTCAGAGCAATAGATCGCAGAACGCTTTCCCTGAGGTAAACCACATAACTTCTTCTCGGCCAGGGAAATCCGATCCGGGTCATTGTAGATCCGACCTAGAGCTCCGAAAAACTAATCTACTGACCGGAGGGACTGCGATCAAGGAAAAAGATCACACCTGAGTGTCTCCATTAAGCAACGACATGATTATACCCACTCTGACTCTCATCACCATAAGAATGAGGGCGTAGCTTAAAATATCATTTGCATGATTCCTTAAACAGCATGAAATTGTCACTGCCCCCAGAAAATCTGTCCGGGAGAGCAACCTTAGGTTCAGGAACGGACTGATTCCCACTGTCGGAACCCGCTGCCTGAGGTCTCTGGATCTGCAAGACAGTTTTGCGGAGGTAAGCTACTTCCAAAGACACCCCTGTAGTTTTCAGACTAGTGCAGAGATTGGATGCATCGCTGCACTGACACAAACAAAAATGGTTTTGGCGGTTGATAATGTCACTGCGTGGTGTGGGAGGGAAACTCCACACCAAACACAAAAGGGAGGGAGAAGGTACCAGGGCTGCAAACTAGGGAAAGGGGGAAGGTCACCACCTAATAAATCCCAAACCGAGCCCTGACTGCTAACAGAATGAACAGACCCACTAACTATCTGTATTATATATGTATATATACAGGTGAAACTCCAAAAATTTGAATAGCGTGCAAATGTCCATTTATTTAAATAATGCAAATTAAAAGGTATTGCATTAATGCAGCTTAAAATTAGAATTTAGGCTCAAAGTGTCACACTCTGTCACACTCTAGTCAGCTAATTAATCCATACCCCCTGAGCAAAATGTACCTCAAAATTGTGACTTTGGGGTTTCATAAGCTGGAAGCCATAATCATCCAAATTCTCAAATTCTACCAAATAAAGGCTTGAAATATCTCGCTTTGCATGTAATGAGTCTATTTCATATGTTAGTTTCACCTTTTAAGTTGCATTACTGAAATAAATAAACTTTGCACGATATTCAAATTTTTGGAGTTTCACCTATATATATATTGAGGATTATATGGTCTTTCCGCTACACCACCACTTGGAATAGGAGGAACCGCAGCACCAGCAACTTGACAGGAGCACATTCAACTTCTGCACCGTTGGATTAGTGCACACATACTAATGTCTCTTGGCAATCGCTTCGGTGATCGATTGCTGATGGAATGACTGACAAGGAGTAGGAGGAGGAGCAGGAGCATCAGGACCAGCAGATTATGGGATAGACACATAACTCCCTTCGGCTGAGGTGGTGGAACCTTGACTGCCTGAAATTGGGTGCGTGCTACTGGGTGATGTAGCAGTTGCTGCAGCAGGCTGGATTACCACATTGGAGCCATGGCTCTTTCAGGCCACTTTATGGTGATGCTGCATATGTTTTACACAGGACTGTGGTGCCAACCTTGGCACCCTGACCACGCTTCACCTTCTGCTCACAGATTCTACAAATGGCCATGTTCCCCTTCTCCGGCGGCTTAACAAAAACTGCCACACTGCCAAGTTGGTGATTTTACCCCAACACTCCGCACTGACTGACTGCTACCTCCCCTTTTTCCATGAACCCCTGCACCACTACTTTCCAGGCAGGTAGGCTCCCGCGAAGCGGGTGGTCTACCCCGGGCACGTTTGGCTCCCGACCTCTCATTGCTGCCACCCTGCTGACTCCCGGCCATGTTAGCGACTTGCTGGCTCCACCGCTGCCTCACAGGAAAGCTGCCACCCTCTTCTCCCGATGATGATGAAGCCCCTAATTCACCCAGCTCCCAAGTGTGCTCAGCTACATCATCATTATCGAGTACTGTCTGCACGTCACTGATGTCCTCCTCAACGGTCTCTGGGTCAGGAGCCTGACCGCTTGCAACACCAGCTCCCACGCCACTCTCCTCATGACTACTTGCACACCTACCGGAGGAAGCAGCGAATATCTCCTCCACATCTTGGCTTGCTAGTAGCTGCTGATTGTCTTCTAGTAGCTTGTCCTCACTGTATAATGGAGCTGAGCCCACAACATACAATACTTCTCTGGCTGAGGGAACAGAAAAGAACAGAGGCAGGTTGAGGACAGGTGAGGGCACAGGGCCTGCTCCCGGGCCATGCCAACTAAGGGTTGTGTCTGATGAACCCACCAACTCTTGGCTGGGGGTGTCTGATATTGCTTGAGATGAAGTGGATGACCGAGTCAACCATTCAAGAACTGCTGGGTTGCTGGTCAAAACATGGCTGCTAGATGACACTGGGAGCTCAGGCCTCTTGCTGCGACTCCTGCTGCCACGCCCCCTTACTCTTCTGCGACCTGTGCCTGCGCCAGAAACATTTAGGCCTCTGCCACTGCCCTGTGCAGGGCCTGGCACTTTTCTGTCTGACATACTTACATAAATAAATAAATAAATAAAAAGAAAATTAAAACACTCCAAAAAAGTCTGTAATTTTCCCACTTCACCACACAGTGGCTAATAAGCCCTTTTTTCCCACTAATACACGCCAAAGAAGGCTTTAGAACATATAACTGCACTGCTGAACGGCAAATAGGCCCTTACTTTTTTCCACTTATACACACCACAAAAGACTTTAGAACATATAACTGCACCGCTGACTAGCAGATTATATATTTTTTTGCCACTAATACATGCCAAAAAGGGCTTTTGAACATATAACTGCACTGCTGAACGGCAAATAGGCCCTTAGTTTTTTCCACTTATACATGCCACAAAAGGCTTTAAAACATATAACTGCACCGCAGAACAGCAAATAATATATATTTTTTTGCCAATAATAGATGCCAAAAAGGTCTTTAGAACATATAACTGCACTGCTGAACGGCATATAGGCCCTTACTTTTTTCCACTTATACATGCCACAAAAGGCTTTAGAACATATAACTGCACTGCAGAACAGCAAATAATATATCCTTTTTTTCCCACTAATAAAAGGCTAAAAATGCTTTAGAACATATAACTGCACCGCACAAGGGCAAATAAGACATAGAAATATTTCCTTGTAATAAACCCTGTTAATGGCTGTATCAAACAGCACTTGCATCCCAATAATAAGAACTGAAATTTCAGAGCTGTATAATGGCAATTTGGATCCCCAGTCAGTGCATCAAGGTGTAATAGGACTGTTCCTATTACCCAGGCTGTAAACTCCCCTACTGAACCCTGTTCTGCTTCAACACTGTGGAATGATTCCTCCCTATCCTTTTCCTGAACTTCTATACAGCAAAATACAAGTTTTAAAGCAACCATTTTAGGAAAAAATTTGATTCATTACCACGTAGCTTGAGGAAATTTGTATTCAGTGCGAATCAAATATTTTCAGAAATTTTGATCGAATTTCACTTCATCAACGTCGATTCGCTCATCTTTAATCCTTAACATTACTTAATAACAGTAAATTTTGCTTAGTTGTTTAAGAAGAGTTTAATTCCAAATATGGATTAGTTTGCACTTCAACAGAGCAAGAGTAAAGGATGTTTTGTAAGCTACTTGTCTACATATGATTAAACAGATGTCTTTATTCGTGTACAACTATTCTGAGATATATGTATTTCTAGTTAGTGCATGTGTTCAAGTGCCTATACCCGCTGGTTCACTGCTAAAGGGTTAATACCAGGTTCACTACTAAGTGGTAAATGTGTTAATTGTGATATGCTATGATGGCTATGGTCTGTTCACTATGTCAGAAAAAAAGGTTGTGTATAGGTAGGAAACCGTTAACTGGCGGTTTCTTAGTTACAATTGCTGGGTTATGGGCTAGTCACATTTTCCAATGATTAGTGGAGAGTCTGCAAGTAACCAAGATAGAATAAAGACCAACAGTATTTCTGTTTTGTGGTGCTGCCAAGCAGGCCAAGACATAATCCTGCTCCAGGAAAACACTATTCCTGTGAGTGAAAGCTGCCAGAAAAAGCAACTTTTCTAAGGATTAACTTCTGAGGGAAAGAAGCATTGCATTTCGTAGATGGCTAAGAATCATGGAGGCCATGCTTGGACTGAGTCAGTAAAGGTAATGCACTCATCCGGCTTTAGACTTTGCTGCCTGTGGTCTGGGTTTATTGCTTCTGGCACCTGCAACGGTACTGAGATGAATTGGTCATCTGATCTAGGACTTTGCCCCACAGTTGGGCACTGCAGAAAAATAAAAAAGAATTGTGCACCTTTAGTTATTTTGGGAAGATTATTAGTGACTATAAGGAGATAGACTCAGAGTGCATAACCATCACAATAGCCACCTCCTACATACAGACTTTTGGGAAAAACCTAGCCAGTGAAATACTTCAGGACTGTGCCTGCTGCATGTATTTCTACTGTGATTTCCATCATCTTTTTAGTAAAGAAGAGACTTTATTTTGCTATAGTTAACCGGCCTGGTCTGTGGTATGTATACCCGATCATGGCTATCATCCTCCTGTCCTTCTACTATGTACCCTGCTGCTCATTCATTAACATCAAAGGAACCCCAGCCCCCACCAGTCAGGAGACCCCAAAAGTTCAAGGTGTGCCTCAAGGGGAAGAAGGGAGAGCACTGGAGTTTGGATTAGCTATAGTAAGAACTACAATCACCACCATTGTCCGATCCTTACATTTCCCCCAGTGGGCTGGTATACTAGTCTAGGCATACTATTTTTCACATTCTTATTCTCTGTGACAGGTTCCCTTGAAGTGGTAAAAAACAGAATATGGGAAGGGAAACTTGTACTGATTGCAATATATTGAGTGTGCCAATGTCTTTGCAAGTACTAACAGTTCAAGGTTCTCATAATAAAGTGAGTCTAGAAACCTACTTGAAAGTCCTACAAGTGGCTTAAAGGAGTTGTTTGAGTAGAAAGCTTTTATGTGTAAACTGCCAGGAGATCTATAAAATAATAAAATAACTTAAAAGGGTTGTTAGTTTTTTTTTTTCTCACTGCTCCCTGCTGTTTTGTTTTGACTCTCTGGCGCCTAGGCTGTCTTCACTGGAGTTCAGGTCCCTACCTACCAATTTCTGCACAGACATGGTCACTTGCAGTTCTGCAACCAGGAATTGCCCTCAGCACTATGAAGGAGTCACAGATTAAGTTACACAGACTTGGGCCACAGATCCCTTGATAAAGGTCATCAATCTACCAAAATGTTGGGGACTTTTATGGCCTGTTAAGACCACTGTAAAATCTGGATATCAAAGAATGTACAAAATTATGTGAATATGAAAACTAATTAAAGCAGCATGTCCCCAAGCATCACATGACCTATCAGGGAAGAGCCACTTGAGGACCCATAAACACTGAAGCTAGTTATTGACTGCAGTGGTGCATGTGATTTGTCTGTGTGGAAATTAACACATAGGGAATGGAAGTCAAGTAAAGCCTGGGAACCATGGAGCTGGAATTGCGGAGAGGAGACAAGAGTACATTTCTTCACAGGGACAGCTGGCTGGAGGAAAATTTAAATAAATAAATAAATAAATAACTGGACAACCCCTTTAAACTCACCTTCTAGAGATCCCTCCACTCGCTCCTCCATCCTCTCAGTTGGGCTGCAGGTGTGATTGAAAGAATTGCTGTGTAGACACCTAAATAATTGTGTCTGGACAAAAGATAGTATTGTCTAAACAGCAATGTGCTTCCCAGAAATAATGAATGTTTATTGGGATAAATGATCACTGTAACGATTGCTCATCTCCATGTAGTGGAAGGGATTGCTGCAATAATTGCAATGATTAAATTAGAGATCGGCAAATTGATTCTAAACAAATCGGATTCATTACAAATTAAAATTTGTCTGTCAAATGAATCCAAAGTTTTTGCTTCGGACGAATCGTGCAAAAACAGCACCCAGCACCATTTTACTGTGCACTGAAGAAGATGGAGGATCACATGACCCTTGGAGGGAAGGGAGAGGGCTTGCCCTGTTTGGCTAAGAGGCTGACCGTCTGACCAGACAACCAGGGGAAAGTATTCAGTCAGGTCCTTCTGTACAGAAAAAGAAATGCCATTCTGTGTGCATTGTATTTTGTCAAAATCCTATGCATTATTACTAAACACGTAATGCAATAAAAACATCTATATACTAGTTAACTGTTAACGCGTTGCATTGCATCAAGATACCATTTCTGAATCTCCCTTTGATAACTTGTTTGAGAACAGTCAGTGATTGGACTTCCATCCATGAGGAGGGGGTTGAGGGGGAGGTGGGGAACCCCATGCATAGTTGTGTTTTTGGTGGTGGTGGTAGTAGTGCCGTTTGTAGCCATGGTGGCGGTAGGGGCAGTGACAGTGGCATTCTGAGAATATACAGAACAGGGAATTGTGAGGAGGAGCCCATGATAACCTATCACAGTCAACGGTTATTCTAAGCTGAATGTACCTGCACTCATCAGATCGCAGAAGATAAGCAGCTTAATGCCGGGCAAGTACCAGCTTGGGAGACTGGTTCGGAATCCATGGTTCCGTTGACTTAGGGGACATCCTCTGCGTCTGGAGGAAAGAAGGTTTGTGCACAAACATTGAAGAGGATTCTTTATGGTAAGAGCAGTGAGACTATGGAACTCTCTCCCTGAGGAGGTGGTGATGGTGAGTTCACTAAAAGAGTTCAAGAGGGGCCTGGATGTATTTCTGGAGTGTAATAATATTACAGGCTATAGCTACTAGAGATGGGTCGTTGATCCAGGGAGTTATTCTGATTGCCTGATTGGAGTCGGGAAGGAATTTTTTGCCCCTTAAGTGGGTTTTACCTCACAGGTTTTTTTTTGCCTTCCTCTGGATCAACTTGCAGAATAACAGGCCGAACTGGATGGACAAATGTCTTTTTTTGGCCTTATATACTATGTTACTATGTTACAGTCTGAAAAAAAGTGGTGGGGAGGATGAGGACTCTGATGATGATAGTGTGTTGGACAGGACCTGGAAGCTGGATCAGGGTGCTGGGGAGGAAATTAGAGGAGGAGATTAGTAGTCATGGCGGCAACATACAGCCAGGACCTCCCAAAAAACTACCAGGGTCAGATCTGTTTCTATTGTGGTCAGCTTGGGAAATGGTAATGCTGCTGATACTGTGTGCACCAACTCAAAACATGCCAGCCTTAAAGTGGTTATCCGACACTAGCAAATGCTCCCCCATATGCTGGGAGAAGCATCAGCGGCAGTGCGGGGACTAGGAGCGACACAGGGAGTGGGGAGCCAGGTAAGTAGAATCAGTGTGAGGGGGCCGGTGTATGAGGGAGCATTTGTTAGTGTCAGATAACCCCTTTAAGCCGAACTCTGCTACCACTGGCTCTGTGTGGAGTGTGCAAGAAGGTAAAAGCACTGCCGTGGGCAAAATCTGCAGGATTATATTAAGCCATTGATATTCAAATTCAAACATTGGCACAACAGCTTTATTGTAGCACATAAAGGGGCATCTGTGGAAAAAAAAAAGAAGTGGCCGCCAACTTGCACAAGAAAAGTGTCCTACTTCTCTTGAGCTCTTTTGTGGCCAGGCCATGTCCACATGTAGTACAGTGTCCTTTTCATCATCATCATCAGTTACTGCTCCTGCTCAGATTACTCCTCCGCTCCATCGTCAGCAATTGATAAGGCAATATGTGTCCAGAAAAACAACTGTATACGGCCAGCAATACAATAGTATGCAAACTTGACTCCTAACTGGACAAAATGATAGTGATGCACTCGCTGCCATACCACTTAGTGGATTCTGCTGCCTTTAGGGAACTGTTGGCATGCACTCAACCTTGTTGGAAGATAACTAGCCAGCATTATTATTTTTTTTTTAAAAGCCTATCCATGTCTTGTATTATCATATGGCAATGACAAGGGCTGCTTACTTGGCATTGTTGCTGTGCGGCAACATGAACGGCAAAGTGAACACCTGGTCAGCTGTTACGGGCAGGGAGAGTACTTGTCTGTCGAGGCCCACTGGGTCAATGTTTTACATGGCCAGATCCTATTGACACCTCCACCTTTGTGTCGGTCTGCTTCCCACACCAGGCACTTCTCCACCTCCTCCGTGGACATCCTCCCGTCCCTAACAGAAGCAGGGCAGAGCATTACTCCCACTCCCCCTCCCACCTATTATATGTGTAAAGAGAAGGTTTGCAATGCGGCGTTAGAGCTGATCAGCCTGGGTGAGAGTAGCCACACAGCCGCTTGGTTGCTAAAATGCATCAAGCAGCAAACAGCACACTGGTTGTCTCCCCCACCAACTCCAAATGGGCAAGTTGGTCAGCAACAATGGCTGCAACATAAAGGTCGTTCTCTACCTGGGAGAACAACACCTCCCTGCATGGCGCACATTATCAATTTAGTCATGCAACACTTTTTAAAACAGTGGCTTGCAGAGGGTGCTGGCCATTTCCGGGAGAATGATCTCACATTCCAGCCATTTTTATGTGGCAAGGAACTCCCTTATGGACTTGCAGATTGAGAAAAGTCTACCGCTGCACAGCTTGATCTGTGATGTTCCAATATGCTGGAATTCCTCCCTGCATAAGCAATAGTATCTGTATGAGCAGCATAGACTGGTGTATGATATTGTCATGCACCAGAACTCCTCAGCAATGATCATGTGTTGTTTTGAGGTCAGACAATGGCAGCTTATCAGAGACATGTGATGTGTACTCAAGCCCTTTGAAGAGGCCACCAGATTTGTCAGTATAGACAACTGTAGCATCAACAATGTCATCCCCCAATATTTATCTTAGAGCAGACATTAAAGCTGATCCAAAAAGGGATGGTGGAAGAAGGACATCTTCTGCATCTTGTTGGTCACCCTGTAGCTGTTGGGGATCCACACTGAGAAAATATCATGTAGAAGTGGAGGAGGAGGAGCAGGAGGAGGGAATAGAAGTCGCATATGCAGGAGGATGAGGCTGATAATGATGATGACAACAACACTGGCCATGATGACTAATCATTTCAGTGGGGGCTGAGCCAGAAAGAACTTGGTTTTTGGGAAAGCATGGTAAGCTGTTTTCATGCTCGTTTATGTACTTACAGGTGTATCGTTAACATGAAGCAATCTGATTATTACAGGGTAGCCATGCTTTCACACCATCACTGCCCATAAGGGAGGCTAAATTGCTTTATTACCAGGACACATTGTGTATGCAGCTTGCCGCAGCTTTCAGCGAGCAGACGCCTTCCACCCACCTGTATGACCGGGAGACCACCACCTCCCAGTGTCTCCACAACCACAAACAGCAGAAGCCACAGCATCAAGTTTAGTGTCATGAACATGATGGAGCACTTTTCTCAAGTGCTGTGCCAGGTTGACCCAAATCAGCTAATGGAGATGTACCCCATAAGTTTAGTCCTTCTTGGAACAATGGCCCAAACTGTCCCAGTTTGCTCTCTGTGTACTGTCTTATCCAACCTCCAGAGTAATATCATAGAGGGTTTTTAACACAGCAGATGGTGTTGTCACATCCAAATGGACAACGTTGTCCTCTTACCTACCATCATGTTCCATACTGTATGGCTCCTGCCACCTCCACCACTGCAGCTGCTACTCCCTGCTGCTCATCCTCCACTGCCTCTTCCATTACCCCTGCACAGCTGCTGCCACTACTACCTTAACACAATGGCATACACATCTACTGTCTTGTCTGTTCCATACTGTGCTGTTACCGCTGCCACTACTATTGCTGCCAGTTATTAACCCGCACAACTTACCTTTTCCACATCCACAATGTACTGCTGCTGCTCCCAAATAAAAGGGAGAAATATAAATATGCTAAACTTTTAGACTTTCTAATGTAAGTTTAAACCTACTATTAGTTGGCTCACTTTATGCTAGACTTGGGCGCCAAACGTTTGCAGCATTTTCTTGGTGCACATTGTTGCATTACAAGCCTAATCTTTTTTCTGACAGACCATGTCCCTTTTCATTTGTTGAAATATAGCAGGATCACATTTCAGTAGTGCACGTCAGGTAAAACAGCAACAACGCATTTCGGGGATACCAAGGTCCCCTTCATCAGGTTAATAGGCTGGTAATAACAATAAGTACTTGTTGTAGGTTTTTATACCTTAAAAATATGCCAAAAAAGGACATCTGGGACAGCCCCATGGGGGTTGTAGCCTCCCCCAGGTTCCTCATTAGCATATTGTGGTACAGGCTTAAAATACTGTAATACATAAAAAGCATGTGGGTGGGGGGGGGGAATAAAAAGTGCTTATACAGATCGACTGCATTGTGGTGTATTAAAAAAACCAACCAGTTTTTACAGTAAAAACTGTTTTTTCTTTTGTTGGCTTATCAACGTTTTTGAGAGGGTTCACCACTCTGTTAACCAGAGAGGTAAGATGATAAGCAAAAGAAACTCCTTCTCCTTGAGATTTGGCCCATTTAAATGGGTCCAATGTAATACAGCATTTTCTATATCTCTGCAGAAGAAATGGGTGCCAAAGTCAATATAAGGCTACTTTCACATAGTGTTGATCACGAATATTTTAATTTCGAATTTTTATCGCGAATATAGGTACTTCGAAAATTTGTGAATATATAGTGTAAATTTTTTTTTTTAAATTAGTGCACATGATCCCTCCCGGCAGAGGATCTCAATAACGGAGAAAAACTATTCTGTTTTGTCCCCATTCATTGTTAATGGTAACAATACTGAACTGAACAGATGGAATGCTCCAAAATGAATTCCGTTCCGTTTGGTTGCACTCCCATATGAGAGAGTAACCGCAGCATGGGATGCGGAACACAATGGATCCGGCATGAAACACAATGCAAGTCAATGGTGCTGGTTCCATTTTCTCAGACTACCTTCTGACGAACCAGAGGTGAAATGCACATATTTTTGCTGACCTGCTTTATATACCCCCAAACATGTCTTGTAGTATGTATCACATATAATATTTGGCCAATTGCAGCACATTGTTGTTACATTGGTTTGGCTTTCCTGACCAGGCTGTAGGTGTTTTTTGTGGGGGGGGGTTTCATTTTTTTTTTTTGCTTGTTTTTTCTCTTCTTTTTTTCTTTCTGTTTCCTTCTTTTTTTCAGCTTTTTTGCTTTATTATTCTTTCTTATTTTGTCTTCCTCCATTTTTTCCGTCCCACTGTTTGCTCCTGGGCTCATGCTGCATTATTGTGGTGGGGAATATTTATTAAGGAGTGGTATTGTACACGTCCTAAATGGGAACTCAATGTAGAGATCTGCCCGTACTGAGGGATATACCCATGCATGTAGTAACAGGTAGGCCATTTTGCGATAATTATGTCTTATAATGCATATTCTTTGAACATGGTGACACTTGACATGTGGAAAATCTTTTTGGGAGTAGTAGCAGCATAGGTCAGGTGATTCTGGCACCCTTATCTGTTGTTTTAGTTTTATCATTACCATTATATTATTAAATATTGTGTATATGAATTTTTATGCAAAAAAGTGAATATATTTTTGACTATAGTGGGTATGTTTTTGTTGTTTGTGAGTGAGCAACATTATAGGTATATGTTCTGGAGAATATAGATACCCTGATTTGTTGTTGTATTGAGGCCTGTTTAGGTTTTGTACAATAGAAAATGGATCTGTCCCCCATTGACTTTCAATTGTGTTCATACCGGATCAGTCATTGCTATTTTAAAGTTAATAAGTTAATAACGGATGCAGCCGGTTGTATTGTCAGAAAAAGAAGTGTTTTTGCTGATCCCTGCCGGATCTAGCAAAAATGCAAGTGTGAAAGTAGCCTTAGGCCTCTTTCACACGGGCGTTGCGGGAAAATGTGCGGGTGCGTTGCGGGAACATGCACGATTTTTCCGTGCGAGTGCAAAATCGCGCATGTTTGGTACCCAAACCCAAACTTCTTCACAGAAGTTCAGGCTTGGGATCGGTGTTCTGTAGATTGTATTATTTTCCCTTATAACATGGTTATAAGGGAAAATAATAGCATTCTTAATACAGAATGCATAGTATAATAAGGCTGGAGGGGTTAAAAAATAATTTAAAAAAATTAAACTCACCTTAATCCACTTGCTCGCGCAGCCCGCCATCTCTTCTGTCTTCTTTTTTGCTGTGTGCAGGAAAAGGACCTGTGGTGACATCACTCCGGTCATCACATGGTCCATCACATGATCCATCACCATGGTAAAAGATCATGTGATGGATCATGTGATGACCGGAGTGACGTCACCACAGGTCCTTTTCCTGCAATCAGCAAAGAAGGAGACAGAAGAGAAGCCGGGCTGCGCGAGCAAGTGGATTAAGGTGAGTTAAAAAAAAAATTTTTTTAACCTTTCCAGCGCTATTGTACTATGCATTCTGTATTCAGAATGCTATTATTTTCCCTTATAACCATGTTATAAGGTAAAATAATAAAATGATCGGGTCCCCATCCCGATCGTCTCCTAGCAACCGTGCGTGAAAATCGCACAGCATCCACACTTGCTTGCAGATAGTTGCGATTTTCACGCAGTCCCATTCACTTCTATGGGGCCTGCGTTCCGTGGAAATCGCACAATATAGAGCTCATGTGCACAGCCCCATAGAAATGAATGGGTCCGGATTCAGTGCAGGTGCAATGCGTTCATCTCACGCATTGCACCCGCGTGGAATACTCGCCCGTGTGAAAGGGGCCTTAGGCCTCTTTCACACGAGCGTGACGGATTAGGTCCAGATGCTTTCAGGGTGCGTTCAGTGAAACTCGCACCATTTTGCAAGCAAGTTCAGTCAGTTTTGTCTGCAATTGCATTCAGTTGTTCAGTTTTTTCCACGTGAGTGCAATGCATTTTGATGCGTTTTTCACACGCGTGATAAAAAACTGAAGGTTTACAAACAACATCTCTTAGCAACCATCAGTGAAAAACGCATCGCATCTGCACTTGCTTGTGGATGCAATGCGTTTTTCACTCAAGACCCATTCACTTCTATGGGGCCAGGGCTGCGTGAAAAATACAGAATATAGAACATGCTGTGTTTTTCACGCAACGCAGAACTGATGTGTGAAAAAAACGCTCATGTACACAGACCCATTGAAATGAATAGGTCAGGATTCAGTGCGGGTGCTATGCGTTCACGTCACGCATTGCACTCGTGCGGAAAACTCGCTCGTGTGAAAGGGGCCTTACTCTGCAGAACTTAGTATCTTCTGCAAATATTGAAATTTAAGTATAGAATGCTATTAATAAATATATTACAAAGAATATTGGAAAGCTAACCCTTGTATTAAATTATTGTTTTGCAAAAAGAGAAACAATCAAAAGTCTTGGATTGCTGTATTGTATTACTCTTTTTTTCTATACCCATGTTTAGCATAATTCTCTCCTCTTTAATGATTTTAAGGCTGAGCAGCCTTCTATATTGTGAATGCATATGTCACAGAGTATGCTTCATTCCATTAACACATATGCATGGAGTCTCAAATAATGTGTTTCATTTGCATAACTGGCAGTATTCCTCTCCTTCCAATTCCTGTTATGTTTTCCATGTCTCTTTACCATTGACACATGAATTGTGAAAACTAAAATAATCAATGTACTTTATGATTTTTTTCTCTTTAATGATGTTCTATACATGCTAAGACATTTACAGTAACACATTGCGTATTACCTGTGTTTTTTCTGCGCAGACTTTCGTGCAGAAAAAATATAGAGTCAGCAAAGTGAATGCGACCTCACAAATGCATGTGCATTTTGCATGTTGTTTTCATATTTTAAAATCTGCAGCATGTCAGTTGTTTTATTTCAGATTTCACACTTTGAAATGCAAAGAGTGAGATCGGGGGGAAGGGAACCGCATCAAAATCCACAACAATCCCAGAAACCAGACCACCCATGCCCATAGGCTCTGTTTTGTACTACAGCTCAGCCCAATTGACTTCTACTCTCTACTTAGGGAATACAATATCTCCTTATGGAGAGCGCCATATGCTCCTATGGAATTCTGGGAAGAGGGTATGCAAATGAGCTTTAACAAGTATTGTCTCTAATGCTACCAGATGTAAGGTAGCTATAAAATAGCTACCGTACAGCTGGTGATATAAGAGGCAGAACTTTTTTGAATGCTCATTTGAATACCATACCTGGAAAAGGAATAAATGGCAGCAGATGAAGGGAAGAAAATTCTTCCTAAGGCTGCGTTCACACGGGCGAGATTTCCGCGCGGGTGCAATGCGGTAGGTGAACGCATTGCACCCGCACTGAATCTGGACCCATTCATTTCTATGGGGCTGTTCAGATGAGCGATGATTTTCACGCATCACTTATGCGTTGCGTGAAAATCGCAGCATGCTCTATATTCTGCGTTTTTCACGCAACGCAGGCCCCATAGAAGTGAATGGGGTTGGGTGAAAATCGCAAGCATCCGCAAGCAAGTGCGGATGCGGTGCGATTTTCACGCATGGTTGCTAGGTGACAGTCTATAAACTGTATTACTTTCCCTTATAACATGGTTATAAGGGAAAATAATAGCATTCTGAATACAGAATGCATAGTACAATAGGGCTGGAGGGGTTTAAAAAAATAAACTCATTAACTCACCTTCTCCTCTTCATCTCGAAGTTCCCGATCTCTTCTTTACTTGAGTTGTGGGCTAAAGGACCTTTGGTGACGTCAGATCTCATGCTCCAATCACATGGTACATCACCACGGTGATGGACCATGTGATTGGAGCATGAGATCTGACGTCACCAAAGGTCCTTTAGCCCACAACTCATCAGTAAACTCAACTCAAAGGTCCTTTAGCCCACAACTCAAGTAAAGAAGAGACCGGGAACTTCGAGATCAAGAGGAGAAGGTGAGTTAATGAGTTTATTTTTTTAAACCCCTCCAGCCCTATTGTACTATGCATTCTGTATTCAGAATGCTATTATTTTTCCTTATAACCATGTTATAAGGGAAAATAATACAATCTACACTACAACTAACCCAAACCTGAACTTCTGTGAAGAAGTTCGGGTCTGGGTACCAGTGTCGGTTTTTTATCACGCGCGTGCAAAAAACATTGCACCCGCGCGATAAAAACTGAACATCGGAACACAATTGCAGTCAAAACTGACTGCAATTGCATTCCTACTCGCGCGGTTTTGCCGCAACACACCGGGACGCATCCGGACCTAATCCGGACACGCTCGTGTGAACCCAGCCTAATACTGGGATTTCATAAATTTTCTGGTAAACATTTATATAATACACATTTATGGACAGCCCCATTGTCCAGGTGAGAATACAGCTCTAGAATAAAACTTGCTGCCTCCTGCATATTTGTAGACAGGAAAGGTCTGCTGTTGTCCTTGACCTAAATATTCACAATCTTTGCATACAATTTCTGTAAACAACATAAAACTTTTTTGACACTCAAGAATGATTCTGCAAAGATATACCAAGCTGAATACTCAGGCACTGAAATATATAGGTGAAACTGGGCAATTAACCAGATTCTAGAACTTATGTATATACAAGAATCACTATAATGCCAGATGATAATATTATTAAAATCAATTGCATTTTCTCATTACTACAGATCAGCGAATTTCCTGAAATTCGTTTTTAGTCTGATTCTAATAAATCAGTCAAAAAATGTGATTTGTGTCCGAATCGACTCTACCAAAATTTATAACAGCTTCAATTAACCTGAAATATAGTGCATGAATTCTGAGGTCTCCTAGGATTCTTTCTTTGTTTTTATTTTTTAGAAGTTTTAGGATAGGTAATTAAGATCAGTTTGGTGAGGGTATGAGCTCTGCCTTCTCTTCAAACATCTGAATGGCCAGGGTGCAAGAATTGGACCGCCACTGATCTGATGTTGATGACCTATCCTGAGGATAGGTCATCAATAGTAAAAAGCGGACAACCCCTTTAACGCAAATACAGCAATAGTGATTAATTAGCAGAGTGACACTAGCATATATGGTTATGGAATAAATCATGGGTTACAGCCTGTTTAAAAACATACTGCTATTTAAAATTAGAAAAGACTTTCCAAAATTGTCCCTTATTGGGGGCCGCCTAGGTTTATACAGACATTGTAGTATTGGAAGAAGCAGTGGCTTGTTCTGAACAAGTGGTCCAACAATTATGCATTAATCTGACAGATGCCTACCCATGTTTATACACACAACTGGTAGTATCAGAAAAAACAATAGCCTGTTCTGAATAAGCATCCAAACTATTCCAAATACCTGCCCTTGTTTATACACATACAATTCTGTATTGTGTGTTGGAACAACATTAGCTTGTTCTGAACAAGCGTCCAAAAGTTCTCTCTTTTTTGGGAACAGCAGTAATACAGTGTGGATGTGGAACCTTGCGGACAAGGCAGGAGATGTGCAGCTGTGCAGGGGTAATAATAACAGCAATCATGGCAGCAATAACAACACATAATGGACAGAACATGAAAAGAAAAGGCAGTAAATGTGCAGCTCTGTAGGGGTAGTAGTAGTAAAAAGGCAGATGATGTGCAGCTGTGTAGGGGGAGTAGTAGGGCAGTAGGCAAAGCAGCCAGCATAGCAGCAGCAGCAATACAATCTGAAACATGATGGCAGGCGTACAGCGGCAATGGCACGATTGGGTCATTGATAAATATGAAATGGATTCATTGGCCTCAGTCCAAAATCCTCAGAGATCTCATTCTTTTCTCATTCATTTTCAGAAATGTGATGTTTTCTACACTTGCGTAGGGCAAGTATGTCTGTTTGGGTGTGATGACGCCATTTGCTGTACTGAATACCCTCCCTAAGATGAGACTGGAGGTTGGACAAGACAGTAATGCAATAAAAACTCAATGTCTACTCAATGAAAACTGTGGCAAGCTGTGTAGAGAGCAACAATGTTGCCTCCCTTTTGGCACCAGGAAATAATTACCCTATTTTGCATTGATAGTGAGGGCCAAAAAGCCTACTTTGTTTGATGCTAACAACATGCCTGTCAGCATATAAGCAAGCATACAGTTTGCCATGCTTGGCAGTGTGCTTGAGGATCCAGTTATTTCCAGATCTGTTCACAATTGCACTGGATGGTCATGGTCAGTGTTGTCATCATCATCATCATGTGCTTCGTCCCTCTTCACCACCAACTCCTCAATCTCCTGCTCCTTCTCCAGTGGTACTGTAGCTTCTAATTCTCCTACTCAACTTCCTTCTCCATGGTACTTTTTCCATGCAACTCCCTAACAGCTACAAGGTGGCCAGCAAGATGTTGAAGCTATTCTTTTTCCACCATCCCTTGTTGCATCAAATGAGTATGTGGCAAAGGTTCCTGATGTGCTCCCTGCAGGGGAAGTCTGATGCATAATGTAATCATTGACTGCACTTTCAAGTGTTCCAGCAAAGTTGGAATGTTGTAGATTATTCTGTGCATAGGTGGGCTGTTCTATTGCTGCAAGTCCAGGATGGTATTCTTAGCCACTTAAGAACAGCTGAAATGCGTACGCTCTCTCCTGAACATAGTATAACCTTCTGCAAGCCACAATACTTTTTCAAAAAGAACTGCACCACTAGATTTATCACATGCATCATGAAGGAAGCATGTGTTGTTTCCACCAAATTCAGCATGTCCATGATTTTCCTGCCAGCGGGATATTTGCTGCTTGATGTAGATTAGCAACTGATCCGCTGTGTGGCTTCTCTCAGCCAGGCTCATTAGTTCTAAAACTGCATGGCAACACTTTAGTTCACACATATTATAGGAAGGAATTATATTAAGGAAGGGGAATGGAACAATGCTCTGCCCTTTTTCTGTTGGGGACAGGAGGATTGAGATGGAAATGGATGAGGTGGAAAAGCGCCTGGTGTGGGAACCAGACCAACACAAAAGTGGATGTGTAAATCATTGACCCAGTGGGCCGTGAAAGACATGTAGTGTTTTAGCACATAACAGCTGCCCCAGTTGTCAATGGTTGTGTGCACCTTGCTGCACAGTAACAATTCCAAGGAGCAGCCTGTTCTCTGCCACGTGAGAGTATAAGCCAGTGATAGTTATCTTCCATCAAGGTTAAGCCCACACTATCAGTTAGCTAAAGGCAGTCGAATCCACTAAGTTGTACAGTGGCAACTGCACATTCACAAACTTGGCCAAGTGGAGTTTCAGCTTGCATACAAGTGGATTTCTGGGCATGAATAGTTACCACACATTCCATTATGGATGACTGATGACTGATGATGGAGCGGAGGCCAAGGAGGAGGGGGAGCCTAAACAGGAGAACCACTAACTGATTATAACAATGACAAAGACGCTGCATTGCTTGTAGATGTTCCTGGCTGCCACAAAGAACACTGGGAAAAAGAGAACCATCTAGTTCTGATTGCTGGCGGCAAGTTACAAATACAGCCTATGTTTGTTTGTGTTTGAACGCCCACAACTTATTTTCATCCTGCAGTTCTTGCACATGGCAGTGGTTTTGTTGGCAGGCCCTGTGGAGAAAAATTCCCATACCAGAGATACCCGAACAGAGCTGCTAGCATCGGAGCCTGATCTATGTCTGGCATGTTTTAAAACTGCATCAGTGTTATAAGCGGCATCACAAGTTCCCGAGCTGACCGCAATGGAAGCAAATCTTGCCCTGGCAGTTTTATATGATATTTTGGCCATACGTTGTCTCTGCTCTTTATTGCTGCTGTGGCCACTACCCTACTCCTTTTATGTCATCTCTTTCTCATCACCACGAGTTGGTTCCCAGGTTCTGCCCAATGCATAATCATCATCACAGTCCTCACCCTCCCCACCAGTTTTATTAGATATATGGATTAGTCATCATGGGGTCCTTGGCCCCCCTCACGATTTCCTTCTCTGTCTTTGCCCAAAGTGCCACTGCCAGCATGGCTACCACTACCCCTACTGCCACTATTGTGCCTACAAGTTCCCATACTATTACAACTACTACCACAGATTTGCATTTGAGTCATCAAGGCCTCCACCTCAACCTTCTTCTCATAGCTATCCAAATGCTGGCTGTTCTCACACAACCCATTATCCTGAACATCTTCTATAGCCCATGGGGTGTTGTTGCCTCTTCAAAGGAAAAAAAAATGCGCCACACTGGGAGGAAGCAGTGAATTCAGAGATGGTGCAACTGAAAGTCTTCTCTAGGGCTGCAAGGATGAGAAGCATGCGGAATTCACTGACCCCTTGCTAAAGACACAATGTCAGACTAAGAGGTGACATCAACATCATCCTGCTGTAACTGAAAGGATAACTGAGCCATCCAGTACTCAAAGTCATCCTTTTGTCCTCAATATGTTGCTAAACAAAAGCGATGGAGAACAGGCCCAATTGGACGTGCCCTAGCTTCTACCAAACTATACTCTGGTATTGACACACTAAAAAAAGATTATTAGAGCACTTGTATATATAGTAGAAAAATGTAACTTTTATTTTGGAATGAAAAAGGTGCAATTATGCAGTGTGAGCAGTAAAATATATGCTGCTGGTGAGGCTGGGAAATATACCTATAAAATACTTATAAACTGTAGAAGCTTTTCAACATGTTTTTGGACAAAAAGGATTGCTCATGCACAGAAAAAAAGTACTCTTTAAAACTCACGTGTCTTATCTTGCACAGTGCAATACATAAAGTCATGAACAGCTCCAGCTGCCCTGATTGTAAAACATACAGTGCACTGCGGCCCCTATGATGTCTCTGATGGTAAAACCTAACTTTCTACTTTTTACCTAACAAAATATATCTTCTTCACAATCCCTACACTGTCCTTGCAAAACCCTAAAATACCTCTGTTTTTGTATATCTATTGCAGATAGGAAAGACAAGTCCTGTCACATCAGTGGCTGAGATCACAGTAGTATCTGTGCTTCAGAGCTAGCATAGAGCCTGACAGACCAGACAATATCCTCTCTCCTAATTGGCTTTCAGGCGGACTTCAAAACATTGTGGGCAAGTCTGCCAACCAAGGCCCTACCCAGGGTCATCCTCCTTACCCTGTAGTATCTCATCTACTTTGCTTGTACTGTAATGTGCTGTGGAGTTTCCACCTGCAATTCTGCAGCAGAAAAGCTACAGCTCATCAGACATGTGAAACTATCCTAAAGAGATTGCTCAATTTGCTTGCCATTGCAAGCTGTGCTTCCTCTGTCAATCTGTAATGTGTTGTAGGAGTGAATATTGTAACATGTTAACAATCGCTGCATAGTGATGGAGGCAACTGTGATATATCATGTGATGGGTCCAAAAGAGATTCTTCTTTGTGCATACATACGCAGATTTCTCTCTCCCTCTCCCTTCTTCAGACCTTTTCACTTTTTTTTTACATTTTGTTATGTTGCAGTCTGTGCTAAAATAAAAACAAATTCAAGTTTGACCCCATCAATCTACACTCAATACCACATAATGAGAAAGCAGAATTGTATAAATGTTTGCAAATTTATTAGTCATAAGTATTCAGATCCTTTGCGATGGCACTAGAAATTTAGCTCTGGGGGGCCTAACAATTTTGGTACAGTAGGAGAATTATACTGCTGTAAAGCAGAGTTTGGGGAATTTTCCATATTCTTCTTTTACATGTGCAACTCTAAGGCCTCTTTCACACGGGCGTTGCGGAAAAATGTGCTGGTGCGTTGCGGGAACACCCGCGATTTTTCCGCACGAGTGCAAAACATTGTAATGCGTTTTGCACTCGCGTGAGAAAAATCGTGCGTGTTTGGTACCCAAACCCGAACTTCTTCACAGAAGTTCGGGCTTGGGATCGGTGTTCTGTGGATTGTATTATTTTCCCTTATAACATGGTTATAAGGGAAAATAATAGCATTCTGAATACAGAATGCAAAGTAAAATAGCACTGGAGGGGTTAAAAAAAAAAAAAAAAAAAATTAACTCACCTTAATCCACTTGCTCGCGTAGCCCGGCATCTCCTTGTGTCTCCTTTGTTGAAGGACCTGTGGTGACGTCACTCCGGTCATCACATGGTACGTCACATGATCTTTTACCATGGTGATTTTTTTTTTAACCTCTCCAGTGCTATTTTACTTTGCATTCTGTATTCAAAATGCTATTATTTTCCCTTATAACCATGTTATAAGGGAAAATAATAATGATCGGGTCTCCATCCCGATCGTCTCCTAGCAACCGTGCGTGAAAATCGCACCGCATCCGCACTTGCTTGCGGATGCTTGCGATTTTCACGCAACCTCATTCACTTCTATGGGGCCTGCGTTGCGTGAAAAACGCAGAATATAGAACATGCTGCGATTTTCACGCAACGCATAAGTGATGCGTGAAAATCACCGCTCATGTGAACAGCCCCATAGAAATGAATGGGTCGGTATTCAGTGCGGGTGCAATGCGTTCACCTCCCGCATCGCATCCGCGCGGAATACTCGCTCGTGTGAAAGGGGCCTAACACCCCTCTTCTCTATGCTGTTCCAAATATTCCCTTCTTGTCCTCAGAAAACCGAGGGTGCGGAAATTCTGCAGCAATATTAAGCCAAATATATTTTCTTTCAATCTGATTTATTAGAAAAAGACTTCTTATGACAACAGTGCAGCCCTTTTTTTAAATCTAGAATCCTAACCAGTTTATTAACAGTAGGGTAGGTATGTAATTTGTAATGAATTCTCCTTAGAGACATGCATAGCATACATATGTCCATGTACACAGACAATCAAACAGGCAATCTGGGAAAAGGAAAATAAAAATGGCATGAATACATTTGTATAATAAACCCATATAACAGTTCTTATGATGGAACTTTAAAAGGTTAGATAACAGATTCTTCCTAAGTCTGCTATGTGACTGGGAGTGTTGCCACCTAATAACATTTGTGCAAGAATTAGATACATATGACAGTCTTCTTCATAATATGATCCCTGCTGTCAAGATTTAGCTTTTTTTTCACGTAATAATTTTCAAAAGTAAAGAAAACCATCGAGACATTGTGTTTATGATGAGAGGTGTAAAGATCTCTCAAAGCTGTTCACAGAACAACAGATGCAGAGGCAGAATAACTCCCAATATTTGCCAGCTCTACAGCTCATAAGATAAAAAATGCATCAATAAGTGACCTCAGGCTGCACTATTTATAGCACAGAATGGATTCTTAAGGACTGGCCGGATCCTCTGCATAAGACACAATCAATAGTAGTTTGCAGCTTTCCACAGGCATTTTTTAAAATTGTCCTCTGCACTCAGTATTTAGCAGAAACCGTCTCTTCGTCTACTATCACCTTTAGACTGGGTTTACAGGACAACTTATTGTAGGTCAGCTCTGTAATATTACTGTAGCTATCATGTTATACAGCAGCTGCAGTCCACAGGAGTCCTGCACACAACTCAAAGTGTTTTTCTTGACTGCAGCTGTAGCTTAATATATTAAACTGGACTGATGGGCTACAGAAAGTGTCCATGTAATAAAAATATACTGTCTTTGAGGAAGCCTTTGTGTCCAGAAGCAGAAAATCTAAGGCAGTCAAGAAATCTGACAATTGCTTTAAAGCTCATGGTCATTTGTCCTAGACACTGCAAAATGTTAGGGTCAATACCATACAATTCCATCAGATCATGGAATCCTTGTCACAACTAAACAAATTTACTCTCACTTTTTTCACATTTTGATTTGTTGCGGCCTTGTGCTTAAATAAAATAAAAATTAAAAAAAGCTGTTCCCAATCATTCTGCACTCAATACCCCATTTTGACAATGTGAAAAATGAATGGTGGAAATCTTTGCTAATTTATTGAAAAGGAAAAACTAAAATATTGCTTTGACATAAGTATTCAGCCCTTTTACTCAGGACTTAGGTGAAGCACCTTTGGTAGTGATTACAGCCTCCAGTCTTCTTGAGTATAACGCCACAATGTTTACACACCTAGATTTCAGGATTTTCTGCCATTCATCTCTGCAGATCCTTTCATGCTCTGTCAGGTTGGATGGGGACTGACAGCCATTTTCAAGTCTCTCCAGACATATTTGATTGGGTTCAGAGCTCTGGCTGGCCCACGCAAGGATATTCCTAAGCCACTCCTGGGTTGTCTTGGCTGTGTACATAGAGTCATTGCCTTGTTCAAAGGTGAACCTTTGGCCCAGTCTCAGGTACAGAGCACTCTGAATCAAGTATTAGGCAGGTGATGGGCAGTGCCTGGTTTCCTCCAAACTTGATGCTTAGAACTGAGGTCAAATGTTCAATCTTGGTTTCATCAGACCAGAGAATCTTCTTTCTCATAGTCTGAGAGTCCTTTAGGTGCTTCTTTGTAAACTCCAGTCTGGCTTTCAAGTGTCTTTTACTGAGGAGAGGCTCCTTTCTGGCCACTATGCTATAAATCCCAGTTTGGTGGAGTGCTACAGTGATGGAAATTTCTCCCATCTGCACACCGAATCTTTGGAGCTCAGCCAGAATGACCATTACGTTTTTTGTCACCTCGCTTACCAAGGCCCCCTTTCTCCCACAGTTCCTTAGTTTAGTGAGGTGGCCAGCTCTAGGAAAAGTATGGTCATTCTAAACTTCTTTCATTTAAGAATTATGAAGGCATCTTTGTTCTTGGGAACATTCAGTAGTAAATTTGGTACCCTTCTCCAGATCTGTGCCTCCAAACAATCCTGTCTCTTTTCTACCCATGGCGTAGTTTTTGCTCTGATACGCTTCTATGCATTTTCGGAGACCTTCCATATCATGCCCAATCAACTGAATGTACCACATGTGGACTCCTATCAAGGTGTAGAAACATCCAAAAGATGATGAAGAGGAATGGGAGGCCCCTAGAGCTAAATTTCAAGTGTCAAAGGGTCTGAATACTTCAGTATATGCAAAATGTTAGTTTTGTCTTTTTAATGAATTTGCGAACATTTCTAAAATTCTGTTTTCACTTTGTCATTATGGGGTAGTGAGTGCAGAATTATGGGGGAAAGCTTGATTTTGTATTTTTTATTTTATTTTAGCACAACAAGGCAGCAACAATAACGGTCTGAAGACTTTCTGGGCACACTGGATATATAGATAGATTACATTCCTGACACTGTCAGATTCATTCAGCGAAATAATAATTGCATAGTAATTTAAAATATTTAAAAAAATGAAATGAACATTTTGAAGCAAACCTTTCAGCAAACGTCAAATGACTCTGTTCTGTGCTCCAAATGCTATGCAAACAGTTAAAATGGCCTAAAATTATTTGCTCGGTTATTGTCCAGAGAATTATTATTCCACTTCAATGAGAACATATTTCATTAAAATTAAATGCTACCTCAAGTCACTGCGAGGCAATCTGCAACATGCCAGCTGCTGACGAACTACATCTCCCATGGTGTTGGGAACAGCTGGGGTGCTGAATGTGACCCATCTTTGATACATGTACGGTAGTACATATACTGTATGTAAAAATTGTAGTATCATCTAGACGAGTAAAGAAGAGAAGTGCTTTTTGATCATATTGAGCTACCATGGCAAGCTTTGGTAACCCGTTTTTCATGTTATTCTATTAACATTAAGATAAGCATGCATAGACACAGTTCTAGTTCCAGACAGATGACGTCACAAACAAATAATGAAACAAATTGTACAAAAGCTTAATAAACAAAAAATAGTTTTACAGTAGTTATAAATAATGTATAGTATTTTGTATGGCTTACGTTGCTTTCTATGTGGGATGGGAGATTTAGAAAACTGTCTAAAAGATACATTGTCATTGTTGCCTCAGTCATGGCACAGGTTTTATTTCGTATTCTAAACATAGAAAAGGAAAGTTGTGTTGTGATCTGTCATTATGGGAAACATTTCATAATTTGCTCCCTTATTCTGTACTGGAATGTTTCATAATAAATTGTTTCCTGATTAAAGAAAACTATGAGTCACGTACATGACCATATCATGGCACTACAAACCTCTGGATCATATAGAGCTATAGTACGGCAAAAACTATCTCTGTAAGCCTCAGATTTTATATGTAGGCAACAGTTGTTTGTTTGGCAAGCTCCATCCGATGGAAGCTAGAAAAAACTATTCTTCTCTAGAAGCATATTCTTCAAGGAGTATATCTTTTTAATACAGTGCTCTACTGAGGCACCAATGCCTTGGCATCCAGAGTGCCAACATCCTATGATCATTTGAACTTTGTTTCATGACAGAGACAATCATGCAACAAAATGGCAGAGAATAAGACAAGCAGCTCCTGCTCCGTACAGTATTGGAACAAGTTTTTATGCAAATCGACTTCAGATGTTTCATCCGAACTCAATTTGCTCATCCCTAGTTTTAATACCAAAAAAAATCTTTTTTTTCTTTTCATTACCATATTCTATCCCCTATAACTTTTTTGTAGTTATGTGTACGGAGCTGTGTGAGGGCTCATTTTTTGCAGGGAGGTCTGTAATTTCCATTCAGACAATTTTGGTTTGTATGACTTTTTGATCACTTTTTATGAAATTTTTTGGGAGATGAAGCTACCAAATAAAAGTGAATCGCCATTTTTACTATTTTTCCATTTCACTGTTTGCTTTATGGGATAAATATTTTTTATATTTTAATAGTATGGGCGTTTGCACACATGATGCCCATGATGTGTATTTTTCACTGTTATGTATTTTGATTTTCATTTTAGGGAAAGTGGAGTGATTTGAATTTTAATATTTTTTTATTTTGAAAAACTTTTTTTAACCTTTTTTATAGTTCCCATAGGGAACTATAACAAGCAATCATGAGATTGCTCCTCTCATACACTTCAATGCATTAGCATTGGAGTGTATGAGAAATACACTGTATTCCTATGGAGCCCTGCCACCCTAGTGGGTTCTATCTTTATTGTCCCAGCCAGCGTCATACATGTAAGGCGCTGGTCGGGAAGGGGTTAACAATTTGTGAACATACACATACTGAATTGCACAATACAGGCTGCTCCACCTGTCAGCACTTTCCCATCGCAAACTCACTGCTGAGAGATAAGCAGTAATAGGGATGTCAGGATGATAGCAAATCAGCTGGGCCCATAGCTCACAGGCCCTGTAGCAGTAACATGGTCTCTCTGGCCCAAGCACTTTAGTTGGTTTCCACATGATTACATTTCTGGAAAGAATATACAAAACCCAGGGCAGGGAAAGCATAAGAGCAGGCAGTTGCTTGTAACAATTTGGAAGTCTCATAGTTGTTAAGCATGGTCAGATAATGGTGGCTGAGGTCACACAAATTTTGTAAAGTTGCCAACAGTCCTAAATTTGATACAGCCCTGGCAAATTTGGGCTATCCTGGGCCAAGAATGGGTGGGGCTTATGTAAGCAATGCTCATAAATGGGTGTCCCCAAGTGGATTTCTCTGGGGTGGGCTCACATACCTCAAATTTACAATCTGCAATGCTGGTAATTATGAGGCAATCAGAAGTCAAATGGAATATAAGTGGAGCACAAACTTCTACGTAATTAGAAAACCTGCAGTTTTCAGTAACTATAGAGGTGAAGATCTAGTCATTGAGCATGGACTGCAGTCATTGAGCATGGACTCCCATATTGTTGAGTGGATTAGGCAGTGGCTGAGTGATAGACAGCAGAGGGTTGTAGTCAATGGAGAACATTCAAAACAAGGTCATGTTACCAGTGGGGTTCCATAGGGATCTGTACTGGGACCAATTTTGTTTAATATCTTCATAAATGATATTGCAAAAGGCCTCGATGGTAAGGTTTGTCTTTTTGCTGATGATACAAAGATGGGTAACAGGGTTGATGTTCCTGGAGGGAAACGCCAAATGGAAAAGGATTTAGGAAAACTAGAAGAATGGTCAGAACTCTGGCAACTGAAATTTAATGTGGATAAGTGCAAGATAATGCACCTGGGGCGTAAAAACCCAAGAGCAGAATATAGAATATTTGACACAGTCCTGACCTCAGTATCTGAGGAAAGGGATTTAGGAGTAATTATTTCAGAAGACTTAAAGGTGGGAAGACAATGTAATAGAGCAGCACGAAATGCCAGCAGAATGCTTGGATGTATAGGGAGAGGTATAAGCAGTAGAAAGAGTGAAGTGCTTATGCTGCTGTACAGAACACTGGTGAGACCTCACTTGGAGTATTGTGCGCAGTACTGGAGGCCATATCTCCAGAAGGATATAGATACTCTAGAGAGAGTTCAGAGAAGAGCTACTAAACTAGTACATGGATTGCAGGATAAAACTTACCAGGAAAGGTTAAAGGACCTTAACATGTATAGCTTGGAAGAAAGAAGAGACAGAGGGGATATGATAGAAACTTTTAAATACATAAAGGGAATCAACTCGGTAAAGGAGGAGAGCATATTTAAAAGAAGAAAAACTGCTACAAGAGGACACAGTTTTAAATTAGAGGGGCAAAGGTTTAAAAGTAATATACGGAAGTATTACTTTACTGAGAGAGTAGTGGATGCATGGAATAGCCTTCCTGCAGAAGTGGTAGCGGCAAATACAGTGAAGGGGTTTAAGCATGCATGGGATAGGCATAAGGCCATCCTTCATATAAGATAGGGCCAGGGACTATTCATAGGATTCAGATATATTGGGCAGACTAGATGGGCCAAATGGTTCTTATCTGCCGACACATTCTATGTTTCTATGTTTCTAGTCAAGGTACAAAGGGTCCACCAAGTTTTATAGTCAATTCAAATACAGTCAAACACAGATAATAGCAGGCAGAGGCACAGTGGGTTTAGAGCTAGGTACAAGGTATACACTGCCAGCTAGGCATAAGATAGACACCGTCAGCTGGGTATAGAGTTAGGTATAGGGTACACACAGCTAGGTATACAGCTACACACATGGTATACACAGCTAAGTATATAGCAAGGTATGGGTATACACAGCTAGGATGAAAGAAACTTGATCAGATCTAAATAGCGTGTCCTCTAGTGTGACTCGCCAAGCAAGTGTGTGTACCGTGTCTGATCTGACAGCTGTAGCATCCACCTGCAAGACCACTTAGAAATGAGGGGTGAGGCTGTGAAGCAGATCACTGCAAGAGCAATTGACAGTGAAGATCTACCTCTTGAACCTGGCAGAATAAAAATTAATATTCCCACTACTCCTGATAAAAGTTTCACATACGGTACAGTGCATTCAGAAAGTCTTCAGACCCTTTTACTTTTTTCACATTTTGTTTTGTATGTTGTAAGTTGAGCTAAACTTTAAAAAAAAAACATGTTTTTCCCCATCAATCTGCGCTCAATACCCCATAATGACAAAGTGAAAACAGAATGTTAAAAATCTGTGTTAATTTATCTAAAAAGAAAAATCTTGCATTGACATAAGTATTCAGACTCTTTACTCAGTATAGTTGAAGCACCTTTGGCAGCGATTACAGCCTCCATTCTTCTTGGGGATGATGCCACAAGGTTTGTACACCTGAATTTGGGGATTTTCTGCCATTCTTCTCTGCAGATCCTCTGAAGTACTGTCAGGTTTTATGTCTATCCAGAGATGTTTGATTTGATTCAAGGCAGGGCACTGGCTGGGTCACTCAAGGACATTTACAGAGTTGTCCCTAAGCCACTACTGCATTGTATTAGCTGTTTACCAAGGGTCATTGTCTTGTTGGCAGGCAAATCGTTGGCCCAGTCTGAGGTCCAGAGCACTCTGGATCAGGTTTTCATTAAGAATATCTCTGCGCTTTGTTCCATTTAGGCCAGTCTCCTTGTCCCAGCTGCTCACAGCATGATGTTGCTACCACCATTCTTGTGAGGATGGTATTGAGCAGTGTCTGGTTTCCTCCAAATATGACGCTTAGAATTGAGGCCAAAAAGTTAAATCTTGGTTTCATCAGACCCGAGAATCTTGTTTCTCTGGGAGTCTAGGAGTCCTTTGGGTGCTTGTTTTTGCAAACTTTCATGTGTCTTTTACTGAGGAGAGGCTTCTTTCTGACCACTCTGCCATAAAGCCCAGATTGGTGGAGTGCTACAGTGATGGTTTACTATTTTTTAATAATTAAATCAAGTATTAAGTGTTTTATACTGAATCTGATAGTCTGTGAATGTTCAGTCTCCATAGTGGTCAGCACTACATTCTGGAGATGTTTTATTTGCATTTATATTTACCTAACTTGCATTCATAATAGAGCTAAAGGGAACAAAATAGTACTAACAGAACACATCATCTTTTTATCACTGCCCGTTACTCAAACAGTGCTGCTGATATGTATATTATTAAATATCAGCTGCAGATTAACTGTATTGTCTGTTCAATAGATCATAGTCTCTTCTTACAGTATGTATTGACATTTTTTTTACTGTCACTTATTAGGTCGGCAGCTCACCATCTTCAACAGCCAGGCGGTCATCAAGGTTGGAGGAAAGGACCAAGGACGTCCATTCCAGGGTCAAATATCAGGCTTGTATTACAATGGCCTAAAAGTGCTGTCCCTCGCTGCAGAGAGTGACCCCAATGTCAGGACAGAAGGCAATCTAATGCTTGTTGGTGAAGTTCCATCAGTCATGACCACAGAGACTACAGCCACTACACTTTTGGCTGACATGTCTACCACCATAATGGAGACAACTACGACCATGGCCACCACAACTACAAGGAAAGGGAGATCCCCAACTATGAGAGACAGCATCACACAGGTAAGATAAATATAACATGCATTGACAAGTGCGCTGGATCAAGGTTTAATGGAAGGGTCTCCCTATAAGCAGTGTCCTATTTCTTGAACATTTCCATTTAATTAAACTGGCAATGCACAGCTGACCATATAATGTGTATGGAGACCTCCCTATTCTCCCGCAAAGGAAAATGTGAGGTAGAGAAGCATTACTCCTTTTTCTCAAAGGTGCCTTTGTGTGGGGAAGGGTTAGGAGACATGGCTGACGGCTCAATAGGTGTTCATCTGACAGCAATCTTAAATGTATGGCAAGCTGTCTGTGAAGGGCTGCAGAGAACTGGATGGTGGAAGATTCTAGGTGAGGGCGGATTCATGTCAACTACCTCAACATGGACATTTCCCTAGTAAAACACCTGTATTACAGAGAAGCATGCACTTTAACATCTAGTAGCACTGCTGTACGGTACAGCTCAGCATTACATGCTTCCTATTACTCTATATCTTTGCCAGGATGAGCTGCTCCTTTGGGCACTAGGTTGGCGATAAAAAATTTCTGGTGCACTGTGTTTGTACTGTACAGGACTGTGAAGAATCTTACATCCTCAACATATACAGTGATGTAAGGGACTTGATTTAACTGTATTAGCTAGTTCCATTTTTCTTATTTTGGGTTGAAATTTTTGATGCTTCAGAACCAGTGTTCTCAAGTTACCAAATTTTCAACTGACAAAGGTCATCCATGAATAAATTAAAGGGGGTGTTCTAGCCCTGTAAAAAAAGATGTCCTGTGGCCTGCAAATGGTTAAAAAAATAAAATGGCTAATACTAACCTCGCAGATCCTCACCCACTGCCATTCCAAAGTCGCCACAGCGCCCCACTTCCTTCTGAGGTCTCATGAGGTGGGTCATTGGCTAAGCAGCATTCCCAGCAATTTTCTGCTGTGTTCAGATGTCAGCAGAAAGTGGAGCACTGTCTTTCATTTTTCTTTCCATTTCTTCTCCATCTGAATTGGGGCTCGTTCACACGACCGTTGCCCATTCACTTGAATGGGTCCGCAAATCCGGAGATGTGGTGCGGAATGGAAGCATGGAACAGAAACCTACGGAAGCACTATGGAGTGCTTCCTGGGGTTCCGTTCCATGCCTGCGCACCGTAAAAAGATTTTTACGGAACGGACGAATCGCAGACCCATTCAAGTGATTGGGTCTGCAATCCGCATGCGGCTGGCCCACGGTCGGTGCCCGTGCGTTGCGGACCGCAATTTGCGGTCCACTGCATGGGCACAGGGGGCAGCAGTCGTGTGAACGAGCCCTTAGACTGATTTGATGACTTCTCCTGACAACTGCAGAGTTCCCTGCCAAAATAAGTTTGGCCCCTTGCTTCTACTGCCATTGCCAACCTCTATGGCACCACAATTAAATTCAGAACCCCACACTACATTAATTCACTTTATTTTATCTTCCTTTATTTAAATAGAAGGCCTAATTACATGAAGATAAAGATATAAGAATGTGCAGTACATTGAGAAACTTTTGACCCTTTATTATGTGAGTGGGTGGTTTGTACCATTTGATTTACACAACATGATTACCACTTAGAAGGTGCAAAATATATTTTACTGTGATAAAAAGAAAAATAAAGAATTAAAATGCAGAGTACTTTAATGTGCATAAGTAGTCAACCCATGAAAATCAATAGTTTGTGGAGCCATATTTTACTACAATTACAGATGCATGTGTCTTAGGGTATGTCTCTATTATCTAAGCATGTCTAGTTACAAGGGGGGTCATTTATTAAGACCAGCATTTTAGAAAGGAGATTTGTGGTCAAATCTGAGACCTCTCCCCCATCCACACAATGTATGCCAGTTCTAAAACAGGGGGTATGGCGTGGGCAGGAAATGGGGTGGGCCGGCTGGTCTCATTTATCATTTTCTACACCTGTATTAGGTATAGAAAACAATCTAAATATATGGCAGCAAGGGAGCTGGCGTAGATTTAGGCCAGCGGTGGATATGCCTAAATTATGTAGAGACCGGCGCCTCTACATAACTTAGGAGCATCAAGTGCCAGAGCAGGGTTTTTAAGACTGGCGTCTAAAATGGCAGTCTTAATATATGACCCCAATATTTCCTATATTAGAAGGTATTCACTCGACTGCAAACCATAGATCTGCAAACCATGGACACCGGCCATCTGTACCCCTCATCACAATGAGGACCCATTGATGTTAATGAGTCCGCAATCCACATGTTGTGGCCAAATATAGGAGAAGTCCCATCTTTTGCAGCGCAGCTGCATGGATCTGGAAGTACACTAAAGAGCTTTCGAGCTTCGATGTTATTGTTGGTGTATTTGTTGAATCTCTGATTTATGGTTTCCTTGCCCAGTCTGTACATTATGATGGGTGGCCTTTTCTTTGTCAAGTTTATAGTTGGACTTACAACACACACAATGTTTCTCATGATGGTCAGAAATTTAAATTTCAGTATCTTCTGACCAGAAAACTTTCCAACATGTCTTTGGGGAGTCTCCCACGCCAAATATGTTTTTCTTTAAATGGCTTAAAGCCTCACTCTGTGGAGTATACAGCTTATGGTGGCCCTATGTACAAATACTGAAAGTGCCACAAGTTTAACATGAGTACATAGCAACTGACCATATGTGGGTCTGGGACAATATAAAGTGGGTGCACTCACCTAAGTTAAAAATTCCTCTTGGTTGTTTCTATCCCATGTCCCTTTCAGATGCTCCTTCCTGTCCTACCCAAGTCATTCAAATGACTGGAGCCACAGGTGTTGCGAGGTCAGTGGGAGGACTGACTGGGAAACCATAGAGAACTGGGAATCCATAGAATCCCACCGTTTGGGAGTAGAAAGGGCAAGGGCTCACTGCTGGTCTCTTGGCACCTGTGGTCCTCTGCAGGATGCAGAGAAGAGCCAAAGGCATTGACAGTACAGTTGTCTTTAGTAATTAAACACATCCAATATGCAGGAGCCTCTTTTAGGGCACCCTACCATGATTTGATGGGCAAAGAAAAGCTCTGGCTCCACTACATCTTTAAAAGTGAATCTATACCTTTTAACACCCTAACTTATAATTATGTCAACTAATTCGTACTGATTGGTTGATTCTTTAAAGAGGTTGTCCGGGCTTTTTCATATTGATGACCTAGGTCATCAATATTTGATCTGCGAACCCCCGACACCCACACCGATCAGCTGTTTGAGGAGATGGTGTGTGTGCATGTGCCATCCCTTCTCTCTTTCTGATCTCTGCTGTATGTCTTTGGGACAGCAGCAGTGGACAGGGAGAGAGAAGGGAGACAGCACGTGCAGACTGCACTCTCCATCTCCTCAAACAGCTGATCGGTTAGGGTGCCGGGTGCCAGACCCCCGCTGATCTGACATTGATGACCTATCCTGAGGATAGGTCATCAATATGAAAAAGCCTAGAGAACCCCTTTAATATTTCTTCATAATGATCACAGCTGTTTTTTTTTTATAAATCCCCTTAAAAGAAACAATACAATTTTGCCATCACTAGGGGGAGCTAAGCAGCTTTTAGGCATGCTGTGTAATTAGCCTGTTCAGTGTAGTCTGCAGTTAGATGTTAACTCCTTTCTGAGATCTTAAGTACATGTATGGTAGATGTGAGGTCTTTAAAGATGGTGCCCAATCTGGATCGGAGTAAGTGCCATAGCTGCAGGGTGCCTGCTGCTTCACACAGCAGACACACGGGGCTAATGTCTGATGGGCCAAACATGGACATTTAACCCCTCTTAAAGGCAAAACACCCAGAAGAGCACACTTTTCGGGCAGAAATACTTCCTCCTGGCTAAAATTGGGGAAGGCGTTCCAGTGCAGTAATAGGCCAGAGCCTGTACTAGGCTTCTAGTCCTATCACTGGTATATTTCAATTCAGGTCTGCAGGTGGAATGTACTGATCCTTCTATATTTAAATGGGTAAGATTCCATTACTTTAAATAAATTGCAATATAATGATTGCATGTTGAGGTCCACTTGGGGGCCCAGAAAAAGTAAAAAAAAAAAAAAATAATAATATAATTATTTATTCCATATGGTGAATTGCATAATGGAAAAAAATCAATATGGCCGATTACCCCCCAAAAAATTGAATAAAAAGTGATTGTCCCTTGTCAGTTTTACCACTTAGTAAAGACTGTAAAAACAAAAATAAAATTGTGGTGAAATTGTATTTTTTTTTCAATTTCACCCCATTTGGAATTTTTTTCCAGTATGCAATATGTATGCCATTAGAAAGTGCAACTTGTTTTGCAAAAAACAAGCCCTTATACAACTATGTGAACAGAAAAGGTATAAAATGTTATGGCTCTGAGAAGACAAAAACGGAAAGCTGCTATGTCAGAAAGGGGTTAAAGTGACTTTCTGTTTACAAATAAATGCAGTGATGATGTCATGTCGACAACATGTGATCTCAGCCCAGCAGTCAGTCACTTACCTAAGGAGCACAATAAGATAGGTACAGCATATTTTATTTTTATACAAATTATACAAATTCCCTTCCTGACCTTAGACTTTTTTTTGAAAAAGGAAAACCTTTTTAAGTTACATCTTTTAGCACTTATGTCTGTGACTACGCAGGAGATTTGGAGCTCTGATACAGAAGAAGAGTTCCAACAGAGTTCTATACACTTTAAAAATATATTAAGAAATCAAACAGTACAGGATGTTGGAACTATGATGATGAAAAATAAGGGTAGACTTTAAACTTTATTTCATTTATGTTTAATTTACTAATATAATAATATACAGTAATAGTAATAATAGTAGTAGTAGTAGTAGTAGTAGTAGTAGTAGTAGTAGAAGTAGAAAAGAACTAGCTATTAAACTAGACTCTGTATCTCTGCCGCTATGCCACTTGTACAACAAAAAACTAGTAGACACATTCCAATTTGCTTGTTTTTACACTTAATAAAGGTTCCATAGAAATATGAAAAAATAGACACATTAAGGACTAAAGGACCAAAACTATCAAATGCTAATGTGCCCCCTGAGGTCCAGAACCCCATTCTATAGAGATCATGACTTACCAGTAGAGTCTGTCACTTGCTTGAGTTATTTCACACAGATGTTTGAATTGTATCAGTAAATTGAATTATTCCGCATTCAAAGGCTGAAAACTGTACAAACCTTAGAGGCTCAGGTGTTAAATTGCATAATTTTCTTATTTCTCCATTTTCACTCCATTCCTGCATATACAGTGATTTTTTTCTTGTTCTTTGAGAAAGTGCTCTCTATTGACATCATGTGGCTAAAATAATTATTACAAATATGGTGACCATCTAAAGACTGGGACTGAAACAACCTACAATATGTCTCATGTCCCTAAGGGTCCATTCACACGTCCGCAAAATGAGTCCGCATCCGTTCCACAATTTTGCAGAACAGGTGCAGGCCTATTCATTTTCAAAAGATGCGTGTGTGCTGTCTGCATCGATACTTCCGTTTCGCGGCCCTGCAAAAAAATAGAACACGTCCTATTCTTATCTGCAGACATGGACAAGAAAAAGCATTTATATTATAGTGCCAGCCATGTGCGGTCCGCAAAAGGCAGAATGCACATGGCCGGTGTTTTGCGGCTCCACAATTTGCGGACCACAAAACAGTTGCGGACGTGTGAATGGATCCTTAGACATATAAAAGCACATTTATTATTGTAGTCGTTAATGAATTCCATCATATTTTGCATCCAGTTTTAGAACATTGTTGTTGTATAATGTCACATCTTGTTTTAGACAGATTTATTAAATTAATGCACCAAATTTTGACACAAAGTGAACTATGCACCATAGATGCATGAATATTGCAATGCCAATTTCCAAGGAAGCCAGTTAATTATTTTGTACATTTCTAAAACTTGGGAGCAAATCAGCAGAAACACACGTGTATAATATATTATGTTATGCTGAGTGAAGCGAAGCATTCAAAGTGGAATTCGGTGCGAAGTTTAGGAAAAAATCTATTCACAACTAATCCGAATTTCTTTGCACTTCGTGGTAACAAATCAGGTTTTCCTAAAGTGGCGGTTGCACGTGTTACAAAAAGAAACTTAGGAGACAAGCCCGGGAACACGAGATCACCCATAATTCCTTGCAGCCAGCCAATCCGCAGATAGCCACCCCCTGTGATGTCACAGCCCTATAAAACCCTCATCCCGCGCAGTCTCCGCCATTGTCCTGTAAGCGGAGCATAGGGAGAGACGTGGCAAGTGTTCATGTCCTAGGGACAGTGTTGCTGCAAACGATTAATAGAAGAATTCAATACCAATAAGATGGAAGCCTTAATTATTCCGGTGCCCAGCGTGCCAACCAATACCATCCAGTCTGCACCCCTTAGGGGAGCCAGGTCTTAATGACATCCTCATCTTTTGCTGACTTTACTTCCTAGAAAAGTCAGCAAAATGCAGAGAGAGGAGGAGCTGGATGTTCCTGATGACATATTCTCATCGATATTAGATGATGTGGGAAAGGAGGAAAAGCAGACGGCAGAAGAAGGGCTCCCACCTGTAGGGCAGGAGGGCACTGGGGTTGGAGAAGTGGGTATGCCAGATTTGATTAATATTCTGTGTTTACTGTCAAATAACCTGCAGGAAATGCAGACAAGAACACCAATAATATGCATATTGTCCCCCCGCCTAACCAGCCAAACCACATACCAGCAACAGCCCGTGTTTGAAGGTACCGCACGGCCATTAACAATGAAGGACTATACAGTGCATGGCTGCTCTATGTGACTGTACCCGATGTCGGAGTGGCCTGGGTTTGCCTGATTTATCGCGATTTGTGGTGAATTAACTCGTAACGAATCAAATTTCTTGGCGATAAGGGAATTTCAGGCAAAGCTACCGAATCAAATTTTTTAATACTTTGCTCATCTGTATTTATATTTTATATATATATATATATATATATTACAGTAAATATATTATAATATAACATAGCGCAACCACAGTTACACATCCATTATCTGTGTAGCTTTTTCCAAACTAGCTAGACTGGTTATATTCTGAGAAGAAATTGGTGAACGAAAAAGATGAATAAAAAATCGGAATCTAGCCTCTTTCTCACGAGTGCATTGAAATCCATCAGTATACTGGCTCTGGATTATGCACGGATTCCTGATGATATTCAATCAGTATTGTCATCAGTATTGCTTCAGGATTTTATCAGGATTTACTTGCGTATTCTTTCCTCCCTGTATTCTTGATGCACTACCATAGACTGTAATGTGCGTATTTGGAAACAAATACACAGAAAACTCGGACATGCTGCAGATGTCAAATACTGACGGAAATTATACGCTCATGTGAATAGTTCTATACCAGAAGATTTCGGTACATAAAATTCGAGCCATATACAGATTGCAAATAGGCTCATGTGAAAGCGGACTATAACAGGAAGTTTCAATGTAAAAAAAATTTAAGGGCCCATTGAGACGGACATATCTGTTTTGCGGCCTGTAAATTGCAGATCTGCAAAACACGTCTAACTGCCATTTGCATTCCACATTTTGCAGGAAGGCCAGCCCTATGATAGAAATGCCTATTCTTGTCTACAATTGTGGACAAGTATAGGACATGTTCTATACTTTTTCCGGAGCCATGCATCTTTTGCAGCCCTATTGAAATGAATGGGTCTACATCCATTCTGCAAAATTGCGGAACGGATGTGGCCACAAATATATGATCGTCTGAATGAGCCTTAAGAAACAAAATAGGGAACTGCATAAAAGCTATTCCAAGGTTAGTTTCAGTAAACCAAATACACTGTGGATCCTGCTGAGATGTAAATTTCCTGCAATCCCTCAGGTGGTAGCATTGCCTGTAACAACAGAATATTAGGGCATTTTAAGTATATAGCATTTCAAATAGTTCAAAGAAAACTTTGTTTCTAAAATATCTTCCTACCTGATGGCATAATTGATGCTGCATAGCAGTGTACTTAAGGCCCCTTTCACATAAGCACATTTTCCGCAGGGGTGCAATGCATGATGCGAACGCATTGTGCCCGCACTGAATCCGGACCCATCATTTCAATGGGTCTGTGTACATGAGCGTTGTTTATCACGCATCACTTGTGCGTTGCGTAAAAATCGCAGCATGTTCTATATTCTGTGTTTTTCACGCAGCCCTGGCCCCATAAAAGTGAATGGGGCTGTGTGAAAAGCACATTGCATCTGCAAGCAAGTGCGGATGTGATACGTTTTTCACTGATGGTTGCTAAGAGATGTTTGTAAACCTTCAGTTTTTTAAGTAAGATGATAAGGAATTATAAAATAAAACACTACAAACAGTGATATTTGTGCTATTGTTCATATTTTTGGTTTGTTGTTTTGTCAATTTATAATTTTTTTTCCTACAAAGCAGAATGCTCTAGGTATGGAACTTTTCCAAGCATCTTCTCTAATACTTCTCTGTAGGAAAAAAACATTCAAAAGCATGTCAAACTAGTACAAAATCCACCGCAAAAAGGTGTGTGTGAAGGAAGAGGTTGTCACTACACATATTGCACTAAGGAGGGCTGTGGTTGTCTTGGAGTCATAGCTCCCTGCAGTGGACTGTTACTAATCAGTCTTAAATGCTAAATAAAAACTCTGTTTCTATTATGTCATGCAAGTATCCTAGTTATATTCCCAGCTGTTCAGCTTTATGCTTATATTTGTTTTAACCCCTTAGTGACTAATGACGTACTGTGTACCTCATGATGTGGTGTTAGTTACCGCATTATGACGTGCACAGTACGTCATGAGATCAAAGTGTCACCGCAAGTATACGGTGACACCGGCATCAAAACAGTACCTGCCTTTGGATCACTGCGATTAGTCAATCAGATTTGACTGACCAAACGCAGCGTTCAGCAGAGCAGCTCCGATCTCCTCAGTGAGTGTTGAGGAGATCGGGGCTGCGCTGCTGTGTTTACTGTGCCCCGATCACCCCCCCCCCTTCAGGATGGCTGAGCGGGACAAGGTAATAATGAGGGGGCCGACAAATTTACCAGGATGGCTGAGCGGTAGTAGATTGTCAGCTGTAACATACAGCTGACAATCTACTGTAAAGGCCGACATCGGTGCTGGCACGGATGGCATCCGTTTAACCCCTTCCATGCCGCGGTCTGAAGGGACCGTTGTATGGCAGGGGTTAACAGGGCGAAGCTCCCTCCCTCCCCCATCGGGCAGTGCGCTGCTGTGGCAGCATCCTGATTGATCATAACAGAGGGAGGGAGATCCCTCCTTCCCCCCTCCCATCGGGCCGCTGCTCTGCTGTGGCAGCCAGAGGCAGGAACCTGATCAGGCTAACTGTATAGGAAAATACACTGCAGTACACTTTACAGTCTACTGCAGATTATGTAGAGCCATCAGACCGACTGGATCATCAAGAACCAAGTGGGTCTGAGTAAAAAAAAAGTGTAAAAAAAAAATGAATCTAACATTTTCCCATATACACACATATAATTGGGTAAAAATTAACAAAATAAAATACCCTAAACATATTTGGTATCGCCGCATCCATAACAACCAGCTCTATAAAAATATCACATGACCTAACCCCTCAGATGAACACCGTAAATAAATCTAAATAAAAACAGTGCCAAAAAATTTTTTTTTTGTCACTTACAATCATGAAAAGTGCAACACCAAGTGATCAAAAGGGCATACGCCCCCTGTGGGGTTTCACTCTGGTAGATAGGGTAAGCGGGCACAGTACAGAGGCAAAATACAAGTTCTTAACTCAAAACGTCAGTGTTTATTCACACTTGAGGCAATTGCACAAAAAGCACGTAACTTTGCAGTCTTGGTGTTAATTCACACACAATGGAAAGTTCATATAACACAAGTCACACTCCCTACACTCTCTGTCCCTTCCTATGCTCAGCTCTTCCTGACTTAGAATGAGGCGAACACGCGTCATCAGGTGCTATATAGCACCTGATGACGCGTTCCGGCCAGCTAATCACTGTAATGGCAGAAGCCAACATGGCTACTGGCATTACAGTGAGGGCAGTACTTACCTGCACGTTTATTGGCTGCTTAGCAGCCGCAAAACATGCGAGGAGGAGACTCGTTCTACCAGACCGTCCGTTTGAGAATGGTAAACGGACGTCTGTAGTTGTTTTATGCGCAGCAACTTTCAGAGTTCTCTCATCACCTTGGACATAAAAGGGGTCTCTTGGTCGGTCAGAACTTCTTTAGGTAGTCCTACTCAGGAAAATATCTCCATTAACTCCATAGCTATGAGTTTAGCCGAGGTATATCGCAGTGTCACCGCCTCTGGGTACCGAGTGACGTAGTCTTGAATGACTAAGATGTGTTGATGCCCTCTGGCGGACTTCGGTACTGGGCCTATGAGATACATAGCTAAACGGTACTTCAATAATCGGTAGAGGTACTAGGGGACTACGGAAATGTGACTGGGGGCTGGTTATCTGGCAGGTTGGGCAAGACCTACAAAACTCTTCCACTTCTTTGAATATGCTGGGCCAGTAAAACCGCTGTAGAATACGATCCTGAGTTTTCTGCAGCCCCAGGTGACCCCCGAGAATGTGTTGGTCGGCTAGATCTAACACAATCTTGTGATAAGCCTTGGTAACCACCAACTGTTCAATAGGCTCACCCCATAGTTGGTTTACCCGATACAACATATCCTGATGAACTACAAAGCGGGAAAACACTGACTCTGCCCCAGGTTGTTGTGGTTCATTATCTACTATTAACACATTTTCACAGGCGCGGGATAGGGTTGGGTACCGACGTTGGGTGGTACCAAAATTATCCCCAGAGACATTGAGGTCTGCCATCTCAGGACCCAGCCGCAAGTCCTCCACGTCCCCCACCATCACACTAAGCAGGGTTGTCTCCTGCTGTCTGCAAAGCCATCACGTGTTGTAGAAGCAACTGGGTAATCTCCTGCTGCTTACTAGCCTCGCGTTGCTGAAGATTGGTCTCTCACTGCTGCAAATTAGCCTCCATGAGGGCCTTTACAACAGCCTCTATTTTGTCATGGGGCACTGGTTTTAATACAGCTGGTTTAATGTATGATATACAACCGGGCCTGAAAAATGCAGAAACCAAATATATCGGCTTTCACTCCAGCCTCACTGCTCTTGCTCGCATCCTCCACCAATTGTGGAGTTTTGCTCTGGTAGATAGGGTAAGTGGGCACAGTACAGAGGCAAAATACAAGTTCTTAACTCAAAATGTCAGTGTTTAAGGAAATTGTGCAAAACAGCACGTAACTTTGCAGTCTTGGTGTTAATTCACACACAATGGAAAGTTTATATAACACAAGTCACCTTGCTGGCAGTTCTGTCTCCAGTAGTCTACAGCAAGCTTTAGGTGGCCTGTTTCCCCAGCGTGCCTGTCACGCTGGGTAGGATACAAAATACAATAGAAACACAGAAAACCATGAAACAAGTGTCTAGGCCAGAAGCTGTGGATAAAGGTCACCTCCTAGCAAATCCCTACTAACTCTCCCTGGACTTCTGTGCCCACTTTCAGACCCTGAAGGTGGGAATAAATGTGCCCCCGTGCCTAAGACTGAAGAAACCCTAAGATCCATAAGATAGTGGAAAAGGGGAAAAGAGACAGCCTGCTTCCTCAAGCAAGGAGGGAGCAGGTGTCTCCCTAACAGCCTAGACAGAAAACAAGAGAGAAACAAAACCAACTTATCTGTAGCTGAGCAGAAACATCAATTCCTTCCTTCCTTCCTTCCACAGAGCAAGATAGAAGCTATAACCCCCACAGGACACTGGGAAAGGGAGTAATTTAAACTCATACAAACGACCCCACCCAGTGCACCTGGAAGGAGGCGGATACAGCTCAAATCCAAACCCAAATCAAAACAAACTACACATGTGCTGCTAGCCTGGCAGACCTCCGCACATAACATGAGCAGGGCATGACAGTACCCCCCCTTCTACGGGTGACCTCCGGACACCCCGGCCCAACTTTATCCGGGTGGTCCCTGTGAAAGGCCCTTACCAGTCCTCTGGCCCTAACATCCACAGCCGGAAACCCACATCCTCTCCTCGGGGCCGTATCCCCTCCAGTGCAGCAGGTACTGAAGGGAACCCCGAGGAACACATGAGTCGAGAACCCTAGAGATCTAGAACTCTAAATTTCCATCAACCAAAACAGGGGGAGGGGGCAATGGCGATGGTTCCACCGGTTTCACATATTTCTTCAGTAAAGACCTTGGGAACACATCATGGATCCTCCAATAAATCTTGGACCCAGTTTCCAAGATGGCACTCTCAGTTTAATATTTTTAGTAGATAATCATACCAGATCACCCACACACAGGTCCGGACCAGTCATACGTCTCTTGTCAGCCATTCGCTTATACCTCTCACCCATCTTCTCCAAATTCACTTGGATCCTCCGCCAGATAGAAGACAAGGCAGAAGAAAATCTCTCCTCCTCTGGCATCCCAGAGGAACTAGTCCCAGAAAAGGTACCAAACTGAGGATGAAAACCGTATGCGCCAAAAAATGGCGACTTGCCCGTGGACTCCTGCCTACGGTTATTCAAAGCAAACTCTGCTAGGGATAAGAATGAGGACCAGTCCTCCTGATTCTCAGCCACAAAGCACCTCATGTAAGTCTCCAGGTTTTGATTAGTACGCTCTGTCTGCCCATTCGACTATGGATGAAAAGCCAAAGAGAGCGAAAGTTGAATACCAAGCCGAGAGCAGAACGCCCTCCAAAACCTGGAAACAAACTGTGTGCCTCTATCATAAACCACATCTGAGGGAATGCCATGTAATTTTCACGATGTTATCAACAAAAACCTGAGCAAGAGTCTTGGCATTGAGCAAACTAGCTAACGATACAAAGTGAGCCATTTTACTAAAACGGTCAACAACCACCAGAATCACCGTTTTCCCGGAGGAACTCGGCAGAACCGTAATAAAGTCCATAGACAAGTGCGTCCAAGGACGAGATGGAATAGGCAAAGGAAGAAGTGAACCAGAAGGTCGAGTGTGAGCAACCTTTGACCGTGCACAGGTCTCACAATCTGCTACATAATCCTCAACACTATTACGTAACCCGGGCCACCAGAACCTCCGAGAAATAAGATCAAAGGTGGACTTGCCACCAGGATGTCCAGCAAGGACAGTATCGTGATGTTCCTTGAATACCTTGTATCGCAGTCCATCAGGAAAAAAACAACCTCCCTGGGGGACAAGAATCAGGGGCCCCTTCCTGGACTCCCAACACCTCCATCTCCAATTCGGGGTACAGAGCGGAGACCACCACCCCATCAGCCAAAATCAGAGCAGGATCCTCTGAATCACCTCCCCCAGGAAAACTATGAGACAATGCATCTGCCTTGACTTTTTTAACCCCTGGGCGAAAAGTAACCACAAAATTGAACCTAGTAAAGAACAGTGACCATCTAGCCTGTCTAGGATTCAGACGCTTGGCAGATTGCAGGTAAGCCAAATTCTTATGATCAGTATATACCGGAACGGGATGAGACGGCCCCTCCAACCAGTGACGCCATTCCTCAAAGGCCAATTTGATGGCCAGCAATTCCCTATCTCCTACATCATAATTCCTCTTGGCGACCGAGAGCTTCTTGGAAAAAAAAGCACACGGAACCCATTTGCCAGGAGATGAACCCTGCGACAACACTGCTCCAATCCCCACCTCTGACGCATCCACCTCCACCACAAATGGCTGAGACACATCGGGCTGCATCAGAATGGGAGCAGACGCAAAACACTCCTTAATAGCCGAAAAGGCCTGCAATGCCTCCTCCGACCAGACAGATAAGTCAACGCCCTTCTTAGTCATATCGGTCAGAGGTTTTACAATGGTAAAATAGTTCAAGATAAATTTTCTATAATAATTGGTAAACACCAAAAACCGCATCATAGTGTCACGGCTGTATGTGAGCAACAATAGTATACACAGTAAAAGCTACTGACCGGACCCAAGCTAGGGAGGATAAAGGGTGACCCCTGTCAGACCCTCAAAGCTCTCCCTATGCTGCTAAAGCACATGCAAGGATCCAAATGGCGGAACGAGGCATGCCCACGTACCTAAGACTGATGACCACTGTAACCCCTACAATAGAGGAAGGGGCACGGCCACCGGTGCCCTACTCAGTATATGGAGGGAACCGTGGCCACCTCAGATCCAGTCAGAAAAGAATCAGGTACACAACAATGTCTGTACACTTAGCTGAAGGTGTTGCAGCCGCAGAGAAGACGGATCCAAGGACAGCTGGCAATATCCGGAGTGCTTGCTGCAGCAGAACACAGGTCCAGTGAACTGATAGCTACAAGTGAAGATACTAAAGCCAGAGCTACAACTGAAAGGAGAACTATAATCCACGCCCTACAATAGGAGGAGGGGTGATATAAAGAGAGGGAAATCAAACGCATGAGGAACAGCTGGGAGGAAGGAAACCAAAAGTAAACAGAGCAGTGAGAACTCCTCCCAGCTCTAGTAGTGACATCATCACAGGGGTGGAGAAACAGAGCTGTGAGAACGTCCCAAAGCTCTGGTAGTGACACATAGCTTTCTGATTCTCCGGTTGGTCCCATTCCAGAACCGCCCGGACCTTTTCGGGGTCCATACGAAAACTAGAGTCAGAAAGCAGATATCCCAGAAACAGAAGCTCCTGCACAGAAAACACACATTTCTCCAATTTGGCATATAATTTATTCTCCCAAAGGATCGACAAAACCTGTCTCACGTGATCCTGATGGGTCTTCAGATCAGGAGAGTAAATTAGAATGTCATCCAAGTAAATTACCACGAACCTTCCAACAAAATGATGGAAAATGTCATTGACAAATCGCTGAAACACTGCTGGCGCGTTAGTTAACCCAAAAGGCATAACCAGATTCTCGAAATGACCCTCGTGCATGGCCGTTTTCCACTCATCCCCTTCCTTGATTCTGATCAGATTGTAGGCCCCTCTTAAATCTAACTTGGAGAACACCTTGGCTCCAACAATTTGATCAAAAAGGTCAGAGATCAAAGGAAGGGGATACGGATCCCAGACCACAATACGGTTCAGTTCCTGGAAATCCAAACAAGGTCTAAGCGATCCATCCTTTTTCTTTACAAAGAAATAAACCAACTGCAACCGGAGACTTAGATGGTCTAATATGACCTTTTGCCAAACTCTCGGCAATATACTTCCGCATGACCTCTCTTTCAGGTTGAGAAAGATTGTACAGCCGAGACTTTGGCAACTTAGCCCCTGGGATAAGATTAACTGAACAATCATAGTCACGATGAGGAGGCAATTCCTGAGCCCCACCCTCTGAAAAGACCTCCGCAAAATCTGAGAGATACTGAGGTAAAACCGTAGTAGACACACCAGAGATAGATGTGCCAAGACAATTGTCCGAACAAAATTTACTCCAACCAGTGATCTGTCTTGCCTGCCAATCTATATTTGGGTTATGTTTTGTCAACCTCGGTAACCCTAAGACTATAGGAGCGGGCAAGTCCTTCATGACAAAACAAGACATGATCTCAACATGTGAATCACCCACCCTTAACTGAATACCATGAGTACCATGAGATATGAGTGAGACTCCTTTGAGAAAGAGGGGAAGAGTCAATTGCGAAAACCGGAATCTCTCTTTCTAAAGTGCAAGTACTTAGGCCCAGATTTTGAAGAAAAAGAAAATCAATAAGGTTTACCCCAGCACCACAGTCAAGGAATACTTCAACATAAAAAAAATGTTGAGTCTAGCGCCACCATAGCTGGAAGGAGAAAACAAGTATTACAGGGAGCTTGCATACCTGCTTGCTCCGCCATCCCATTCACACTACCAAGAGTCAGGGATGTTTTTTTTTTCTTTATGTAAACCTCTTTGTGATTCTTTATCATCAACATGCAGTTTAACTAAAGGACAAGCAAAAATAAAATGACCACTTTCTCCCCAGTAATAACATAGCTTATGCAACCTCCTAAAGTTCCTATTACCAGAACGGAAAGACACCTGACCCAGCTGCATGGGTTCCTCCCCTACCCCAGAGTTACATGTCATATCACCCTGGGGAACAGGTGAGACGAAACCACTCACAGAAGGGATCCCTCACGCGGAGGGAACCTTACACCTCTCTCTAATACGTCTATCTAACCGCACTGCCAAAGACATAGCATTCTCCAATGTATACGGGTACTCATGAAAAGCAAGGGCAACTTTTAATCTCTCAGACAACCCCTGACAAAACTGACTATCTAGCGCGGGGTCATTCCACTCTGACTCAGTAGCCCATCTCCTAAATTCAACGCAGTAAGCCTCTGCAGTATGTTCACCTTGTAATAAATTACGCAATTTAGATTCTGCCATCGAGACCCGATCTGGGTCATGATAAATTAATCCCAAAGCTTTAAAAAATTCCTCCACCGACCGGAGGGCCAGAGAACCGGACGGCAGAGAAAAGGCCCAGGATTGTGCATCTCCTTTAAGCAGGGATAAGATTATCCCTACTCTCTGACTCTCATCACCAGATGAAGATGGACGCAGCCGAAAATACAGCTTGCATGACCTTCTAAAGCGGATAAAGTCATCCACGCCACCTGCAAATCTATCAGGGAGAGCGACTCTAGGCTCCCCAAAAATTTGACTTCCTCCTATTGCACCTGATGCCAGAGCATTCTGACACCGTGTGACCGAATTAATCAGCAACCTCTAGGGATAATCCCTGCATGCGATCAACTAGAGCATCCATTGATTTAATCTCAAAGCAGCTGAGAAATGGCAGTCTAAGTACTGGTGGGTTATAATGTCACGCTGGGTAGGATGCAAGATACAATAGGAACACAGAAAACCATGAAACAAGTGTCTAGGCCAGAAGCTGTGGATAAAGGTCACCTCCTAGCAAATCCCTACCAACTCTCCCTGTACTTCTGCGCCCACTTTCAGACCCTGAAGATGGGACTAAACGTGCCCCCATGCCTAAGACTGAAGAAACCCTAAGATCCCTAAGATAGTGGAAAAGGGGAAAAGAGACAGCCTGCTTCCTCAAGCAAGGAGGGAGCAGGTGTCTCCCTAACAGCCTAGACAGAAAACAAGAGAGAAACAAAACCAACTTATCTGTAGCTGAGCAGAAGCAGCAATTCCTTCCTTCCTTCCACAGAGCAAGATAGAAGCTATAACCCGCACAGGACACTGGGAAAGGGAGTAATTTAAACTCATACAAACGTGTGAACCGAGAGCAAGGCAGGTGATTTGACTCCACTACCAGAAAAGAGTGCGTACGCAGAAGTCAAGATTAAGAAAATTGCATTTACTATAAATTAATAAATGCAGGTTAACAGTGAAGTTACAAAGGTAAAGACAAGCAAAATCTTCAAAACAGTATAAACAATACAAGTTAAACACTGCAACAATTTTCACCTTTGTTGTGTCCGTATTCGCAGTGCAGACACTAAGAAATAATAGTCCCAGAAACTTTTCCTAACTGACCTTAACTTTCAAGCGGGTGCGCACCCCCCTTATCCAGTGGTCCAAGTGGACCGCTTACAGTTTGTGGAAGTGCACGGTGGGGCCCGATTAAGTCCTTTTCCATTAACCAGCGCAGGATCCGCAACAAAGAAGTCCTCCTCAGCAGGCCGGAAAACCAGTTGAATATAATCCAGGATTATTACAGTTACTATCCGGTACCTCAACAGCACTGTGAGTCTCTTTACTGTTTGGGGCAATCCACACAGCCCAGTGTCGGCTCCACAGGTTAGTTGCTGCACACAGTCCTTTTTAACTTGGCTTCACTAAATGCACTGTTTCTTTGTACTCCATCCGTCTCTAGACCGAAGTTTACACAGCTTGGCCACACAGGGAAGTCCTTTAGTATCTCCACACACGTCTTACACAACACAGAACTTGTTTTCTATCTTGCCAATATGGCGGCAGTTGTAGTTCAAGTCTCTCTTCCTCCTTCTTTCTGCTCACACTGAGGCAGGGTGACATCATAAGGGGCGTGTCACTTCAACACTTAGCTGCTGCCTTAAAGAACTAGTATCACAGTAATACACTTTCTCTATGGTAAACTCCAATGCAAATTGGTCCTATGCTGCCATCTATTGACCAAACGAATACTGCAGGCATTTTACATTAAATTTTAACACAGTTTACCAGGATAATGAGACTTAGAGACGTTACTTACAAACGACCCCACCCAGTGCACCTGGAAGGAGGCGGATACAGCTCAAATCCAAACCCAAAACAAAACAAACTACACATGTGCTGCTAGCCTGGCAGACCTCCGCACATAACCTGAGCAGGGCATGACAGTGCCACTCTCTGCCCTCCAGCACGGCACAAAGTCTCAGATCCCAAAAACAGAGACATTTCTGCTGAGCCCAGCTGCCTATTTAAGGACAGCCAGATGCTGCAAAAAACCCGGACCGGCACTTAAACTCCGGTCCGGTATTTGACCTCACCTGGCTGGAAACCAGCCCAGCTGCACATGCTGGTAGAAAAATACCTGCCTTGCCAGACACAACCCCTCACTGTGTCACACCCCCAAAATAGTACCAATCAAACAGTCACCTCATCCCGCAAAAAATGAGACCCTACCTAAGACAATCGGCCAAAAAATTAAAAAGCTATAGCTCTCAGATTATGGAGACCCTAAAACATAATTTTTTTTGTTTTAAAAATGCTATTATTGTGTACAACTTAAATAAATAAGAAAAAGTGTACATATTAGGTATTGCCACGTCCATAACAACCTGCTGTATAAAAATATCACATGACTTAACCCCTCAGGTGAACGCCGTAAAAATAAATAAAAACTGTGCCAAAATTTCTAATTTTTTGGTCTCCTTGCCCCAAAAAGTGTAATAATGAATGATCAAAAAATCATATGTACCCACAAATGGTACCAATAAAAATGTCAACGCTTTCTGCTAAAAACGAGCCCCTGCACATGATGATCGGCAGAAAAAAATTATAAATATGGTTTTCAGTAAATGGAGACACAATTTTTTTTCTAAGGCCTCTTTCACACTTGCGTTGTCCGGATCCGGCGTGTACTCCACTTGCCGGAATTACACTCCGGATCCGGAAAAACGCAAGTGTACTGAAAGCATTTGAAGACGGAACCGTCTTCCAAATGCGTTCAGTGTTACTATGGCACCCAGGACGCTATTAAAGTCCTGGCTGCCATAGTAGGAGCGGGGAGCGGGGGAGCAGTATACTTACCGTCCGTGCGGCTCCCCGGGCGCTCCAGAATGACGTCAGAGCGCCCCATGCGCATGGATGACGTGATCCATGTGATCACATGATCCATGAGCTTGGGGCGCCCTGACGTCACTCTGGAGCGCCCGGGGAGCCGCACGGACGGTAAGTACACTGCTCCCCGCTCCCCACTACACTTTACCATGGCTGCCAGGACTTTAGCGTCCCGGCAGCCATGGTAACCACTCTGAAAAAGCTAAATGTCGGATGCGGCAATGCGCCGAAACGACGTTTAGCTTAAGGCCGGATCCGGATCAATGCCTTTCAATGGGCATTAATTCCGGATCCGGCCTTGCGGCAAGTGTTCCGGATTTTTGGCCGGAGCAAAAAGCGCAGCATGCTGCGGTATTTTCTCCGGCCAAAAAACGTTCCGTTCCGGAACTGAAGACATCCTGATGCATCCTGAACGGATTTCTCTCCATTCAGAATGCATTAGGATAATCCTGATCAGGATTCTTCCGGCATAGAGCCCCGACGACGGAACTCTATGCCGGAAGACAATAACGCAGGTGTGAAAGAGCCCTAAAATGCTTTATTATGTAAAACTGAAACAAACAAATAAAGAAAGTAGACATATTTGATATCATCACATCGTAACAACCTTCTCTATAAAAATAGCATCTGATCTAACCTGTCAGATGAATGTTGTAAAAAACTAAAACTAAAAACTGTGCTAAAACATATTGGTTATTTTGCCTCACAAAAAACATCATATGGAGAGATTAAAAATCATATGTACCCCAAAATAGTACCAATAAAACCTTCAGCTTATCCCATAGTTTCCAAAATGGGGTCACTTTTTGATTATTTCTACTGTAGGGTACATCTTCAAATGGGACATGGTGTTTAAAAACCAGTCCTGCAAAATGTGCCTTCCAAACACCATACGGCGCTCCTTTTGTTCTGCGCCCATACAGCAGAATCAGGGTAATAAATATTGAGTTTTGTTTGGCTGTTAAACCCAAAATGTGTTAAAGAAAAAAATTAATTAAAATGGAAAATCTGACAAAAAAGTGAAATTTTGAAATTTCATCTCAATTTTCCTTTAATTCTTGTGGAATACCTAAAGGGTTAACAAAGTTTTTAAAATCAGTTTTGAGTAACTTGAGGGGTTCAGTTTCAAAAATGGGATAATTAATGGGGGGTTTCTACTATGCAAGCCCCACAAAGTGACTTCAGACTTGAACTGGTCTTTAAAAAGTGGATTTTAGAAATTTTCATAAAAATTTTAAGAATTGCTTCTAAAATTCTAAGCCTTCTAACGTCCCAAAAAAATAAAATCACATTTCCAAAATGATGCCAACATAAAGTAGACATATGGGGAATGTTAAGTAATAAATATTTTATGAGGTATCACTTTCTGTTTTAAAAGCAGAGAAATGAAGTTTTGAAAATTGCGAATTTTTCAAACTTTTTGGTAATTTGAGGATTTTTTCATAAATAAAGGTGAAATATATTGACTCAAATTTATGACTGTCATGAAGTACAATGTGTCACGAGAAAACAATCTCAGAATGGCTTAGATAAGTAAGTGTTCCAAAGCTATTTCCACGTAAAGTAATTCTTGTCAGATTTTCAAAAATAAGCCTAGTCACCGAGGTGCAAAATTGCCCGGTCATTAAGGGGTTAAAGAAATGTGTAATCAGAAAATGAGCTATTGTTTAAAAAGAAAATTCAATGATTTTCTGTGATATTTTTTTTTTCATGTTGCTTTCTATATTTCTAAAAACATTTAAACAATTTTGCAGTTTTCACACTACTAACCCTAATAATATTCAAACAATTCCTGTTCTCTACAGATTACTTTTCAGTAATCATCTCCCATCCATTGTGGTCTATGCTCTGTAGCCCATGTGGCTGCTGTAAAACAAATCTTTGAAATTCTGTTAACTGCAGCTCAGGTAAGATGGCTGTCCCATAATCATGTAGGGAAAATAGAATATAAAATCTACAGTCAAAAAATTAAAACATGCGTCTGCTTCCGCATCCGTGCGGCCATTCCACAAACTATAGGACATGCCCCATACTTTTCTGCAACATGCGCACCGTGGACCCATTGAAATCAGTGGGTCCTTACAGTGCACATGGCTGGTATCTGAGTTTTGCAGATTCATAGTTTGTGGACCACAAAGCACTTATGGTCGTGTCAATGCCCCCATAGTAACACAGTATATAATGCCGAAAAAAGAAATTTGTCCATCCAGTTCGACCTGTTTTCCTGCAAGTTGATCCAGAGGAAGGCAAAAAGAAAAAAACTGTGAGGTAGAAGGCAATTTTCCCCACTTAAGGGAAAAAAAATTCCTTCCTGACTTCAATCAGGCAATCAAAATAACTCCCTGGATCAACAACCCATTTCTAGTAGCTATAGCCTGTAATATTATTACACTCCAGAAATACATCCAAGCCCCTCTCGAACTCTTTTAGTGAATTCACTATCACCACCACCTCCTCAGGCAGAGAGTTCCATAGTCTCACTGCTCTTACCGTAAATAATCCTCTTCTATGTTTGTGTAGAAACCTTCTTTCCTCCAGACGCAGAGGATGTCCCCTCGTCACAGTCACAGTCCTGGGGATAAATAGATGATGGGAGAGATCTCTGTACTGACCCCTCATATATTTATACATAGTTATTAGATCTCCCCTAAGTTGTCTTTTGAATAACCCTTGATAATCTTTCAGGGTACCGTAGTCCACCCATTCCAGTTATTACTTTAGTTGCCCTCCTATGAACCCTTTCCAGCTCTGCTATGTCTGCCTTGTTCACAGGAGCCCAGAACTGTACACAGTACTCCATGTGTGGTCTGACTAGTGATTTGTAAAGTGGTAGGACTATGTTCTCATCACGGGCATCTATGCCCCTTTTGATGCAACCCATTATCTTATTGGCCTTGGCAGCAGCTGCCTAACACTGTTTTTTACAGCTTAGTTTGCTGTTCACTAAAATTCCTAGGTCCTTTTCCATGTCAGTGTTATCCAGTGTTTTACCATTTAGTATGTACAGGTGACTTGCATTATTCCTTCCCATGTGCATAACCTTACATTTGTCAGTGTTAAACCTCATCTGCCACTTCTTTGCACAAGCCTCCAATCTATCCAGATCCATCTGTAGCAGTATACTGTCCTCTTCTGTGTTAATTACTTTACACAGTTTAGTGTCATCTGCAAAAATTTATACTTTAGTATGCAAGCCTTCTACAAGATCATTAATAAATATATTGAAGAGAATAGGGCCCAGTATTGACCCCTGTGGTCCTCCACTAGTGACAGTGACCCAATTTGAGTGTGTACCATTAATAACCACTCTCTGTTTTCTATCACTCAGCCAGTTACTTACCCACATACAGACATTTTCTCCCAGTCCAAGCATTCTCATTTTATATACTAACCTTTTATGTGGCACTGTATTAAATGCTTTGGAGCTAATCTTTACTAACATGCAGGACAAGAGTAATAGTACATCTAACAGTATAAAAGCACAGTTCCAATTTCACAGTACAGTCCCTCACCAATAGTAATGATGAGGGTTGTGGTGCTCCTGCTCTCTCTTTCGAAAGTCTCTCTCTGCTGAACCTAAGGCTGGCAATGAAGTTCTTAGTAGATGTTTCTGTAATTCCCAGGCTGAGGGGTGCAGAATTAAGATATAGCTTGCCAAAGCATCTCAAAGTGTGAAATGCCGTGTTAGTAATATTCCCTCACACCGCTGCAAAGTCTCCTATTCTGCCATAGACTAGTACGATACCTTTGTGACTGACGCAAATGAATGCCCTTGTAGATTCAGGATCTTTTAAGTGTCTTCTTTCTGGAGCACTTTTGGGTGAAGTAGCTTTAGCTGTAGATGTCTCAGAGATGTAGGTTCTCTGAGCTCAGCTGAGGAATAATCACATGTCCGCTCTCTCCTAACTAAGGGGTGGGGGGCAGGTCCATCTCCTAGCAACCTAAAGGGGCTAAATTAGGCAGTTAACTCTGACTTATTTATACAATACTGTTAAGTGTACAATTACAGTAAATCAGAACATTTCACTTAACAATACTTATACCACTATGCACTTAACAATCTTTATACCAATTTACCCCTTTGCAGTAACCCTGTTCTGGGGTGCTGAGCATATATTCTCAAATCTGGCAAATCCACAGATATTGCATAAATGTCTGATAGATGTCTCACCTATGGGATCCAAACTTATCTCTAGAATATCTGTAAAGAATAAATCAAGGCAACTGGACTTACTGTAGATTTCTTGAAAACGTTTCACTCGTTCTTCCAACGAGCTTTCTCAATTCTGAGTCACTCAGAATTGAGAAAGCTCGTTGGAAGAACGAGTGAAGCGTTTTCAAGAAATCTACAGTAAGTCCAGTTGCCTTGATTTATTCTTTACAGATATACCATGACCTGGATAAATGAGAACCTTCACAGACTTATCTCTAGAAGGGAGAACTCCTGACCTGTCCAACCTCACACTGTCCCCCTGGAAGCCATATCTACGGTGTGAGAGGTGGTTGGATTTACAGAAATAGCCAAGCCCACTGTGCTATGGCATTTCTATTGCAAGCTATACTGTTGTGTATCTCACAAGTTACAGAACCAGCATAGGCTGGAGGAGTTTTAATGAAGCATACACAATGCAGCTCCATTTAGTCTACATAGAACTGATTGAAATGGCTTAGGTTAACTTCCTCCTATCTCTGTTAGTCCCATAGAGAATGAATCGGGCAGCGGTGCTCGTTGGTGACCATACAAGCTCCTCCAGAACAGGGGCTTATGACCCACATTCTAGTAATTAAAGGGACCCCTAGTGATCATCTTTATCATCTATCCTATGCATAGGTGATAAATGATTCTCACCTGATCCCAGCTGATGAGTTCTGGTTCCATTGCTCCTTTTTGGGAGCAACAGGTCCTGGCTCTACCCATGTCAACTTCCTGTTTGACATGGGTCACATGAACACCGCATCCATTGACTGGCCACAGCGGTGACCTGTCACTGATTTGTCACGTGACTAACAGCTGTGGCCAGTCATTGGCTGTGGCGGTCATGTGACCTTTGTCAAACAGGAAGTTGATGGTCAGGGACACGGAACCTCTGGGGCCCATGGGGGAACAATGGAGCTGGAACCCAGTGTCAGGGATCAGGTAAGTAAGGTCACCACTGCAGTTTATACTGGGGAGTCTGACAAAAAGCACACCAACCCCTTTAAGTCATCAACCAGATGCATATCCACAGATGTTTCAGTTTACATGCAGAAACTGTGTGCGGATTGTGAGTTTACCCTAAGTAAAATTTCTAATTAAGAGCATTTTATCAAGACTGTTTTATACTGCACATTACAATAGTGTAACTGAATGCAGATACAAATCCTTGCACAGCACATCACTATATAATAATAGAAAGATAATTAAGTTGGTAAACCATTAGTATTAACAATCGAAGTAAACATCTAAAAGCCCAGTGTAACAACTGTGTCATTCCGATGCCTTTATATGAATCCTCGACAGAGCACATGCTGGCCTCCCCCTCTGAGGACTAAGCCAGTACACAAGATCACCAGGGAAGCAATGTCAGAACACGCAGAGTTATTACAAGATACATCATCTTGGGAAGTGAGCAGTGCCATCACCGAGCATAGCAATACAAGGCCCGGTGAGAACAGTGCCACTTTTCCCCCACAGAGTTGGGCTTCACCTTCCTTAACTTAATCCCATGGCAAACTTCAAATCCCACAATATAAATTATCAAGCTACATAATACATGCTGCAATACAGGCATAATACATCATAATACCAACCTTCAAAAGTGTATCCCCTACGTGTTCTTGATTTAACATCGAAGGAGTAACATCAATTCAAAATAGCCTTTAACAAAAGTAAGACATTTTTGCTGTAATCTGGATCATTTTAAAGTCATAATCTCCCTTGTTCTTGTGATGATGGAGTTTCCCCACAGTAACAATGTCTTTCTGACATAATTCCCTTGATCTGTGATCTTTGTCATCAGATTTCTATTTTTTTTAAGCTTCCTCACCTACGTTGTTAGAGTCCCTCTATAAAGGTATTCTACCCCCACACTCATTCTCCTGCTCTGCTCCCTCCTCCCATGCTCAGTCTTTTGATATGCAGAATCTGTTCCCCCCCTCAGGTCACATCCTAATCCCAGCACAAAATGCTGACAGAGCCGTCTAGGGGTTGCCATGGTGATGGCGCAGTAATTACCCGGGTTGGGAGAAGCCGCTGAGAATTGAGATGTGTTTATTTTTTTTTCCCTCTTTTTTCAAGCTCAACACAGTTGAAATCTTTGGTTAACCCTTAGATATTTATCTCCTACCTCTTGTGAATGTTACTATGGTAGGTTTAGCTTTTGAATCAGATATCAATGAACTATTTCTTTCAGGCTGGGATTAATGTGTCAGAACCAGTGCCTGAACTAGGTTGAAGATGCTAGTATGTTAGCCTAATTAATTACTTCTGTCAGTCCCGTTGGCTGAAAATATATTAAAGGGGCATAGAAAAGCATGGTGTGGCCTGGATAAATCCAGTGTAATGCCTCCATAGGATAAGTGAATTGGATAATGGTATCTGTCATGTGACCCTCACATACAACACGGGACCTCTGGCATTTAGTTAACTCTGTCCAAGTATCCAGGGGGGTACTCTTTCCCCTTGTGGAGAGCATCAAATAGTGGCAATGAGTCTCATAGACCATGCAATGCTCCGCCTAACAAAATATATGATTTTCAGAAAAGAACAAAAAGCTTTTCCTTTTGTGCCACCAGTTGAAAGGTAGCTTCGACCTTTTAAAACAGACCTTGAGGCATAATTTACTGTCCTGGTATCTAGTAACATAGTAACATAGTTTATAGCTTATAAGACATCTGTCCATCTAGTTCAGCCTGTTATCATGTAAATTGAATTAATATGTAGAGAGAATCTCTAAATCGCACATCCTCATACCTATGCTTCTGATATAACAACTGTTTATGAATTATCAGCATTTCTTATGATAAAACATGGCTATACAGCGATGCTATCAATCATTTGCTGTGCACTATAAAGAGACAATTAGTATACAGTTTGATCAAAGCGCATAGGCCCACTTACCGCGACAAGGTTGCCTCTTGTTTAAGTGGGAACCTACTCTAACCATGGCGCAGAGCCGTGCAGCGACCACCACGCCTCCACACCGCTCCAGCAGGCAACGGGATCCAGCAGCCACACAGCGGCCCCACTATACAGTGAGGCCACATGGGCCCCGGGTCCCATCACTCCACCAGCACGGCACAGAAGCAGAGACGGCCGCCGTCCAGCGCCGCATGTGAACTGGTGCAAATGGCTCACCTGTTCACAGCCTCTCAGGAACTCCAACTGAGATGTGGTAGGAATTTATAGACCCTTTGCAGACTACTGCTAGTTAAAAGCACCTGAGCCACATGGGGAGGAGTGCTGATTCAGGGGAGGGGGGAAAAAGAAGTTTATAGCATAAATTGTATTAATATGTAGAGAGAATCTGAATCGCACATCCCCATTCCTATGCTTCTGATATAAATGTAAATTGATCCACATAATCCACTTAGTCGTATTAGTCTTGTTTAAAAGGTTATTCGTGAGGTATAAATAATACTCACTCTTTTGAAGCTTTGCTTGTATTTTTTCAGTCCTGAGAGCGCTGAACTGATTGCTACCCCATGCTGCATGACATTTTGGGGGTCACGCCCCATTAATCACGAGTGACCCCCGAAACATCACGGAGCATGGGGTAGCAATACAAGAAAAGCTTCAAAAGAGTGAGTATCATTTATACCTCACAAATAAGCTTTTAAACAAAACTAATATGACTGCGTGGATTATGTGGATATAATTATGGAGCCTGAGTGAGGTTCTGAATCAGGTCGTGGTATACCACAGGTGAAGCAACAGTCGATGATTGGAGTATGCTTCAAGTTGATCCAGAGGAAGGCAAAGAAGAACTGAGGTAGTAGCCAATTTTTCTCACTTTAGGGGAAAAAAAATTCCTTCCCGACTCCAATCAGGCAATCAGAATAACTCCCTGGATCAACGACCCCTCTCTAGTAGCTATAACCTGTAATATTATTACACTCTAGAAATACATCCAGGCCCCTCTTTTATTGTACTCACCATCACCACCTCCTCAGGCAGAGAGTTCCATAGTCTCACTGCTCTTACCGTAAAGAATCCTCTTCTATGTTTGTGCACAAACCTTTTTATCTCTAGACGCAGAGGATGTCCCCTCATCACAGTCTAACAGGAAAACAGTAGTTTACTAAGGAGCAGAATTTATAAAGTATTTCTGTCTACAGGAACATTTCATGATATCTGTCAGTCTACAGTATATACAGCAGTATCACAGCATCATGTATGTCAGTCTATATACAGCAGTATCTCAGTATCATGATGTCTGTCCATCTATACAAAGCAATATCTGAGCATCATGATGTCTGTCTGTCTACATACAGCAGTATCTCAGCATCATTATTTTTGTCAGTCTATATGCAGCACTAGCTCAGCATCTTGTCTTTCAGTCTATATAAAGAGCTATCTTGGCATTATGTCTGCTAGTCTATTTATAACAGTATCTTAGTATCATATCTGTCAGTATCTTTCAAGAAATATCTATTCTTTTACATATAGCATTATTATCAATATCAGCATCTCCTAGAGACAAGAAGCCATGTAAAAAATTTACAGAAACAGTGAACCATTGTGGGTGGTGTATGGCATTTCAGGACATTTTGTGAATGTTCCCAGCCAGTATGAGGGGCAGGTCTTAAATTTCATAAATTCCATTTTCTATATGTTGGCAAGTTTTTCTGTGTGTTGACCCGTTTTATACATTACTGGGGTGGCTGATGAAGACCCAGCTCAAGGCAAGGACCTCAGCTAGTATTTTCTGCAATACTACCTGTACCACACCAGCCACAAAATTTGATATTTTCAAAAGCATCCTAAACTTTCATTGTGATATACCTTATGGAAATAAAAGGGTCTGAAAGAGGAAAAAAAGAGTGACCCTCTAAAAACTGATAAGGAAAGTTGTAGAGAGCCATGAGGAGAAAGCAAATTTATTATGGTGCCTTGTAAGGTTGATTATGTTGATTAAAACTATACCTTTCTTTTGCCAGTAAGTTGAAACTCTGCAGATACATATCAGGTTTTTTTTCTAATCAAATGAGCAAGCTCGAGCACCAAGGGGCCGGACTGAGCTCTTGAAGCACTGCTTTTGTAATGCCCCTGTGCTCTACACAATTCCCCTCCCCTTGATTGACGGGGCTATACATCCTAAAATTATATTAAGATACTATATATTTATGTGTGCATGCTTATAAACACACACAAGCAATGACAATTTCAGATCTATAGACATTTAATGTAATTGTTTTTCTTCTGATGTTTTTTTATTAAAATTATCTTTTCAGAAACATATTTTTTTATCATAAAATATTTAAAAAATATAAGGGCACATTTATTAATACCAGCATTTTAAACACTGGTCTTGATAAAGCCCCAGCACTGGCATAGGATATGCCAAAATTATGAAGAGGCACCGGCCTCTCCATAACTTCGGCGTATCCAGAGCCAGTTCTAAATGTAAGATAGCTTCCAAGCTTGTTTACACTTGGCATGAGTGGGAAAATATGCTTTATTAAGGCATATTTCTGATTAATAAATGACCCCATTCTTCTGCACATCTGTGAAACAATAGATTTATCAAAAATTATGGCAGGAAAATTGAACTTTTATTTTCCATTTTTAAAATTTAAAATTAAAAAATTTACATGTTTCTGCAGAGTTAATGTTATTGAAAAAATACTGGACCAAAAACCATTACAATAAAGGTGTTTCTGTAACATACCTACTATTAAATATCACAGAACAGTATTTGATATTCCTGTAATCACAATAGCCTGTACAGTATAGTGAACACATTATGGTGATTAGTAAACAGCTGGAATAAAAATTGCACATTTTCTTCCCTTCATTTCAGTAATATACTATTTATTTAATGTTATGGCGGTAAATAAACCAGTAATATGTATTAGATTTCTAAGCATAGAAAACAAATAGTCTCAAGAATGTATGTCTATAGCCTTCCATATAGAAGGGCTCAGGCTCAAATCCCAAAAGAGACTTGTTAATTAGCTTCTTCAGTTAATAATAATCTTTATTTATATAGTGCCAACATATTCCAGTCATAAATTACAGTCATCAATTACATAGCAACAAACAAGCCAACAATACAAACAGGAGGAGTGAGGGTCATACTCATAAGAGTTCACAATCTATTAGGTGAAGGGGGTGACACAAAAGGTAAAAAGTGCTTTGTACAATGGTCCAGCCATTTTTACAAACTAAGGAAGTATATATAAAGCTGCATGAGCCAGTGACCCAGGGGTGCACCTAGTCTTTCTGCTGCTTTAGGCAAAAACTGAAACGGTGCCCCCCCATGCCAATTTCTTAACCTAACCCTTTTGCCACAATGAAAGCGCTCATTGCCCATAGACCTTCTGCTGCCCCCTTCTTGCCCCTACCTGGTGCTGCCTGGGGTGATTGCCTCACCTGCCCTCATTGGTGGTGCACCCCTGCAGACACCAGTTGATATCTGTAGTGAAATTGAGTGCATAAGATGTAGATTTTTCATGACACATCAGGTCCAGAAGAATGATGATGAAGAGGTGATGAATGAAGAAGAGTTAGATTAGGGGATGTGTTTTTAGAGATCATCTAAAGCTGTGTGTATTGTGAATTAACCTAATTGTTTAGGGTAGAGCATTCCAGAGAACTGGTGCAGCTCGAGAGAAGTCTTGGATATGGGATTGAGAGATTTGGATTATGGAGGAGATGTACAGATGTAGCAGGAGTAACACACACACTCTTAACTCAAATTTCTTAACTAATCGCGTTATCTTGAAACAAAAGCCATTGAAAAGCAATTGCTTAACGCATTTAGTTTAGATAACATGTCTCATAAAGCATATATGTTAACCCTACCTATCAGTAGGTGCATCACTGTAGACAGCTTGTGGGTGAGAATGAGCAGTTTAAATTGAATCATGTACTGTATGGTTAACTAGCGCAATGACTGGCACAAGGTGCAGACATCAGAGTAGTGGTTAGACAGATAGATTTTCCTGGATGCTGCATTCAGGATAGATTGGGGAGGTCCCTGTATTGAAAGATAAAAAATACCCTACTAAACTATAACTTTTAATGATACCAATTAAAACTCGACACTGTAATCAGTATTATATATAGTAATAAACACATATTAAGTCTGGTACCAATCTACTGGTAAGGCTACTATTAACATCAGTGACTAAGATGCAGGGCCGATCCTAGGGTCACAGGCGCCTGGGTGCAGAAATATTTCTGGTGCCCCCACATGGGCGTGGTTATCTTATAACTCCTCCCCTTTACAATGTTTCTATGGCAACAACTTCAGCCCCACGAAAGTCAAAAAAAAAAAAGTCCCGGCGGCTCGCTCGGCCAGGGCCGGACTGGGGATAAAAACCAGCCCTGGAAAAAGTTGCACACCAGCCCCACAGCATTGCGTCATTATTTACTTGTTTATAATAGGAGAAAGCATTCATTTTAAAACACGTGTGTAAACACGAATATGAACTTTGCCCCACGATAGCTCTTTTGTAGAACCCCCATAAAAACTTACAGTTACTTGACTTGGCCCTTGGGGATCTCGGACGCCACTTCAACACTTTGGCCGGGGGCTCGGCGGAGCTGATGTTGTGCTTTAACCTAATGAGAAAGATTTCATAATAAGGATTTGGAGAAAGGGCAGAGGGATAGCAGAGCAGGGAGAGGCTGGTGCTGCTACTAGGGGGCTCATACCATAGGGGAGTAATAAAGCCCACCATAATGCCCCCCCAGTAGTAATAATTCTCCTTATAATATGCAAAACATTTGTAATGCCCCCAGTTGAGCTAATGTTCCCATAATGTGCCAATATAAAATACCCCTTCTCAGTGCCCCCGTAGATGACCCCCATAGTGCCCCCCCCTTCCCCATAGTACCCACCATAATGTGTCCCAGTATAAAATGCCCCTATACAGAGCCCCCATATAAAATATCTTCTTTTTTAGCCTCAGTAGATGCCCCTATAGTGCCCCCCAATAATCTGCAGTAAGATGTGCCCCCATAGATGCCCCCAATCATGTGCCAGTAATAAGAGCCCCCCCACCATCATGTGCCAGTAGCCAGAGCCCCCCCATATCATGTCAGTAGCCAGAGCCCCCCCATATCATGTGTCAGTAGCCAGAGCCCCCCATATCATGTGCCAGTAGCCAGAGTGCCCCCAATCATGTGCCAGAAATAAGAGCCCCCCCCACCATCATGTGCCAGTAGCCAGAGCCCCCCATATCATATGCCAGTAGCCAGAGCCCCCCCATATCATGTGCCAGTAGCCCCCCTTATGTGCCAGTAGCCCCCCTATGTGCCAGTAGCCCTCCTTATCATGTGCCAGTAGCCCCCCTTATCATGTGCCAGTAGCCCCCTTATCATGTGCCAGTAGCCCCCCTTATCATGTGCCAGTAGCCCCCCATATCATGTGCCAGTAGCCAGAGCCCCCCCCATATCATGTGCCAGTAGCCAGAGCCCCCCCCCCACCATCATGTGCCAGTAGCCAGAGCCCCCCCATATCATGTGTCAGTAGCCAGAGCCCCCCCATATCATGTGTCAGTAGCCAGAGCCCCCATATCATGTGCCAGTAGCCAGAGTGCCCCCAATCATGTGCCAGAAATAAGAGCCCCCCCACCATCATGTGCCAGTAGCCAGAGCCCCCCCATATCATGTGCCAGTAGCCAGAGCCCCCCATATCATGTGCCAGTAGCCCCCCTTATGTGCCAGTAGCCCCCCTATGTGCCAGTAGCCCCCCTTATCATGTGCCAGTAGACCCCCTTATCATGTGCCAGTAGCCCCCTTATCATGTGGCAGTAGCCCCCCTTATCATGTGCCAGTAGCCCCCCATATCATGTGCCAGTAGCCAGAGCCCCCCCCTTATCATGTGCCAGTAGCCAGAGCCCCCCCCCCCATATCATGTGCCAGTAGCCAGATCCCCCCCATTATCATGTGCCAGTAGCCAGAGTGCCCCCATATCATGTGCCAGTAGCCAGAGTGCCCCCATATCATGTGCCATTAGCCCCCCATATCATGTGCCAGTAGCCCCCCTTATCATGTGCCAGCCCAGTAGTCCCCCCTTATCATGTGCCAGCCCAGTAGTCCCCCCTTATCATGTGCCAGCCCAGTAGTCCCCCCTTATCATGTGCCAGCCCAGTAGCCCCCCTTATCATGTGCCAGCCCAGCCCAGTAGTCCCCCCTTATGTGCCAGCCCAGTAGCCCCCCTTATGTGCCAGCCCAGTAGCCCCCCTTATCATGTGCCAGCCCAGTATTGTACCTATATAAAAAAATAAAAAAAAATAATACACTTATACTTACCTCCAGCAATGCGATGCGATGCAGGCCACCTCTTCCATCTGTGTCCCTCGCTATACGGCTCAGGCGACGCAATGACGTCATCGCGCCATCACCGGCCTCTGATAGGCTGCCAGCACTAAGCCGGCAGCCTATCAGAGGAACAGGAGGGGACACACCTCTCCCTCCTCTGCCGCAGCACAGACAGGCATCTGTATTGCCGTCCTGAGGACGGCAATACAGGTGACTATGGAGATGAGCGCTTCCGCAATGGAGGCGCTCATCTCCTGCTCTGCCCTGCCGCCGGCCGCGGCCGCCCCCACTTGTCACCAGGGCCGCAGCGCTGGGGTGCGGGGCACCCACTGCACCCCGTGTAGGATCGGCCCTGCTAAGATGCAGCATAGATATTTCTCATATCCAGCCAGTCTTTTCTCACAGTTCTACCTTGTTCAACATTTCCAAATCGGTAGTAATCTGAGATGGATGGATATTCACAGCTTCCATAGGGTTAATTTATTAATTTTCATCTTAGGTCCAATAATTTCTCCTAATTCTACACAGGAAATGGTGTCCAAGTCATTAGGTCATCACTGGGGCAAGGTCAGCTGTCCCTGATTTCTCCCTTGACTATCCCTTACCTACATGCCTTGGAGCCAGGGGTCACAGCAGTGGCGTAACTAGAACTGACTGAGCCCCACAGCAAATTTTTCAAGCCCTCCCCTCCTTGGTCCCCAGACCAGACCAAAAAAGAAACCCTCTCTTCTACTCCTGTGCGCGCCACTGCTGTTTGTGCAGCACTGTGTCTAGGCAAGCACTACAATGTGACCTGATGTCGCACAGCATCAGATTATAGTGCGCTCATATGCACACTACGTCCTGTCCTGAAGAACATGGAGTGGTGAGTAATACGAGTGCTAGGATTAGGAGCACTATACTCACCACCCCATATTTCCTGCAAATAAGTCCATTTGTCCTCCTCCCAGGCCTTTCCTGAGTTCTGAAACTGCCGATTCTCCTGCGTCCATAGTATCTACTAGTGATAAACGGCAGGGGCAATATTCGAATTCGCAATATTTGGAGAATATTTGGTAGAATATTCATCATATATTCGCAAATTCGAGATTATTTTCTTGATCGTGAAAAATCGGCAATGTGATATTCGCGTAATGCGCGTGAAATACAGGTGTGGGTCACTATAGCTATATTTTTCAAGCTTCTAGAAGTTTCCTGAGACTGGAGAAAATGGTTGGTACAACAGAACATTATAATAGCTTTATATCAACTATAGGCCAATCTCGCTCCTCATTAATGATCTGAAAATGTATGCAAAAATGCTTGCTAACAGATTAAAACTCTATTTACCGGAACTTATTTCGGCTGAACAGGTGGGATTCATCCCAGGATGAGAGGGGAAAAATAACATAGTCAGAGTCATTAATCTTATACAACTAGCCACCAAATCCAATTCTCCATTAGTTATTTTAAGTATGGACGCTGAGAAAGCGTTTGACAGGGTGGATTGGCTCTTTATGACTCAAACGCTGTCTAAATTTGGAATCCCAGATATATTTATACGGGGAGTTATGGCAATGTACAACAGTCCCACAGCGCGCATCCTGGTGAATGGTACCCTATCCCCTGTGTTTGCGATCTCTAATGGAACGCGACAAGGATGCCCCCTTTCTCCCTTATTGTTCGTATTAGTTATAGAAACGCTTCTTCAATCATTTAGACAAAATGCTGAAATAGAAGGAATGAAATTGGGTACGATTATCCACCAATCGGCTGCCTTCGCTGATGATGTTCTCTTACTCATCACCAACCCAATCCGTGCTTTTCCAGCAATTATGTCTACTCTTCAGGATTACCACTTGCTGTCCAATTTCTCTGTGAATTTATCTAAATCCACAGTGCTAAATGTGACCTTGAAGGCGAAAACTATGGCCTCATTGCAGAAAACCACCCCATTTCAGTGGACCAATGAATCTATAGTTTTCTTAGGGATAACTTTGACCCCAAATTTTTCAAACTTGTTTCGAGATAACTTCCAGCCACTGCCAAAACGCCTAGAGGATCTACTGAGTTCTTGGGATATCCCATTTGTTTCATGGTTCGGGCGAAGAACACTGATCAAAACAATACTGCTACCCACAGTTCTTTACTACCTACAAGCATTGCCAATTCCAATCCCCAAATCTTATTTTATAAAACTGCAGGGAATTCTGACAAAATTCCTATGGAGTGGGAAGAGAGCTAGACTATCTCTCTCTCTCATGGTGCAACACCCCAAGAGCGGAGGACTGGGTATACCAGATCTGTATACATATCACAAAGCAGTGATTGCACTTAGATGCCTAGAGTGGTTGAGACCCTACTCAGTACGTTTAGATCTAAATACAGAAGAAAATATGCTAAATCTCCCACTTCACTCCCTAATTTTTTTGGAACATTCATCAAAACACGCTAGATTACAAACGTGTAGCATCATCACCAAGTATGCTATGGACATGTGGAAAGATTCCAAATGGACACAGCATCTATTATCTAATTACCTCACCCTAATGCAGGTTCGGGATATACTCTGCCACTCCTCGACTCAGTTTTGGGAAACCGTATCGGACAGAGCCAAAGCTAATACCACACCGGTCTTGGCGTTGTGCCCAGACAATGATGTTCCAACTTTTGAAGAATTAGGAAAACACCCTACAGTAGCGTGCCTGTCAGACTTCCAAAGAGCACATTTTCTTCACTCTATCAAGTCCCATCTTAAAAACTTGAGTACCCCTTTAGAAAACTCCACTTTTGAAAAAATGGTCCTGCAAGTAAAAGACACAAAAGGTAAAATGTCTAAATTATATAGCCTGCTACAGACCTTATCCCGCCCAGACAAGTTTTCGTTCATATCTAAATGGGAAGGTGAGTTAAGTATTCAGTTTTCAACAAGGGAAATAAAGAGTGTATTGGCAGCCCCTCATGGAGTGTCCAGGTGTGTCAAACTACAAGAGAATAGTTATAAGGTACTCACTCAATGGTACTATACGCCACAAAGAATTAACCGAATGTTCCCCGAATGTAGTCCAAACTGTTGGAGATGTGAACAGGATATAGGTAATCATAGCCATATATGGTGGAATTGTAATAGGATCTCTCCTTACTAGGAAAAAATATGTAGAGTCCTGTCGGAGATATGTAAGATACCATTTCCAGTCTCTCCGAAGGTATGTCTCTTTGGGGTGTTCGGAGATCTCAGGTACCCTAAAGATACGCAAAAGTTGAGCCAGATTTTACTGGCAGCTTCCAGAATACTCATTGCAGTTTATTGGAAAAAAACGGAGATTCCCCCATTAAAACAATGGATCGCTAGATGTGATCAATTGTACCGCCTGGAGCAGATAGCTCACTGGGAAGCCCGAACACCACACAGATTTGAAGCGATATGGAAACCATGGAAAGATTACAGAGGCTTTTCGACCTGATTTGTATAGCTTTAGAGATCTCGTGACCATCGAAGGTAGCATAGCAACAACTACTTGGTATTAGTCCTACCTTTTGGTAACTCTGAAGAGTTCTTTCTTACCCCCGCCCCCACCCCTTTCATCCCCTCAGACCTCCCTACGTTATTGTATACCCCCTTTTATTTGTTATTATGTGATATGCACTTTCTCATACGACTGTACAACTTCAGATGCATTCGTGTTCTCATGCCTACAGTATGTAGGCAAACAAAGATTGTACATCCTACAGCTGTAAAACCAATAAAAACAATTTTAAAACAAACAATATAATAGCTTTATATGCAGATAGAGTGCTCCAATATATTTGCGATTGCGAAATCTGCACTAATGATGCAAATATTTTGGCGCAATATGTGCAACTTCTCATTTTAACAGGTCTGACTACTTATTAGTGATTAGTGCACTAAGTATTGTTGTGAACTTGTGACATCACAGCACTATGTATGTATGTAGCATGCATACATACACTGCTCAAAAAAATAAAGGGAACACAAAAATAACACATCCTAGATCTGAATTAATTAAATATTCTTCTGAAATACTTTGTTCTTTACATAGTTGAATGTGCTGACAACAAAATCACACAAAAAAAAAATATGGAAATCTAATTTTTCAACCCATGGAGGTCTGGATTTGGAGTCACACTCAAAATTAAAGTGGAAAAACACACTACAGGCTGATCCAACTTTGATGTAATGTCCTTAAAACAAGTCAAAATGAGGCTCAGTAGTGTATGTGGCCTCCACGTGCCTGTATGACCTCCCTACAACGCCTGTGCATGCTCCTGATGAGGTGGCGGACGGTCTCCTGAGGTATCTCCTCCCAGACCTGGACTAAAGCATCTGCCAACTCCTGGACAGTCTGTGGTGCAACGTGACGTTGGTGGATAGAGCGAGACATGATGTCCTAGATGTGCTCAATTGGATTCAGGTCTGGGGAACGGGCGGGCCAGTCCATAGCATCAATGCCTTTGTCTTGCAGGAACTGCTGACACACTCCAGCCACATGAGGTCTAGCATTGTCTTGCATTAGGAGGAACCCAGGGCCAACCGCACCAGCATATGGTCTCACAAGGGGTCTGAGGATATCATCTCGGTACCTAATGGCAGTCAGGCTACCTCTGACGAGCACATGAAGGGCTGTGCGGCCCTCCAAAGAAATGCCACCCCACACCATTACTGACCCAATGCCATACCGGTCATGCTGGAGGATGTTGCAGGCATCAGAACGTTCTCCATGGCGTCTCAAGACTCTGTCACGTCTGTCACATGTGCTCAGTGTGAACCTGCTTTCATCTGTGAAGAGCACAGGGCGCCAGTGGCGAATTTGCCAATCTTGGTGTTCTCTGGCAAATGCCAAACGTCCTGCACGGTGTTGGGCTGTAAGCACAACCCCCACCTGTGGACGTCGGGCCCTCATATCACCCTCATGGAGTCTGTTTCTGACTGTTTGAGCAGACACATGCACATTTGTGGCCTGCTGGAGGTCATTTTGCAGGGCTCTGGCAGTGCTCCTCCTGTTCCTCCTTGCACAAAGGCGGAGGTAGCGGTCCTGCTGTTGGGTTGTTGCCCTCCTACGGCCTCCTCCACATCTCCTGATGTACTGGCCTGTCTCCTGGTAGCGCCTCCATGCTCTGGACACTACGCTGACAGACACAGCAAACCTTCTTGCCACAGCTCACATTGATGTGCCATCCTGGATAAGCTGCACTACCTGAGCCACTTGTGTGGGTTGTAGACTCCATCTCATGCTACCACTAGAGTGAAAGCACCGCCAGCATTCGAAAGTGACCAAAACATCAGCCAGGAAGCATAGGAACCGAGAAGTGGTCTGTGATCACCACCTGCAGAACCACTCCTTTATTGGGGTTGTCTTGCTAATTGCCTATAATTTCCACCTGTTGTCTATCCCATTTGCACAACAGCATGTGAAATTGATTGTCACTCAGTGTTGCTTGGACAGTTTGATTTCACAGAAGTGTGATTGACTTGGAGTTACATTATGTTGTTTAAGTGTTCCCTTTATTTTTTTGAGCAGTGTATATACAGCACTATGTATGTAGCATGTATGTATGGACAGCAGAACCTATCAGCTACACTATATCACTATCTAACCTGCACAGACTATCTCCCACTAACTATCTGTATTATATATATAAGCTAACTAACTATCTAACTAATGTAATGACACAGGAAAGCAGAGAGCAACGCAATAACACTGCTGTCTCTCTCTCAGATCTGCAAAATACTGCATACAAGGGCTGCTGGGGAGGTTCTTATATAGTAAGGGGTAGGCAACTTTCCTATTGGTTGCTAGGGATGTTGCTAAGCTCAGACAAAGACATTGCAGCCTTCTCATTGGCCCACAAGCAAGGAGGGAGGTTACTGATAAAAAAAAAATTCTCGAAGTGCCAATATTCGCGATTAATATTCGCTATTCGAATATTCGCACCTAACACTAGTATATACATCCCTGGGTTACAGCATTCCTTCTGCTCCTCTTCCTTGCAGCCCCAGAGAAGACTTTCAGTTGCACTCTCTCTATCTTCAATGTTCTATGCTAGTTGAGTGCCTTCTGTTTTTCCCAATATGAAGAAGCAAAGCTCCACCATGCACTCTGATAGATAGTCAAGAGAGACTCCTTTCTGATGACTTGTGTGAGAGCAGTCATCATTTTACCTGCCATAAGAAGAAGGTTCAGAGGGAGGGGTGATCCCATGCATAGCTGTGTTGGTGGTAGTAGTGATAGCACTTGCAGCAACGGTGGTGGCGTAGTGGTAGCGACAGTGGCACTCTGACCAAATACAGAGAAGGGAATTAGAAGGGGGACCAAGGAGCCCACCATGAGATATTACAGTCTATAAAAGTGTTGAGGAGGTGGAGGACTATGATGATGATTGGACATGACCTAGGAGCCAAATTGTTGTGCTAAAGAGGAGGAGGAGACATCAGAGGAGAAGGGTGGTGGCCACAGTGGCAATGAAGAGAGAAGGCAATGTGCAGCCAAAGCCTCTAAAAGAACTTGCAGAGCCAGACCTGCTTCTAATGCCTCTAGCTCTGTGGGTACTCCTTCCATGTGGCTTTTTTATCCACAAGGCCAACACACAAAACCACAGTCATGTGCAAGATCTACAGGTTTAAAATAAGCTTGGGGCATGCAAAACAAACATACGTACCTTTTGCATCATATGAGGCAGCATCACCAAATCGAACTTGACTGCATTTTCAATCAGAACAAGTCTGTTCTCCTTCTCCTGATCTTCTTTGTGGTAGCCAGCCCACATCCCCAAACAGTACAGTGTCTTTTTCATCATAGTCAGCTGCTTTTTCTACTACTCAGACTTCTCCTCCTGCCATGTCCTACGCTCCATTGTGAGAAATCTGTAACAGGATGTGTGTCTATAAAACTATTCTCAAACAACCATTAGCTTATATGCAAGCTGAACTGGCCAAGTTGCTGGTGGTTCAGTTACTGTCGTACCACTTATTTGTGGTAAATGTGGCACACTTCCAAACCTTTACCTAAATTAAATTATTCTGGGCTCTAGTTTGGGCACTGTCGGTAAGACTTTTCACATGACGCATTCCAAAAAATGTACTCTCATCAGTCTGAAAATGTGACGCACTTCCATGCTCTCATCCAAATTTGAGTCACTTGTTTCCAGCTGTCTCTACTACAATAAGTAGCAGAAGCCACCGCAGCCAGTTCTGTTTGCTAGTTGTTACATGATTGAAAAGTTTTTCCACTGCCTCACCACCTGCCAAAACTTGTCTCGTCAATGTGTAAATGTGGCACACTTCTACGCATACATCAAAATTTATTTCTGCTGTATAATATTTGTACTTCTGCCCAGCTGTCCATTTTATTTATCAAAATAATTGTTATCTTGTTCTCTAAACGAGCCTTTCCCTGTCGCATACCATGTTACCCTACGCCATAGACTACTGGGCAGTGGCTCCAACTGGCCCAGTATGCTGTCTCTTGCCCAGCCTCCAGTATAATCTCAGAATAGGTTTTTAGTGCCACAGGTGGCCCAAACGGACCAAGTTGTACTCTGCCACTGTCAAAAACATAATCTTTGTCAAAATGAACAAAGTATGGATCTGTGAGGATCTTTACACTCCTCCATATGTCTGCTGCTGTTGACATCATGCCACTGCCACTATATGTCTTACTACCATCAGGCCTATCGTGGCAAGCTGCCTGTAAAGCTGAGCACAGAGCACAGCTTCCAAGGCTTGCAATGAAAATCTCATAAACCATAATAGTTTTCTGTTATGGTCTATGTGAGAAGTGATCAGTAGATTCCAGATTCTAGCCCCTAGGGGGGCTAAAAGTTAGTAAGTAAAAAGTAAAAAAAAAGTTAAGGAATTTTTTAAAAAAATATTGAAAATTCAAATCACCCCCTTTTTGCATAAACAATAAAAAAATGAGAGCAACAGGTATCACCGGATCTGAAAATGTCTGAACTATTAAAATATAAAAACATTTTTCCTGCTTTATGAACACCGTAAAGAAAGAAAGAAATAAAAACCTGTGTTTTGAAATTTTTTCAGTCATCTTTTCCACAAATAAATTAACAGTGATCAAAAAGTCACAAGTACCGCAAAAATGGCACCAACAAAAACTACAGTTCATCTTGCAAAAAATAAACCTTCATACAGCTTTGTAGATGGAAATATAAAAAAGTTATGACTGTCAGAAAATGATGATGCATAGAAAATGTTGATTTAAAAAAAAAATTTTTTAAAGTAATATAACAAAATAAGGCTTCTTTCACACTGGCATTAGGATTGTCCGAGCGGCTGTTCCGGCGTGCTGCATTTTTTGTCCGGCCGCCTCTTGACATGTTTGCTGTGCTGCGGCCGCATCTAAGCCCCTTGTCCATTATAGTGAATGGGGCTGGGCCGGACTTCCGGCAGCACACGTCTGCAAACGTTAGTATAGATCTGGCATGCTGTTTCCCTGCCGGAACAGCATGCCAGACAATCCTAACACCAGTGTGAAAGAAGCCTAAAACTATACAAATTTGGTATTGCCATAATCGTATTGATCCGTAGAAAAAGGATGCCATATCATTTTTAGTGTACAAATTTTTAGTGTACAAATTCACTGTGTGCTGAAAGTGGCATGATGTTCTTATTCAGCGGCTCAAAACTAATACAGCACTACAAAACTTGTATATGTTTTTTTGTTTTACTACTGAAAAATCTGAATTTTCTTTGCATCACCATTTTATGCCATCCACAGAGCTGCAAGAGGGTTTGTCTTTTGCAGGATGAAACGTAGTTTTTATTGCTACCATTTTTGTGGTATGCATGACTTTTTAATCATTGTTATTCAATTTTTTGGGCCTTTTAAGGTGACAAAAATTGGCGAATCATTTTATTTTTATTTTTTTCATTCCTTTCCATTACAGCGTTCACCACACAGGATTTTTTTTTTTATATTTTAATAGTTCAGACATACAGTACAGACCAAAAGTTTGGACACACCTTCTCATTCAAAGAGTTTTCTTTATTTTCATGACTATGAAGGCGTCAAAACTATGAATTAACACATGTGGAATTATATACATAACAAACAAGTGTGAAACAACTGAAAATATGTCATATTCTAGGTTCTTCAAAGTAGCCACCTTTTGCTTTGATTACTGCTTTGCACACTCTTGGCATTCTCTTGATGAGCTTCAAGAGGTAGTCACCTGAAATGGTCTTCCAACAGTCTTGAAGGAGTTCCCAGAGATGCTTAGCACTTGTTGGCCCTTTTGCCTTCACTCTGCGGTCCAGCCACTGTGACGTCACAATGATTGAAGGGATAAGGCATCATTTTTGGACACTTGGACCCCCAACAAGCCACTGTCTTTTTCCCATAACAGTGTGTGTGTTAAAACACCAACTGCCCAGGATAAGGGACAATTTTTGGAAGCTTTCTAATATGAAAAAGCATGATAAATGTGCTGGTGCAATGTGTTTTTAAAGAGGCTTATTCGTTACCACCATTAAACATGCGTTTACCCATAGCTATGTATGTCAGCGTCACTCAGATATGATTTTCTATTGCTGTCACTGCGTTCAAGAGCTTAGGGATGTTGGTTGTGGGTTAGAGAAGATATTAGTAGCTTGTGATGAGGCAGAACTTGGTTTACTTGTGTGGATTAAGTTCCAAACATACAAGATATCTCAGCAAGCTGTAACAGCAGCCATCTTGGTATAAAGAGAAAGAGAGAACCAACAAGTTTTACATATATACACAACTGGTAACCTTAACATACAGTGCTATCTACTGATCAAGTGATATTAATACACATTACTGTATGTGGTACATGTGTTGCATCCCTAACACCTCTTCTCAACGGCATGTGCATAATTATACGACATTCAGTCTCTTTTGTAGAAAACAATGACGTTTCCTTGGAAAAGGTTTGGTGAGTGCGTCTGCAGTCATCTCCTCTGATGGACAGTACTGGATGTCGATAACTCCTTGTTCCATGTCCCTAAGCAGATGATATTTTACATCAATGTGCTTGTTTCTTGGGTTAATCTTCTCAGAGTGTGTAAGCTTTATGCATCCCTGATTGTCTTCAAAGATGGGTGTGGGTTGTCACATATTCAGTCCCATGTCTAGTAGAAGTTGACAAATCCAAATGGCTTCTTGACATGCATGTGCTGCTGCTATACATTCCGCTTCAGTTGAAGAGAGTGCAACAGTCACTTGTTTCTGACTAGACCAGCCTATTGTTCCTTGTCCATACTGGAAGATGTAACCGATTGTAAATTTGCGGTCAGTGGTGTCTCCAGCCCAATCGTCGTCCACATATCCAATCAGTTTTGGGTTTGACGATGCTGGAAGTCGCAGCTTCATCCGATTTGTTCCCTTTCGGTACTGCATTACCCTCTTTACTGCTAGCCAGTCGTGTCGACAAGTTGTTGCGACTTTCCTGCAAAGTATTCCTACTGCTACGGTGATGTTTGCTCTTGTCACGGTGGCGATGTATAGCAATTTTCCAATTGCCCTCCGGTAATAATCATTGTTAGGTAGCAAGTTTTCTGTTCCATTGTTTTTTGGATAATCTGGTTCCATTGGTGTTTTCGCTTCCTTTGCATCTTGCATGAGAAACTGTTCTAATATTTTTGTAATTTTCTGACTTTGGTTAAGAAGATAGCTTTTATCCTCTTCCCGCTCTATTTGAATTCCTAGGTAGTGAGTAATGTTCCCCAACTCTTTAATTTCAAAAATGTGTTCCAGTTCGTGAACTTTTTGGTCATAGTCCACTTCTTGTTCAAATCACGTCAAGATGTCATCAACGTAAATTAGGATGTATGTCCATTTGTTCTCTTGATTCTTTGAATACAGACATGGATCTGCTTTACTTCTTGAGAATCCTTCTTTTGTGAGTATTTCGTTCACTTTTTCATTCCACACTCTTACTCTCGCCTCTTGCTTGAGCCCATAGATGCTCTTTTGCTGTTTGCATACAAGGTTCTTTTCCTTCTCAAATCCTGGCGGCTGTTCCATGTATAGATCCTTCTTGATGTCTCCATACAGAAAAGCAGTTTTAAGTCCTTAACTTGCATTCCCTTTCCAGCAGCAATGCTAAGGAGTGTTCTTATGGTGGAATATTTCACAATTGGAGCAAATGTCTCATCGTAATTGTTCCGGAGCTCCAAGACATACCATCAGTATCTTCACTTAAATCCCATTGTAGCTGAAGAAGCAGGTCAATATCCAAGAGACAATTTCCCCAGTAACTGGACGACACACAGTTTGGGAGTCAACTGACTTTACTATGCATAGCACACATGGTTTCAAACCCCCCAACAGCCTTATTTACATACAATAGGGTGAATAGATTACTATAATACAAGGAAAGGTGGGGTCAGACAATAGCAAGGGCTGATGGGAGGTTGAGGGGGGACACGGCAGCTCGTTTAAACAGGTCTGGCAGTGTGCCTGGGACACCGACCTGCTCTTGGGAAACAATGCGACAGGAAAATGAAAAAGGGGGGGTGTACGGACAGCCGAACATAAAATCATATAAAAGAGTCCATCTGTTACACTGCTCCCCCTTAACCATAAGCCAGCATATACAGTCTGATCCCCCAACGGATCGGCTTGGGGATGTCTGGGAAGTACTCACAAATCACTTTTCCAGTTCAGTTTGTCGTGATAACCATTGCCATTCTGTTTTCCGGGGTGGTAGTGAATTATAAAATCGTAGGGTAGCAACGCCAAGCTCCAGCGCAACAACCGGGCATTGTCCCCTGCCACACGATTTAGCCATACTAACTGGTTGTGATCCGTGAGTAATGTGAACTGCTGTCCATACAAGTAGGGTTGAAGCTTCTTTAGGGCCCACACCACCCCCAGGCATTCCTTCTCTATGGCGGCGTAGCTCACTTCCCTGGGTAGAAGCTTCCAACTCAAGTAAGCTACGGGATGTTTACCGCCATCTTCTCCAACTTGGCTCAGTATCGCTCCCAATCCAAACATTGAAGCATCTGTGTGAACGAGGAATCTTTTAGATGGATTGGGAGCAGCGAGTACAGGACTATTAACAAGGGCCTGCTTGAGCTGTTGGAATGCCTGCTCACACTTTGGGGCCCAGACTACTTGACGGGGATGGTTCTTTTTGGTGAGGTCAGTGAGGGGTTTGGCCAGGGTACTATAGTTTGGGACAAATTTCCGATAATAGCTCGCAGTCCCTAGGAAGGCTAACACCTGCGTTTTTGTACAGGGGGTTGGCCACTGGGCTACTGCCTCTACTTTAGCGGGCTCAGACTTCTGCTTCCCACAACCCACCCAGTGTCCTAAGTATGGTACCTCTGCCATCCCAATATGGCACTTTCTGGGTTTTAGGGTTAGGCCAGCTTCTCTGATGTGGTCTATCACGGCACTTTTGTGTCTCAGATGCTCTTCCCAAGTTTCACTATAAATAGCAATGTCATCCAAGTATGCACATGCATAATCTTGGAAGCCATCAAGCAGTCGGTCCACCATATGTTGGAACGTGGCGGGGGAATTTTTCATCCCAAATGGCCTGACCAAAGGCCGACTTGGGAATGGCATCTGGCGTTAAGGGAATTTGCCATTAGCCCTTACATAAGTCGATGGTCGTGAGGTATTGACCTCTAGCCATCCTATCTAAGAGCTCGTCTATCCTGGGCATAGGGTAGGCGTCAGAGACTGTTTTATCATTTAGACTCCGGTATTCTACACAAAATCGGGTCGTGCTATCCCGCTTTGGTACTAGAACTACCGGAGAGGCCCAAGGGCTAAGTGGAGCATTTCCTGAATTTCCTTTCTCATGTGCTCCCATGACAGCCTCAGGAATTCTGTAGGGCATCTGTCTAAGGGGTTGTTCATCGGCCGTGTCTACCCTATGGGTAGCTAGTGGGGTGTAGCCAGGTGCGTTAGAGAATGTGGTGCCCTTTGTGGCTAACAGTTGTCGCACCTGGATACGCTCTTGGGGACTTAGTCTCTCCCTTAGCTGAACTTCATCTAGGGTCCCTAGTTTATCATGCTCCCTAGAAGATCCGGTAGGGGAAGACTCTCAATCTCATAGTAGGGTTTGAGCATGTTCACGTGAAGCATGCATCTCCCCCCACTACCAGAGCACGGGCCGATTATGTAAGTGGTGTTGCACCTCTGCTCCCCCACTTGGTATGGGCCCTGCCAGGCAGCCTGGAGCTTGTCATGGCGCACATGTTTCAAAATCAACACCTTTTGGCCAATCCGGTCCCTGGCACCTCTGTCATACCATCGGCGCTGACGATCTGTGCTGCCTGGAGGTTAGTATGCACTTTGTGAGTCAATTCCTCCAAGCGGTCACGGAACTCCAGCACATAGGGTATGACAGGGGTACTATCCTCACCTACTGCTCCCTCCCAGTGTTCCCGGATTAAATCTAGGGGACCTGTAGATTCCTGCGGCACCTCCCTGTAAGCAAAAAGTAGGTGGGGTAGGAATTTTTCCCAGTCCCGACGGGTGTCAGTAAAGGTGCTAAGTATCTGTTTTAAGGTGCCATTAAATATTTCACACAAGCCATTCGTCTGGGGGTGGTAAGGTGAACTAACGATGGATTTGATGTCACACAGCTTTCACAGCTGTTGGGTGAATTCTGCAGTGAACTGAGTGCCCTGATCCGAGACTATCTCTCTGGGAAAACCCATCCGAGAGAAGTCTCGCATAAATGCCTCCGCCACCGTCTCTGCCTGAATATTAGTCAGAGCCACAGCTTCTGGATACCGTGTTGCACAATCCACTATAGTTAAAATAGTGACGGGCTGGGTTTGGCAAATTGTCCAATAATATCTATCGCTACCCGTCCGAATGGTTCTTCGATGATGGGTAGAGGTTGCAACTTAGCTCTGCAGCGATCCCCTCTTTTACCTACTCCTTGGCATGTGTCGCATGTTTGACAGTACTGCCTAACATCTTTAAAGATGCCAGGCCAAAAAAAAGTGTGGGTAAACCTGTATCTGGTGCGGCTGACCCCTAAGTGTCCTGCCAGCGGGATATCATGCGCGATCTGTAATAACTCCCTCCTGTATTTCTGTGGAACTACTAGCTGTCGGGTGGAGATAGGTGGGGACCCTGCTGTGACCCTTTCAGAGTCCCGGTACAATAACCCCTGCTGCCAAACATATCTCTCTCCTTCTATTCCGGCCTTGGCCTGGTTAACTTTATCCCTATAAACCTGCAACGTAGGGTCACTAAGGGTTTCCTGCCCAAATGCTGCGGGGGTATCCCAGGGGATAGGGTGAACGTTTTGGGGAAGGGTTCTTACCTGGACCTCAGAGTGTGACGGGTTGTTCAGGGAGTGGGCCTGTGACCTGGTGGTAACGGGATAGGTCTCGTTGGTACCCTGGGAAGGTACAAATGCGGAAGTCATCGGGCCAAGATCATTTCCCAGCAAAACATTAGCAGGTAGGTCTTTTATCAACCCAACATTAAGCATTCCCACCCCCACACCCCAATGTAGATGTACCCTGGCTGTGGGTAATCTGTGGATGGTCCCTCCCGCCAATCGTACAGCTACAGAACCGCCAGTGCGGTCGTTCTCTGGAACCAGATGTCGTCGCCTGTGATGCTGTCGATTCTCAGTCTCCACCTGTATTGGGTCTGCCTCATGTAGAACACCCCAGTGTTACTCTGGATCCTCTGCTCTGATGTTAAGCGGGACAGCCTCTGTATGGTAATAGTGGGCAGCTGCCCGCACTGGAGGAGGTGGACCTGGACAGATCCATGCAGCCTGTTTTCGGTTCTGGGTACTCTGATAATGCCCAAACTTTTTGCAGGCATGGCACTGTATGGTGCTGCGATTAGGGTATCTGTTTGCTGGGATACTAAGCAGGAGCCCTGTGTGTTGTGGTGCTGGTGGCCCAGGGTGTATTGGTCTGGGATTGGGTCTGAAGCTTACCCTGGATTGTCTGCGGGCATCCTAGTAGTCATCCGCCTGTCCAGCTGCGTCGGATAGAGTGGTAGGTTTCCGGTCCCCTACCCACTCCTGCACGTCTGGATTTAGTCCATTTAAAAATTGTTCCAGTAGAACCAGCTGGGTAATTTCCTCTGCTGAAAAAGCTTGGCTTGCCTTTAGCCAGGCTAGGGCTGCCCTCTGCATGCGGCACGCCCACTCTTTGTATGAGTCTTTTTCCTGTTTTTTTTAGTGTCCCTGAATCGTCTCCTGCATGTGATGGCATACCTTGCCAAAATTACCTCTTTCACCCGGTTATAGTCTGCAATCTCCTCATCAGGTACAGCTCTATATGCCTCTGCTGCACGGCCAGAGAGCTTAACAGCGGGGATCCGTACCCAGTCTGCTGGGGGTACCTGGTGTAGCCTGCACTCCAGTTCAAAGTCTTGCAGGAAGCCGTCAATCTCATCCTTGGCTTCCACAAATTTTTTAAACACATCATGCGGTACCTTGACTTTGGGTTCTGGAACCGGAGTACTAGTTAGCGGTCTTTCCAATGCCCGCTGCTCTGCTATCCGGAGTTGGTTCTCTTTCTCTTCCCTTGCAGTGATCAAGCCATCCACCTGGTTCATGGTTGCCTGTGTCAGCTCTAAGGAGGGATTCTCTCCATAAAATGCTAGTCTGCGTTTCACCTCTCTGTCGAACTCTGACTCTCTGGTTTCTGTAGCCATACTGCGTGCTCGGTCTCCTTCGGTCAGTTCAGCAATTAGCACAGCCTGCTGGCTATCTACCCCCTCGCTTCCAGCAATTCCTTTAATGTTGTCCGTTTTAATCCAGCATAGTTCGTCTCCATTCACAGTTCCATTCGTATAACCAAACTGAAACGACCTGTTATCTGCACGAACTGCTGCTGCTTTTTTCTGCTGCAAGTCTTGTATCCCGCTGCTTGCCACCAATTGTTGCGGAGCTCCAAGACATACCAGCTAGTTTAAACAGGTCTGGCAGTGTCCCTGGGAGGGGAAGGGGGGTTGTACGGACAGCCGAACATAAAATATTATAAAAGAGTCCATCTGTTACAGGAATCTCCTCCAAATTTCTGGGAGTATCCCTTGGCAACTAATTTTGCTTTGTATCTATAGATGTTTCCTTCTGCATCGTATTTCACTTTAAAAGTCCATTTGCTCCCTATAGTTTTGCGACCAGGAGGGAGTTCTGTTAGTGACCAAATTTTATTTTCTTATAGTGATTTTATTTCTTCTTCAGCTGCTTTTCTCCACTGACCGGCTTCCCTTCTCAGCAAAGTTTTAATGTCTTCCCAGGATGTTGGCTCCTGTGTTTGATGTGTTTTGGCAGCATATGATAACCTGCGGGGTGGTATCCCTTTTGTCATCCAAGAGGATCTTCTGATTTCTTGTTGTTCAGTGAGTTCTTCTGGTTCATTGATTGTAAGTTCCACTTCTTGTTCTGGCTCTTGTCCTGTTTCGCATGGGTCAGTGTTTCTTGCTGATTCAGCGCGCAAATCCTCTCCACATTTTTCAAGAATTGTATTATCTGGTGCTTCGCTTTCATCAAAATAAACACTGCGGCTTACTGTGACCTTGTTGGTCTTTGGACAAAGGATTCTATATCCCTTACTCTGCTCACTGTAGCCCACCATAATGCCTTCTATGGCTTTGTTCTACAACTTGGAGTGTTTCTCACTTGGAATGTAGGCATTAGAGTTGGCCTTGCGGTTCACTCGGCGGTTGTTTCGTGGCGAGCATGCAAACATATGGAGATATTTGCACGCGCCATATTTTTTTGCATAGCACCGAACTTTGACCCATGACACATCCATCAGGTGGGACAGGACAGCCAATTGAGGTCTTTCAGCATATGGACACCCCCCCCAACCCTATAACAGAACCCGATCTAGCAGCAATTTTACATTATGTGTTTTGCCATTGTAGGGAGAGGTTGCATTTTGGAGCAGGGACAGTTAAGGACACCAAACGCTAGCTAATAGGGCCACAAAAGTACTTTTAAGGACTGGTATAGGTGTGCTATCGATAGGTGTGATAAAGAGGGATGTGATATACCTTTAAAATACTTTCTAACATATAAATTATATTATAGTGTATGTGTATTGTGCAGCAGTTGTGTGGTTCTGCTGCAATACCACAGCTAGATAGAGGGACAAACGCTATTGGAATAACTAATTGCAAATGGTGTGATATACCTATTGCCCCAAAAACCTGATTGAGGGGTGCTATATACCTTCTTCCACAAAATTCTGATTCAGGGGTGCTATATACCGTCTTCCACAAAATCCTGATTGAGGGGTGCTATATACCTGTTTCCGCCATATACTGATTCAGGGGTGCCATATACCTTCTTCCACAAAATACTGATTGAGGGCTGCTATTGCTATATACCTTCTTCCACCGAATACTGATTGAGGGCTGTATTACACCTGCTTCCACAAAATACTGATTGAGGGGTGCTATATACCTGTTTCCATTAAATACTGATTGAGGAGTGCTATATACCAGTTTCCGACAGAATACTGATTGAGGGGGGCTATATACCTTCGTCCACAAAATACAGATTGAGGGGTGCTATTGCTATATACCTTCTTCCACCAAATACTGATTGAGGGCTGTGATACACCTGCATCCACAAAACACTGATTGAGGGGTGCTATATAGCTGTTTCCACCAAATACTGATTGAGGGGTGCTAGATACCTTCTTCCAAAAAATACTGATTGAGGGGAGCTATTGCTATATACCTTTCTCCACCAAATACTGATTGAGGGCTGCAATATACCTTCTTTCACAAATACTGCTCTTCTCTATGGACTTTGGCAGAGGGTCATTTAGAAAATGACAGGCAGAGGAAGAGGAAGACCGCTCCGCAGGGATGGTTGGGGTCAGGCTGATGCACCAGGCCAGAGCCTAAGTGGGAAGTTGGAGAAGGTGCGTGGGATAACTTCAAAGGGTGCACCAGAGTTGGTTGAGTGGCTCACTCAGCCTTCCGCTACTGCACCCTCCTCATCCTCTGTATCTGCACTCTCCTCACTCTCTGCTGTGTGCACCCCCAAAGACACCACCCCCACCATAGACCCTCCACTTGAGTAAGAGGAATTATTTTCCCATCCATTCCCAGACCTTGCCGATGCGCAGCCATTCTTGGCATTGGATGAGGAAGAGGAGGTAGCAACAGCCTTCATCCAGCGGTCTGACGACAGTACCCAGATCAGCCCAAGGACGGTGGTCCCCGCTGTTGCTGCCTACTCCGAGATCTCTAATGTCAGTGGTGGTGAAGGTGACGATGATGACGTGTCGATGGATGTCACATAGGTGCCCACAAGAGAGGAAGATGAGGGAAGTTCAGAGGGAGTGACGGAGCAGCAGATAGGGAGGAGAAGGAGGAGAAGCAGGCAGAACTCACAGTGCACAGGAGGCAAAAAGCAGACTGAAAATGTATCTGGAGCGAGCCATCCACTATGCATGGTCACATCTTGTGCTCCCAGGACGCTGGCACATGGCTCTCCAGTGTGTCAGCTGCTGATAATAGTGTTGCCATCTGCAGCCTGTGCTGTCAACGCTCACCTAGGGACAACCGCCTTAAGAAGGCACCTGGCCTCCCATCACCGAGCCCAGTGGGAGCAACGCCGTCAGAACCCACAAAGCCACACTCCTGGCGCTCCACGTCCTTCTTCTTCTCCATCTCCTCTCTCCTCCCATTTGTCCTCCACTCCACCTTCCATCCTTACGTCGTCGCATTCATCTGGCACAAGGCAGGCTTCCGTGGCCCAACTGTTCGAACGTAAAAAAATGATGACGCCAGATAATCCTCTTGCCCAACTGCTGACCACTGGCTTGTCGGAACTGCTAGCCCGCCAACTACTGCCATATAAATTAGTGGACTCGGAGGCCCTTAGAAAATTTGTGGCCATTGGCACATCGCAATGGAAGGTCCCCGGAAGGAAATATTTCTTCCAGAAGGGCATCCCTGAACTATATGGCTACGTTCAGCGGCAAGTTAATATATCTCTGGCACACAGTGTCTGTGCCAACATACATCTGACCACAGAAACGTGGTCTAGCAAACACGGATAGGGAAGGTACATAACTTTTACTGCCCACTGGGTGAACCTTCTGATGGCCGTCAAGCATGTAACCCGTGGCACCCGTGTGGATTTGGTGTTGCCGCCATGGATTGCATGCAGGCCTGCCTCTTCTTCTCCTCCTCCTCCTACTCCATTCTCTGTCTCCTCCTCTTCTGACTCCTCCGTTTCCACTGCTACAGCCTCATCCACTGCAACCCCAAGCTCCCCAGAACCTATTCGACGTGCCAGGTGAGACGTTGACATGCTGTGCTGCGTCTGTTGTGCCTGGAGGCCAAGAGCCACACCAGTCCTGCACTGCTTTCAGCTCTGCGGTCACAGGCCGATCAGTGGCTAACCCCAATCAATTTGACAGTTGGTAAAGTGGTGTGCAACAACGGTGCCAATCTGCTGAGTACGCTGAAACAGGGCAAAATGACACACATGCCGTGCATGGCACAAGTCATGAACTTAGTCGTGCAGCGATTTGTTGCCAAATACTCCGGGGTCCACGACGTCTTGCGGCAGGCCAGGAAAATCTCTGGCCATTTTAGAAGATCTTACACGACCATGGCTCTCTTTGCTGACGTTCAGCGGCGACACCACTTGCCCGTCAGACGTCTGATTTGTGACTGCTCGACACGCTGGAATTCCGCCTTGTATATGATTGATAGGCTGCTCCAGCAGAAACGTGCCATTGACGACTACCTGTACGAACTCTGTGGCAGGACAGGTTCTGGGGAGCTTAGTTTCTTTTTACCGCGCCAGTGGCTGCTCATGCGCGATGCATGCAGACTTCTGCGGCCATTTGATGACATCACTAAACTGTCATTCCCAGCCAGGGCACCATCAGTGACATCGTACCTTACGCCTTCTTTCTGGAGTGTGCATTGCGTCGTGTCATTGATCAAGCAGTCGAGGAGCAGGAGCTGGAACATGAGGAAGTCCCAATTCTGAATGAATTCCCAGGGGGGCTACTCCATCTGAGACAAGTCAGCAGGAGTCTAAAGAGGAGTCAAAAGAGGATGGTGGCTGGGGGGAGGAAGAGGAGCAAGTAGAGCAGACTTTAAACTTTTCGGGGATCCCTGGTGTTGTCCGTGGATGGGGGGAGGAGACCGAGGATGACATTCTCCTGGGCGATGAGCAGGAGCCAGAGTGGTCCACCACTTCCAATTTAGTGCAAATGGGGGCCTTTATGCTCCAGTGTTTGAAGAGGGACCCCTGTATAAAAAGCATAAAGGTCAAGGACCAGTACTGGGTGGCAACGTACTTAGACCCCCGGTATAAACACAAAATGTTACCAGCATCACAGAGGGCTGTCAAAATGCAGCATTTCCAGCCCTTGCTGCTAGAGATGCTGCTTTCTGCTGTTGCAGGCATTGGCAGAGGAAATTCCACCCACAGCTAAACAGGTGCGGGTACCAATCCTACCGTGCCTGCAAAAAGAGGGCGGTTTGAAGATGTGTTGTTCACTTCAGATATGAGATCATTCTTGCAGCCAACCCATCGACAGTCACTCTCCAGATCCAGCCTCAGGGAACGCCTAGACCGACAGGCCGATGTCGAGTGTCCTGTCTGAAAGGACGTTCAGCGCAGCAGGGGAGATCGTGACCGATAAGTGCACTCGCCTAGCTCACGACAGTGTGGACTACCTCACATTTTTAAAAATAAATGAGGCATGGATCTCGGAGGAATTTAACACCAGTGATGACCAGGTGAATGCTGTCAGGTGAATGCCTATTGCCTAATTTTTGGGGCCTGTACTGGCCGACAGTTACATATTTATCCTGTGACCGCCTAATGTACCTCCAGTCACAGAATCCAAAGTTCTTTGCTGTCAGGTGAATGCCTATTGGCTACTTTTTGGGGCCTGTACTGGCCAACAGTTAATTTTTTTTCATCTCTAGCCACATAATAACACCCCTGTCTCACTCCTCTGACTCTCATTATGGTGTCGTATGAACCACATTCACAATAAGGACCTTCTAATGTCACAGGGTCATGTGACTGTGCCCCCACCTCGTACTGTGCCCCTCAAGCCGTACTGTGCCCCCTTATGCCCTGCATTGTGCCTTCTTACCACACCCTGTGCAGTGCCCCTAGTCATTCCCTGTACTTTGCCCTCTTATACCCTTTTATCCGGTCACGGTATGGCGGTGTTATGGCAAGGCAATATTGTCATGTCTTCCGATAGACCTTTCTTGGCAAAGTCCTTTATATCTTCTGGGTTTTGATACCCCAATCTTCTATGCCACAGGTGGATGCACTTGTTATGTGGATTATGAGTTGCCGCTTTAGCCTTCTCACTATCAGTGATAAGTTTGTACAGATGCTTATTTAACCTTCCTCTTGCTAGAATTTCCTTTCCATTTTGAATTGTGCATTCATTACCTCTGAACTGGACAGTGAGTCCATTGCTTGCAAAGGTTTTAACTGATAGAAGGCTTCCTTCTAGACTTGGAACATACAGAACATTCTTTACAAGGATGCTCTTGCCCCCTGATGGCGTTTTGCAGTTCAGCAACCCCTGACCAATACCTTCCGCTGTATTACTTTTCCCATTTGCTAGGAAGACTTTGTCTTCTACACTAAAATCAATTTCTGTGAAAAATGTCTCGTCGCTTGTCATGTGACTTGTTGCCCCTGAATCAATGCACCATCATTGTGAGGTACTATTCTGAGTCACTTTAAAAGTACCACTCCATGATGCACTTTCATTTTCTTTCATGAGCGCTTTAGCTCTTTCTTTTATGGGTAGCTCCCGGATTCGCTGCTCAGCTTTTTAGATTGAACAGTGCTTTTTCAGATGACATGTCGACGAGTCGACCACGTTTGATTGAATTTCCTCATGACAGCCCACAAATATCCGCCACCACCCAGAACAAATCATGGTCCTTGTCTTAGGTGAAAACAGCGGCATAAAAGGCCTTTAATGTCTGTTGAATGCCTAATTTTAATCAGCGGCCATTTTTATGCGTCTTAGGCCTCTTTCACACGACCGTTTTTTTTTCCCGTTTATGGGTCATTTTTTGCATTCTGTATACGGAACCATGCATTTCAATGGTTCCGGAAAAATAACGGAATGTACTCCGTTTCCGTATTTCCGTTCCGCTGAAAGATAGAACATGTCCTATTATTGCCCGCAAATCACGTTCTGTGGCTCCATTCAAGTCAATGAGACTGCAAAAAAAAAACGGAACACATACGGAAATGCATCCATATGTCTTCCGTATCCGTTCCATTTTTTGCGGATCCATCTATTGAAAATATTATGCCCAGACAAATTTTTCTATGTAATTACTGTATACTGTATATGCCATACAGAAAAACGGAACGGAAAAAACAGAACAGAAACGGAAACAGAAAGGAAACAAAAAACGGAACAACAAATACGTAAAATACAGACCGCAAAACACTGAAAAAGCCATACGGTCGTGTGAAAGAGGCCTTAAAAGGGAAACACTCAAAAATGTGCCCTGCTGGAGCCTAGAAATTTTTTACCTCATAGTACCTCACACGGATGGTACATTGATTCAGGGGCAACAAGTCACATGACAAGCGACGATACATTTTTCAATAGATTTTAGTGTAAAAGACAAAGTCTTCCTAGCAAATGGGAAAAGTAATATAGCGGAAGGTAATGGTCAGGGGTTGCAGAACTGGGCTCGGTGATGGGAGGCCAGGTACCTTCTTAAGGCGGTCGTCCCTAGGTGAGTGTTGGGCTTACCGCGACTTATGCGTTGACAGCACAGGCTGCAGATGGCAACACTATTGTCAGCACCGGACACATAAAAAAAAAGCTCACACTGCAGAGCCATGTGCTTGGGAACACCAGATGTGACCATGCATGGTGGATGGCTCGTTCCAGATACATTTGCAGTCTGCTTTTTACCTCCTGTGCACTGTAAGTTCTGCCTGCTTCTCCTCTTTCTCCTCCCTATCTGTTTCTCAGTCTCTCCCTCTGAACTCACCTCCTCTTCCTCTCTTGTGGGCACCAACGTGACATCCATTGACATGTCATCATAGGATTCGTCACCTTCACCACCACTGACAGTAGAGATCTCGGAGTAGGCAGCAACAGCAAGGACCACCCTCCTTGGGCTGATCTGGGTACTGTCGTCAGACTGCTGGGTGGCGACCGTTGCTACCTCCTCTTCCTGATCCGATGCCAATAATGGCTGTGCATCGGTAAGGTCTTCTAATGGATGGGAAAATAATTCCTCTGACTCGAGCGGAGGGGATATGATGGTGGTGGTGGTGTCTTTGGGGGTGCACACAGCAGAGAGTGAAGAGGGTGCAGATAGAGAGGATGAGGAGGGTGCTGAAGCAGAAGGCTGAGTGAGCCACTCAACCAAGTCTGGGGCATCCTTTGACGTAATCATCTGCAACTTCCCACTTAGTCTGCGGCCTAGTGCACCTGTCTGACCCCCTACCACCCCTGCGGAATAGCCTGCCTCTTCCTCTGCTTGTCATTTTCAAAATGACGCTGTGACAAAAATCCATATAGAAGAGCAGTATTTGTGGAAGAAGGTATATCACACCCCTGCCTCAATCAGTTTTTTTGGGGGGCAACTGGTAAATCACACCAGTAGAAATTATTGGTTCCAATAGTGTTTTTCACTCTGTGTAGATGCGGTAACGCAGCAAAACCGCAAACAACTGCTGCACTACCTAAATGCACTATATAGAAAGTATATTATTGGTATATAACACCCCAGCTTCAATCAGTTTTTTTGGGGGGCAACTGGTTAATCACACCAGTAGAAATAATTTCTTTAAATACTGTTTTTCACTCTGTGCAGATGCGTTAACGCAGCAAAACCGCAAACAAATGCTGCACTACCTAAATGCACTATATAGAAAGTATATTATTGGTATGTAACACCCCTGCTTCAATCAGTTTTTTTTTTGGGGGGCAACTGGTTAATCACACCAGTAGAAATTTTTTCTTCAAATACTGTTTGTCACTCTGTGTAGATGCGGTAACGCAGCAAAACCCCAAACAAATGCTGCACTACCCAAATGCACTATATAGAAAGTATATTATTGGTATATAACACCCCTGCTACAATCAGTTTTTTTGGGGGGCAACTGGTTAATCACACCAGTAGAAATTGTTTCTTCAAATAGTGTTTTTCATTCTGTGTAGATGCGGTAACGCAGCAAAACCGCAAACAAATGCTGCACTACCTAAATGCACTATATAGAAAGTATATTATTGGTATATAACACCCCTGTTTCAATCAGTTTTTTGGGGAGGCAATGGGTTAATCACACCAGTAGAAATTATTTGTTCCAATAGCGTTTGGCACTGTGTGGCTGCAGTATCACAGCAGAACTGCACATAACTGCTGCACAATACAATTGCACTATAATATATTTTCTATGTTAGAAAGTATATTATAAGTATATTACGCCCCCCCAGTATGTCACACCTATCGATAGAACACCTATACCAGTCCTTAAAAGCACTTTTGTTGCCCTATTAGCTAGCGATTTGTGTCCCTAACAGTCTATCCCTGCTCCACACAGCAACCTCTCCCTACACTGGCAAAAGACTGAATGTAAAATGGCGGCCAGATCAGGTTTATTTATAAGGTAGGGGGTACGTCCATGTGCTGAAACGTCTCAATTGGCTGTCCTGTACCACCTGATGGATGTTTCATGGGTCAAAGTTCTTAATAATGTAAAAGAATATGTCGGGCGCGAATATCGCCATATGTTCACCCCTTGGCGAACAAGCAAAGTTCGCCACAAAACGACTGCCGGGCGAACCGCAAGGCCATCTCTAGTTCTTGGACTTGCTCATTTGCAAATAAATAAAAATGCTGATATCTCTGCAGCTATTTAACATACAGACAAAATAAAAGTTGTGTTTTAATAAGCATGATCAACCGCAACAGGCAGTAGGGTTTAATAGGGTTGATCATGCTGACAGACCATCTTATAATATTTTCAGTATTCCCTGAGGAAAAGGAAATGCCATATTAAATGCAAATGTCAACATAAATATGGCGGGTCTGACTAAGAAGTGCAGAGGCATCTTAAAATGGATTAAAATTAATAAATCACCAGGTCCAGATGGCATACACCAATAGAGTCGAAGAGAATTAAATAATGTAATAGACAGCCCCTTATTTCTGATATTAAAAGGGGTTGTCTCACCTCCAACATTGGTTGCATATTACTGGGACATGCCACCAATGTCAGATAGTGGGAAGCAGTAACAATCTGCAAGGCAATAGCTGTGCTGCCAGAAGATGGCAGTAAAATACATAAGATGTGAGCATCACTCAGGGGGATGGGTGTCGGTGAAGATATTGACTAAAGATGGAAGCCCACTTTGTGGTTCAATGGCTCACTGGGTGCCAGTCAGAGGTCTGAAAAGAGGTAACAACATAGTAAGCGATCCAGCAGTTTGCATTTACTGCCTGCATGTAACTAAATTTCATACATACTGTAAATACAGACTATTCTCTGTGTGTATCTGTATATGCAAACTACAGTTAGGTCCATATATATTTGGATACTGACAAATATATATATTTTTTAACCTGTTTACTAAAAAATATTCAAGTTATAGTTATATAATTGACATGGACATAAAGTCCAGACTTTTAGCTTTCATTTGAGGGTATCCACATAAAAATTGGATGAAGGGTTTAGGAGATTTAGCTCCTTTACATGTGGCACCCTGTTTTTAAAGGGACCAAAAGTAATTGGAAAATTGACTCAAAGACTGTTTCATGGGCAGGTTTGGGCAATTCATTTATTATTTCATTCTCAATTAAGCACATAAAAGGCTTGAGGTGTGGTCCTTGCATTTTAAAGATTTTGCTGAGAAGTAAACGTGGTCAAAGGAGTTCTCCATGCAGGTGAAACAAGCCATCCTTCATCTGCAAAAACAGAAAAAAAAAACATCAGACAAATTGTGACACTATTAGGAGTGGCAAAATCTATAGTTTGGTACATCCTGAGAAATAAAGAAAGCACTGGTGACCTCAACAATGCAAAAAGACCTGGACGCCAACGGAAGACAACAGTAGTGGATGATCGCAGAATAATTACCATTGTGAAGAGAAACTCCTTCATAACAGCCAACCAAGTGAACAACACTCTCTAGGATATAGGCATATCAATATCCATAAAGAGAAGACTGCATGAAAGTAAATACAGAGGGTTTGCTGCACGGTGCAAGCCACTTATAAGCCTCAAGAATAAGAAGGCTAGATTGCACTTGGCTAAAAAACATCTTAAAAAACCAGCACACTTCTGGAAGAACATTCTTTGGACAGATGAAACCAAGATCAACCTCTACCAAAATAATAGAAAGAAAAAAGTATGGCAAAGGCATAGTGTAGCTCATAATCCAAAGCATACCACATAATCTGTAAAACACGGCAGAGGAAGTGTGATGGCTTGGGCATGCATGGCTGCTGTTGGCACTGGGTCCCTAGTGTTTATTGGTGATGTGACACAGGACAGAAGCAGTCGGATTAATTCTGGTGTTTTCAGAGACTTACTGTGTGCTCAAAGCCAGCAAACTGATTGGTCGGGGTTTCATAATACAGATAGACAATGACCCAAAACATAAAGCCAAAGTAACCCAGGAGTTTATTAAAGCAAAGAAGTGGAGTATTCTTGAAGTCTGTCACCTGATCTGAACCCAATAGAGCATGCATTTTACTTGTTAAAGACTAAACTTCAGACAAAAAGGCCCACAAACAAACAGTAACCGAAAACCTAAAGGCCTGGCCGAGCATTAAAATGGAGGAAACATAGCGTCTGGTAATGTCCATTAGTTCAAGACTTAAGGCAGTCATTGCCAACAAAGGGTTTTCAAGCAAGTATTAGAAATTAACATTTTATTTGCAATTGTTTTAGGGATTGAGTTTAAAAAATGCTTTAGTTCCTCACATTTTTATGCAATAATTTTGTTCAACCCACTGAATTAAAGCTGAAAGTCTGAACTTCAACTGCATCTTAATTGTTTTGTTCAAAATCCATTGTGGTAATGTACAGAACAAAAATTAAAAAATTGTTGTCTGTCCAAATATATATGGAACTGACTGTAGTAGTACAATTACATACTGAAAGGGTATTCTGGGTATACAAAGTTATGCCCTACCCTGTGGATAAGGATTAACTTTCAGATCAGTGGGGATCCTACCATTGATCACGAGAACAGAGGCCTCATACCCCATGGAGCCCCACTAAAATGGACGGAGCAGCTGATTAGAAAAGCTTGCAACTGCTCTATTTATTTCTATGGGAGCGCCTGAGAATGCCATAGAGCACTCGACAACAATTTAAAAACTAGAGATAAAATTGCTCTGAAATTGCTACAAATACGTTTTTTTTATACCCATACTGTGGAGTTTCAGAGTCATTTCCAAGTTTTTTTTTCTCTACAGAGTGACATGAAAATATTTTGCCATTAAAATCAATGTGAAATTGCTGTTTGATGTCTAGAGATTAAAGGGCTTGCCCACTCTTTTACTAATGATAACATATCCTTAGCATAGGTCATTGTAACAGCAGCTGCTGTACACCACTGTTCCCCCGCTTCACCGCGGCGGTCCCGGGCACGGGCTCAGTGGTGACCTGTGGTCAGTGCTTCCTATTTCACCGCTGCGGCCCTGGGCTCTGTATTTGTAGGTGGTATTGTTTTTGAGGATTGTGCTCCACAGATTCCACTCAGCCCTGGACACAGCATGAGGTCAGCTCTAAGGGCGGAGCGCATCACTACCTGAGTTGTGTGGGTTAGGTCAGATGACCTCGCTGACCAACCCTGGCTCTCCTGCAGGCATTTAAGCCTTCTTCCCAGATGCCTCAGTGTCCAGGTCCTTGAGTTTGCTGGTTACTGATACTCTCGTGTGCTCCTGATTTAAATTGAATTCCTGGACTCTGCTTATCGTCTGATCCCTGCCTGCTTGCCTTGTATCTCCTGTTGCCTACCCGAATTGCCTGACCTGTACCTGTACCGCCTGCCCTGACGTTTGTCTGTCTGACTATGCCTCTGCCTCATCCTTCGGTACTGCACTGTTGCTCCTGGTAACGACCCTGCCTGCCTGACTATGTGTGTACTTCTGGTAGCTACCCAGGTATCTCCTGGTTCCGTCTGGACCAGCTGTCACTGACTCGGAGATTGCTCTGGAGTAGCCCCTGGTAAATTACCCTAACGGCTCAAGTCTATCCTTACCATATGAGGCGCTAGTGAAAACCAGGTAGTTGCTTAGATACGCCCCTCCAGAGTATAGCCAGTCAGTGGCACAGTGGGTTCACACACACTGATCTGTGACAGTCATCAATATCAGATCGGCGGGGGTCAACTCCGAGCACGACCACCATTCAGCTGTTCATACGAGTGCTGCCTTCTCTGCTCCTTTTACCTGCCTTCTCTTCAAACTGCTGATCGGCAGGGGCGCCGGGTGATGGACCCCCACTGATCTGATATTGATGAACTTTCCTGAGGATAGTATCAAACACAAATTGCAGAGCAGCACTCACAGACCTCGCCAACCCCACCGGAATGCATGAGCCAAACCACGACCACAGATCCTCAGCAGTCCTCCGATCAGCAATCAACAAGAGGCAACAGCAGCATCTCCAGTTCTTTCTTTATTAATCGTACTTCAAAGAATGTCTACACAAAAAGCCACACAGCAACGTTTCGGCTACATGGTAGCCTTTATCAAGCTTGATAAAGGCTACATGTAGCCAAAACGTTGCTGTCTGGCTTTTTGTGTACACGTTCTTTGAAGTACGATTAATAAAGAAAGAACTGGAGGTGCTGCCGTTGCCTCTTGATGATTGCTATCCTGAGGATAGGTCATCAATAGTAAAAAGTGGACAATGCCTTTAAATTATTACAGCTACTTACTTGGCTGCAGTAATTTAAAAGTGATTTTAAGCTACTCCATACATTCCCTATGGACAGCGATTTCACCACGATTTTTTTTGTGTCCCGTGATCACCTGTTTGGAGACCGAGCACCAATAAAAAAGAGAACTATGGTTTCCATAGCAACTGGTCATTCCTGAGGTTGAGAGCAACAGTGTACATGGAAATGTCTCAAAATTCCAGTAAATGAGAAAGATATAAACAATAAATGTTAGAAGGAAGTAAGGAGATGATGTATAATGTGAACTTACAGCATAAGCCAGCATAAAAAAGTGATAGTTGACCCAGCCATTTTCTCATGTATTGAACAGCTCCAGTGCTCAAGCTGTCCAACACCCAAAGCAAAATAACGATTCCACCATCAGTGGACAGCCATTAACAGGTCTCTCCAGAGATGTATGATTGGGTTTAAGTCAAGGCTCTGGCTGTGCCACCTAAGCCTTTCACAGAGTTGTCCCTATTCCACTCCTATGTTGTATTGGCTTTGTGTTCAGGGTCAATGTCTTGTTGGAAGGTGAACCTTCAGCCCAGACTGAGGTCTAACAGACTGTGGATTAGGTTTCCATTAATAATATTTCTGTACTTTGCTTCATTCATCTTTACCCCAACTCTGAGCAGTCTTCCTGTCCCAGCTAAACCATCCCTTTCCCCACAGCATGATGCTGCCACCACCACATCTGTAGGGAGGCTTTCTTCTGGCCACTCTGTCATTAAGCTCAGATTGGTGAATTGACCAGCTACTGAGTAGATAAATCCTTCATACAATACCCATATAGAACCCATATATTAAACTAGTAATAGCTCAGATGTTACAGTGTTTTGTATCCTAACAGTCTTTCTTGTTCTCAGAAGGGCACATGAGTGAACAGCATGACAATGACCATAATTCAGAACAGTCATGCTGCATCTGTGACACTTAGCAGCAATGTTCATGCATCTAAGTCCTCTTTCATACTTGCGCTATATATTTTTTTTCTTCTTCACCGTATTAGGAGCCATACAGATCAAGGGGTACATTTGGTTTGCACCCAGAACTTTCCTATCCATTGTTTTTTATTGCATCTGCAACAGAGGCCCCGGCACAGTCTCCTATGCAGACATGAACAAGCCCTTGAGCATGCAGAAAAAGGAAATCCTGTTGATTAAACATGATCTCCTTATTACAACATGGAGTGTATTGCATTAATCCTCTTTTCCTATGTTATTAAGTCAAAAGTTAAAATGAGCTACAGTATCCATGGTAAAGACTTGTTTTATTCGCTGTAAAAATGCTACAAATATCTGCTTTTCATAACTAGCAATACTTTAGAAACACAGCATGCTGTGACTGATCACAGCATGGCTCTGCTACATTGAAATCATTCCTGATAGGATTAGAAAGTCCAAACATGGTATTGTAGTAGCATGAATTCCCCTGAATAAGTGAAATCAATGTAGGCTACAGATTATCAAGTGTACAGCTTGCAGCGGTGTTAGACAAGGTTTGAACAGTCATTTTGTATCATTGGAACAAAGTGGAACTGCTTTTGGTTCCTGACTACAATAAAATACTTTCTGAACTGATTGGGTTAAAGGGACACTTATTTTTTTTCCCCTCAAATTTATAAGCTACATGTGTCATTCACAAGGTTGTTTTTTTTGTTTGTTTGTTTTTCAAAATAGGTGGTTGGTTTTCAAGTTATAATTTTTTAAAATATCTTGGCATGTAAACCATTTCTGCCCAGTGTCTTGAACTTCCTCTCTCTGGGCACTGTTAGCACAAGATAGAGAATTACTCAACACTCTGCTGTCAAACAGCAGTTCTCCCACTGAGTAGGTAGTGGTGGTGAGTGACTCAATTAGGGCACTGCAAATGCACCATTCATAAGAAGATGGGGAAATATATACTGAAAACAAGGAAGACTGTTAGGATACAGAACACTGTGACAGCTGAGATATTACTAGCTTAAGATTATATATATATATATATATATATATATACAGTAGTTTCCAAACCTCCATGGTCAGACACATTTATGCATGTGTGTGCTAGAAAAGTGGTAAAATATGAACCCACTGGCATCTTGGCAGTGTACATTTACAGGATTTACATAGTAAATTATAAAAATGGATAGACCAGGCACTCAATATATGTTACTAAAATGAGATATTTATTTCACACAATGATATAAAGGGTAAAATTGATAATATTAGTCCTTCTGGACAATGAATGTGACAATAAATTGTATCAATAACAATAACAAATGTAGCAGCAATAATACAACAGTGTAGCACAAATGGCAAAAGACAAAAAAGTGATAAGTAGCCTTCAATAATGATATTTGGATCCTTTTTGGATATTGCTGATACATTTGTTATTGTTATTGATACAATTTATTGTCACATTCATTGTCCAGAAGGACTAATATTATCAATTTTACCCTTTATATCATTGTGTGAAATAAATATCTCATTTTAGTAACATATATTGAGTGCCTGGTCTATCCATTTTTATAATTTACTACTTGCTTGTGGCTGGGTGGGCCACTTAGACCAAGAGCACCTACTCCATCTTGTCCAGCTGAAGTGATCCACAGATAATTTTTTGCTTTTTAGGATTTACATAGTGTCACATTTCCAAAGAAACGAATCCACTTTTAGTCAAACCACACCTCTTGTCGAAAAGAGGAGGAAAAAGTGGAATTTTCAAATATCGTGCAGTTATGTATGCTCTTTTTTGTCACAAATTGCTGCAAATTTTTAGCGCATTTCAATGATTAAATCTGCCCTGTTGTACACTGTGGGATCTTTGTGTATGTGTTTGGATATCGACTGTGAAATAGCAAACCCTTTATGCAGAGATATTATTATGAGATTAATACTGTGTCCTGCTAGAAATATTGTCATATTCTATTTTCCGCAATGGTTTTGTTTATTGCAACTCCATTAAACAAATGTTAATTATAAGTCCTTCAGTAATATGGTTCTAGTGGCTCACAATGAATCTACTGGAAATAAGGTTTTCTGTTGATTTCATTTATTTTATACATTTGTTTTTTATGCATATTTCATTTCAGTTCAGTATCATGTTTAATTGTGTTTTCTCATCATTAATAGTTAGTGATTTTTGGTTTTATTACATTGTTGCTGGAACGTCTTTTTGCCTGAGATGACATAATCACTATTTTCATGTAACAATTAAATAGTTGCCACTTGTGATAACAAGCATAAAACACAGCAAACCCTATCTGTTCTGAAAACCTTACATTTGCAAATTAGTGTCAAATCCCCAGCAGCAGGACATTCAGAAATGAATTTTTGATCAGTTTATACAAAAAGAGTCATTAGACATGCCGTATCCCATGCCACATTACAGCAGAAAGCATCACACTGAGCTTTATGATGGACACATAAACGACTATACTGTTTAACCCAAATATATGAGCCAGTGGTTTCACAAATCAAATTTATTACGAACTTTTAAAAAATCTAAAAACTTTCTGATTCATCCAGCTTGCTTAAAATGGCGACCACCATTTTATAGATTAGAAGACAGAGAAGAAGCCATTTGCCTCCATAAAGAGATATTTTTTGTAAGTTCTTACTTAAACAGGCGACCTGTTATTACTGGTTACTGTCTGTTTATCCATAGCCAAATGCGTCGCTGTCAGATTGCCATTACTAATATTGCAAATGGGGTCATTTTGATTTGAGTTAAATCTATTTGGCCCGAATTGTTCCAGATCTATTCAAACGAATCAGACCCGAAATTAATTTTCTGAATCTTGCTCATCTTTAATGATTAGTATTCATGAAAAAGAAGCTAGAATGGATGGCAATTACAAAGATCATACTGAATGATATGTTGAGAACTAGACTACTGTTTCTTAGACACAGTTGTGATAGATGAAGCCCTCTGCAGTAATACAATTCTAAGAAAATATCTATGTTTTTCTGCTGAAATGTGACTATGGGAATAATAAGCTTTGAGAGAAGAATCACTAAAATACTGCATCCTGTCCAAATCATAGTAACTAGTGAGAATAATCTATAAGGGGTATACACTGATCACATGGTCTAGACACAGCTCCTCTTCTAAAGCTGATCACGGGGGTGCCGGGAGTTGTACCCCCGTAGATCTAATGTTAATTACTAGAGTTGAGCAAATCGAAGTTCACAAAGTGGACTTCGATTCGAGTGTCACAGAAAATTCGATTCACCTTGAAGCCAAATTTTCTTGTGCTTCATGGTAACTAGTTTTTCCAAAAATGGCCTAAAAAAATTCATACCTCATCCATTTGTGCGCGAAGAGTATTCCACGGCCATCTTGACTGAAGATCCCGCTTGAAATCTTGCGCACTGTGACATATGATGTCACCACACTGGCCAGCATGATGACGTCATCACGCACCGTGCAATATTTCACACTGGATCTTCAATCAAGATGGTCATGGTGGACTCTTCGCGACCAAATGGATAAGGTGAGTTTTTTTTTTTAACAGATTAACCCCTGACAGGAGATGTGGAGATCAATGATGAATGTGGCATCTGAGAGGGTTCAATGATGGGGAGGCGCAATCCTGTTCTCTGTCATTGCGCCCGCTAGTGCATTTGATGACAAAGTAATTTGTCACAAAGAAAAATTATTTGTGAAATTCAGTGAAGCAGCAGAATCAAAGTTTTGAGACCTTCGCTCATCTCTATTGTTTACCTATTCTGAGGACAGGCCATCAATATCAAATTCCTGGAGAACCCCTTTAATAATTTGGTTCAGTAATACATGCAGATCATTAATACTGTATATTCATTGAATATCTATACTGCTACATACAACCATATAACATGCTTTCTGCATTTTTTTAATGATCAGGTGAAACAAGGTTTGCACCATACATTTGGTATATGTTCAGTCAGAGTTTTTGACGTACAGTATGTAACTGTATTCCAGTAGAGTTGCATATGTCAGCCATAACATTGTTAAAGTGGTTATCTCACCAAAAATATTACTATTCAAAAAGGGGGAGTTAATAAATTGTAAACTAACCAGACTTGTTACGAATTTTACCAAAAATTATTTGCAAAACAAATCTTAAGTTTTTTTTAATTTGCTTTGGACAAATCATGTAACACGCATGCTGTGCCATTTTACTGTCTATTTTGATGGGTAAAACCAGAAGGATGGTCACATAACACTCAGAAGAATTGGGGAGGGGGGGGGGCTTGGCCTGAGTGACTCAGAAGCTGACAGCCAGCCTGGATTAGCCAACAGAGGTGGGAGGGGCATCGGACGGGAAGGTGCCGATGCAAAACAAGCAGAACATTATGCAGCCTTGTACTTGCAATCTGCTAGGGAGCTGTAAGATATACTGTTATAAGAAGATTACAGAGATGATCACATAGGTGATAAGATTACATAGGTGACAAGGACCAGGGGCATAGCTATAGGAGGGGAAATATAGTAGCAGTCGCTACCGGGCACAGGAGCCTGAGGGGGCCCAAAGACCCTTGTGCCGCATAAGAAGACACCAGTATTATGGAAAGTTCATTCTGGGAGTTGTGTTATAGATTTTGCACTGGCGCCCAGAATGTTCAAGTTACACCTCTGGCTGGAGGGAAGGGTTTGGGTCAATTATTTGGCATGGGCGGGGTGCTGTTTTGATTTTTGCTTAAAGCAGCATGAAGGCTATATGCTTCCCTGTCCCTGGCTACCAAGCACTGAGTGAAGAGGACCAAGCTGAACTTGCTCCACGGCCCATGAGCCTTTAGCTAGACCCCTGATAAGGACAGTAGTTCTACAATAAAGATTCCTGCAAAAACAGGCAGTTCTTTTTTTTTTTTTCTTTCTACACTTCCATACAAATTACATTCCAGGAAGCAAAAAGAACTATATATATATAGACTGCTCAAAAAAATAAAGGGAACACTTAAACAACACAATGTAACTCCAAGTAAATCACACTTCTGTGAAATCAAACTGTCCACTTAGGAAGCAACACTGAGTGACAATCAATTTCACATGCTGTTGTGCAAATGGGATAGACAACAGGTGGAAATTATAGGCAATTAGCAAGACACCCCCAATAAAGAAGTGGTTCTGCAGGTGGTGACCTGACCACTTCTCAGTTCCTATGCTTCCTGGCTGATGTTTTGGTCACTTTTGAATGCTGGCGGTGCTTTCACTCTAGTGGTAGCATGAGACTGAGTCTACAACCCACACAAGTGGCTCAGGTAGTGCAGCTTATCCAGGATGGCACATCAATGCTGTGGCAAGAAGGTTTGCTGTGTCTGTCAGCGTAGTGTCCAGAGCATGGAGGCGCTACCAGGAGACAGGCCAGTACATCAGGAGACGTGGAGGAGGCCGTAGGAGGGCAACAACCCAGCAGCAGGACCGCTACCTCCGCCTTTGTGCAAGGAGGAACAGGAGGAGCACTGCCAGAGCCCTGCAAAATGACCTCCAGCAGGCCACAAATGTGCATGTGTCTGCTCAAACGGTCAGAAACAGACTCCATGAGGGTGATATGAGGGCCCAACGTCCACAGGTGGGGGTTGTGCTTACAGCCCAACACCGTGCAGGACGTTTGGCATTTGCCAGAGAACACCAAGATTGGCAAATTCGCCACTGGCGCCCTGTGCTCTTCACAGATGAAAGCAGGTTCACACTGAGCACATGTGACAGACGTGACAGAGTCTGGAGACGCCGTGGAGAACATTCTACTGCCTGCAACATCCTCCAGCATGACCGGTTTGGCATTAGGTCAGTAATGGTGTGGGGTGGCATTTCTTTGGAGGGCCGCACAGCCCTCCATGTGCTCGCCAGAGGTAGCCTGACTGCCATTAGGTACCGAGATGAGATCCTCAGACCCCTTGTGAGACCATATGCTGGTGCGGTTGGCCCTGGGTTCCTCCTAATGCAAGACAATGCTAGACCTCATGTGGCTGGAGTGTGTCAGCAGTTCCTGCAAGACGAAGGCATTGATGCTATGGACTGGCACGCCCGTTCCCCAGACCTGAATCCAATTGAGCACATCTGGGACATCACGTCTCGCTCTATCCACCAATGTCACGTTGCACCACAGACTGTCCAGGAGTTGGCAGATGCTTTAGTCCAGGTCTGGGAGGAGATCCCTCAGGAGACCGTCCACCACCTCATCAGGAGCATGCACAGGCGTTGTAGGGAGGTCATACAGGCACGTGGAGGCCACACACACTACTGAGCCTCATTTTGACTTGTTTTAAGGACATTACATCAAAGTTGGATCAGCCTGTAGTGTGTTTTTCCACTTTAATTTTGAGGGTGACTCCAAATCCAGACCTCCATGGGTTAAAAAATTTGATTTCCATTTTTTTTTTTGTGTGATTTTGTTGTCAGCACATTCAACTATGTAAAGAATAAAGTATTTCAGAAGAATATTTAATTAACTCAGATCTAGGATGTGTTTTTTTTGTGTTCCCTTTATTTTTTTGAGCAGTGTATATATGAAAAAGAAAAAAGATAGGAGGCAGCACCTCGTGTGCAGGGGTACTTATAGTAAAAAATACACTGATTTTGCTTACCAATTGGGGTTGTGATGAGTCACAACACCTATGAATCGCTTTGCTGGAATAATTCCGTCCAGCGTGCGGGGAAGTCTGCGTCTGCTACCAAGGTCTATGCCCTTTTCCGTTGATAACGGTTTATGGGATGAAGAAGGATGCGGATGAGAGTGAGTTCAGACCTTTCCGAACGGCGCTGATGCAGAGAGACTCAGGACCAGGATGGTACCAGTGAAGGTAATCTTTATTCAAAGTGCTGTCAGTGCTGTCAACGCGTTTCAGGGGCGAATGGCCCCCTTCATCAGGGCAATAAAACTTCTATATACAAACAAATCACTTGCCCCTGTTCTATTTATGATCTCTGTTTGAGCGCGATGTGTTCGGGCAATAAGGTGCGGGAGAGGGGAGGGGTTGGGGGCGGGAAAGCATGGGGAGTCTCTAGGATACGGTAACCTCCTTCCAGTTGGTTGTCAGCCAATCGCAGGGTTTGTGGGCGGCGTCTTGGTCACATGTTGTGCCTCAGAATGGCATGTGGGGAGCGCGCACAGGACCGCGCTATGTATGGGTCGGCCACATGATACGGCACCTACACTTGCCCGATAGACACCGCCCCATACACAATATCTCCGGCATGTGCTCCTCCCGATGTTAGTCAGGGATACATCACGTGACCGCTGTCAGTCATGGACACATCACGTGCACACAGCCCAGGCACTGTTATCAGCTGCTGGGGAGGACCTGGCTTTAATCATTTACTTACAGTCCCTGGCTGTCAGTAATGTGACCCTGCACGCTGCGTGCTCCGTCTATCTACCCTTTAGGGGGGAGGGCTCTTGTTACTGACACTTTTGGGGGGCTATTGTTACTGGCTAGTGAGGGCAGACGGGATTAGCCTCAGGGTGAGGGCAGTGGCGGCCATCTTAACTGAATAGTGAAAGTGCCGTTTTATGCAGACTGGTTGCTAAGGGCTGAATCTTATTAAATATGGGGTAAGTCAGTCTAATAGTAACTGATTCTGGAATATCATGTTATTAGTAACTACATATACTACTAATGCACAATGGACTCTGCATACCTATGAATATGTGACTGAACTTATGTAGTGAAGGTAGGTCAGTAGGTATGTACATGTAATTATGGTCATAGATTGGCAAATAAGTAATTTTTTTGCTTAGGTTGTGGGGCATAAACTTTGGAAAAGGTATAAGATTTAACTGTAATATAAATATTTAGAGTCACTACTCTAAATCACTAACCCCTTCTATATGTGGCCTTCAGATAAGGCAACATTAACCTGGTAACAAATCCCCTTTAACGGGGTAGTCCTAGGCTGGCAAAAATGTGTCAGGGGGTGCCACATGCTGTCAAACAAAAAAAAAAAGAATCCAAAGAACTCCCCTTGTCAAAGTGTCAGTGTTTCACCACACCACAGCTCCCAGAGAATACTGTATTTGATATACATCTTGTAAATTCTGCTTTATATTAGTGGCGTACCATCAATGGAGACAGACAAGGCAAATGCTACTTGGGAGGGGGGCCCGGCTCCCAACAAGTAAACATTTCATTTTCTTGCAGCCGCAGAGATTTCTTTGGATTTCAGTAAAAGGTAACTGTTTGAACCCCCTTAGTAGTGGCTACAGACCAGATTTGTAATAGAAGGGAAGAAGATTTATCTATGTATTTATACCAGTTGTGTGAAGTGTGTGAGAAATACGGTATACAGTGTGGCCACCATATTTATGAATCACCTATTCAATTTTTTCACACATAGAAGTCGGATGAAGTGGGTGAGGTGGAAAACTTTTTTATTGTAAGTTTTAATTTAAAAAATGTATGTCAGAAATCTGGTTGTGTTGCACTTTGTATTTCCTGAGAGGGATTGTTACACGCTTACTGGAAAATTGGGTGGCCAGAGGGGCCCATATTAAGTTTTGCTATGGGTCTCTATGAGATCATTGCACACCCTTGCTTTATATCCTCCCAGTATCACACTAGCTTGGTATAACACCAAAACATGTGGATCGTGTTTTCTTCTGCACTTTTGTACCTTAGATATTTACTCTCATCAGTAACATAGTAACATAGTACATAAGGCCTAAAAAAGACATTTGTCCATCCAGTTCTGCCTGTTATCCTGCAAGTTGATCGAGAGGAATGCAAGAAAAAAAAATGAGGTAAAAGCCAATTTTCCCCACTTTAGGGGAATAAAAAATTCCTTCCCGACTCCAATCAGGCAATCAGACTAACTCCCTGCATCAACGACCCCTCTCTAGTAGCTATAGCCGTAATATTACTTTAGTTGCCCTCCTCTGGACCCTCTCCAGCTCTGCTATGTCTGCCTTGTTTACAGGAGCCCAGAACTGTACACAGTACTCCATGTGTGGTCTGACTAGCGATTTGTAAAGAGGTAGGACTATGTTCTTATCACGGGCATCTATGCCCCTTCTGATGCAACCCATTATCTTATTGGCCTTGGCAGCAGCTGCCTGACACTGGTTTTTGCAGCTTAGTTTGCTGTTTATTAAAATTCCTAGATCCTTTTCCATGTCAGTGTTACCGAGTGTTTTACCATTTAGTATGTACGGGTGACTTGCATTATTCCTTCCCATGTGCATAACCTTACATTTGTCAGTGTTAAACCTCATCTGCCACTTATCTGCCCAAGCCTCCAATCTATCCAGATCCATCTGTAGCAGTATACTGTCCTCTTCAGTGTTAACTACTTTACACAGTTTAGTGTCATCTGCGAAAATTTATACTTTACTATGCAAGCCTTCTACAAGATCATTAATAAATATATTGAAGAGAATAGGGCCCAATACTGACCCCTGAGGTACCCCACTAGTGACAGTGACCCAATCTCAGTGTGTACCGTTAATAACCACCCTCTGTTTTCTATCATTGAGCCAGTTACTTACCCACATACAGACGTTTTCTCCCAGTCCGAGCATTCTCATTTTATATACTAACCTTTTATGTGGTACAGTGTCAAATGCTTTGGAGAAGTCCAGATATATGACATCCATTGATTCGCCGCTGTCAAGTCTAGAACTTACCTCCTCATAGGAACTGATTAAATTAGTTTGGCATGACCGATCCCTCATGAAGCCATGCTGATATGGCGTTATTTGCTTATTTCTGTTGAGATGCTCTAAGATAGCATCTCTCAGAAAACCTTCAAACAGTTTACCCACAACAGATGTTAAACTTACCTGCCTATAGTTTCCAGGCTCTGATTTTGGACCCTTTTTCAATATTGGCACCACATTTGCCATGCGCCAATCCTGTGGGACATTCCCTGTCAGTATAGAGTCCGCAAATATCAGAAATAAGGGTCTGGCTATGACATTACTTAATTCCCTTAGGATATGGGGGTGTATGCCATCCGGTCCTGGCGATTTGTCTATTTTAATATTTTTAAGTCGCTGTTGTACTTCTTCCTGGGTCAGATAGGACACTTTTAATGGGGAATTTATTTTTACATTCTGCATTTCATCTGACAGTTTATTTTCCTCAGTGAATGCATTGGAGAAAAAAAATATTTAACAGCTTTGCTTTCTCCTCGTCGCTCTCTGCGACTCCCCCCTCATTACTCTTTAAAGGTCCGACACCTTCAGATTTATACTTTTTAACATTTATATAATTGAAGAACATTTTAGGGTTAGTTTTACTCTCTTTGGCAATTAATCTCTCGGTCTCTAGTTTGGCCGCTTTTATTTGTTTTTTACATGTTCTATTTTTTTCCTTATAGTATTTCAGTGCTTCCGTGCTACCCTCTTGTTTTAGTGATTTATATGCTTTCTTTTTGTCATTTATTGCCTTCTTTACAGTTCTATTTATCCACATTGTTGTTTTTTTTGATCCTTAACCTTTTATTCCCATACGGTATGTACCTCTCACAATGAGATTTTAGGATGCTTTTAAAGATATTTTTTATTTTTGAGGACTTTGTGCCAGTTAGTTAGGCCTATGGCCTCTCTTAGTTGGCTAAATTTAGCTTTTTTGAAGTTTGGTATTTTTGTTCCTCCCTGTAGAAACGCTCTTTTGAATGATAATTGGAAGGTTATTACTTTATGGTCACTATTTCACAGGTGTCCCCCAACCTGCACGTCTGTTGTTCTGTCAGGCCTATTGGTTAATACTAAGTCCAGTATGGTCGTCCCTCTAGTCGGGTCCTGAACAAGTTGGGAGAGGTAATTGTCTTTGGTTATTGCCAAGAACCTGTTTCCTTTATGAGATATACAAGTTTCAGTTTCCCAGTCTATATCTGGGTAGTTGAAGTCCCCCATAATAACCACCTCATTATAATTTGCCGCCTCGTCTATCTCGTTTAGTAGTAGATTTTCTGTGGACTTTGGTATATTAGGTGGTTTATAGTAAACTCCTATTAGTAATTTATTGTTGTTTTTAGCTCCATGTATCTCTACCCACAGTGACTTCACATGTTCATGTCCCTCACTTATATCTTCACAGATTGTGGGCTTTAGACAAGACTTTACATAAAGGCAAACCCCTCCCCCTCTCCGGTTTTGACGATCCTTTCTAAACAGACTGTAACCTTGTACATTAACTGCCCAGTCATAGCTATCATCCAGCCATGTCTCAGTTATTCCCACTATGTCATAGTTTTCCTCTCACATCACTAATTCCATCTCCCCAGTTTTATTAGTCAAGCTTCTGGCAATAGTATACATACATTTGAGAGGTTTATGTATATTTTTTACCCTACACCTTTCCTTCTGAACGTTTCTAGTCCCTCCTTCCATTCCTCCCCCAGTCCCACTACCTTGCCCCCGGTCTCTATCTGCACTATCTTCCCCTCCTATAGTGTAATTACCCTCCCCCCCAGTCCCTAGTTTAAATACTCCTCCAACCTTCTAGCCATCTTTCTCCCCAGCACAGCTGCCCCTTCCCCATTAAGGTGCAGCCCGTCCCTACGATAGAGCCTGTAGCCGATAGAGAAGTCGGCCCAGTTCTCCAGGAACCCAAACCCCTCCTTCCTACACCAGTTCTTGAGTCACTTGTTAATCTCCCTAATCTCCTGCTGCCTTTCTTGTGTGGCCCGTGGTACAGGTAGTATTTCGTAAAATACTACCTTTGAGGTCCTTTCCCTAAACTTTTGACCTAAATCCCTGAAATCATTTTTAAGGACTCTCCACCTCCCTCTAACTTTGTCATTGGTTCCGATATGGACCATGACCGCTGGATCTTCTCCAGCCCCTCCCAGTAATCTGTCAACCCGATCCGCTATGTGTCGAACTCTAGCGCCAGGAAGACAGCACACTGTTCGGCGATCTCGGTCTTTGTGATAGATTGCCCTATCTGTTCCCCTAATAATGGAGTCTCCCACTACCATCACCTGTCTGGCCTGCCCTGCTCTCCTGGTTCCCTGCTTACTGGAGCTGACATTCCCCTGACTGGCAGAGGAAGTGTCTGGCTGCAGCAGTGCCGTCCCCGGACTGACATCCCCCTCATCTGCCAAACGTGCAAACTTGTTGGGGTGTGTCAGATCAGGGCTAGCCTCCCTGGCACTCTTCCCTCTACCCCGCTTTCTAACTGTTACCCAGCTAGCTACCTCACTTTCCTCAGCCTCCTCTCTGTCACCCTCCCCCTCATCTACCCCAAAGAGTGCTTTCTCAGTGAGAAGCAAACTCTTTTGCAAAATGTCAATGCCTCTCAGTGTTGCAACTTGCCTGTTTAGAGACTCGATTTGCGATCCCAAACGGGTAATTTGCTCACATCTTGAACAAAGATATACACCCTCGAACGGCTGTTCCAGGACTGCATACATCATGCAAGATGTGCACTGGACTGCGTTGTCAATTGTGCAACACATACTAAATGGGGATTACAACAGTAAAAAAGTAAAACAGTAAATATGATTTAGAATTAGACCCTGTCTGCTGTAGTTGAAGGACTACCTAGAAATAAGCCAACAACACACAAGAAAATTATATCCAACCTTAGTTTCCGGCTCCTTGTCTTAAACTCCACTTAATAAGAAGCCCACTTAGTAGAGCAAGCCTCAGAAAGAGCAAGCTCTGGAGAGTTTCGTGGTTTAATTTATAGCACCTGGTTGCCCAGGCCATTCCCCTTAACCGCCTCACGTCCGCCCATAGGATATAAACGTCCTATGGGTGGACGTCTATTTCTGACAGCACGTTTTAAAACGTCCTGTCAGAAATAGCAGCTGCACGCTAATCGTGCAGCTGCTGATCGGGTTGCCCGCTGTCAGTGACAGCAGGGCAACCCTAAGACAAGGCAGGGACAGTGCCCAGGTGTCCCTGCCTTCACGATCGCTGCAGACACAGCGCTCACCGAGCGCTGTGTCTGCAGAGCAGGAAGCGCTGTGCGCTTCCTGTTCCGGCCCGGCGGTCATGTGACCACCGTGACCGGAGTGTGCAGGAGCTGTGTGAGGTCTCTCAGAGACCTCGATCAGCCCTGCTCTGAGGCTGTACAGCACAGAATTACGCTGTACAGCCTCTATAGGGGTGCATTTGTCCTGTAACTGGGGCTACTATGTCAGCCCCAGTTACAGGAGAAATCAACAGTGTAAAAAAAAATAAAAAGTGAAGTAAATGTCCCCCAGAGGTCTTGTATGACCTTATGGGGGACGAAAAGTGTAAAATAAAAATAAAATAAAGGGTTGAAAAAATAAAATAAAAAAAGTTTCACATGTAAAAAAAAAAAAAAACCCAAGTAAGGAATAAAAAAAAAAATTAAAAATAGAAAAAATAAAATAAAATAGACATATTTAGTATTGCCGCGTCCGTAAAAACCAGCTCTATAAAAATATCACATGACCTAACCCCTCGGGTGAACACCGTAAAAAATAAATAAAAAAAACTGTGTCAAAACAAGCAATTTTTGTCACCTTGCATCACAAAAGGTGCAACACCAAGTGATCAAAAACGCGTATGTCCCACAAAATGGTACCAATAAAACCGTCACCTCATCCCGCAAAAAATGAGCCCCTACATAAGAAAATCTCTCAAAAAATAAAAAAAACTATAGCTCTTAGAACATGGAGACACTAAAACATAATTTTTTTGGTTTCAAAAATGCTATTATTGTGTTAAAGTGAAACAAATAAAAAAAGTATACATATTAGGTATTGCCGCGTCCGTAAAAACCAGCTCTATAAAAATATCACATGACCTAACCCCTCGGGTGAACACCGTAAAAAAAAAAAAAAAAAAAACTGTGTCAAAACAAGCAATTTTTGTCACCTTGCATCACAAAAGGTGCAACACCAAGTGATCAAAAACGCATATGTCCCACAAAATAGTACCAATAAAACCGTCACCTCAGCCCGCAAAAAATGAGCCCCATCATAAGAAAATCTCTCAAAAAATAAAAAAACTATAGCTCTCAGAACATGGACACATTAAAACATAATTTTTTGGTTTCAAAAATGCTATTATTGTGTAAAACTTTTTAATAAATGAGAAAAAGTATACATATTAGGTATCGCCACGTCCGTAACAATCTGCTCTATAAAAATGTCACTTGACTGAACCCCTCAGGTGAACGCTGTAAAAATAAATAAATAGAAACTGTGCTAAAACAACCAATTTTTTGGACATCCTTGCCCCATAAAGTGTTATAATGAATGATCAAAAAATCATATGTACCCAAAAATAGTACTAATAAAACTGGCACCTTATCCCCTAGTTTCCAAAATGGGGTCACTTCTTGGGAGTTTCTACTGTAAGGGTGCATCAGGGGGCTTCAAATGGGACATGGCATCTAAAAACCATGTGGAGTTCCTTATCTTCTGCGCCCTGCCGTGTGCCCATACAGCAGTTTACGACCACATGTGGGGTGTTTCTGTAAACCGCAGAATCTGGGTAATAAATATTGAGTTTTGTTTGGCTGTTAACCATCGATGTGTTAAAGAAAAAAAATGATTAAAATGGAAAATCTGCCAAAAAAGTGAAATTTACAAATTTGATCTCCATTTTCCTTTAATTCTTGTGGAACGCCTAAAGGGTTAACAAAGTTTGTAAAATCGGTTTTGAATACCTTGAGGGGTGTAGTTTCTACAATGGGGTCATTTATGGGGGTATCCACTATGTAGGCCCCACAAAGTGACTTCAGACCTGAACTGGTCCTTATAAAGTGGGTTTTGGCAATTTTCTTAAAAATTTGAAGAATTGCTTCTAAACTTCTAAGCCTTCTAACGTCCTAAAAAAATAAAATGACATTTCCAAAATGATGCCAACATAAAGTAGACATATGGGGAAAGTTAAATAATAAATATTTTATGAGGTATCACTTTCTGTTTTAAAAGCAGAGAAATTGAAATTTAGAAAATTGCGAATTTTTCAAATTTTTGGGTAAATTTGGGATTTTTTCATAAATAAAGGTGAAATATTTTGACTCAAATTTATGACTATCATGAAGTACAATGTGTCACGAGAAAACAATCTCTGAATGACTTGGATAAATAAAGGCGTTCCAAAGTTATTACCACATAAAGTGAGATATGTCAGTTTTGCAAAATTTGGCCTGGTCAGGAAGGGGGCAAAGGGCCCAGATGGGAAGTGGTTAATCAAGCAGAGAAAAAAAAGTTTTAAATGGCAGTACTAAAATGCAAAAACTTTACTTTCTGTTTCAATAGTTTTTTATTGGTTTAGTATCAATAAAGATAATAGAGGGCAATAAAATGCAGTTCAAACCACACTCAGTCACCTGCAATCACTCCCACAAAATCACACTCAGCACCAGAACTCCTTTTCTTTAACTCAAGTAGTTCCCAAATACAATTGTTTTGGAGTATTATAGGCCGTATGTAGCGCACACAACTGTGAAATGCTATGCAAACTAGTCTTAAAAATTTTTGGCAATATATTAAGTACTCCACCACCTACGGTGTATGCAGAATAATTGTCAACATCCCATCTCCTATAACTTTTCATCTAAATTCCCTTAATATTTGTAATATTACTATTAATCTTGTTCTCCGCTTAAAAGAAAATTTAAGCTTAAACCTATCTAATATCAATTGTGCAGTTAAAACATAAGTAATCTGTAGATAATGGAAGAAACTCTTACTACCGTAAGTCATTTTAAATGGTCAGCCCCCCAGTGTTTTGAATGCACTGTGATATGTATATTACTTTCTCCCACAGTTTATATAGACTTTAAACAGAGAAGACTTAACATAGTGCCATTTGCTGAAATGAGACAGCCCCTTTGATGCAAAAACTGAAAATCAGACATAATATAGTATATGACAATCTCTTTCTAACAAACTTAGAACCAGCCCCCAGCCCTGTCCCTCATGAGGATCCAGAGATCTCCACATGTATTAGGGCTCGCTCATTCAGACGTCTGTATGCTGTCTGCAAAAATGCGGATCCGTTTTTTGGGGATTAGATGTTGTCCCATTCATTTCTCTGCGGCCCTTTTCTTCTAATGCACAGCAAAAAAATGAAACATGTCCTATACTTGTCAGTGAAAGTCAGGACATGGCCCTATTAAAGTCTATGGATCAGAAAAAAAATGGAATGCAATCCGTTTTTTGCGGACATTCTGAACTGTCCACAAAAAAAGGATCCGCATTTTTGCGGAAAGCATACGGCCGTCTGAATGAGCCCTTAATACTCCAAATGCTGGAAGCTCAGGAGGGAGCAGTGTCTTTTCTCAGGGTGTGTGACCTTTCTGCTGCCACTGTAGGCAGTTGAAGGATGGAACTAAGCATGTGCTTAAAGACACAAGCACACTGCCCGGAACACACCCGTGAAAAATTAGATTTTGGCAAAGGCACCACATTTGTTTAGTGACAAGTCAAGTTTTTCATATGGTGGTATAGTCTTTTGACTGCGTAGCCAAGAGTCCCACGCCACAGCCCAGAAAAATTTAATATAGGCTAAGGTGCAGAAGTGCAACACTTTTACCACAACTAAGTGGTACTGCAGACCAAGGTCTTGTTACCAGTGGGGTACCTCAGGGATCTGTTCTGGGACCCATATTGTTTAATATCCTTATCAGCGAAATTGCAGAAGGCCTCGATGGTAAGGTTTGTCTTATTGCTGATGACACAAAGATTTGTAACAAGGTTGATGTTCCTGGAGGGATACACCAAATGGAAAAGGATTTAGGAAAACTAGAGGAATGGTCAAAAATCTGGCAACTAAAATATAATGTTGATAAGTGCCAGATAATGCACCTGGGGCGTAAAAACCCAAGAGCAGAATATAAAATCAGTGATACAGTCCTAACCTCAGTATCTGAGGAAAGGGATTTAGGGGTCATTATTTCAGAAGACTTAAAGGTAGGCAGACAATGTCAGAGAGCAGCAGGAAATGCTAGCAGAATGCTGGGGTGTATAGGGAGAGGCATTACTAGTAGAAAGAGGGAGGTGCTCATGCCGCTCTACAGAGCACTAGTGAGACCTCACTTGGAGTATTGTGCTCAGTACTGGAGACCATATCTCCAGAAGGATATTGATACTTTGGAGAGAGTTCAGAGAAGAGCTACTAAACTGGTACATGGATTGCAGGATAAAACTTACCAGGAAAGATTAAAGGGACACTGACAGGCGAAATCAGCATATATAGTTAGATATATCACATTACAGGTCTTATACAGTCTTTTAAAAGCATATAAGTATCCCCCCTGACCACCTTATAAAGAGCGAAATATAAAGTTTTATAACCTGCTTCTCCGTTCAGCAATCTGCCCAAGGGGCGGCGTTTCATGTGAAAATGCGCCCAGCCAGCCTTCCCAACTGCCGTTCTTAAGCCCCGCCCAGCTCATCATTATTCACTTCGCGGGGCGGCGGCTAGAACTCTCCCCAGTCCCGATCCTGCGCCTGTGCAATTCAATCCTCCCGGCATCGTTCATGCCCAATCTTCTGCGCCTGCGCCCCGCCGTGCCGTTAGATCGCGCCTGCGTACACACACCAGCCTGCGTCTTCGAGGCAGCTGCAGCCTCAGCCATGCACTGTTCAGAGCAGCGCTTCAGAGCGCTGCTCACTCATATCATATAAGGGGTTAATTATAGTGCGTCCGACGGCATGGCGGGGCGCAGGCGCAGGCGCAGAAGATTGGGCATGAACGATGCCCGGAGGATTGAATTGCGCAGGCGCAGGATCGGGACTGGGGAGAGTTCTAGCCGCCGCCCAGCGAAGTGAATAATGATGAGCTGGGCGGGGCTTAAGAACGGCAGTTGGGAAGGCTGGCTGGGCGCATTTTCACATGAAACGCCGCCCCTTGGGCAGATTGCTGAACGGAGAAGCAGGTTATAAAACTTTATATTTCGCTCTTTATAAGGTGGACAGGGGGGATAGTTATATGCTTCTAAAAGACTGTATAAGACCTGTAATGTGATATATCTAACTATATATGCTGATTTCGCCTGTCAGTGTCCCTTTAAGGCCTCTTTCACACGGGCGTTGCGGAAAAATGTGCGGGTGCGTTGCGGGAACACCCGCGATTTTTCCGCGCGAGTGCAAAACATTGTAATGCGTTTTGCACTCGCGTGAGAAAAATCGCGCGTGTTTGGTACCCAAACCCGAACTTCTTCACAGAAGTTCGGGCTTGGGATCGGTGTTCTGTAGATAGTATTATTTTCCCTTATAACATGGTTATAAGGGAAAATAATAGCATTCTGAATACAGAATGCTAAGTAAAACAGGGCTGGAGGGGTTAAAAAAAAATAAAAAATTTTTTAACTCACCTTAATCCACTTGCTCGCGATGCCCGGCATCTCCGTCTGACTCTTTTTTACTGTATAGGACCTGTGGAGAGCATTAACTATAGTTTAAGGACCTGGGATGACGTCACTCTGGTCATCACAGGGTACGTCACATGATCTTTTACCATGGTGAATCACCATGGTAAAAGATCATGTGACGTACCATGTGATGACCGGAGTGACGTCATGCCAGGTCCTTAAACTATAGTTAATGCTCTCCACAGGTCCTATACAGTAAAAGAGTCAGACGGAGATGCCGGGCATCGCAAGCAAGTGGATTAAGGTGAGTTAAATTTTTATTTTTATCTTTTTAACCCCTCCAGCCCTGTTTTACTTAGCATTCTGTATTCAGAATGCTATTATTTTCCCTTATAACCATGTTATAAGGGAAAATAATAATGATCGGGTCTCCATCCCGATCGTCTCCTAGCAACCGTGCGTGAAAATCGCACCGCATCCGCACTTGCTTGCGGATGCTTGCGATTTTCACGCAACCCCATTCACTTCTATGGGGCCTGCGTTGCGTGAAAAACGCAGAATATAGAACATGCTGCGATTTTCACGCAACGCATAAGTGATGCCTGAAAATCACCGCTCATGTGAACAGCCCCATAGAAATGAATGGGTCGGTATTCAGTGCGGGTGCAATGCGTTCACCTCCCGCATCGCATCCGCGCGGAATACTCGCTCGTGTGAAAGGGGCCTAAAGGACCTTAACATGTATAGCTTGGAAGAAAGATGAGACAGAGGGGATATGATAGAAACTTTTAAATACATAAAGGGAATCAACAAGGTAAAAGAGGAGAGAATATTTAAAAGAAGAAAAACTGCTACAAGAGGACATAGTTTTAAATTAGAGGGGCAAAGGTTTAAAAGTAATATCAGGAAGTATTACTTTACTGAGAGAGTAGTGGATGCATGGAATAGCCTTCCTGCAGAAGTGGTAGCTGCAAATACAGTGGAGGAGTTTAAGCATGCATGGGATAGGCATAAGGCCATCCTTCATATAAGATAGGGCCAGGGACTATCCATAGTATTCAGTATATTGGGCAGACTAGATGGGCCAAATGGTTCCTATCTGCCGACACATTCTATGTTTCTATGTTTCTATGTAACTGAACTTGGCCAGGTGAGAGTTCAGTTTTCAAAAAAGCTAATTGCTTAATAGGAATATTTTTCTCATGGCCACAAGGAGCAGTGTGGGGGAAATTACTGTGTGGGAGCAGTGTGGGGGAAATTACTGTGGGGGGCAGTGTGGGGGAAACTACAGTGTGGGGGAAACTACTGTATGGGGGCTGTGTGGGGGCAATTACTGTATGGGAGCAGTGTGGGGGAAATTACTGAATGGGGGCAGTGTGGGGGGGAATTACTGTGTGGGGGCAGTGTATGGGAAACTATCGTGTGGAGGCAGTGTGGGGGAAACTACTGTATGGGGGCAGTGTGGGGGAAATTACTGTGTGGGGAAATTACTATATTACTGTGTGGGGGAAACTGCTGTGTGGGGGAAATTACTGTGGGGGAAACTGCAGTGTGGGGGAAATTACTGTATGGGGGCAGTGTGGGGGAAACTACTGTATGGGGCAGTAGGGGGGAAATTACTGTGTGGGGGAAATTACGGCGTGTGGGCAGTGTGGGGGAAATTACTGTGGGGGGCAGTGTGGGGGAAATTACTGTGGGGGGAAATTACTATATGGGGCAGTGTGTGGGAAACTATTGTGTGGGGGCAGTGTGGGCGAAATTACTGTGTGGGGCAAAATACTATATGGGGCAGTGTGGGTGAAATTACTGTGTGGGGGCAGTATGGGGGAAATTACTGTGTGGGGCAAATTACTACAGTATATGGGGCAGTGTGGTGGAAAAAACTGTAAGGGGGCTGTGTTTGGGGAAATTACTGTATGGGGGTAGTGTGATGGAAATTACTATATGGGAGATTACTATAGGGGCAGTGTGGGGGAAATTACTATATGGGGCAGTGTGGGGGGCATTACTATTGGGGAGGCACTGTAGGGGCAATTCTCTTATTTCTGGGGACACTATACAGGGATTATTACCTGGAGCACAATATAGGGTGTTATTATTAGTGGGGCACTCTAGGGGACATTATAACTGCTGTAGACACTATAGGGACATTTGGAGTAATTTATCAAACTGGTGTAAAGTAGAACTGGCTTAGTTGCCCATAGCAGCCAATCAGATTCCACCTTTCATATTTGACAGCTCTTTTGGAAATCCAGTTCTACTTTACACCAGTTTGAATAATGACCCCAATTATGTCTACTGGGGGTCACTATTTTTTCAGCAGTATAGTACCTGGGGCATTGGCTTAAAGAATTTGTCATAGCGGTCTAATGGCGGAGAAGAGGAAAGGGAAGGTCTACATGACAGGAGATGTCCCTGGATGTAAGAGGTATGTGGTCAAGTATTGGGGGAGTGCCAGAGAAAGGACCCGCTCCGGATGCCAAACACCCTAGGCACACCACTGCTTCACTAGGACAGAGCTGTGAAGACAGAGAGGATGCAAGTGAAAGGTTTATCTGGGACCACAAGGAGGAGGAGCAGGAGGAATGCTGTGACCCCTGGATCCAAGGCACGATGTCAGACTTAGGGTACTTTCACACTAGCGTTAAAGTTTTCCAGTATTGAGTTCCGTCATAGGGGCTCAATACCGGGAAAAAAACGCTTCAGTTTTATCCTAATGCATTCTGAATGGAAAGCAATCCATTCAGTATGCATCAGGATGTCTTCAGTTCAGTCCCTTTTACGGTATTTGGCCAGAGAAAATACCACAGCATGCTAAGGTATTTTCTCTGGCCAAAATTCCGGAACACTTGCCTGATTGCTGGATCCGGCATTAATTTCCATTGAAATGTATTAATGCCGGATCCAGTACCAAGTGTTCTGGAAAAACTGATCCAGTTTCCCGGTCTGCGCATGCGCAGACTTTTACATTTTGTGAAAAAGATAAATATCAGATCAGTTTTTCCGGAAACAAATGATATCCGTTTGCATACGGATTTCCAGATCCAACAGGCAGTTCTGGCAATGGAACTGCCTGCCGGATTCTTCTAACGCTAGTGTGAAAGTACACTTAGAAGTGACCTCCACTTCATCCTGCTGTGAGGAGGAATGAGCTATCCAATCCATAATCTTATCCTGTTTCTCCTCAGTGATAATGTGATGCTTTTCAGAAGTCAGGGAGAACTGTGGTCTACCACTTCTGCTTCTGGATAGCTTTTTATTATGAGGTCTAATGTAAACTCATGATTTTTCTTACTGAAAAGTCACGTCTTTGGTACACAGTTACACAAATTATGGAACAGTTATAGCAAAATTGCAAGTGTGTTTCTGTAACTTGAAGACAAAGATGCAATCAAATATCCTTGCCCTTTATAATCCTTTGCCCTTTTTAATTTGAGGGTTAAGCAGATATGAAGGGGCACACTCAGAAGGGAAACACCAATGTATGGTAGTAATAATATACTTTAATATTCTAAAAACATACCCCTAAAAATTATATAACACATACATAATACACACAAATATGTGAATGGTGTTTAGAATCCCCACTCCTACACAGTATATTGCACTAATATGGAGATTCCTAAGTCCACAAACACTCAGTGGAGCCGCTATACCAGGCGACTCTAATATCCTAAATCCTATTGAAACAAGTGGCAGCGTAGCGGCAATGTCAATATATCCGAATCAGAGTTCTGTTACCGTTAGGCGTAGATCCTATTTCTATACCATTAGCAATACAGCCGTGGCAGGGATGAGCAACAATTGTGTTACAACAAAGTGATGTTGTGGCATAAAGTTTCGGTGTCCGGCAACTCAAATCCTGCAGGCTCACTGACAGGTATCAGTTAGAATCAATATTGCTCACAATGAGACAAGCAGTGCCGTTACTCACAGTCTCTTCATGCGTGTTTCAATGCTCATTTACGAGCTCAATCTTGCCCCTCTTCACTGCCTCACCGCAGCGTTGTTCCCAGGTGGCCGTACACCAGCGGCGTCCCACGTGGTGTGCTAGGCCTGTGCGTGGCGTCCCACATGACCTGGTTGTCTAGGGGACCGGATGGATGCTTTGCTGATGTCACTACTAGGCGACTGCTCCCTCAGCTTAGGATTCAAGCCGATCCTTTTGCTTTTTCCTTTAGTTCCAGGCTGTCGCTTACTTCCTTTTTTCTTTAGATGATTCCACGCTCACTCTGTAGTGCCAAACGCGTTTCAGGGTCTTACGCCCCTTCCTCAGTGGCCAACTGAGTGAGCGGATCCTCACTCCTTATAAGTGGGATACCCCTACCCATAATCCTACACTTCCTTGTGCATCTACTAATTTGTGGAGTGGATTGGGCTCCCATTCCTTATCCAATCTAATACATTTTGAGTTCTCATGCATATATATTTACAATGAATTAAGATAATAAATAATCCCCTTATTCACTTACTAAATGTGAATTACATGTAAACAGGATAAAAACAGGTCTTGGAGAAAACTGCAAGGTCTGACGAAAAACTGCAGCAAAAACGCACAAGTGTAAATTGGCCTATCTGTATCTAATCAGTCGTATGTAGAAGTAAATTAAGCTCCCAACAACCCTTCATGTATTGTTTATCCAGGGGTGCTATAATATTCATCAAGATCTTATAACGGAGATAGTGAAACATGTAGCCTGGAGGAGCCGTCCGACAGGGAGGGGAGATCACAGTGTCGATAGACGGCCAGACTGCGATGTCCCATCCCTACCGGACAACCCCCCCCCCCCTCCTCACAGGAACCCAAAGACCTCCATTTCGGCATTTAGGCCCCTGGGGATAATTGTATCATATTCGAAAATCCTGCGGGATTCCTGTCTTGGCATGTGTGCGATATGGTTCCCCCCTCTCCATGACTTTTTGACCCTCTCAATGGCCGTGAATCTCAGACCAGTCGGGTCATTTGTTCTTTGTTGTCCTGAGGGTGGGACCAGAGGGTGAGCACCTTATCTATACGGTGAGGGGGTGAGCTGCTGTATTTTGTTTTAATTTAAGGGTATTTACATCCAAATCAGATGAACAGTGTAGGAATTACAACAGTTTGCTCAGTACAAATCCAGTGAATAGTGCTATTGACAATTTAATTTGGGAACAATGCAGTATTGGTGCTGGTAAGATTTCCGCCTACTGTGCTATCTGTGTTTAAAAATGCTGTCTCAAAAAATACTTTTCTCTTCTGTCAAACACACGATGCAAACTTATGTGATTATTCTCCACCCCGCCCCCCCCAAAAAATAAATAAATAAACACTCTAATGATGCAGGAAAGGTCAGTGTAATATTTGACTACTGTGCAATTTGGGTCCAAAAATGCATTTTCAGAAAAGATGTTTATCTACTATAAAACACATGTTGCAAACTTGTAATGAGATTGTTCCTTCCCTTCCTCCACAACACCAATATAACAATGCAGGAAAGGCTGATATAAGATTTGACAACTCTGTTATTTGCATTTAAAATGCAACACATTTAATAACACCGGACAGATGCAATGCACTAAAACATGTGCAATTGATCAGCAGCAGAATGCTGTTGAGGTGCTGTGCTGGCAATAATAATATGCAGAAACTTGAGGTTTTGAAGAAAAAAAAACACCTGTCTTGCAGCTGGCTGGTTTTGTAACAAAACAGCAAGAATGAGGTTCTGCAGTAGCTGTATTATTAAGCACTGTGCTCCATCTCTTCAGCCAATTATTCCTTCAAACTGCTTTTCCTGATCAAAGTCCCTAGTATTCTACACAATTATTTATTTCTTTTCATAAACTGTTGTGGTTACACTAGAAGAGGTGCTTGCTTAAGACTGTCTACTGTCATTTTCTGTCAGACACTTCCTGTTGAATCAGCTATTTTTATGTTTTTTCTGTTGTTCACTGTATGAGATAAATATTTTTATATTCAATAATAATAATAATAATAATATGTATTTATATAGCGCCACCATATTCTGCAGCGCTTTACAAGTTCATAGGGTTCATATACAAAACAAAACTAACTGGCTCATATGCAACTGAAACACTAGGAGTCAGGGCCCTGCTCGCAATAGCTTACAATCTATGAGGAATTGGGGCTGACACATAGGGTAGTTGATTGTGATAAGTAGGATTTGAGCCATTATTGAACTGACAGGAGTGGTGCCGGACGATCTGCTTTGGGTGTGGGACTACTAGAGGATCGAGTTCAGGCCAGAGGAGTTGGTGGGGGAGAGGTTTAGTCTTGGAAAAATCATTTTAGGTAGCTTGATATGCCTGCCTGAAAAGATGTGTTTTTAAGGCACGTTTGAAGGTGGAAAAGTTGTGGATTGACCTAGTATTCTGGGGCAGAGTATTCCAGAGAGTGGGTGCAGCTCAAGAAAAATTTGAATCTATATTTGAATAGCACCGGTGTTTTGGAATGAAGCGAAACCAATGATCTTTATTATTAGTAACATAATTTATATGGCCAAAAAAAGAAATCTGTCCATCCAGTTTGGCCTGTGATCCTGTAAGTTGATCCAGACGAAGGCAAAAAAAAAACCTGTGAGGTAGAAGCCAATTTTTCCCACTTAAGGGGAAATAAATTCCTTCCCGACTCCAGTAAGGCAATCAGAACTCCCTGGATCAACGACCCCTCTCTAGTAGCTATAGCCTGTAATATTATTAAGCTCCAGAAATACATCCAGGCCCCTCTTGAATTCTTTTAGTGAACTCACCATCACCACCTCCTCAGGCAGAGAGTTCCATAGTCTCACTGCTCTTACAGTAAAGAATCCTCTTCTATGTTTGTGTACAAACCTTCTTTCCTGGAGACGCAGAGGATGTCCCCTCGCCACAGTCACAGTCCTGGGGATAAATAAATGATGGGAGAGATCTCTGTACTGACCCCTGATATAGATACATAGTTAATAGATATCCCCTCAGTCGTCTTTTTTCTAAAGTGAATAACCCTAATTTTAATAATCTTTCTGGGTACTGTAGCCCACCAGTGATGAGCAGCAGGGGCAATATTAGAATTTCCAATATTTAGAGAATATTTGGGTAAATATTCGTCATATATTCGCGAATTCGCGATCTCCAGTCATTATTTTCTTGAAATGGCAAAATCGGCAATTGGAAAATTCATGATACGACTATTCGCAATACAAAAATTTGCGATCAACACTACTCCTATAGGCAACTTTTCTATTGGTTGCTAGGAATGTTGCTAAGTGCCGATATTCACCATAAATTTGCAATTAGAATATTCGTGAATACGAATATATAGCACTATAGTCTAAATATTTGCAAATTCTCGAAGTGCCGATATTCGCGATTAAAATTCATGATTCGAATATTCGTGCTTAACACTATAGCCCACCCTTTCCAGTTATTAATTTAGTTTCCCTCCTCTGAACCCTCTCCAGCTCTGCTATGTCTGCCTTGTTCACAGGAGCCCAGAACTGTACACAGTACTCCATGTGCGATCTGACTAGTGATTTGTAAAGTGGTAGGACTATGTTCTCATCACGGACATCTATGTCATCTGCAAAAATTGCTATTTTACTGTGCAAGTCTTCTATAAGATAATTAATAAATATATTGAAGAGAATAGGGCCCAATATTCACCCCTGAGGTACTCAACTGTCACACTGGCCCACAGTGCATTCACGCTGTTCCACGGGGGCCCTCCAGGAATTTCCATGAAGAACATTTTCCCTACTCATTCCTCCCTTCTCTTGTGACTTATGTAACCAAGGTCCGAAGTGACCGAAACGTCAAGAATAGGAGTCACAATATAGGCATTCTTCCATAATTACCCATGTATTCATTGGAGGATATGTCACAATAAAATAATTTTATTTGCATGATAACCCTGAGTATGCGGTGGTATCTCTCTTACAATTTATCCACACTGGGTTTTTTCTTGTTGCTTAACCTTTTATTCCCATAAGGTACAGTGCTGCCCATAATTATTCATACCCCTGGCAAATTTTGACTTAAAGTTACTTTTATTAAACCAGCAAGTAATTTTTTGACGGGAAATAACATAGGTGTCTCCCAAAAGATAATAAGACAATGTACAAGATGCATTATTGTGGAAAAAAAAACATTTCTCAGCTTTTATTTACATTTGAGCAAAAAGTGTCCAGTCCAAAATTATTCATACCCTTCTCAATAATCAATAGAAAAGCCTTTATTGGCTATTACAGCAATCAAACACTTCCTATAATTGCAGACCAGCTTTTTGCATGTCTCCACAGGTATTTTTGCCCATTAATCTTTAGTAATGAGCTCCAAATCTTTCAGGTTGGAGGGTCTTCTTGCCTTCACCCTGATCTTTAGCTCCTCCACAGATTCTCAATTGGATTCAAGTCTGGACTCTGGCTGGGCCACTCCAAAACGTTAATGTTGTTGTCTGCTAACCATTTCTTCACCACTTTTGCTGTGTGTTTTGGGTCATTGTCATGCTGAAATGTCCACTGGTGCCCAAGGCCAAGTTTCTCTGCAGACTGCCTGATGTTGTCATTGAGAATCCTCATGTATCGCTTTTTTTTTTTCATGGTGCTGTTTACTGTGATTAGGTTTGCTGGTCCATTGGCTGAAAAACACCCCCAAAGCATTAGGTTCCCACCACCATGTTTGACAATGGGGATAGTGTTCTTTGGGTTGAAGGCTTCTCCTTTTTTACGCCAAATGAAGTAAACATCATTGTGACCAAACAATTCAATTTGTGTTTCATCTGACCATAACACAGAAGACCAGAAGTCTTCTTCGCTGTCCAGATGAGCTTTTTCAAAGGCCAAGCGAGCTTTTGTGTGCCTTATTACTTGCTGGTTGAATAAACGTAACTTTAAGTCAAAATTTGCCAGGGGTATGAATAATTATGGGCAGCACTGTATGTACCTCTCACAATTAGATTTTAGCATGCTTTTGAAAATATCCCATTTTGTGGCTGTATTTTAATTTTTGAGGACTTTGTCCCAGTTAATTAGGCTTATGGCCTCTCTTAGTTGGCTACATTTTGCTTTTTTAAGTTTGGTATTTTTGTTCCTCCCTGAAGAAACACTCTTTTGAATGACAATTGAAAGGTTATTACTTTATGGTCAATATTTCCCAGGTGTGCCCCAACCTGCACATATGTTGTTCTGTCAGGTTTATTGGTTAATACTAAGTCCAGTATGGCCGTCCCTCTAGTCGGGTCCTGAACCAGTTGGGAAAGGTACTTGTCTTTTGTTATTGCCAAGAACCTGTTTCCTTTTTGAGATATACAGGTTTCAGTTTCCCAGTCTATATCTGAGTAGTTGAAGTCCCCCATAATAACGACCTTATGATCTGCTACCTCGTCTATCTAGTTTAGTAGTAGATTTTCTGTGAACCCTGGCATATTAGGTGGTTTATAATAAACTCCTATTAATATTTTATTATTGTTTTTGCTTCAATGTATTTCTACCCACAGGGACTCCAAATGTTCATGTCCCTCACTTATATCTTCTTGGACTGTGGGCTTTAGACAGGACTTTACATAAAGGCAGACCCCTCCCCCTCTGTGGTTTTGGTGATCCTTTCTAAACAGACTGTAACCCTGTACATTAACTGCCCCGTCATAGCTATCATCCAGCCATGTCTCAGTTATTCCCACTATATCATAGTCCTCTCCACACATCATTAATTCCAGTTTGCTAGTTTTAGTCAGGCTTCTGGCATTAGTATACATACAATTAAGAGGTTTATGTATATTTTTTACCCTACACTTTTCCTTCTGAACTGTTCTAGTCCCTCCTTCCATTCCTCCCCCAGTCCCATTACCTCGCCCCAAGTCTCTATCTGCACTATCATCCCATCCTGTAGCGTAATTACCCTCCCCCCATTCCCTAGTTTAAACACTCCTCCAACCTTCTAGCCATCTTCACCTCCAACACAGCTGCCCCTTTCCCATTGTGGTGCAGCCCATCCCTATGATACAGCCTGTAGCCGACTGAGATGTCGGCCCAGTTCTTCAGGAACCCACATCCCTCCTTCCTACACCAGTTCTTGAGCCACTTGTTAACCTTCCTAATCTCCCGCTGCCTTTCTTGTGTGGCTCGTGGTACAGGTAGTATTTCGGAAAACACTACCTTTGAGGTCCTTTCCCTAAGCTTTTGACCTAAATCCCTAAAATCATTTTTCAGAATGCTCCACCTACCTCTAACTTTGTCATTGGTTCTGATATGGACCATGACTGCTGGATCTTCTCCAGCCCCTCCCAGTAATCTGTCAACCCGATCCGCGATGTGTAGAACTCGAGTGCCAGGAAGACAACACAATGTTCGACGATCCCAGTCTTTGTGACAGATCGCCCTATCTGTACCCCTAATAATTGAGTCTCCCACTACCACCACCTGTCTGGCCTGCCTTGCTCTCCTGCTTACTGGATCTGACATTCCCCTGACTGGCAGAGGAAGTGTCCGGCTACAGCAGTGCTCCCCTGAACTGACATTCCCCTCATCTGCCAACTTTGCAAACTTGTTGGGGTGTGTCAGATCAGGGCTAGCCTCCCTGGCAATCTTACCTCTACCCCGATTTCTAACTGTTATCCAGCTACCTACCTCACTTTCCTGAGCATCCTCGCTACCACCCTTCCCCACATCTACCTCATAGAGTGCTTGCTCCGTGAGCAGCAAACTATTTTCCAAATTGTCAGAGCTTCTTAGTGTTGCAACTCGCCCGTTTAGATACATGATGTGCGATTCCTGATGGGCAATTCACTCACATTTTGAACAAAGATACGCACCCTCAAACGGCTGTTCCAGGGCTGCATACATTAGACAAGATGTGCATTGGAAAGCATTGTCAAAAATGGAACACATACTAAATGGAGATTACGCTGGAAAAGATAAAAAATACAATATATAGTGCAGTGATAAGAATCTAACTTAATGCAGTCCCCTCCAAAAGTCCCTGAATCTCAAGTCACATAATCAGATAAAACAGATACTCCCTCACGTAATCTAAAATCACACACTTAATACAAACACACACTTAAAATCAAACACGCGAATGCTCACAAACTTGTGTTGTTTGTCTGCTTATATAAGTGCAGCTCTCAAACCAGACAGTTTTTTTTCCCTCTGGATTCAAAGGACTGAACTACCCTCAAGACTGGCTATTTAACTTTTCCTAATAAGATAGCCACACCCTAATTACTCACCTGTGCAACACCGTAGAGAAGGAAGTGAAAAATAAAATAAAGTCCGGCACAACCACCCAGCAATGCACAAAAATAATTTAGCTCTCACAGATACTTCCTAACGTAATTTAAAGTCACACAATTAATATAAACACACACTTGAAATCAAACACGCGAACGCTCACAAACTTGCACTGTTTGTCTGCTTGTATAAGTGCAACTCTCAAACCAGACTGCTTTTTTCCCTCTCGATTATTCTTTTTATTTATTTTTAAAATAGAGAAAGGGAGGGTAATTTAATTTGTATATAGAGTGGGGAGCTGTTCGGTAGCTTATCACCAAACACAGACTCAGATTTGGCTGTATGATCCAGAGGAAGTCAACCAAAATCAATATAGGGGTGCAAGCCGTGTGACTATTTGCCGTGGATTATGTTGAATTAGATTTTATGGTTTTTGAGCATTGCGCACTTCATATTTTCAAAAACTAAATTCAGTGTTGTATCTAGCAGAGATTTAAAAAAAAAATTATATAATGTATTTATAAGAGAATGCTGATTGTATCAAGTTTTCTATCATATATGCATAAGATTATTACCCTCTCATCACCATTGATTTCAATGATGTAGTGTTAGGATCAGTTATGTGCAGTTTGACTCTGTTGCACCATGTTTCTGTTATTTTTGACTGGAGACAAAGTTCTATCCACAGGAATTTTTATTCTAAAATCATAAAAACACAATGGACAGGAGCTTTCCATTTTTTTACATTCAAGTCAATAAATGGTGGACAGAAAAGGTGGGTGTTTGTATTTGTATCAGCTATTCATTTTTTTCTGTTTTTCTCTTCCTCTGATGGAATAGAATACGGGAAAAGTCAATACAGATGTGAACTTAGACTTGTCAATAGCAAGGCTTTTGGCATTTGATATTTGTCACTGAAATGTTCTCAGTATAATCCTTTGCAATATGGTTTCCTTGAATGCCCCCACGAGTTTATATTAAATATTTGAAGGATTTCTTTGTTAGATATTGGTCATTAAGAATACAATTATCAATAAATAGCAAGACTGCAAGATGTTTTCTAGATGACCTAGGCCTGAGTCTCTAAGGAAGTCATCGCAGCAATGATTCTTTTTTCTTTATGCAAGATGCTGTACTTTATGGTTTCCTTTCATTAATATCTTATTTTAGACAATTATTTGACTGGATATTTCAAACGATATTGGTCTTCAGTGCAACACATTTGTGTACATATGTTTTACTTGTACTTATTAAGCCCAAGAGGCATAATTATCTGTGAAAGCAAATCCACAGACATCAGTTAGACTTGCTTGATTGCAAAATATGACTACAGAGAGATTCTCTACTCAGAAGACATTTCTATTATGTTGTATATGGAAAGAAAATAGTAGATGTATCATGTAAAGTGAATAGTTCTGATAATCTATTTAGTGAAATTAGTAAAATACTGCAGATACCAGTAAAAGGTGACTACTGGGCTCAGATGTAGGTGGCCCTTCATACAGTGTATACGTTTCCTTTTTTAAGATATAGATACCATATTTCTACATGCTGTTTGTCTACAGGTGCTATTTATTTTTAGGTTTATTTAAAACATAGATTTTTTATAATATTGACCTACTAAAGCCAAATGTATTATTTTCTCGTTAAATGTTTATCCAACAATGACCCATTGCTTCCTCTATGTATAACTACTCATATAGTAATATAATACAGTAATAAAAAGGCTTTTTTTCCCCACAGGATAGGGGATGTGTCTGATTCTCAGGGTCCGACCACTGGGTTCCCTGCTAATCAAAAGAACAGGAATCTGTGTTCCTTGATTTGAATGGAGCAGTGATCTCCCATGTATGTTGCTGTTCCATTGATAGCTATGGAACTGCCACAGATAGCCAAGTATAGCACTCTGCTATCACCAGCAGTCTCATTGATTTGACTGGAGCGTCAGTAGACAGTACAACCACTGCTTTATTCAAGCACTGGCCCCTCCAGTAGTTTGGACCCCACATGATAAGACACCTATTCCCTGTCCTTCAGTAGTTTTCTTCCCGCCAATTCTCTGAATATTTTGGGGAATACGAATGGATCTCCGTCTTGTCCCCATTAAAGTGAAGGGGGCCAGAAGGAGCTTTACAAACTTCTGGCCTTGCAGGAATGCCGAGCGATCTGGCAGGCTGTTCCCTGCCAGATCAGCCTGTTAGATTGCCGCTGCTAGTGTGCAACTAGCCTAAGACATTCTGTGTAAATAAATTATCTATTGTACCTCTGAACAAGAGGAAAGTTCTTAAATACCATATACAGTACAGATGTAGCCAAGCTAAAATTGACTCTGACTTTTTCAATGGCTTTCAATGGCTTTTGTCATGAGATAACACTTTGAAGTGTTCTTCAAAGTGTTATCTCATGACAAAAGCCATTGAAAGCCATTGAAAAAGTCGATTAACATTTTCTTGCCATTCTTTACTTAATGTGTTAACCATCAACCATTGAATTCAGCTGACAATGGAACATCTCAATTTCTTATCCCTGGTTTTATTGCGATACTATCAGAAGGACCCGGCTTTGCATGGGTATATTTCATCTATTTCATTTAATGTTTGTGTGTGTCGTTAAAAGATATCGACTGTATCTCCCATAACAGTGACCTCTACAGCACCTCGCCCCTTTAACAGTGAATGCCAAAGTCCCCAACCCCTTAACACTGACCCCCCCCAGAGTGCCCCGCCACTTTAAAAAGGGACCTCCACAGCAGCCCAACCCCTTAACTTTGACCTTCACAGTAGCCCGCCTTTTAAACAGTGATTTTCACAGCACCTCACTCCCTTGACAGTAGGGTTGTTTCGGGTATCGAATTTTCGATACCCCATCGATACTTTTGTCATAGTACCGGGATTTGCCTTTCTTCGATACTAGGCTGTGCTACTGCACAGCCCAGTATCAGAGAACTTGCATCACGCTGCTCTCAGCGCGGCCATGTTCCCTCAGCAGCACGGGGAGAGGGAAGCAGTCTCTCCCTCCCCCCTGTGCTGCCGCTGCCTCCAATGAGAGCACAGAAGGGCGGAGGAGGGGAGGGGCTGTGGTCACTGCGCCACCAATGATAACTAATATTTAATACATTACAAATGCAGGGGGCGGCAGAAGCACATTGCCGGCATCCGACCCCTGACAGGGCGCTGCTATCTATGGCCGCTGATCGCAGCTCCCTGTCAGAGGTCGGGTGCCGGCAATGTGTTTCTGCCGCCGGTTGTATTTGTATTAAACGTTAATTATCATTGGTGGCGCAGTGCGCCCCCCCCCCTCCTCCCGAATATTAAAATCATTGGTGGCAGTGGCCACAGAGTCCCCTCACCTCCTCTCATTGGTGGTGCAGTGGCAGCTTCTGATCGGAGCCCCAGCAGTGTAATCCTGGGGCACCGATCGGTTACCATGGCAGCCAGGACGCTGCTGAAGCCCTCCATGGTAATCTCTCTGCTGCTGTGTGTACTATGCACAGGGCAGCAGGGAGAGTATGAAGTCCTAGTCACCCTAATAGAGCTCTATCAGGGTGACTAGGACAAGGGATTAAAAAATCCCAGGTTCTAGCCCCCAAAATAGTTATTACATAAAAAGTTTTTTTTTAAAAAGCTAAAAGAGACCTGTTAGACCTTCATACCTCCAGGGCACACACTTGGAAGCACTTCTTGAATGTTCCCACTAAATAGAATACTTCAGAATGGCAAGATCCTAGCCGAACTTTATGTACTAACATTCATGCACAGTACTTATTCTTGTTTATAGAATCTGAGCAAAGAAGCAAATGATAAAAGTCTAATATTGTATGTGACAAATAATGTCAGTCAGGTCTTTGCTTTACTTTTCCGTGATAGGCTACCACAAAATGATTTATTAAAGAGTAACTAAAAAGCAGTTTTCTATTTGTTTTCTTCAGAATTCTGATGACCTACTTGTAGCCTCGGCTGAGTGTCCCAGTGATGATGAAGATTTGGAAGAATGTGAGCCCAGCACTGGTAAGTCGTAAACGAATAAAGGACAGAAATTTAAAGAATTACCTAGAAACCTACAACATATAAAAACAGGGCAATTTAACAAAACAGCTTTAGTATCAGAAGGGTTTTCTTGAAGTTAGAGACACAAAAAGGAATCTAGCTGATTGAACAGCAATTCAGGGAGTCAGTGTGTTAGGGATACAACATATAAGATATACAGTAGCTGCTGTATTTAGATATAGTGTTATATTTGCCAAAGATATAAGGTAAAATGTATCCTAAATGCATATTGAATACTGATAGTACTTTGTTTTATTTACAGTTCTAGCATAGCTAGACTATGGAGAATAGCAATGTACAGAACAGTTCAGACAATACAATACTGAGAAACACGTCAAAGCATGGTTTCTAAGAGCCCATATTTTTTTATCCTTTTACAGTTATCATAAACTTTCCAACACAGTGCGGTTCATGGTAAAGATGTAAAAACATTTATTAGTAATGCAAATCGGCATTTTGTTGGGAAGTAGACGACAATCGAAGCATAACATACTCATAAGCAAAACATATACTGTAGCATACAGCTAATATGACATGACAGTTATCTCATTAAAAGCACACTATGATTGCAGCAGCAAGCTTTATTGCCAAATAATAGTTAGATACATATATTTTAATTCTGTCAGTAGATTTGCACCTATGGAACTATTTGACCTGTTGCACGTGCCCTTGGCAGCTGAAGGCATCCAGGCTCGGACTGGCCCACAGGGGAACAGATGAATCCCCAAGTGATTCCTGAGCCAAGTGGCCTACATATTGATAGGCTGCGTACAGTATCTCAACCAGCCTATGTCCATATACAAAGCTTTGTAGATTATTTTACAAAGTCCCTAGTTTATTATTATAGATGCATACAGTGGCTGAGATAACGTCTACGTACAGAGGACAGCCAGCAAATATCATCTTTCTCCAGGGACCCACCTTCTCAAAGTTGCTGCACAGATCCCTATAATCAACCCTCTTGAACGTATTGCTGCTGCCAGCCGCCGTGTGAGCAGGTAGTATTTGCATGTAGCTGTACAGTGGGCCATCAGAATGAAATTTCCTGATGGGTCCTAGGCACCCCAGACTGCAGGCATCTGTGTAGGCCCCATGTTCAAATGTGACCACATTGCTGAGAAAAAAAATGCAATATGTTTTAATGAGCCTCTAGGAGCAACTTGGGCATTGCTGTTGCACCTAGAGGCTCTTTCTAAAACCTTGCCCTCTCCACTTTGATTGACAGACCCAGGCGTTATGATGTTTTCACTGCCAATTAAAGTGGAGAGGGCGGTGCAGTTGCAGAGAGAGCAGAGCCTCTAGATGGAGCAGCGACGCCCCCGTTGCTCCTAGAGGCTAATTTACATATCTTAAAACATCATTTTTTCTCAGCAATGTGGGCACATATGAACATGGGACCAACACAGATGCCTTCAGCTGCCAAGTGCACATGTGACAGGTCAGCCAGTGTCATAGTACAAATCTGCTGACAGATTATTGGTACTACAAGACCTTATGAGATGGTTCATTTCTACAACATAGTTACATACAGAGCAAAATAAGTAGAAGCTTTGATTTTTAAAATCTGTTTAAGGCCTCATGCACTCAACCATAGCCAATTTGCGGTCCACAATCTGCAAATCCGCAAAATACAGATACCAGCCATGTCCATTCCACAATTTTCTAACTCCCATTAGTAGAAATGCCTATTCTTGTCCACAAAACAAGAATAGGACATGCTCTATAATCCACAGATGGTGTGTGTTGTCTCTAGTTTTGCGGACCTATAGAAATCAATGTGCCCGTGTGCAATCAGCAAAAAATGCGGATTGGATGCGGATCAAAACTACAGTCATGTGCATGAGGCCTAAAGGCCATTTCTAAATGACTTCCTTTCCAATGAATAAATAAATGCACATTCAAAGCAACTAAGAAATTAAGTAGTACAAGACAGAAATCACAATCAGTTTTTTTAAATTCTAGCTGTGTAGGTTATAAATGTCCCATCGAAAAGAATCAATAAAGTAACACTATGTGGTACCTCTACATTAACAGGACATAGCAATATCTTTGTAAAAGCCAAGTAGATATGCATAATCCATAAAACCTATGCAGCGGTGCCCAAGACATTACTGGAGCACTACATAGTGGTGCATAGTTATGTAGAAACCACAACACAGACAGATAGCAGCAGTCATTGCAGTGTTTCCTCTTCTCCATTTATATTTCACCAATTAAATGGTTTTCTAAGGGATTAGACAAACATGACTGCTCTTTTACAGCCAGCAACCTGTCCACTGATCAGGGTCAGTTTTAAATAAAGTGTGACTCTGGACACTTTGCTGAAAAGTCAAGTCAACACTCTGCACAAACACTAATATTATCAATAATACAGGTCTCAAATAATACCACCACACCAGGACCAGTACAGCATTACCACCAAGTATCAGCTTAAAGGGGTTCTACAGTTTGTTTTAACTGATGATCCATCCTCTGAATAGATCATCAGCATCTGATTGGCGGGGGTCCGACACCCGGGACCCTCGCTGATCAGCTGTCTGAGAAGGCAGCGGCGCTGCTGGATGGCTGCTGCCTTCTCAAACAGCTGATCGGCGGGGGTCCCGGGTGTCGGACCCCCGCCGATCAGATGCTGATGATCTATTCAGAGGATGGATCATCAGTTAAAACAAACTGTAGAACCCCTTTAATAATACCATATACTGTTACTGACTAAAAATCACATTACAAATACCAATGTTAGCACCATACAGTGACAATATAGTGATCAATACCAGTTTTAGAAAAGGTCTCTGCAGACCGAATAAGTGAATACAGTACAGTAAAATCCAGCGACTCACAGTTGAAGTCTTCTCTGTTTGCAGTCACTTTTTCCCATATTTTCCATTTGACATAGACCGCAATGAAAACTTCTTCTAGCCACATTTTTTCCCCACACCTTCCTTTTCCAAACTTACGCAAGCTCCATCTCCTGCTGATACACTTTTGTGCCCGTTGCTGTTTCTTCTTCCCATTTAATGTACCAGCTATGTTACACAGTCTCTTAAAATACACCACAGTAATAATGACCTGCTTTTTGCCCACTCACTTAAAAAAAGCCTCCTACAAAGTAATAATCACCCCTATCTGCCCCTAGAAAATAATAAAGGTAGATATTTTTTGTTTGGGCACAAGGTTGATTGTTATTGCAGTTTTGGGGTAGAAAAAGTTTTTTATTATTATTATTATTATTATTATTATTTAAGTTCCCTTTCTGTTTCAGAATAGCAGTAAATCCCACCTTGAACCCACCACACAAAAAATTAACACTTTTGTGCACCCTAATAGGTAATAGTGCTCCCTAATAAGAAAATAGTTTCCCCCATCACAAATAGTTCCCCTTTTTATCCAAAAAGTAATAAAAGTTATACTCACCTTTCCCCGATCACACGATGATTGAGCGTTGGAGGCCTCTTCTAGCCAGTAATGTTGGTGGCCAGAGCAGCATAATGCAATGACTTATAATGTATTGCTTGCTCATGGATGCCTGTGCGCAAACATTAAAAGGCTTAAAAGTGATCTGTGGCTTTAGAGAATGACATATGGCTTCCTGCTGTATCATAGATTTCAACTGTAGCCATGCCCTGAGGACTGGTTTACAGTTGAAAGAGGTGCTCCTTTAGGGATATGGGTCACTAGACCAGAAGTTTCATGTCCCAGATTGCTCGCTCCCTGACACTGATTGTGTATTATAGTGCAGCTTATCTCTGCTCATTTTAGTGGAGGTGAGTTTAAATACTAGGCACAATCTGTGAACAGATGTGGTAATGTTTCTGGAAAAAGGAATCTATGTTTTCTCCATCTTGTACAACCCCTTAAAACACACAAAAATAGGCCAGAGTAAGATACCCTTTATTTGCAACTAAAGTTTAAAGGGGTTCTCCGGTAATTAAGAAAATTTAAATGCTTAAATATTACTTTAGTATAAATATATTCCCAAATACATTTCAGTAGCTACAATGGTTAAATTTGTCTAGGGAGCAATCATTAGGAGAAATAAAATGGCCTCCATCCTATTAGCACACACAAAATCTGTCCTAATCACACAGGAGGACAAGTTACTTCACAGCACTGAACTAAAGAACTGCCTCATCCTCCTCTCTACTCTACTTGTCAGGGATTATGATCCTGAATACAGATGATAAGATCTTCTGCTGAATCTCTCTAGGAATGGAGTTCATGAGGAGACATGAAGTACAGAGAGAACGGACAGGTAATGTGGAGCTGTGGTAATGGAGACTGCATACAAGTGCTGCTGCTCATTATCTAAACCCCCACTATCCTCTCTGTACTTTGAATCTCCTAACGAACGCCATTCCTACAGAGATTCATCTGAAGATCATATTAAACTGTATTCCGGATCATAATTCCTGAAAAGTAAGAGAAGAAGATGGTGCAGCTCTTTAATTTGTCCTCCTGTGCAATTAGGACAGGTTTTGTGTGGACTAGAAAAATGGTAGCCATTTTATTTTTCCTAATGACTGCTCCCCGGACAAAATGAGCCATTATAACTAATGAAAGGTATTTGGTAATATATTTATAATGAAGTAATATTTAAGTATTTTCATGTTCTTAATTCCCGGAGAACCCCTTTAACCATACTTCAGTAAAATCCCTGTCCTAATGAGTCCCTAGGCTATGGATGTTGATAGGACCTAATCATTTAGTAAGAACAAGTTATCCCCTATCCACTGTCCCAGAGGTCATACATCCACCGATTTAACAGTTATCCCGTATCAAGTGGATAAGGAATAACTTGTTGTAACCATAATATCCCTTTAATAATGACGCTTGTATGAACACAACGTAACATTTAACAGTAAATTTGTAGCTCTTATTGGATTTGTTTTAGATCTTGAGCATTATATTTTATATGCTCCATATCACACGCAATGTGTGGCGATAATACGATAATATGTGAGATCACAGCACAACAACTAATGCAATATTCTACTTAAAGGGGTTCTGTACCTTTTTATTACTGATGAAATATACTTTGGATAGGTCATCAGTATCTGATTGGTAGGGGTCTGACACCCAGGACACCCATTGAACAGCTGTTTGAGAAGGTAGCAGTGCTGGCAGTAGCGCTACAGCCTTCTTGTTGTTTTCCACAGGCCAGTGATGTCATGACTATGTACATGACCTATGTACGTGGCTATTGAAGTAAGTGTGGCTGAGCCGCGCCTAGGCCATGTACATAGTCATGAGGTCACTGGCCTGCGGGAAACAACAAGAAGGCTGCATTGGTACTGTGAGCTTGCTGTCTTCTCAAACAGCTGATCAGTGAGTGTCCTAGGTGTTGGACCCCTACCGATCAGATGCTGACGATCTATCCAAAGGATAGATCATCAATAATAAAAAGGTACAGAATAACTTTAAGATAATAGTAAGTAAGGGAAGGACATTCAATTTTATATGCTTATCACAACCACATAAAGGGTGCATGTGCGGTCATTGCACACGATAAATCACTGTGGAACCCCGGTCTTAGGTGTATTTGTTAAACACTGGGAGTAGTTGGCTTGGAGATCAGTTAGTTGTAATACAATACACATGAGATATTTTGTGTAGTTATACAGAGGTCCCTCAAGTTACAATATTAATTGGTTCCAGGATGGCCACTGTATGCTGAAACCATTGTAACTTGAGTAATCGGTTCCAAAGCCCCAAAATGTCACCCAAGATAAGAGAAAATGAAGATTTAAGAAAAATAAGCAGATAATTAAGACAAATAAAACAAGTCCTTACATATAACAGTCAGGAATAGATGCTAACTGGCAATTAATACGGCTATTTTACCAGAGAAATGGCCTAGATTGGTTGGATCTGAGTCTGAGACATTGTATGTTGAGTATAATTTCAACTTACCATGGCCCAGAAAAGACTATTGTATGTTGAAAATATTGTATCCTGAGGCCATTGTATCCTGAGGGACCACTGTACCGTACATTTAATTATTTTTTTCATTTTGGAAGTACCGGCAGTTAGACTTTCTATGTGATTACAAGATGGCATGGCCAACCATGAAGGTATTTTGTATTTTTAATAAATTCAGTTACCACAAAGGCCTGAACACCTGCACCTCTTAGCTAATATATTTAAATAAAAAATTAGACCTACTATTCAGAAACAATTATATTTTTGCATCTATATCTGACAAAACAGTGACAATTCTTTGAGGAAACAAATCCTATAGGTAGTTTAGATACAAAGGGAGAGGCTTTTGGTGTAAATACTGTATTGGCTTGGGGATAGCGTGTGGTAAGTTACATATAGATTTATAGAAATAGCCAGCCACTTACTTAGGGAAATACTTTCAAAACTTGTTGAAGTTTAATGAACTGTTTTACTATTGATATACAAAGTAAGTTGTTTTTGCATTAAAGGCCAGCTTTATATACTGGGGTGTTTCTGTCTGCCTTACCCCCATTCAATAATTTCCTTTTATTTTTGTTTTGATTTTATTTTTTGTTTTCATTTTTTGTAACATAATCTCTATATAATTTAATTGTTCATGGTCATAATTTTTTAAAGCCTTTTAAAGGTCAGCATATCTTATAGAGTTATACTCATTAAGCTATGCTAGGCCTAAAACATTCAAAACTAATATTATTAAACATATTTTATATATAATGTTTGGGTAAAATAAGTGAGATTTTTAACATATAAAGTGACCGTGAAACAGTAAAGTAAATTAAACAAGAAAGTGTTTTTTTTTACCCAGAGGTTTCACAGTTTCTTTTGTAATTTTTTTTGTCTTCATGCTAAAATCACATGTGGCCAATTGTTTGATGTAAGTTGTCTAAATATTCTGAATCAATTTTATTTGATGAGCACAGAGAAGCTGAAATAAACATACTGTAGCATTTTTTTTTAGATAATCAGGAAGAACTGTTAAATATAATCAGTGGGAGGTATATTAGAAAGGACAGTTTGTATTGAATTCAGAATTTAAAGTGGGTGTTAAACTAGATATTTGTGGCAAAAATTAAGGAATTATTACAACAGAAAGTGGTAGTTATGTAATGAAAAATAGTTATATAAAAAAAATAAACTATACAATAAAAGAACTTTTCTTACAATAGCAGAAAGATAAGAAGAGGATGGAGAAGTGCAGGGCTTCTGTGCAACAGAAAATTTCAGTTTTAAGTAATTTAGGAAAATAACGTTTATGAAGAAATTATAATTAGAAAGATACAAATATTAATTGGATATTAATATAAAATATGGGGTTGTTTTAATGGTAAGCCTGTATATTTCTCTGGATAGGGAAATAGGCATTTATGGTTTTAATAATATACAGTGTTCAAAGTTAAGTAAAAAAAAACATGGCACAGGGATAGAAGAAAATTATGATCTAGGTACTTTAAGAAAGATTATTACAAACATTCAGGGTAGCTACAAAATTATACTTTTAAATAGTTACTGTTAAGTTGTGTATTAATTATGTAGTTGATATTACAACATACTTGATAGATAGTTATATTTGTATAGTAGAGCATTTCTGGGTTTATCTAAGGTCATCTAGAATTTTTAGATATTTAAGGGAGTTAGAAGATAGCATTGTGTTGATTGTATGTTTATATTCTGAGGTTTTTACTCACACACTGTTCTTGCTGTTTTCTCTTTTTTTGTCTTGTTTACAGGAGGGGAGTTAATATTACCTATAATAACGGAAGATTCCTTAGATACCCCTCCCATTGCTACCCGATCCCCTTTTGTACCTCCTCCCCCCACCTACCGAACTGTCCTCACACTGGACACCACCAAAGATTCCTTGAGTGTTCCTTCCAACTTGAGGCCACCATGCCCTTCTGAGCAAGAGGATAGTGATTGCGAGGAGGGGATAGAGGTCTCTGGTTATGCTTCAGGGGAGGTATTTGAATCAAGTTTCCCTCCTACTGATGATGAGGACTTCTATACCAGTTTTCCATTGGTAACTGATAGAACCTTACTATCTAGACCAGATAGTGCAGCACGGAGACCTCCAGGATCTCGGCCAAATACAAGGACAGGAGGTTCAACCTCCTCTCCTTATGACCTTCTCACCTCCACCACATCCCCAGACCTTGTCCGGAATATCCCTGCCGGCAAAATGAATAACAGGGAGCCCGCCAAACCCAATATAGACCATTATCCCCATATTCCTACGTCCTTCCAGCTAGATAAGCTGAACAAACAGAGGTTTCCATCTATAACTTCATCCCCTAATTTCCAAAATTTCCCTACAGCAAATCCTACAGGCTCAGGGGAGAAAGGGTCCCCAGGAGCAGTGGAAGTTATCAGGGAGTCCAGCAGCACAACAGGAATGGTTGTGGGAATCGTGGCAGCAGCTGCTCTTTGCATCCTCATTCTCCTCTACGCAATGTACAAGTACAGGAACAGGGATGAAGGGTCCTACCAGGTGGACCAAACCCGGAACTACATCAGCAACTCAGCACAGAGTAATGGTGCTGTGGTTAAAGAAAAGACAGCACCTGCCACTAAAACAGCTGGTAAGAGTAAGAAAAATAAGGACAAGGAGTATTATGTGTGAAACTATAATATGGACTCTCCCAAATGTGGGAGTATGGTTGGGCAACATCTAACCAGCCATTTAATGGAGATACCAGACTGACCCCATGCTGTGACCAATCATTGACTAAGCAAAAGTGACTAAGCCCCAGGTCAACAGTTGACTGTCACCTTAATCAACTATTCAAATGCTTAAACAACTGCCAACTGTTAAAACCCAATTACGGGTTATCCAGACATTAACCTTTGGTCAGCCATTTGAATGTCAAAATAAGTCAACCTACTGTACTGTATCTACAGTAAGCAAGGAAGCATTCATGGACAAATCTGCTGTTATTCAAAATCATCTGGCAGTGGATGAACACTAACCAGTCTTTTACTATTTGACCATGATCTGACCATCTGTTGAAACAATCCTGTGTCCAGTCTCTCAACCAAACTTTTTATTTCAACCTTAAACAGGAAATTAACCTCTTGCTCATTCATGTTCATTTCTTCCTCTTCCTGTTTTGAGGAAAAACAAGCCAAGATTCACTGAGCTTTTAGTTTGGCAACTCCTGAAAATAAAAAATAAATAAAAGACCCAAAAACTTGGTTCCTGTCAAAGTATTGAAGTACTGAGAAAGGGAATGTAGTATGCAGATCTCCTTCCATGGACAAACATGCTGAAATTAGAAGAGATGGTCAATAATAATCAACTATAATCCTTTAACAACGTGGAGCCATTGAGGGGAGAGGATGGTAGTGTGTTAAGAAAGCCACTTTTTGAGACAAAGACTCAATTCAAAAAATTGAAAGAGGGCTATAAGGACTGGCTTTGGTTATGCTCTCCCCTCCCTTATCCTCATTGCCCCTCAATTCCTCTATGCCCTCCTAAAGATCAAGGTTATTTCTATTCTGGTTTGTGTGGTGTTGTCTTGGTTTTTTGAAAGCTAAGCCGTGCGTTTGACTTATTCGTGGACTCAATCTACTGCCCCACACCCTACAAGAAATTAAAATCCATTTTATCACCCCAGGATTTCTCCACACACCCCTTGAAATAAAATGGACTTGTAATAAGGGGTTTGAGCTACTGGGGAAAAAAGAGTATCAGAATATCAATAAAGCAAATGTTACGGCCTTGTATATGAGTGTTGAAATTGTTCATGGAGAGGTATAATCTTATAATAAGAAAGGTATATATTCTTCAGTTATCCTCTCACAATTCCCTACATTTAATTTAATTTTGGTATTCTTAATAATACAGTATATTACACATTATTATGGTTATACAAATTGTAGACTAAATATAGCCCAGTCAAAAAAACAATCCCAAATTTGTATTACTCACCAAGGTGTGTATTAGTGAAAAGAAGATCTTACATTTACCTACCGAACATCATACATATTGCACATGGGTTATAAAATTCTGAAATCTCTCAGTGGGAGACAGAGCCATGCACTCTGTCCAACAAATAACTGTATACGTCTGTTCATGCCATTTTATTGTCCTTAAAGGGAAACTGTCATCAACTTTATGTTGCCCATAAAGTCTGTGATTTAAAAGTTAAAAGTAAATGGTTGCCGAGAACCAACATCAGAATCATTGCAGACTGGGCCTGGAAAAGAGTCCCGGCCACCTGAGAAGAGTCATGGTTATTCATAAATTCCTGCTCTTCCTGCCCACTTGCTGATGATCGACAGTCTTCTACCTAGTTTTCCCCCTTTCTCTCTAGGAGAGAACTGCCAATCATAAGCAGATGGGTGAGAGTGCAGGAGATTCTGAAGTATATTTGACTCTTTTCAAGGTCTGTGTTGCAATGATTATGATGCTGGTTCTCAGCAAACTCTTACTTTTAGCTCATGAGTGACACACTGCTGAAATCAGCATTTCTGTCACTATTTTATGCTGCCCTCAATGAGGTCAGCATAAAGTTGATATCAGGTTCCATTTAAGCATAAAAGAAGAAATTATACCGCAAAATAACATACTGCATAAAACAACACAAGAAGCAAAAATATGCATTTGTATACGTATATTGTTTCATTTTAATGGCAGCAGGATCCAACTGTATACTCTTCTTGTTGCCTCCTTTTTTACTTAGGAGATATTTTTTCATTGAAAAAGATTTCTTCCTTAGTGCTTTAGAAATAATGGGGGACGATTTATCAAACTGGTGTAAAGTAGAACTGGCTTAGTTGCCCATAGCAACCAATCAGATCCCACCTTTCATTTCCCAAAGGAGCTGTGAAAAATGAAAGGTGGAATCTGATGGGTTGCTGTGGGAAACTAAGCCAGTTCTACTTTGCACCAGTCTGATAAATTTTCCCTAACGTGCTTAAATAAATAGGCGTGAAAAACAGAAGTAGAACCATTGCATCAGCGCTGTCAGCAGGAATTAGTGAAGAAATAAAAGTAACGTTCGTCACCATCCAGTAAACTTCATTGATTCCTGCTGACAGCGCCGATCCAACGGTTCTACTTCTGTTTTTCAAGCTGCAGCAGTCCAAGACCTCCGTTGGCTGGTCGGATAATAAACAGCAAGGCGATCTACAGCTGTTGTGCTTACCAGATACTGTTGTGAGTAGTCACAACTATTACACCAATTTATTCATATATCTAGATGACACAGCACATGAGGGACTGCCTCCTGTTCCTATTTTTTCTTACCAATGTGCTTAAAAGCTTAATCAGTAAAAAGCATACCAAAACTTTCACAATGTCTTCCACTTCAAGATTTCTGAACATTTTCGAAAATGAGGTTCTAAAGTATATGGCTACTTGGGCTATATTGTTTATAACCCAAAATTAAAGGGGCTCTGCAGTTTTTTTAAAGTGATGATCTATCCTCTGGCAGTAGTGCCACGGCCTTATCGCTGTTTACCGCAGGCCCAGTGATGTCATGACTAGTATCAATGCCCTGGGCGGGGCTAAGCTCTGTTCACTTGAATGGAGCTTAGCCCCGCCCAGGCCATTGATACTAGTCATGACGTCCCTGGGCCTGCGGTAAACAGCGAGAAGGCTGCGGTGCTACTGCCAGTGCTGCTGCCTTCTCAAACAGCTGATCGACGGGGGTCCCAGGTGTCGGACCACCGCCGATCAGATGCTGCAGAAACTGCAGAACCCCTTTAATTAAAATAGTCTACTAAGCTAAATCACTGCAGAAAAAAATATAAAAATGGTCTGCTAACTGCAAATAAACACATGACTAAAGGTCTACAGATCCACCTTTGAAGCAACTTTAAGAAACATATTAAAGGAGTATTCTAGCTTTTAAATACAGATTATCTATCCTCCAGTAACCCCCATTGATCAGCTGTTTTCATCAATCGCTGGCACCAAAAACAAAACTGTGGACGAGGCGAAAAAACACATGGCTCCTTCCACGAAGCTGCAGTATGTCATCATGGTCAATACCCAATGTATGGAGCCTTTTGCTTCCGACTCTGTCCGCTCTATGGTTTCTGGCAGCTGCTGCAAACAGCTGATAAGTGGGGATGCCAGGTGTCGTACCGACACCTATCTGTATTGATGACCTATCCCCGGGATACCCCTTTAATTCACAAACTGCAGTGGCTAACATTAGACTAGATTGGCATATACTTGGCCAGGGCATATCCTTGGTGTACACATTTGAAACTGTCCACCAGTGTCATAACTTGGAGATTTTTATAAAAAACAAAACATATACCATGCCGACTTATTTGGTATAAAGTTGGACATATACTTTAGGAGATTTCCCTGGAATATACACTAAGGGGGCATTCATTAACGCCAGAGTTTTCCATGCCAGTCTTAAGTCCCTCTGCACCGCTGGAGGAAGCGCCAAAGTTATGTAGAGGCACAGGCCTCTACATAAGTTTGGCGATTCCTCCTGCGAGCCATGTGACAAACCTAAATCTACACCAGCTCCCTTGCTGGCATAGATTGAAGACATTTTCCACACCAAAAACTGGCATGGAAAATGATAAATGATAAGAGAAGGTTGATGCCCTCACCCTAAAGGAGCCATGCAAATGCGAAAAGTGTATACAAGTGTTCTGTACATACAGTAGAATTCATAGTATAATCTGCATGGCAAGCATGGTGAGGGAGGAGAATTGCAGACTAAATAACACATAATTTTTGTAAGAGAAAATAATATACCTACAAGAAAACAGAATACATTGACTTCTTGGTCTTTTATTTCAGCTAAGGATATATTCACACATGGCAAGTTTCTTCCTGCAACTGTCTCATTCATCTGAAAAGGGCTTGCGAAAAATCAATGTGCAAAAACAACCTCGTTGAGATGGATGCGACAGAGTTTCAGTTGCAGAAATTTGCAATGTATGACTACACCCTAACTGTTCTATGTCTATTTTTCTACAACACTCAGGTGGATAAAGGAAGTAATCCAAATAAGGATAATAAAACACTGCAATTCATGTAGTTCTCAAGGACATGTATTCCATCCTAACCAAATGCTTGGTTCTGCAATCGATCTGAAAGCTTCCAAAGCACAGTTTACGAGTACATCGAAACAGTTCTTCTTTTAAGGTGCACTTTAAAATTGTATTTAAAATTAAACAGATTACACATGACTATGGAAATGTTGTGTATCTTTAACAAAAATGAGATGTGTTTTGAAGCTGGAAATCAGAAGAACTATTATCTCTTCCTTTTAAAGAATGAAAAAGAAGGCCAGCACAGAGGTGGGCTAATATTACTAAAATACAACTTTACCTTGTTTCTAAGGGTTTATTCACATGTAGCAGATTTGTTGCAGACATTTTTGTGATTGTATCATCCACCAGAAAGGGGTTTACAGAAATCCATGTGCTTGCCACAGTGAACCCACTGTGCCACGCGACAAACTTCCTCTAAGGGTGTTGTCTAAGTGGACCCCCTTGTTCTTCACAGTACCCCTGATGGTGGGGATAGGTTTTCCCAAGGGTAACACCAGGTTGCTATGTCTTAAGGCAGTGACACGTGCAGGCCCATAATGGGGTACTACAGGGAACAGGTGGAAGGAAAGCTGTGTCCAGGGCTAGAAGTAAACCATGGGGCGGATTCCAGGAAGGAAATTGTCTGTGAAGACAGTGCCCAGAAACGTGGCGGTGAATGGGAATACACCAGCAGCTCATCCCTCCGCTACCTGCCCCACAATGCAGCCAGACGCAGACAATGAGGGAGGTGGCCAGGGAGGACAGTGTACACACAAGCACAGAGCTGTGGACCGTGGTGGTGAGTAGAGGAACATAGATGGTCAGCAACCGCTGTTACAGTACCCCCCCCCCCACCCCCCACTTCTTGATAAGACAAGAATTTATTTATCAAAGATGGAGCATGGATGTTTTGCTTTGGCTTCCAAGACCTCCCCTCAGGACTAAAGCCTTTCCAGTCCACAAGATTAGAATTGTTTGCCATTCTTCTTGATGTCCAGGATTTCTTTGACTTCAAATATATTGTCAGAATCTTCAGACACCGGAGCCAGAGTAGATAGAAAAAAGTAGAGAAGCAAACTACAGGTTGCAGCAAGGATACATGGAAGAAATTAGGAATCTGCAGAGAGAGATGCAGAGGTAACTTATAGGCAACTTGATTGATCTTCTTCAATACTTCAAAGGGCCCCGGGAATCTAGGGGAAAATTTGAAACGTGGAACCTTTAGTCAGGTATTTTTAGAGGAGAGTCATACCGTATCTCCTGAGAAGAACTGAGGAAGTCTTCTTCTCTTGTCTGCATATATTTTCAAATGAGTCACCGCTTTGTTAATGCAGTTTTTCATCTGATGCCATATCTTCAAGAAATCCCTGAAAGACGAATGCGGAGCTAGTGACCCCAAACACGTGAGAACAGGAAGAGGGGTACAAGGATATTGTCTATAAACAACAAAGAATGGAGAGGATCCAGTAAACTCAATAGAATTATTATTATAGGAGAACTGTGCCCATGGTAACAAGTGTACCCAGTTGTCGTGCTAGGCTGAAAAAATTTCAGAGATAGCTCTCTAAAATCTAATTGACCCTCTCTACCTGCCTGTTGGTATGGGGATGATATCCGGAAGAGAAGTCTAATTTAATTTTGAGCAGCTGGCAAAGAGCTCTCCAGAGCTTGCAGGTAAACTAGACTCCACGATCATAAACTATGTGCAAAGGTGGCCCATGTAAATGGAATAGGTACTCTACAAACAATTTAGCAATCTTTATGGCCGAGGGCCATCCAGATAGAGAGACGAAGTTAGAAATCTAGGAGAATCGGTCGACAACCACCCAAATAGATGTAATCTGGCAGAGGGTGGAAGTTTGGTGACAAAATCCATAGCGATGTGCCACAGGGCATCAGGAGCAGGAAAAAGTAAAAACCGCTCAAGTAGTTTGGCACTGGAGATTTTATTCTGAACACAGTGCAGGCAGACACGTAATCACGCACATCTTTTGGAAGTGTGGGCCACCAGTTGTGGCGTGATAAAAGTTCTAAAATCTTGACCGACCAGGTTGGAGTCATGCCCTCAGGCTAGTATGCTTCTCCTTTTGGCAGGTGGTACGAAGGTACTCCTGGGAGGAATGTCCGTGACCTGGACAGGAACCATGGTGATCCGGCTAGAGGGCTTGACAATACATTAGGGTACCTCTTGCTGATCCAAGTAATCAATCGACCGAGAAAGAGCATCCGTTTAGATTTTTTTGTCAGCAGGGCGGAAGTGTATTTCAAAATTAAAAGGAGAAAAGAAGGATTTCAACAAATAACGCCACTCCTCCAGGGCCATTTTAATGGCCAAAATTTCTATGTCTCCTATATAGTAGTTATTTTCAGCATGAAAGAAGAACTTGGAGAATAACCAGCAATGGAACATCTTGCCTTTCGATTTTTTTTTTTTACAAGACTGCACCAGCGTCTATGGAGGAAACATTCACCTCCATGAAGAACTCTCTGGATATGTCAGGTGAAGAATAGGAGCAGATGCAAATATTTTTTTTTAATTGGATACAGGAAGCTTCAGCCACTGTGTATCACAAGTCCACCACTGTGTATCACAAAGACCATGTTGGCGGGGCAACTTCAATGCTGCAATTCTCTGTATCCATCTGCAAACCAGTATAATAGATGTTTTACCCTAGGAATGGTAGAGATGATTTCTCAAAGATGCACTTCTCAACCCTGGCATATAAATGATTCCCCCTTAATCACTGTAAAACTAACTGCACAGGCTTTCGGTGAGAAATCATATCTAGGAAAATGATCAGAATATTGTCCAGGTACACTATTACGCAGACATACAGTAGAGCAGATCCTGGTAGATGTAGTTAACAAACTCCTGGAATACCACGGGAGCATTGCACAGACCGAGGAGCATGACAAGATACTCGTTGTGACCATCATGGATGTTAAAAGCGGTCTACCATTCATCTCCCTCTCGAATGCAAATAAGGTTGTACGGGCAGGTATAATTTTCTAAAGAACTTAGCTCCCCGGTTCCTGTCAAAGAGTTCAGAAATTAATGGTAGAAGGTATTGATTGTTGACTGTGACCTATTCATACCTCGATAGTTGATACAAGGCCGTAAGAAACCATCTTTTTTCTGTAAAAAGAACCCGGCAGTGGCTGGCAATGGAGATTTCTGGATAAACCCCCACTCGAGATTCTCCTTGATGTACTCTGGCATTGCTTGAGTCTCAGGGAGCGAGAGTCGTTAGACTCAAACACGAGGGAGAGTGACACCAGGTAAAAGGTCAATCGGACTATCATAAGAATGGTGAGGAGGCAGGGTCTCGGCCTCCTTCTTGTTGTAGAAATCTGCGAAGCTTGCATACTGTGGAGGAAGCCCAGGCAGGCCTTCGGGTACTGGAGGCAAGGAACCAGGTTGCATTTCCGATAAGCAGGTGGACCAACAGTAGGGTCCCCAACATAGGTTGTGACCAGAGTGCCAGTCCAGGACTGGAGTGTGCTGATGCAGCCAGGGAAGAACAAGGATGACAGGGTACACAGAAGCAGGCAGCACATAGTAGGAGATAATCTCTGAAAGCAGAACCCCTATTTTCAATCTAAGGGGCATAGTGACAAAGAGCACAGGTTCGTGAAATGGCATTTACTGAAGCCACTGACAGAGGCCTTTCCAGGTGCATGGTAGGGAGCTGGTACTGATGGACCAAAGCCTGCTGAATGAAGTTACCAGCTGACCTCGAGTCCAAGAATGCAGGCACAGACATTAACTTCCTCGTGAGACAGAAGCACTGGAAATGAAAGTTTTTGAGAGGACTTCTCCTTGTCTAGGACCACCTCTCCTACTGGTCCTACACATTGGCTTTTTCTGGCTTCTGTGGATAATTATGCACAAAGTGGTCCTACACAGTATAGGCACAGGTTCTCTGCTTTGCGGCGTTGACATTCCTGATCAGAGAATAGGAGGCAACTCTACTTTGATGGGCTCTTCAGACAGGGTGGAAAGCAAAGGAATGACCAGCCTCTGGAAGGATGGAGCCAGACTAGATGGTCTCCTGACGCGTACAAGCTCCATGGAACGTTCCCTGAATCACAAATGAATTCTTGTGGCCAAGGTGATTAGATCATTCAGAGTGGACGGATGATCATGACTAGCCAATTCATCCTTAATCTGGTCAGAAAGGCCCTCCCAGAATATGTCCAGTTGAGCCTCATTGTTCCATGGAAGTTCTGTAGCCAGGGTATGGAACTGGATGGCATACTGACCCACAGTCAGACATATATGTAGCAGGGCTGAAGCAGCGAAGGACATGCTGCTAGGCTCTTAAAAGACCAACCGGGAGGTAGCCAAGATAGAGTGCAGGTTAGTGGTCTCTGAACCTCCATATTCCCAAACAGGATTTGTCCAAGCAAGGGCCTCATCAGACAGCGGGGACACAATGAAGGGGACTTTGGACTGCTCAGTAGGAAACTTCTGCCAGTGCAACTCGAAGTGGATCAAGGGAGGCGGCCAGGGAGGACAGTGCTCGCATGGAGCAGTGGACAGTGGTGGTGAGTAGGGGAACATCTGCGGTCAGCAACCGCTGTTACAGGATATTTAGTTGCAATAATTTCTGAAACAAATCTGCCACCTGTGAATATACATTACGCTAATATGACAGGGTATTATTTTATCAGTTTGTTTCTTTCAGGGTACGCCACACAGTCAGGTTTCTGCATGCAGGTTTGGAAACCGATATCAGGAGTGGATCATAAAAGGAGAGAAAATGTTAAGGACTTCTCCTCTTATTTGAATTCTCTCCTGGTTTATGCTTCCTAAACTGCATTCAGAAACCTGACCATAAGGCTGTACCCTAAGGTGTTGTCTTTAAATATAAGGCCTTTTTAGCACCATGTGTGTTGACTACATTAGGTGAGGGGGGAAAAAAAGGGTCAAAGAAGAGCCCAGACACGACAGGGGCGCCATTCACCCAGAGGAAATGAAATAGAGTGAGGAAAGAGTCCAATCAGAATGAATACAGGCCCTTATAATGTGACGCTATCCGTATTGAATAGGAAAATTGGTGTATTAGAAATAGTGTATGAGAGTGCAATCAGTGTATGCCAGCATAAAAATTAAGTAATAGGATCTAACAATCAGTACATACCAGCATATAACACCATATGAAGAAATATCTGAATATTTAAAAACATAAATAAAGGTAAGTATACGTATGAGTAACTCACTTCACAAGGGGAGATAGTCTATGGGAAAAGCTCAAGACACCCATAGGCTAAACTCCCCCGCCAGGATCGCTTGTAGAATCACACGAAGAACCTCAGTCACCACGGAGGGTACTTCAGGAAAATTCCCTTCCTCAGGAGAAATTAGTATAAATAAACCATAAAAGCATATGTCGACTATATTACCAGGATATGCTTAGATAGCAAACATGCATAATGTATGGTAATCATAGGCCCACTGTATGACAAAATGTCTTTTTATTTTTTTTACAGCTGAACATCTAGAAAATGTTACTGTGGTAAAGAATAACACAAATGCTACACTACATAATACCAGAAAAATATACACGACTCACAAAAAGTTTGGGATATTTGACTTGTGGGTGAAATTCCAGAATAAACCTAAAATGCACTCTAACCTTTACAGGTGAACTTAATATGACCTTCTTTATACTTTTGAATGCATGTGTCCAACTGTACTTTTTGCACAACTTGCTGTTCTCTAACAAGGAGCTTAATGGCAAAATTCACAACAGGTGTTTGATCCATCAATTGCCCAATAAATTTCCTGGATCAATAAGAATTGGTATTTAAACATTCCTCCTTATCATGGTGTTCACATTTTGACATCATGAGACCAAGACAACACCTAACAATTGATCAACAGTACCCCGCCATTGTGAGGCTTCAAGCAGGATGTTCTCAGACGGAAGTGGCCACTGAGCTTGGAGTGTCACAGAGGTACAGAGAGACTTGAAGAGTCACAGAAAGGCATAGAAGTGGACGTCCTTTGGCCACATCCCACACTGATGACCGCTTCATTGTGAACAATGCCCTGCGGAACCAAATGATGAATGCCACACAACTCCAGGCACATTTAAGGGAGGTGAGAGGCACCCAAGTGTCATGTCAGACCATTTGAAACCGTTTAAATCAGTGTGGTCTGCATGCTAGATAACCTGCAATGGTACCTGACCACACCACCAGGCACAGGCATCACTGTCTTGCATGGGACAGGGAGCATCTACACTGGACGATGGACCAGTGGGCCTCAGTGCTGTTCTCTGATGAAAGTTGATTTATGCTGAGCAGAAATAATGGCCGCCAACGATGATGTAGACGTCAAGGAGAGCGCTATGCATCAGTCAGATGAGCGTTTAGTGGTGGTAGTGGTGTTACAGTGCGGGCAGGTGCGTCTAGTCAATACACAACTGCCTTTCACTCTGTGAATGGTACAATGACAAGCCCATACTACTTGAATAGTACAATTAATCCAGTCATTGTGCCTTTGCATGAACAACACAAGCCTAATTTCCTCTTCATGGACGACAATGTGCCAGCTCATCGAAGTCGCATCATTAGGGAATGGCTGCTGGAGACTGAGGTTACCTCAAATAGAGTGGCCTGCACTTTCTCCACACCTGAATCCCAATGAAAACGTATGGGATCAGCGGAATTGCTGTTTAGAGGCTCATAACTCTGTACCCCAGAATCTCAATGACCTGAGGGCTACGGACTTGTTAACAGTATGAGATGTCGTTGTCTAGCTTTAATTCGTGCTCAAGGTCACATGACAAGTTTTTGAGACAATTACATTTTTGTGGGGGTATACCTACCACTGTTGTTGGCTTTTGTTTCAATAAATTGTTTGAGATGAGGAAATCACCATTGCATGCTTCTACTTAAAGGGTTTCTACCACTTCATTTTCACATAATTAGCTTTCAGACACTAGCGATCCGCTAGTGTCTGCTCTCCCAAACAATCCTAATATAACTGTTTATTGTCCTGCCGTTTCGCTAAAAATCGAACTTATATAGATATGCTAATGAGCCTCTAGGTGCTATGGGGGCGTAATTAGCACCTAGAGGCTCGGTCTACCTTCACAAAATGCTGCCGCCCAGCGCGTCCCTCCAGCCCGCCCATCTCCTCCGTAATGCGATCAAGCGGACGAATTCTCGCGTATGCGCCGCGCGCGTCTGTATTCGGCGCATGCGCAGTGAATGTCTGACCGCTTCCCTGCTCAGACATCTCCACTGCGCCTGTTCCTCAGAGCACTATGACGTCATCGGCGCAGGCGCAGTGGAGATGTATGAGCAGGGAAGCGGTCAGACATTCACTGCGGATGCGCCGAATACAGACGCGCACGGCGCATGCGCGAGAATTCGTCCGCTTGATCGCATTCCGGAGGAGATGGGCGGGCTGGAGGGACGCACTGGGCGGCAGCATTTTGTGAAGGTAGACCGAGCCTCTAGGTGCTAATGACGCCCCCATAGCACCTAGAGGCTCATTAGCATATCTATATAAGTTCGATTTTTAGCGAAACGGCAGGACAATAAACAGTTATATTAGGATTGTTTGGGAGAGCAGACACTAGCGGATCGCTAGTGTCTGAAAGCTAATTATGTGAAAACAAAGTGGTAGAAACCCTTTAAATAACCTACTTTCATGATATAATATCACTGTAGCGTGATCTTTTTACATTTTCCATAGATTTCACCCTAAAGCCAAATTTTCCTAACTTTTTGTGAGTAGTATATATGCTACAGACAGTTTTGTATGTTTTTGTAAGGAAAAATGCAGGACTACTCAGCTGTATTACCTGACAAATACTTAGAAAGGATGCATAACATGCTGTATATGAAACAAACTAAAGTAAAAGAAGAAGAGCAGACATGTATTTTGAACTAGGCACGGCTGAATAACAAAGTTAGTGGCAAAATTTGGGTGAGACTGCAGTGTAATTAACAAAAGATGTCAAGGGAGAGAAGGACTGGGCAAAGTGAATATTTTCACCCGATCCTTTTGTTCTCCGAGGAGATAAGCCACCTCTTAAATTGTCTGCCAGGAGCTTTCTCCTCTCTCCTCACTGACATCTTGTGCAGTTCGCCATCATTCTGCTCAAAGAGGTCTCTGATCCATCAAGACATGGACTCCACAAGAACTCTGAATGTGTCCTGTGGTATCTGGCACCATGATGTTAGTAGCAGATTCTTTAAGTCTCCTAAACTGTGAGGTAGGGCCTTGGTGGATCAAGCTGGTTTTATAGCTAATCTCACAGATGCACCATTGAATTGAGATCTGGGAAATCTGGAAGCCAAGTCAAGATTTTGAACTCTTTGACATGCTTCTCAAGCCATTCTTGGAGATTCCTGCTGAAAGAGGCCATCATCATCAGGAAATACTGTTGCCATGAAGGAGTGTACTTGGTCTGCAAAAAAATTAGGTAAGTGGTACATGTCAAAAAAACATCCATATGATTTTAGGACCCACGTTGTCTCTGAAGAATATTGCCGGGGTCATCACATTGTCTCTGGCACGCCTTCTTCTCATGTTGTGTCCTGGTGCCATTTCTTCTCCAGGTAAGTGATGCACATGATGTAAAAGAGAACATGATTTATCAGATCATGCATTCTTCCATTGCTCCATGGTTCAGTTCTGATGCTCACATTCCCGTTTTAGGCCCTTTCAGTGGTGGACATTGGTCAGCATGGCAATCTGACTAGTCCGGAGCCGCACAACTCCATTTGCAGCAAGCTGAAATGCACCGTGTGTTCAGACACCCTCCTCTTATAGTCGGTATTAGTTTTTTTTCCAGAAATTTGGGCTACAGTAGCTCTCCTATAGAATTTGACTGCACAGACTAGCTTTTTCTACCTACACATATCAATGAGCCATGGGCACCTATGGTCCTGTTTCTTGCTCACTGGTTGTCCTTTCTTGGATCACCTTTTGTAGGTTATAACTAACACATAGCAGCACCCCACAAGATTTGCTGTTTTGCAGATGCTCTGACCCATTATATTTGTCTAGTCATCACAATTTGGCCCTTGTCAAAGTCCTTTCAGTCTTTATTCTTGCTCATGTCTCTTGATTCCGGCACATTGACTTCAAAACATAACTGTGCTTGCTGCGTATTAAGGATTAGCGAACCAATTCGTAATGAATTGGGATCATTAGGAATCACAAAAATTCTTCCATCAAATGAACCCGAAGCTTTTCAGCTTAATTTTAGTAAAATGGTGCACATATTGGATAGCAAAACCATAAGGGAGGAAAACGAAGGATGTTCAAATGACCCTGGGAGGAAGTGGAGGGGGGTAGGAATTGCCCTGATTGGTTCTCAGCCTGATAGACAGCCTGGATCGTAAAACAAATAAGTGGGGCAGCAGGCAGGGAGATGCCTGTACAGAATAAGCAGAATGTCATTCTCTTTTAAGTTGTTAATGAGGGTGGATGGGTCAATGTAGTGTCTGACAGAAAATTATCTTAGACAGTATACAGAGATACAGTATACAAACAGACATCTCGTCTAGTGTAACAATTAGAGATGAGTTTTCAAAAATTCGATTTGAACGCTTCGACGAATTAAAAAAAAAAATTGATTTGATCTGAATTCGTTTTCGACTAAGCGCGTTAAAAATCAGCTATTTCCTGGCTGCAGGGAGTCTGTATATCGGTGTACATCACTGTGCATTGCAGAAACATGCATAGCTAGTCCATTGTCATCAGTTACAGTGCAACAGTGCATCAGTTACAGGAAGCTGACAGGCGTCACTCTTAGAAGCAGTTCACACTTCACTTATTTGATCAAAACTGGCCAAATAACTGAGGCATGAACTCAGCCTTACAGGTCAATGCTAGCGGCTTGTATAAAGAACTGTGCAGTGGCCCAAGGTTCTACTATAGAGTGAAAGAGCGCACTCCTTTTACACCGTCAGCTGATTCCACATAGATTTCTACAGAACCTGGTCTGTTACACGCTGATACAAATAGAGTGCCCATAACAGAACGCGTCACTGTTTACTTTTCCCTTCTGATCTGTGACAAGAACAACCCTAAAAAAACACATGTTGTATTTAAAGCATTCACCTTTATACGATCAGCATTTGGTCAGTAATCGATCAGTATTGCTAAGGCCAAAAAAAAAAACAGGAGTGGATCCAAAACAAAGATGACATGTGATTAGAATATTTGCATGCCTTCTGCATTTTGTACCCACTCCTGCTTTTGGCTTCCAAATCATGAACAAATCGTGATGCAAAATAGGAACGTGAGATAGAGGCCTTACCGATGCCTCCAAAGACAGGATCTGTTGTGTTTTTCATTTTTCTGTTCTTCTGACAGATCAGAAGAAGAGTAAAATAAACAGTGATGTCAACAAGGCCAAACAGGGACACTAGTGGCCCCGTCACAGAGTGGTGAGGGTGGCAACAGCATGAGGAGTCAACACAGTGGCCCTGTCATAGAGTGGGTAGGGTGGCAGCTGCATGTGGAATCGACACATTGGCCCCAACACAGAGTGGGGAGGGTGGCAACCGCACGAGGAGTCAACATAATGACCACGTCACAGAGTGGGGAGGGTGAAAACAGAATGAGGAGTCAACATAGTGGTCCAGTGACAGAGTGGTGAAGGTGGCAACTGCATAAGAAGTCAACATAGTAAGCCCATCACAGTGGAGTGGAGAGGTGGGGGGCAACAGCCAGTGGCAGTGGAAGAAGATGGCAGGTGTGTGGCATCAGGCACGTGGCAGCATCAGAATAGTGGCTGAAGCACGTGGCCAGAAGAAACAGCATTTTTTTTCACAATGTTTTGGTGTGGCACCCAGAATGATCTAGTCTGATGCATCAGGAACAGGCATGTGGGAATCCTGGATGATCCACGCCTGATTAATTTTCCAAAGGTTAGAATAGTCTCTCAACATTTTGGGTAGAAAGGCGAGTTCTCTTTGGGGTAACTATACCCCCTGCAGCACTAAACACCCTGTCTGATGCCACACTACTAGCCAGGTAGGAAAGCTTGTCCAGGGAAAACTGTGACCCCAAATTTTATTTGAATGCCCAGTAGTTTCTTCAGTAGGCGGGTGAAGAAAAGTGCACATTAGAGGCTCCAAACTTAAGTTAGTGCTGATGGAGCTGCTCCTGCCCGCCCAGCAGTCATGGCAGTGGAGAGTGAGCGGAGAGGGCCCCCGTGGTCAGACCTTCGTGAGGATGGGTGATGGCATATATAGGTAGGGGCCAACTGATTACATAGGATGTCTCAAAGTAGTGCAGTTTATCCTCCCTCTTAGCAGGTGGAAAAATGCCCCCATTTTGGAGCAGTAGTCATCCCTTTACCGAATGGTGATAATACCGCTGTCAGTACGCAAGCAACTCAGCATGCATCTGGCAATTTGCGCAAGGGACTCTGAGGGACTCCCTGCCTCCATGTCCAATGCATACTGAAACTGTGTGTCGTGGTCATCTGCCTGGCCTTCCTCATCGCCCTGCAATTCCTCCTGCTCCTCTCCTGTCACGTACAGATAAACCACCCATTTCTCTATAAATTTCTTGTGCATGAATGTCCTCCTCCTCTTCCTCCACCAGTTCAGCTCCCACATGGCGTAGGAGGACATGAGACGTAGATTCCACGTCTCCTGTCCCCTTGCCAGCCAGATTTATCAGCATCTGCTCCAGGATGTGAAGGAGTGGAAAATGATGTTGTTCATCCCATATTCCTGGCAACTGACAAATAAAGTGGCCGCCTCAAAGGGCCAGATAAAACAGTAGGTGTCATGCACGAGTGGCCACTGGATAATACAGTGCCACATACTGTGCCTCTTACATCCAGTGATGTCTTCTCTGATATAGATGTTCTCCTTCCTTATCTTCTCTATTGGAAGCAAACCGCCTTGCCATCTTCTTTCAGCTGCATCTCTGCCGAGTTTTGCACACTGAAATCTTAGATTCCTCACTTTTTCATCAACTGCCTCTTGTAGGTGCCCCAACATTGTCATCCTGCTGCTACCCCCAATACTGTGTCAGATGTGCTCCCCAATACCCCCAAAATATACTGCAAAAAAAGTCCCTTGAATAATAACTGCCCCTATAAAGCCCCCAGCAATAAAAATACCCCAGTTGTGCAGTACCATTTAAATTACATGATTCTCCTCCCTCCAACATGCAGTCTGTTACAGGAAATATGGCTCTTAGCTAGAACCTCATCCTGATTACCACACAAATATGCCTCATAATTGGACCGAGTGGTATTCACCCATTCAGTATGGCCAGTAGCATTGTGTCCCTTGTTAGCATATCTAAGGCATATCTAAAGCAGTTGAAGAACATTCTCTTGGCCAAGAGATGGGGGAAGATATTTGGATGGTCACAGGGTGCAGTCTATGGTAGGGCGCTGGGACACAGGAACATATAGGTGAAACTTGTCAGTCGGGCTCTCTCTTCTCTTCCTGGACCTCCTTGGATGATCAGCACTTTAGGAGCAAGCTATGTGTGCTTATGTGGGTATGTATATAAATATAATATCCCAGTAGACTTTATATGTGTACATATAGATATTTGCAGTCGGCAATTGTATTACCAGTTAGATTATATATGCTGTTTATGCATGAGTCTTTATATGTACATGTACTAATGGTCAGGTACTGGATGTGAGTTGGTTAGAAGAGTAGATCCAGTAGACTGTATATTGGTGGACTCTGGATATACTGTATATACATACACATTATTAGCCACATTTGCTTAGCATCCAGGGTGGGCAGGAACGGAGGCGGCTGTGTGTGGTGGTGTCCTCTATGTATTGTGTCATCTGTATCTTTATGTATAATGTCCATTGCTTTGTCATCTCTAAGTTATCAGTAAACTATTTTCATATATAAGTATCTGCGGGGGTTGTGTGTTGCTCCTGGGGTGTAAGAAGGACTGGAAGAGGTATAATAATACACAGAATAATCAGGTTATATGGGAAACAAGGGCAACATGCTAGGAATAGAATAGAAGGGACGGAAAACAGAGATAGACATAAATCTCCAATTTCCAATAAGCAAAATTCCCTTCATCAATGGCGAGCCAGGCCCAACTTTTTTAATTGATCTCTGTTAGGATATACTGTTGAAATTGCTGTTATACTGTGAATTTAGGATTTTAGACCTGGGAGATTCTGACAGGTAACACACACTAGTGGGAGTTCTACTATTTACAGGGAACCTATTTAAGTGATGTTCCTAGGATACTGACTGTTTCCTTTGTTTCCCATTATACCTGTGAGGTGTTTGTTTTTGCTTTGTATTTTTTGTTTTTTCTTTAATTTTTTCAAGTACTTCAGTAGCATCCTGCTGGTTGCTTAAATAACCTTTCTTGGACACAAGCAGCAGAATACAGGAGTAACACAGATCGCAGGGATAACCATCAGTGACAAAGCATGACATGGGATTTTTCAAAAGTTAAGTAGATACAGTACGTTTACCCTGTATTGCCTAGATCAAATGAATCTGTGCAAATGTTATGGGAATCTCTGGTAGATCAAGCTGATTCCTATGACAAATTGCATATTGCTAAGCGCGGTGTGTTCAAACAAACGTCCAAGCGGCTTCACATGCTTGCTAAGCTGATGTGCATATTTGATGATGCCATTACCAAGCTGGAGAAGGTGGAATCAGGCCCCTGTAAATTTGCATTGTTGTTGTTGTACAGAAGCGGTTAAAAGGGTTTCTAGTCTAGAAACACAAAGAAAAAGAAGAGATACTTGTAGAAAAAGACAATCAGATTAGCATGCTGCAGTTTCAGTTAGCTAAGAAAAATATTATACAGATGTTGATGACGTTTTTATACAGCTGTATATGGAGATAAAGGACTATAAGGAAAAAGCAGCCTCTACAGAGGTGATAATTGCTGACCTGAGGACCGAGTTAACAAAGAGGGATGAGACAATTAGTAATATGCAGAAGACCATAACTGAGCTCTCACATCACAAAGATTTGCACTCAAAGCAAATTTGTGCTTTGAGTGCAAACAGGGGGACAGATGAGAGTGAGACCGCTCCTATGGCTGCATCCGATCTAAACGATCCAACTCAAATAGCTGCCACAAGTGCTGCTGATGACACAGTTCGTGGATTAGGAAGTGGCATGGGAAATTTACAGACCACTTCCAACTCACATACGTCAAACAAAACAATAGCTGATCTTAGGGAGACCAGCTACAGAAAACACTGTGGAGCCTCATTTAAGAGTCTCGACACAGCAATCCAAAGTGCAAAGCTCCCTGGGAAACAGTGATATGCAAAATAACCATGGAGCCCCAGTTGAAGGTCTTCAACACAGTGAAAGCCAGATATCCCTCAAAGGAAGGAAAACCGAGCAAAGGGGTGTCCCCATTACAGAGATCACCAAATCCACCATATTAAGTGGCCCCTATGTCAAGATCCCACTCTTTTACAAGCTTTAAGGATGTGACGGGGAAAACCTAAGACAGTTATCCATCCACAGACAGCTGTTTCGGGGTGTTGCCCCTCGTCAGTGTGGAGTAGGATTCTGGCTAACCGGGAGCAATGCCTTGGAGACTACTCAAACAAAACAATAGCTGATCTTAGGGAGACCAGCTACAGAAAACACTGTGGAGCCTCATTTAAGAGCCTCGACACAGCAATCCAAAGTGCAAAGCTCCCTGGGAAACAGTGATATGCAAAATAACCATGGAGCCCCAGTTATGGGTCTTCAACACAGTGAAAGACAGATATCCCTCAAAGGAAGGAAAACCAAGCAAAGGGGTGTCCCCATTACAGAGATCACCAAATCCACCATATTAAGTGGCCCCTATGTCAAGATCCCGCTCTTTTACAAGCTTTAAGGATGTGACGGGAAAACCTAAGCCAGTTATCCATCCACAGACAGCTGTTTCAGGGTGTTGCCTCTCATCAGTGTGGAGTTGGATTCTGGCTAACCGGGAGCAATGCCTTGGAGACTACTCAAACCAAACATTAGCTGATCTTAGGGAGACCAGCTACAGAAAACACTGTGGAGCCTCATTTAAGAGTCTCGACACAGCAATCCAAAGTGCAAAGCTGGTCTCCCTAAGATCTCCCTAAGCTGGTCTCCCTAAACACCATAAAAAAATAAAAACAGTGTAAAAAAAAAAAACAATTTTTGTCACTTTACATCACAAAAAGTTCAACACCAAGCGATCAAAAAGGCGTATGTCCCACAAAATGGTATCAATAAAAACGTCACCTCATCCCGCAAAAAATGAGCCCCTACCTAAGACAATCGCACAAAAAATAAAAAAATATATAGCTCTCAGAAAATGTATAGCTCTCAGAACATGTAAATATCACACGACCTAACCCCTCAGGTGAACACCATAAAAAAAAAAAAAAAAAACATTTTTGTCACCTTACATCACAAAAATAGCAAAAGCAAACGATGAAAAAGGCGTATGCCCCCCAAAATAGTACCATCAGTCACCTCAGCCCGCAAAAAATGATACACTACCTAAGACAATCGGGCAAAAAATAAAAAAGCTATCACTCGCAGACAATGGAGACACTAAAATATGATTTTTTTTGGGTGAAATAAATAAATGAAAAGTAGACATATTATTAGGTATCATCACGTCTGCAACAACCTGCTCTATAAAAATATCACATGACCTAACCCCTCAGGTGAACACCGTAAAATATAAAAACTGTAAAAAAAAAAAAAAAAAAAGGCATTTTTGTCACCTTACATCACAAAAAGGCATATACCCCCCAAAATAGTACCAATCAAACCTCATCCCGCAAAAAATTTGATATTACCTAAGACAATCGGTCAAAAATTTAAAAGCTATGGATACAGTAAAATATTATTTAGGTTTCAAAAATTAGATTATTGTGTAAAACTTAAATAAACATATAGACATATTAGGTATTGCCACTTCCGTAACGATCTTCTCTATAAAACGGTCACATGACCTAATCCTTCAGGTAAACGCTGTAAAAATAAATATATAAATACTGTGCCAAAACAACCAATTTTTTGGTCACCTTGCCCCATATAGTGTATTAATGAATGATCAAAAAATCATATGTACCCAAAAATGGTACCATTAAAAACATCAACTCTTTCTGCAAAAAACGAGCCCCTGCACAAGATGATTGGCAGAAAAATAAATAAATAGCGCGTTCAGAAAATGGAGATACAAAAACATAATTTTGGTTTTCAAAAATGCTTTATTATGTAAAACTGAAACAAACATAATAGAAAGTAGACATATTTGATATCATTGCGTCCGTAACAACCTGCTCTATAAAAATAGCGCATGATCTAACCTGTCAGATGAATGTTGTTAACCACTTCCCATCTGGGCCATTTGCCCCCTTCCTGACCAGGCCTAATTTTGCAAATCTGACATATCTCACTTTATGTGGTAATAACTTTGGAACGCCTTTACTTATCCAAGTCATTCAGAGACTGTTTTCTCGTGACACATTGTACTTCATGATAGTCATAAATTTGAGTCAATATATTTCACCTTTATTTATGAAAAAATCCCAAATTTACCCAAAATGTTGAAAAATTCGCAATTTTCAAAATTTCAATTTCTCTGCTTTTAAAACAGAAAGTGATACCTCATAAAATATTTATTACTTAACATTCCCCATATGTCTACTTTATGTTGGCATCATTTTGGAAATGTCATTTTATTTTTTTAGGACGTTAGAAGGCTAAGAAGTTTAGAAGCATTTCTTCAAATTTTTATGAAAATTGCCAAAACCCACTTTTTAAGGACCAGTTCAGGTCTGAAGTCACTTTGTGGGGCCTACATAGTGGATACCCCCATAAATGACCCCATTGTAGAAACTACACCCCTCAAGGTATTCAAAACCGATTTTACTAACTTTGTTAACCCTTTAGGCGTTCCACAAGAATTAAAGGAAAATGGAGATCAAATTTTTAAATTTCACTTTTTTGGCAGATTTTCCATTTTAATCCAATTTTTTCTTTAACACATCGATTGTTAACAGCCAAACAAAACTCAATATTTATTACCCAGATTCTGCAGTTTACAGAAACACCCCACATGTGGTCATAAACTGCTGTATGGGCACACGGCAGGGCGCAGAAGAAAAGGAACTCCACATGGTTTTTAGATGCCATGTCCCATTTGAAGCCCCCCTGATGCACCCTTACAGTAGAAACCTGTAAGAAGAAGTGACCCCATTTTGGAAACTAGGGGATAAGGTGCCAGTTTTATTGGTACTATTTTTGGGTACATATGATTTTTTGATCATTCATTATAACACTTTATGGGGCAAGGTGACCAAAAAATTGGTTGTTTTAGCACAGTTTTTATTTATTTATTTTTACAGCGTTCACCTGAGGGGTTCGGTCAAGTGCCATTTTTATAGAGCAGATCGTTACGGATGTGGCGATACCTAATATGTATACTTTTTCTTATTTATTTAAGTTTTACACAATAATAGCATTTTTGAAACAAACAAATTATGTTTTAATGTGTCCATGTTCTGACTGAGAGTTATAGTTTTTTTATTTTTGGAGAGATTTTCTTATGTAGGGGCTCATTTTTTGTGGGATGAGGTGACAGCTTTATTGGTACCATTTTGTGGGACATACGCCTTTTTGATCACTTGGTGTTGCACTTTTTGTGATGTAAGGTGACAAAAATTTCTTGTTTTGACACCGTTTTTATTTTATTTTACAGTGTTCACTCGAGGGGTTAGGTCATGTGATATTTTTATAGAGCCTGTTGTTACGAACGTGGCAATACCTAATATGTATACTTTTTTTTATTTATTTCACTTTAACACAATAATAGCATTTTTGAAACAAAAAAAATCATGTTTTAATGTGTCCATGTTCTGAGAGCTATAGTTTTTTTTTTTTTGAGATTTTCTTATGTAGGGGCTCCCCATTGCGGGATGAGGTGACGGTTTTATTGGTACCATTTTGTGGGACATACGCCTTTTTGATCACTTGATGTTGCACTTTTTGTGATGTAAGGTGACAAAAATGGCTTTTTTTGACAGTTATTTTTTATTTTTTTTATGGTGTTTATCGGACTGGGTCGATCATGTGATATATTTATAGAGCCGACCGTCACGAAAGCGGAAATACCAAATATGTCTATTTTATTAAATTTTTTCAATTTTTAAAATTTATTTTTATTCCTTACTTGGGGAATTTTTTTTTTACATGTGAAACCTTTTTTTTATTTTCTTTTTTTAACACTTTATTTTTAAATTTTTTATTTTACACTTTTCGTCCCCCATAAGGTCATATAAGATCTCTGGGGGACATTTACTTCACTTTTTTCTTTCTTTTTACTTCACTTTTTTTTTTTTCACTGTTGATTTCTCCTGTAACTGGGGCTGACATAGTAGCCCCAGTTACAGGAGAAATACACCCCCCCAGAAAGGCTGTAAAGCGCAATACAGCGCTGTGCAGCCTCAGTGCAGGGCTGATCGAGGTCTCTGAAAGACCTAACACAGCTCCTGCACTCTCCGGTCAAGGCGATCACATGACCGCTGGGCCAGGAACAGGAAGCGCATAGCGCTACCTGCTCTGCATACACAGCGCTCTGTGAGCGCTGTGTATGCAGCGATCTAGAAGGCAGGGACACCTAGGCACTGTCCCTGCCTTCTCTAAGGGTTGCCCTGCTGTCACTGACAGCGGGCAACCCGATCAGCAGCTGCACGATTAGCGTGCAGCTGCAGTTTCTGAATGGACGTTCTGGAATGTCCATTCAGAAATAGAGAACCACCTCCCGGACGTTTTTAGTCTATGGCGGACGGGAGGTGGTTAAAAATAAAAAATAAAAACGGTGCCAAAACATCCTTTTTTTGGCTACCTTGCCTCACAAAGAACATAATATAGAGCAATTAAAAATCATATGTACCCCAAAATAGTACCAATAAAACTGGCACCTTAACCCGTAGTTTCCAAAATGTGGTCACTTTTTTGAGTTTCTACTGTAGGGGTGCATCAGGAGGGCATCTAAAAACCAGTTCAGCTAAATCTGCCTTCCAAAAACCATATGGTGTTACTTTCCTACTACGTGTTTCTGTAAACCGCAGAATCAGGGTAATAAATATTGAATTTTGTTTGGCTGTTAACCCTTGCTTTGCTACTGGAATAAATTGATTAAAATGTGAAATCTGCCAAAAATGTGAAATTCTGAAATTTCATCTCCATTTTCCATAAATTTTTGTGGAACATCTAAAGGGTTAATAAAGTTTGTAAAATCAGTTTTGAATACCTTGAGGGGTGTAGTTTCTAAAATGAGGTCATTTTTGGGTGGTTTCTATTATGTAAGCCCCACAAAGTGACTTCAGACCTGAACTGGTCCTAAAAAAGTGGGTTTTGGAAATTTTTCGAAAAATTTCAAGATTTGCTTCGAAACTTATAAGCCCCCAACTTATAAACGTCCCCAAAAAATAAAATGACATTTTCAAACTGATCCAAACATGAAGTAGACATATGGGAAATGTAAAGTAATAACTATTATATGATGTATCACTATCTATTATAAAAGTAGAGAAATTGAAATTTGAAAATTTGGGAATTTTTCAAACTTTTTGGTAAATTTGTGATTTTTTCACAAATAAAAGGTAAAATATATTGACTCAAATTTATGACTATCATGAAGTACAAGTACACGAGAAAACACAGTCTCAGAATGGCTTGGATAAGTAAAAGTGTTCCAAACCAATTACCACATAAAGTGACACATGTCAGATTTGCAAAAAATGGCCTGGGCAGAAGAATAAAAACTGGCCCGGGGTAGAAGGGGTTAAAAAATCTAACAAAGTCTGGTTGTGTGAGGCGGCCCTCATCTATATCACTAGGACGGCATATAATATATGCTTCTAATTTTTGGTGCCAAGGAGTGTCATCATAAAGGCATGTCATTGCAAATCTCCAGTGTGTCTTAGGCCTCATGCACACGACCGTTGTGTGCACCCGTGGCCGTTGTGCCGTTTTCCGTTTTTTTTCGCGGACCCATTGACTTTCAATGGGTCCGTGGAAAAATCGGAAAATGCACCGTTTTGCAGCCGCATCCGTGATCCGTGTTTCCTGGCCGTGAAAAAAATAAGACCTGTCCTATTTTTTTCACGGCCAACGGTTCACGGACCCATTCAAGTCAATGGGTCCGTGAAAGAACACGGATGCACACAAGATTGGCATCCGTGTCCGTGATCCGTGGCCGTAGGTTAGTTTTTATACAGACGGATCCGAAGATCCGTCTGCATAAAAGCTTTTTCATAGCTGAGTTTTCACTTCGTGAAAACTCAGAACCGACAGTATAGTCTAACACAGAGGCGTTCCCATAGTGATGGGGATGCTTCAGGTTAGAATATACTAAAAGAACTGTGTACATGACTGCCCCCTGCTGCCTGGCAGGTGCTGCCAGGCAGCAGGGGGCGGTCCCCCCCCTGTAGTTAACACATTGGTGGCCAGTGTGGCCGGCGCCCCCCTCCCTCCCCTGTAGTTAACTCATTGGTGGCCAGTGCGGCCGGCCCCCCCCTCCCCTGTAGTTAACTCATTAGTGGCCAGTGGCCCCCCCCTCCCCTGTAGTTAACTCATTGGTGGCCAGTGGGCCCCCCTCCCCTGTAGTTAACTAATTGGTGGCCAGTGTGGCCGGCCCCCCTCCCTCCCCTGTAGTTAACTCGTTGGTGGCCAGTGGGCCCCCCCCTCCCTCCCCCTCCTAATTAAAATCTCCCCCCTATCATTGGTGGCAGCGGAGTGTACCGATCGGAGTCCCAGTTTAATCGCTGGGGCTCAGATCGTTAACCATGGCAACCAGGACGCTACTGCAGTCCCGGTTGCCATGGTTACTTAGCAATTTGTAGAACCATTATACTTACCTGCGAGCTGCGATGGTCTGCGTCCGGTCGGGAGCTCCTCCTACTGGTAAGTGACAGGTCCGGCCGGGAGCTCCTCCTACTGGTAAGTGACAGCGATTAAACTGGGACTCCGATCGGTACACTCCGCTGCCACCAATGATAGGGGGGAGATTTTAGAGTTAACTACAGGGGAGGGAGGGGGGCCGACCACACTGGCCACCAATGAGTTAACTACAGGGGAGGGGGGGGCCCACTGGCCACCAATGAGTTAACTACAGGGGAGGGGGGGGGCCACTGGCCACTAATGAGTTAACTACAGGGGAGGGGGGGGCCGGCCGCACTGGCCACCAATGAGTTAACTACAGGGGAGGGAGGGGGGCGCCGGCCACACTGGCCACCAATGTGTTAACTACAGGGGGGGGGCTGCCCCCTGCTGCCTGGCAGCACCTGCCAGGCAGCAGGGGGCAGTCATGTACACAGTTCTTTTAGTATATTCTAACCTGAAGAGTCCCCATCACCATGGGAACGCCTCTGTGTTAGAATATACTGTCGGATTTGAGTTTCACGATGTAACTCAAATCCGACGGTATATTCTAACATAGAGGCGTTCCCATGGTTATGGGGACGCTTCAAGTTAAAATATACCATCGGATTGGAGAAAACTCCGATCCGATGGTATATTAACTCCTGACTTTACATTGAAAGTCAATGGGGGACGGATCCGTTTGAAATTGCACCATATTGTGTCAACGTCAAACGGATCCGTCCCCATTGACTTGCATTGTAATTCAGGACGGATCCGTTTGGCTCCGCACGACCAGGCGGACACCAAAACAACTTTTTTTTCATGTCCGTGGATCCTCCAAAAATCAAGGAAGACCCACGGACGAAAAAACGGTCACGGATCACGGAAAAACGGAACCCCGTTTTGTGGACCGCAAAAAAATACGGTCGTGTGCATGAGACCTTACTCAGGTAAACCCTTTAGGCCTCTTTCACACTACAGTATGTCCATTTCAGTGTTTTGCGTTCCGTTTTTAACGGATCCGTTGTTCCGTTTTTTTGGTTCCGTTGTGTTTCCGTTCCGTCGTTCCGTTCCGTTTTTCCGTATGGCATATACAGTATACAGTAATTACATTGAAAAAATTGGGCTGGGCATAACATTTTCAATAGATGGTTCAGAAAAAACGAAACGGAAACGGAAGACATACGGATGCATTTCCGTATGTGTTCCGTTTTTTTCGCGGACCCATTGACTTGAATGGAGCCACGGACCGTGATTTGCGGGCAATAATAGGACATGTTCTATCTTTCAACGGAACGGAAAAACGGAAATACGGAAACGGAATGCATATGGAACACATTCCGTTTTTTTGCGGAACCAGTGAAATCAATGGTTCCGTATACGGACCGTATACGGACCGCAAAACGGAAAAAAAAAAACGGTAGTGTGAAAGAGGCCTTACTGTCAGCTTCTGAATTGGGTCCCTAAGTAATATGGAGAAATGGCAATCTATCTTTCTGTCTGTCACTGGGACTTATAAGTAAGCGTTGAGTCAGGCTAAAATTGACTGGTCCTATTAACGGTAGTAACTAACTACCATGGATGCATTGCGTGTAATTTGGGTTGCTAGCCCAAAAAGTCCACGGCGCAGCCAATAGGTTGTGGGGCATAGCTCTCCCTATTGGGGATTCTGCAAGGGAGTGGGTTGACCCCACAGTGATCCGCAGAGGCGCTTTGCAGAAATTTGGACTGTCCATTCGGATGCGGAACTTGGGCTCAGCCGTTGCAAGTGGGAACTCCCACTGGGTTGTGATATATAGCTTCAGTTTGTAATGTACCTACTAAGAGTGCCAAATGTTATCTACAGATACTGTCAACAAGGGGAGGCCATGATATCTCCTGATGGATTTTCAGAACTGCAGTTGTTGAGGTGTGCTCCCCCGAGGAGCAGACTGTTGTGTTTTAATGTAATTTCAGGTGGAGAAATGCCCAGAGACGCAATGAATGCCCTTGATCTAGGTGACCAGACATCTGTCAAGACCCATCATGAAGGCACCAGATGAACCCAGATGAAATCCCAGATGAACATCAGAAACATCCATGCACAAGAAAATGAATCAACAGATTGGCCAAAAATGCTAAATAAATGAGCTTATAAATGTATTGTGTTTGTTCTTATTATAAACACTCCCACACATAGACCAGGCTTCCAACATAGTGCATCGGTATACTGACAACAGGGGGATATGTTACAGGAAATATGGCTCTTAGCCAGAACCTCATCCTGATGACCACACAAATATGCCTAATAATTGTACCCAATGGTATTCACCCATTCAGTATAGCCAGTAGCATTGTGTCCCTTGTTAGCATATCTAAGGCAGGAAGGGCACATTGTAAAAGCAGTTGAAGAACATTCTCTTGGCCAAGAGATGGGGAAAAATATTTGGGTGGTCACAGGGTGGAGTCTGTGGTCGGGGGCTGGGACACAGGAACATATTTAGGCGAAACTTGGGAGTCGGGCTCTCTCTTCTCTTCCTGGACCCCCTTGGATGAACAGCACTTCAGGAGCAAGCTATGTGTGCTTATATGGTTATGTATATAAGTATAAGATCCCAGTAGACTTTATATGTGCACATATAGATATTTGTGCAATGGCCAGGATACGGGTTGTTAATGTTCTGTATTTGTCGTGACGCCAATTGCAGCGTGCGCAGGGTACTATCCCAGGGCATTTCCAAGGTGTTATAACGCATGTCCCAGATTAGGAATGCCAAAGTGGTGTAATGGCCTATAATGTCTCTGTAGGATAGGGATAATTGTGGCACGGTGTCTCCTACCTGGGTACGGCTGGACTCCTGGCTCACTTTCAATAAATTTGAGTGTAGTGATAGTAGGAGTAATAGTGGAATTTTGCAGCAGAAATAATGTCCAGGCCTTTAGATGAAGTTCAAACGTTGCTTTACTTGACATAACTTTCATCCATGCAGTATACAGCTTTGGTTTCATGGTCCCAGCAGGTTTTGGCAATCATTGGCAGGAATTAATACTTCTGCTTTGAATGTGGAGCTTGCAGGATAAAACGTCTGCTTGGTAGCTCTTTAACTATGGCAGGGATAGCTTCTGCACTTATCTAACTTCTGCTGTGTGGGGACAGACTAGCTGAGGAGGATATGGCTTCTCCTAGGCACTGGAGTTATCTCACAGATGGTTTCTCAGGGGATGTTTTCTTCCTGGAACTCTGGAGGTTGTCTGTACTGTTCTGCTTTTCTCATCCAGCAGAGCGGAAGGTGTTCAGACTGGGTGTATGGCCAAGTCTCAGCCAGGACTAGGTCCTTGCTGTCTTCCCTATGCAGGGGTACTCCTCACACACACCCTACCCCTAGCAGGGGGTGGGCTACACTGCCTCTAACTTCCTTCTCCACCCATGCTGCAGGATGTCGGAACTGCCCACTTCTCTCACAGAGGGGGAGCTAAGCTGGAATAATCCATTCCAGCTCAGAAAGACTAAAACAGTACTCGACAATGAGTTGCTGCCACCTACTGGTAACGAGGCAAATTACAGGAACAATTACATTTAGCATAGGTTTATATGCACATTTGTGGAGGACATAATATAAATTACATCAGATGACAGTATGAAGGCTCTTAAAAGATAGTAGCGGGGTAGAGGCGTGCAGTAACTCAACTCTGGGGTGTTACATTCCCCATTATTTTGAGTCAAACCGCCCTCAGCTTGTGCTTAGGTTAAGAGGAAAAAGCTCTGGGGTACCCAAATAAATACAAAGTGCTGCATGAAGTAAATATAAAGACATACAAAGACAAACACAAACTCATAACATGAGTAGGGTGTCTTATTAACAGTTTCCCTCTTGGTATACCCAGTGAACCAACGGTCTGCATAAGGCTACTTTCACACTAGCGTTCGGGTGTCCGCTTGTGAGCTCCGTTTGAAGGGGCTCACAAGCGGCCCCGAACGCATCCGTACTGCCCTAATGCATTCTGAGTGGACGCGGATCCGCTCAGAATGCATCAGTCTGGCAGCGTTCAACCTCCGCTCCGCTCAGCAAGCGGACACCTGAACACTGCTTGCAGCGTTCGGGTGTCCGCCTGGCCGTGTGGAGGCAAGCGGATCCGTCCAGACTTACAATGTAAGTCAATGGGGACGGATCCGTTTGAAGATGACACAATATGGCTCAATCTTCAAACGGATCCGTCCCCCATTGACTTTCAATGTAAAGTCTGGACGGAACCGTTCAGGCTGCTTTCACACTTCGAATTTTTTTTAAACTATAATGCAGACGGATCCGTTCTGAACGGATACAAACGTCTGCATTATAGGAGCGGATCCGTCTGAGCAGACATCAGACGGACCCACTCTGAACGGTAGTGTGAAAGTAGCCTTAAGCAAACATTACTGACTCTAATTATGAAGTGTTCTGAGCTCTTTGAACACCAAAGGAAGCAGTCTTTACTCTGTAATCCCACCATTGTGTAATGAAATGCCCGCAAATGGAAGGATGGCTTTATCCTGTATTTCCTTCCCTGCACAAAGTCAAAATTAAGGCTTATAGCACGATCATTATGGTGACTATTGGTAGCTAAAATGGCTTTAAGGTGGAGGCGCCATACCTTAGGCAAAGGCACAGAAGGGGGAGGTATCAGCTTCTCTAAATGCTTCTGGCAGTCACAGGAGGAGGGTTTAATAATCCCATGAAACTCCTGGAAGACAACACAGGATGGGGGTTTAGTAGTCCCATTACCAATCCTGGCACATATAACTAACAGGAAGGAGGGGTATATGACTCCCCTAGCCATTCCCAAAGCAGTGGGGTTACCCTTGTAGTTTCTGGATCTGCCTGGGACTTACCACTTGTCCTACCTGGGTACCTAGGATACATTACACCAGGAGTAGGCCATTACTATTAGGCGTCCACAGAGGCAGTCCGTATAAAGAGAACAGAGCTGTAAAGCAAAGTGACTAGAGTTGAGCGCACACCTGGATGTTCGGGTTCGGCCGAACTTCACAAAAAAGTTCGAATTCGGGACACAAACTTGAGCTGAACTTGACCCTGAACCCGAACCCTATTGAAGTCAATGGGGACCCGAACTTTTGAGCACTAAAATGGCTGTAAAAATGTCATGGAAAGGGCTAGAGGGCTGCAAATCCCAGCAAAATGTGGTTAAGAGTAGTGTTGAGCGCGAATATTCGAATTTCGAATTTTTATCTCGAATATCGCAATTTCGAGATTTCGCGAATATTTAGATTATAGTTCCATATATTCCCGAAATCAAATTTTTTTTATTTTTTTTTTTATCTGAAAATATATGATTCCTCCCTGCTTCTTGCTTGTGGGTCAATAAGCCATTGGCCCACAAGCAACTGAATTGAAGCTGGAAGGAATCACGTTTTCAGATGGACCGGAATATTCGAAATAAAGAATATATTGCTGTATATTCAATTTTAGAATATTCGTCATATTCTAATCGAAACCAATAATCTCGGTTATAATATTCGAGTTCACGAATATTACAACAGAAAAATCGTAATGGTTAATACGTGTGCCCCAGCGCATGGCAAAATCGTTATTTAATCAACTTCAGCATACAACAAACACCCCGACAAGCGTCCCCGTCACCATGGGAACGCCTGTGGGTTAGAAAATACCATCGGATTTGAGTTTTCCCTGAGATCGTAAAACCTCAGATCCGATGGTATATTCTAACCCACAGGCGTTCCCATGGTGACGGGGACGCTTGTCGGGGAGCAGTATGCCAAAGTGGAATATTATTGCTCTAACTTCGTCTTTTAGAATATTCTTAATATTGCTCTAACTTCGTCTTTTAGAATATTCGTAATATTCTAAAAGACTGAGTTAGAGCAATATTACGAATATTCTAAAAGACGAAGTTAGAGCAATATTTAGAAAATTCGTAAAATACACATAGATTGTAATTTAGCTAATATAGTGTTATAATCCTTTTTTTTTTTGTCTAATTTTTTTTGCCTCTTTTGAACTTCAGTTTTGGAAAATATGTACACTATTAAAAAAAATTACTTTAGCAGTATATTAGCTAAATTACAATCTATATGTGTATTTTACGAATATTCTTAATATTGCTCTAACTTCGTCTTTTAGAATATTCGTAATATTGCTCTAACTCCGTCTTTTAGAATATTACGAATATTCTAAAAGACGAAGTTAGAGCAATATTAAGAATATTCGTAAAATACACATATAGATTGTAATTTAGCTAATATACTGCTATAGTAATTTTTTTAATAGTGTATATATTTTCCAAAACTGAAGTTCAGAAGAGGCAAAAAAAATTAGAGAAAAAAAAAAGGATTATAGCACTAAATTAGCTAAATTACAATCTATATGTGTATTTTACGAAAATTCATAATATTGCTCTAACTTCGTCTTTTAGAATATTAAAAATATTCGTAAAATACACATATTAGCCTAGCCATAGTCATAGGAACATTGCCTTATACAGAAAAAAAATAAAATAAGAAAACGTACGATTAATTTAATCGCATATTATTTGCGATAAATGAAATAATTACGAATATTCAATTTCGACGAATATAATACGAATATTCGTGAAATATCGCGAAATCGAATATGGCACCTCCCGCTCATCACTAGTTAAGAGCATGGCAAGTGCTCTGCAAACAAAAGTGGATGGGGAAATGACTTTAAATAACATAAAATATGTAAAAATAAAAAATCATAATCTTGATCTAGGAGGACGAGATCCATATGGAGTAGGACTGGAAAATGTCGCGCTCATCCACAGGAAGCCAGGAGCCCGGATCTCGCCCTGAACCTTGGCACACAACAAATCCGAAAATGAAAAGAAAGACGGTCCAGCTTCACTGAAAATACTTGAGGCTTTATTTTAATCCCGTGCAGATAAAAACCAACAACAGCAATGCAAGAAATCGACCGGTTTCGGATCACTATAGATGCGGATCCTTAGTCATGATGTGCATCAGAGGGAGGTGGAGTCGAGACTAAATAGTAGACCACGAAAGACAGGTGATCGCAATCAGGTACAGGACACACCTCCTGATGACATCCTCCACAGGTAAAGTACATAGCAGTTATAACATGCCAAGAGACATAGAAAAGTAAGATAAAATCAACAAATTACAATAATAGAAAAAAGTTAAAATATTAGTAATGTAGAATAGTATCATGACGCCGGTTCAATCCTGATGGTATCCGTGAACCTAATTTGAAAATCCAGAAGCACTCACGATTGAGCAGCTTTTTCTTGTGATCACCGCCTCTGCTTGGTCTGTTAACCCTTTCTACTCCTTGTACTGACATGCTGTCTGTATTACCATTGTGAACCGCTGCAAAATGCAGACTTGCGGCAGAAACATTTTTTATTTTAGCATGGGGTACATCAGAAATGTGACGGCATATTCAAACTTTTAAACAATTTGATGTGCACCCCACGTATTGTAAATTACACAAGGAACATGTTATGCAATATACCACATATGTGGTGTTACAATTAATATATTGCTGGAAGTATGAGTAGTATGATTACTTGTGGACAAAATATGTGAGCCCATCCTCATATATGAACAACATGTGCATTTTTTGTGCCCACATTTAAAATTACCTATGTGTCTCAGCCAAGTAGGTTGGGACCCAGGTTTATCCAGGTATAGAGAGGGGCTCACCATATTTGCCAAAGGGACAGCACGTCGGGCAACACATTTAACACCGCTTTTTACAACATCACCCCAAACTTGGTCATATTTGAGAAGATGAAATTTTTTTTGACAATATTACATATTTGTGAAAATTCACAGCTATAACTTGTAGAAAAAATAAGTTGCTTCTCTTTATGACCAAGCTTGGGCGTTTTGTTAGGGAAAATTTGATTATCCCGAGACATAGTGGAAACCATATTCTTTGATCCGTTTAAAAGTCTGCTAGGGTAATCCCTGGCCAGGAGACTAGTGGTGACAGTCTTCATTTCATCAATACAAGTTTCACTAGAGGAGCAGTTACGCAGGGCGCGAATATATTCACCCCTAGGGATGTTATGGACAGTGTGTGCAGGATGACAGGATCCCGCATGCAGGATGGTATTTCCTGCGGTTTCTATTCTATACGTGCAACTCTGCACACGGCCATCCCCCACGTCCCTCACCAAACACAAGTCCAAAAATGATATTAGGGTCTTATGAAAATTTTGAGAAAAACGTAAATTGCAATTATTAGCATTAAGGAAGGATCCGAATTATGGCACGGCCGCCACATCGCCCGACCAAACAAAGAGCAGGTCATCGATGTAGCGACCGTACCACCAGACGGACCCACTCCATGGGTTGGAATCAGAAAATAAAAAATTATGTTCCCACCATGCCATATAAATGTTTGCAAGTGATAGTGAGAAACGGGCCCCCATAGAGACTCCTCTGCATTGGAGAAAAAACCTCCCATTGAACATAAAATAATTGTGCTGCATAAGAAATAATACAACTTTGCAGAGGAAGTCTCTAAAGGGTAATGAAAAATTAGAATAGAGACTCAAGAACCAACCCAAAGAGATGATGGCGAGATCCTGGGGGATGGCCGTGTACAAGGAAGCAACATCAGCTGAAATCCAAGAAAGCGCCCAAGCTTGATCATAAAGAGTTATAGCTGTGAATTTTCACAAATATGTAATATTGTCAAAAAGCATTTTCATCTTCTCAAATATGGTTAAATGTGTTGCCCAACGTGCTGTCACTTTGGCAAATATGGTGAGCCCCTCTCTATACCTGGATAAACCTGGGTCCCAGCCTACTTGGCTGAGACACATAGGTAATTTTAAATGTGGGCACAAAAAATGCACATGTTGTTCATATATGAGGATGGGCTCGCATATTTTGTCCACAAGTAATCATACTACTCATACTGTCCAGCAATATATTAATTGTAACACCACATATGTGGTATACTGCATAACATGTTCCTTGTGTAATTTACAATACGTGGGGTGCACATCAAATTGTTTAAAAGTTCGAATATGCCGTCACATTTCTGATGTACCCCATGCTAAAATAAAAAAAAATTCTGCCGCAAGTCTGCATTTTGCAGCGGTTCACAATGGTAATACAGACAGCATGTCAGTACAAGGAGTAGAAAGGGTTAACAGACCAAGCAGAGGTGGTGATCACAAGAAAAAGCTGCTCAATCGTGAGTGCTTCTGGATTTTCAAATTAGGTTCACGGATACCATCAGGATTGAACCGGCGTCATGATACTATTCTACATTACTAATATTTTAACTTTTTTCTATTATTGTAATTTGTCGATTTTATCTTATTTTTCTATGTCTCTTGGCATGTTATAACTGCTATGTACTTTACCTCTGGAGGATGTCATCAGGAGGTGTGTCCTGTACCTGATTGCGATCACCTGTCTTTCGTGGTCTACTATTTAGTCTCGACTCCACCTCCCTCTGATGCACATCATGACTAAGGATCCGCATCTATAGTGATCCGAAACCGGTCGATTTCTTGCATTGCTGTTGTTGGTTTTTATCTGCACGGGATTAAATAAAGCCTCAAGTATTTTCAGTGAAGCTGGACCGTCTTTCTTTTCATTTTCGGATTTGTTGTGCGCCAACGTTCAGGGCGAGGTCCGGGCTCCTGGCTTCCTATGGATGAGCGCGACATTTTCCAGTGTTGCTTCAAAGTTTGTCTGAACCAGGTCAGTGCTCCCAAGGAGATTTACTAAGCGAATATATCCCTTTATGTGCAGTAGGAATTTATAATACCAACTTAGCCAAAATGCAGCATTCTTCACTTAAAGCCATTGACGATTGTCAAGATAGACTGTTAAAAATGAATACTATATTTGATGTGGATAATAAAGATACGCAGGATACTCTGAATTTGAAGATCCAAATGTTATCCTTGGAAAAATTGCTCACCAAGGAGATGAGAACTTGGTGGGATCTAACAACTTTGACAAAGTATTTGGATAAACAGATGATACCGCGCGGCTTGCGCCTACGAAAAAAAACCACTACTGTCTACTCTGATGACTTCACCAGCAAGTGGCAATTAATTTTATCTAACTGTTCATTTAAACTTATGGAACTTATTATTTCCTATGAGGAACAATCACTATCCACCTTGCGTGAGGAAATCAAGGTTACACAGGAACTGATAACTCCTCTGGCCAATACTGAGACATTCATGGAACTGGATCAGAAACTCCAAAAGAGCTTAAAAACAATGGAGGACAGTTTGATTCATATCAAACAAGAGAAATATAACCGTGACATGCAAGACTATAGGTCCAACAATGTGTATAATTGGACTGACATGCGTACCTATACACCTCGTTCTATTATGAAACAACGCCATTACTACAAAAAGAATAGAGGCAACAAAGTGGCCTTTAGCTCCACTGATGCTGAATCCTCTGATTCTGCCCCAGAATCATCTGTGTTATCCTCTGTTGATTATCCGGGCATTGCACATGACACCATTTCTAACGCAAATGTTACTACGAGGCCGGCAAAAAACGCTGTGCAGGGTGGAAGCATGCAAGGAGGAGGTCGCTATCCGTCACGTCACAGAAAGACTTAGATAACATCCAAGTCATCAATTTATCAGCTAAGGTCTTCTCACAATTGCAAATCAATGTACTTGCCAAAGGTTTATCTTTTTCTCCTACAGTGCATTTTGACGTATATCGCACTTTACTTGATGTCAACCGTTTTGCACGTAATGTTACTATTAAGAAACATTTTTCTGATATAGATAATGTCGATATAGATTCTGTAGAGGTTGATACAACTCAGTCAAATTCTCCTGTTGCTCAGATTTCTTCTCTTTCTTTCCAGGAATTATCACACATTGCCTCTATGCAGACAATGCGTTTTTTCTCTGGGATTGACTCAGAGCGGCAGGTGCATAGTGACTTTGCGAATAATTTTCACACTCACAACAGAGACTTCTATCCCATTCAGTCACGCACCCCCGCTCTTGATCAATTCCAAGATAATGTAGAACGTGATCTGGTTAAATTAGATAGGGTGTTTCAGAGCAGGGATGTAAATGACAGTAAGAATAATCTCACGGCCAGTGAACGCAGAGCGTTAAAAGAATTGAAGAGTATGTCCGATATAATTGTGAGAAAGGCTGACAAGGGGGGAGCGGTGGTTATCTTGGACAGACCTGTGTATGCCGCACAAAATGAGCTTATGCTCTCTGACCCCGCTACCTATACCAGGTTCAAACAGGATCCCACCGCTCCTTTTCAAACCCTTTTGAGGAGTATTTTGGAGGAGGGACTGGATAGTGGATACTTGGACCAAAAACAATTTGATTATATTTTTGTCTCTCATCCAGTGGTCCCCATCTTCCATTCCTCCATTCCCTCCCCAAGATACATAAAGAGGGATTCCCCCCCCATGCGCCCCATAGTTTCGGGTATCGGGTCTTTTTCAGAGAATTTGTCAACTTGGGTGGACAGTATCCTGCAGCCATTGGTACAGTGTATTCCTGGTTTTCTGAAGGACACTGCTTCAGTTTTACAGGCCTTTCATTCTTTTCAGTGGTCCTCTGATCTTTCTTGGATTTCAGCTGACGTTGCTTCCTTGTACACGGCCATCCCCCAGGATCTCGCCATCATCTCTTTGGGTTGGTTCTTGAGTCTCTATTCTAATTTTTCATTACCCTTTAGAGACTTCCTCTGCAAAGTTGCATTATTTCTTATGCAGCACAATTATTTTATGTTCAATGGGAGGTTTTTTCTCCAATGCAGAGGAGTCTCTATGGGGGCCCGTTTCTCACCATCGTTCGCAAACATTTATATGGCATGGTGGGAACATATTTTTTTATTTTCTGATTCCAACCCATGGAGTGGGTCCGTCCGGTTGTACGGTCGCTACATCGATGACCTGCTCTTTGTTTGGTCGGGCGATGTGGCGGCCGTGCCATCATTCGGATCCTTCCTTAATGCTAATAATTGCAATTTACGTTTTTCTCAAAATTTTCATAAGACCCTAATATCATTTTTGGACTTGTGTTTGGTGGGGGATGTGGGGGATGGCCCTGTGCAGAGTTGCACGTATAGAAAAGAAACCTCAGGAAATACCATCCTGCATGCGGGATCCTGTCATCCTGCACACACTGTCCATAACATCCCTAGGGGTGAATATATTCGCGCCCTGCGTAACTGCTCCTCTAGTGAAACTTGTATTGATGAAATGAAGACTGTCACCACTAGTCTCCTGGCCAGGAATTACCCTAGCAGACTTTTAAACCGATCAAAGAATATGGTTTCCACTATGTCTCGGGATAATCAAATTTTCCCTAACAAAACGCCCAAGCTTGGTCATTAAGAGAAGCAACTTATTTTTTCTACAAGTTATAGCTGTGAATTTTCACAAATGTGTAATATTGTCAAAAAACATTTTCATCTTCTCAAATATGACCAAGTTTGGGGTGATGTTGTAAAAAGCGGTGTTAAATGTGTTGCCCGACGTGCTGTCACTTTGGCAAATATGGTGAGCCCCTCTCTATACCTGGATAAACCTGGGTCCCAGCTTACTTGGCTGAGACACATAGGTAATTTTAAATGTGGGCACAAAAAATGCACATGTTGTTTATATATGAGGATGGGCTCGCATATTTTGTCCACAAGTAATCATACTACTCATACTTCCAGCAATATATTAATTGCAACACCACATATGTGGTATATTGCATAACATGTTCCTTGTGTAATTCACAATACGTGGGGTGCACATCAAATTGTTTAAAAGTTCGAATATGCCGTCACATTTCTGATGTACCCCATGCTAAAATAAAAAATGTTTCTGCCGCAAGTCTGCATTTTGCAGCGGTTCACAATGGTAATACAGACAGCATGTCAGTACAAGGAGTAGAAAGGGTTAACAGACCAAGCAGAGGCGGTGATCACAAGAAAAAGCTGCTCAATCGTGAGTGCTTCTGGATTTTCAAATTAGGTTCACGGATACCATCAGGATTGAACCGGCGTCATGATACTATTTTACATTACTAATATTTTACCTTTTTTCTATTATTGTAATTTGTCGATTTTATCTTATTTTTCTATGTCTCTTGGCATGTTGTAACTGCTATGTACTTTACCTGTGGAGGATGTCATCAGGAGGTGTGTCCTGTACCTGATTGCGATCACCTGTCTTTGGTGGTCTACTATTTAGTCTCGACTCCACCTCCCACTGATGCACATCATGACTAAGGATCCGCATCTATAGTGATCCAAAACCGGTCGATTTCGTGCATTGCTGTTGTTGGTTTTTATCTGCACGGGATTAAATAAAGCCTCAAGTATTTTCAGTGAAGCTGGACCGTCTTTCTTTTCATTTTCGTATATGGAGTAGGAGGTTGAAAAGGCGGTGGATGTGGCGGTGTAGGTGGAAGCGGCGGTGGAGGAGGTAGCCTACACTGCTTTTTGGTTTTAAATTTATTTACATTTTTTTAAATTACGGTACACCCCAATACATTGGGAAATGTAAGCTGTGATAGCCCCCTCCAGTCGTGCTAAACACACGTTCAGACAATACACTGGATGTAGGGCAGGCCAGCACCTCCAAGGCATAAAGGGCAAGCTCAGGCCATGTGCCCAATTTGGAGACCCAGAAGTTGCAGGGGGCAGAACCATCAGTCAGTTCGTGTAGGCGTGTACAAACAACTTCCCCACTATGTCGCACGTCCCCGTGATGTTCACGATCCAATTGGATATCTGCTCTATCCCCTTTCGATGTTCTTTTCTACGCCTACCATGTTGATCGCAACTCGCCGGCAACACACAGTGAGCCCACCGAACTTTACGTTTTTCGGCACCCGGACCCGAACCCGAACATTTACGTAAAAGTTCGGGTTCGGTGTTCGGCGATTTCTAGGGCGCTTTTTGAAAGGCTGGGACATGGCTGTGATTGGCCTACTATTGACATGGCTGTGATTGGCCAACTGCAGCATGTGACCCAGCCAGGGCTGGGACAAGGCCATTTGGTGCCCAGGGCGAAGATGGCAAACTGCGCCACCCCCCCCCCCCCCCCCCCCGTTTTTAAGAAAGAATCAATGTTGTTTCAAAACAAGAATATACTTAAAGCAATAGAACAAAGGACTGTGGGACTTTGAAAGTCACAGACACTATAAAGTTCCCCCCCCATCATCATGTGCCAGTATAAAGTCCCCCCCATCATCATGTGCCAGTTTTGTAATAAGCCCCCCCAATGTGCCAGTAACACTATTGTAAAAAAAAAAAAAAAAAAAACACTTATACTTACCTAAGTGTCAGCGATGCGATGCAGCCTCTTCCTGTGTCCCACGCTGTAATGTAAGGCTCAGGCGGCACGATGACGTCATTGCGCCGGCCTCTGATAGGCTGCCGGCCTAGTGCCTGCAGCCAGGGGCGTACATAAAAATCACTGGGCCCCATAGCAGGAATCTAAATTGGGCCCCCATTCCCCTTTTATAGCCCCTCCCTTTGTTCCATGAACTATTCTTGCTGCTGCGTTTTATAATTTATGCCATCAGGGCCGGAATGGGATTACAAAACAGCCCTGGCACACAAAAGAGGTATAATAGATGCAGATGTATATTATATACAGCAGTGTACAGTTATGTGAGGTACGCGGTATAATAGATGCAGTGTGTACAGGTATATAGTATATTCCCTAGTGTTCTGATATGTGAGGTACAGGGTATAATAGATGCAGTGTGTACAGGTATATAGTATATACAGCAGTGTACTGATATGTGAGGTACGGGGTATAATATATGCAGTGTATACAGTATATACAGTAGTGTAATATGTGAGGTACGAGGTATAATAGATGCAGTGTGTACAGGTATATAGTAAATACAGCAGTGTATTGACACCTCGTACCTCACATATCAGTACACTGCTGTATATACTATATATCTGTACACACTGCATCTATTATACCTCGTACCTCACATATATAGTATATACAGAAGTGTACTGATATCTGTACACACAGCATCTATTATACCTCATACCTCACATATCAGTGCACTGCGGTATATACTATATATCTGTACATATTGCATGTATAATACTGTGTAATATATGCAGTGTGTGTGCATGTATGTGTGTGTATATATATATATATATATATATATATACAGAGCAGTGTATTGATGTGACACATAGAAGGTATAATACTGTAGATGCAGTGTTTATAGAAATATGTGGTCAGTTATGCATTATAGTCACTGTGAGGTACATGAGGTAGTGGTAACTGTCTGAAGTAGTATACATGAGTGAGCAATGAGTAAAAACAGGGCATGGAGGGGGGGGGGGGTAAATGATGAAAAGTGGAGGACCTCCTCTTACCTCTCCATTCCAGTCTGTATGGATCAATACAGAGCTGCTTGTGAACTTTTAATACTTGCTGTTAGGGGTTGAAGGACCTGTGATGATGTCATCACAGGTCCTGGCAGATGTACCTTTGAAACCTAGGAACTACACCATTTTTGGTGCAGTTCCTTTGCTAGATTCTGCAGGACCTGTGATGTTGAAGATGATGTCATCACAGGTCCTGGCAGATGCACTGTTCTAGCCTGGGAACTACACTTTACACTGTGCAGTTCCCTTATAGGACCTGTGATGACATCATCAAAGGTCCTTTAGCTTTAGAAAGGTAAACAGGAGTAATTAGGGGGCGGGGCCTCTCCTCCACTTCGGTGCCTGCCTGCAGCCTATCAGAGGAAAGGGAAGGGACACGCCTCTCCCTCCCCTGCACCTCCGCTGGCACAGACAGTTTACAATGGAGATGAGCGCAATGGAAGCGCTCATCTCCCTGTGCCCGGCGGCGGCTGCTCACTTGGGGGGGGGGGGTCATTTTAGTTGGGGGGGCACAATGGGGGGCACAGCATGATGTAGGGGGGGCCGTGGCTGGCACTTCACCTGCGCCCCCCTCCTGTCCGCAAATGGTAGCGCCCAGGGCACCCGCTCCTTCGGCCCCTGCCTTGTACCGGCCCTGGACCCAGCCTCTATTTAAGCTTGAGTCACTTAGCGCCGCCCGTCACTCTGCTCGGATTAGTGTAGGGAGAGGCTACAGCTGCTGTGAGGGAGAGATCAGGGAGCGATCTTATCAAGAACTCATTTATGTACTCAGTGATCTACAGAAAAAGTGCTTTGTCGGTGCAGTGCACAATTTTTTTAAGCCTGCCCTGAGCCAACTACTGCTGAAAACAAACTTTTTTTTCTTCATTTCATCAATATCAATACCTGATCGGCAGCCATTTTATGCAACGATAGTGCACCAGCATAGGCTATCTGCAAGTAAAGAAATACAGCTTTGGCATACTGGGGTGAAAAAAAAACTGCACATCTGGGATTAGGCAAGCATAAGTGACAGAAATACAGCTTTTTGGTTAGGGTGAAAAAAGCCTCTAATATACTGTACATCTGTGATTACACGTGCATAAGTCAATGTCACATTTAGGACAGAAATACAGCTTTTTGGTTAAAACTGCACATCTGTGATTACATGTGCATAAGTCACTGTCACATTTAGGACAGAAATACAGCTTTTTTCTTACTGGGGTGAAAAAACCCTCTGATATACTGCACATCTGTGATTACACGTGCATAAGTCACTGTCACATTTAGGACAGAAATACAGCTTTTTGGTTAGGGGGAAAAAACCCTCTGATATACTGCACATCTGTGATTACACGTGCATAAGTCACTGTCACATTTAGGACAGAAATACAGCTTTTTGGTTAGGGTGAAAAAAACCTCTGATATACTGCACATCTGTGATTACACGTGCATAAGTGATTGTCACATTAAGGCCAGAAATACAGCTTTTTTCTTACTGGGGTGAAAAAACCTTTTGATATACTGCACATCTGTGATTACACGTGCATAAGTGATTGTCACATTAAGGTCAGAAATCCAGTTTTGGCATACTGGGGTGAAAAAACCCTCTGATATACTGCACATCTGTGATTACACGTGCATAAGTCACTGTCACATTTAGGATAGAAATACAGCTTATTGGTTAGGGTGTAAATACCCTCTGATATACTGCACATCTGTGATTACACGTGCATAAGTGATTGTCACATTAAGGCCAGAAATCCTGCTTTGGCATACCGGGGTGAAAAAACCCTCAGATATACTGCACATCTGTGATTACACATGCATAAGTTATTGTCAAATTAAGGCCAGAAATACGGCTTTGGCATACTGGGGTTAAAAAAAGCCTGTAATATACTGCACATCTGTGATTACACGTGCATAAGTCACTGTCACATTTAGGACAAAAATACTGATTTTTGGTTAGGGTGAAAAAACCCTCTGATATACTGCACATCTGTGATTACACGTGCATAAGTGATTGTCACATTAAGGCCAGAAATACAGCTTTTTGGTTAGGGTGAAAAAACCCTCTGATATACTGCACATCTGTGACTACATGTTGTGGTAATGTGAACAGTGCTGGAAGGTGTGTTGTCCCACTTCAGGTACCTCAGATGAGTGAGACAGATAAAATCCAGAGAGTGGCAGTAGTCTCAGCAAAGCATAGTTTGCGGAGACATTTCTGTATACATTCGTTGGGCTGGATTTTACTTGGACTGGTGGCTAGACTTGGTAGAGTGAGTTCCCAGTCCACACCCTTCCAGTACTGGTTTTCCTTTCTATCTGAGGTGATCGCAGGTGAGGCCTGCTGTAATCAGGCTTGCATAAAGCGTCTCAGAGTAGGTCAGTCTGAGGAGGGAGAAGTGTCTGTGATACTAGAGCAGAGGCTCTGTGTGTGGTCTCAGTCAGGAAGACTGAGGGGCTACAAGGCTATGCGAAGCCTGATCTCTCCCCTGTGTGGACTGACGCTTGATGAGTGGAACCTGCTAAGGCTTGGAGCCTGAGACCCTGACACTAAGCGGTACTTAGAGGTGAGTCAGGGAAACCTATGTGTTTAGGTAGAGCCCAAACGGGCAGGAGTTTATTTTGTACAACTGTTTATGTTTACGCGGACGTGCCGCAATAAAACACAGTTTTGGCCCTTAAATCCTGGTGTCTGTGAAGATGTCTGTGAGTGTGACCCCCTGAAAGAGAGACGATCCCTTACATATGGAGGAGGATGCGGGTAAGTTGTCCATGAGAGAAGGGCAACAGTCGGTTGCTAGGGGCAACAACAAGAGAAAGAGCAGGTGCTGTTGAATCCTACTGTGCTGGAGTTTAAAGAGCCGGAAGCCTGTTTATTCGGTGGAGCAGGGGCTGCTCATGCTATTGTGGACTATTTTTGCTGTGGTGCAGAGATTTAAAGGGCCAGAAGCCCAGAAAAGAGACTGACTTGTTTGGAAAAAAATATATATTTTTTTTCTTTTTGCTGTGTTGCTAGAGAGTGAGGACTAACTGTTGCTATGGGGTGGATGGAGGATTTCACCAAGCAGCTGATGCGGGCCAATCTGAAGGCTAGCCAAAGGCAAATGATGTGGCAACAGGAGCAGGAAAAGCTCATGTGCGGGTTGGACAAACCAAGAGACGTCCTAACCCAAGGCGTTTCCCATGGTAACCGCTGTGCGGAGGAACTGGGCAGTGAGCTCATGACTAGGAGCCAAGAACTGCAGGTTCTCGGGATGCGGTTGGATGCAGAGGTGGTGTATGCCGTTGCCAAGGGCAACCAACAGGAAGAGAGTGAGATGGAGAACAGTGCGGCTCTCAAGAGTTCAAGTGTTTTCTGCCAAGGTGTACAGAGTCCTAGAGAGGATGTGCGAAGATGCCGTAATGCTGTTGCTAAGAGCAACCAACCTCGACAGCATGCAGCTGTCCGGCAACAGAGAGAGTGCTGCTGGAGATGTCGCCAAGTGGGAAGGTGTGCACCGGGTTGTCCTATAACCAGGAATCCAAGATGGGAGGTTCCCAACAACCTGGAAAAGGATGTCTACTGTGGAGATGGACGTATCGCACGTGAGAGGGACGAACCCGAGGCGACAATGGGTAAGATCGTTCCTGTAATTGCTGGTGTAGCAGACCACATGACAGTGAGCACGGCTCTGGAGGTTGGGCATGTGACTGACCGGGGCCCTGGTACCTCAGAGACCGTGAACTGTGGTGTGAGCCGGCGGCAGTTGCTATATGCTGGGCCAGAAGGTGTTGAGACACTGGGACTAGAGACTGCGCCAAAAATGTGCAACATTGTGGTGAATGGCAGTTCAGTCCTGATAATCGTAGACGTAATGGTGGACCTGGTATAGGCATGGACAGAGAGGATCAAATACAACGTGCACAGTGTATACAACCCTGATGGTATGAAATACCAAGAGGTACACGGTACAACCAACTACAGATATAAAAGACACCTAATTACGATAACTACTGATACCACAGAATTAATCTGTGATCAACCCCAATGCGTTTCCCCCACGTTGTGGGATCATCAGGGGGTAAATAAATTTAGATATTTAAGTAGATACATGAATAGAAATTGTTGAGCGGAGGGAGGCCCAAGTAATATTGGCGCATCCGTGATGTAGCCGTTCAACAAATGGTGTCAATAATGACGGTCAATAGTGGGATTAAAAGATTGGACCAGATGACAATCCTGGGAGGAATAGGAGGAGGGGACAAATACCAACAGTCTTGATGTATAGGACACGTATATTTCACGTGGGAAAACCAGAGTGGGTATCTGTAGAGGAAAAGGAGAACATATATATATATGTATATGTATATATGCGTAAATTTGCACCCAAACACCAAAATGAATAGCTTGAGAGACCACCACCAGCAAAAGCTATATTCAAGGGAGTCACTCACTGTGTCCAGGGGAAATACAGTTCACATATATAGCCACGGTCGGTCTCTCAAACAGTGCCAAAAACAGCCTTCAAGATAGTGAAGTTCACATAGGCCAATGGTGTTAGTAGTGTTCACAAAGGCTTCACAATTATAAATGGCAACGATAAGCTGGAAACATAATATAATCGCCAATCAATACAGAGTCATGCTATATGAGACCCCCACAGGATAAATCCCGTGGATTGGGGGCATAGGCATACCTTGGGATACGCTCTGGGTCAGATAAACCAGCCGCTTAGGGTAAGGAGCCTATTCATAATGGGTCAAATTAGATTCCAGCACTAAGAGATACACACTTATAATGGGTCAAAAAATTATTAAACTAAGTCCAGCAGCAAAAATAACCCTTATAATAATATATATTTATTAATAACCTTACAAAATGACATACACAACTCGACTACTAAGGTGAATCTACCACTGTCCAGGCTATTCGATATATGGTGGGGAGACTGTCCCTAAGCTTACACCCTAACCTACACCTCTGCCCAGGTACGGCCCCTAATGGTGGGGACTCCCTGTCCTCGAACCTTGGCTACCACCTCCTAACGTGCCCTCGATTAGTGCCAACGGATACGGTGCTAGCCTGGTGGTAGATAACCGGGTAATCGTACAAACAAACAACGAAAGGATGACCTTTGTATACAACCCTATTGACACAATAACGTGTCAAGAGGTACAAAGTGCATCAATATAGTCTAAAAACACCCTAATATAACAATACAATTATAAGAAAATCCAACGCGTTTCCCCCACGGTGTGGGATCATCAAGGGGTAAATGAAACGGATGTTACGATCGATATTGGAGATAACGGAGACCCATAGGGTAATGTGAACTCCGTGAAATGGGTGTAAATCACCGATGCTGATATACCGGTGTCGTTAGATACTCAATAGTTAATGATTGGACCGATAGTTGTTATTTAAGAGAGGAGGAAACCAATCTGGAACGGCGTCCCAAGAGTGAGAGGATAGTTGGTTCCATTCGATCATGTGTTCAGGGAAGGCTTCTGTGAAAGAAAGAAATATGTATACGCACATTTGTATTGATAACCACAATACGCATACAAAAAGTAGGTTAGGGTGTAAGCTTAGGGACAGTCTCCCCACCCTATATCGAATAGCCTGGACAGTGGTAGATTCACCTTAGTAGTCGAGTTGTGTATGTCATTTTGTAAGGCTATTAATAAATATATATTATTATAATATTCATAATGGGTCCCCTACATGAAAAAAAGGATGCATCACAAACACACCATTACAGCCAACTCGTGTATCAGGGTGGTACACCAGGGTTACTTACTGTTGGTGCCTATAGATGACATATCCCTCCAGAAAAGGAACGAGAAGAGGTTTCTCCTCCCAGGGTCCAATAGTGGGTCTCTCTATACAGCCCCCTCTTATAGTGGACACCTCCACAGGCGATAATTGGTAATACCTGCGTATGGGCAGGGATCTAGGTCACACCTCCTCATTGGTCCGATGAGGGTGCCAGGTACTAGCGTCTTCGCCATGGTGTAACTAGCGTGCGCTCCACAGTGGAACGCACGCCGCACAATGTCCGGTTGTGGCGCCCGGATGTGGCGTCATGGGCCGTGCGTTCGACTGTGGCACCCACATCAGCCTTCAGCTGTTAGGCCGCATGCACTGGCATCCGGATATGGCGTCATCGCCACAGGCCTTGCGTTCCAGCATGGAGCGCAGTCGGCCGGACCAGCCGGAAGTTGCAATAAATTATTGGACGAAGTAATATCGTTAAGGTACCTATTAAACATAACGGGGAGGGAGAGTTTAATCAACACTCCTGCCCAGCCAAACCATGGCCATTATAGATAGAAAGTAAATCGCCACAAAGGGGCAGTTATTATATAGAATTTTATTTTGAGGTGTAATCACACTAAATGCACAGAGGATAGAAATACCTCTATGAGGGGTGGGTGAACGGAGGGCTCCCAATAGGACAAGCATAATGTCGCAGTGATTGATAAAGATCGATAGATGAATTATAGTTAAACCAGTGAACCCATTAATGTTCACTATACAAAGTAACTTCGATTTAGGTGCTTCACGCACCAAGCCCAGTATAAAGGGACAAAAAAGGGTCAACCGAGCCCATAGGTTGCAGGGAAATAATGGGGAAAGGGGTCAGGGGTGAGGGGGTAGGGGATCGGATATATCAGGAACAGGCCGACAGGCCAAAAAGCAAAACAGGTCACAAAAAGCATGAAAAAGTAAGTCTTTCATTAAGACCCCGGGGGGATTGGGACCGAAGTCTATGGATCCATTCACTTTCCTTTTGTAGGATCCTCCTGTCCAAATCCCCTCCGTGTGGAGATGGATGTACCATTTCAAGTACAGTGAAGCGAAGGGACCTGGGATCACCCCCATGAAACTCATTCACATGTTTCGCAATCGGGGTGGCCTCCTTATTCTTGACATCATTAGCGTGTTCAAGAATTCGCCTTCTGAATTCTCTGATTGTCTTCCCGACATAGTCCAGAGGGCAGGTGCACTGACATAAATACACTAGACCCTTAGATCTGCAATTAATAAAATCACGTATCTGAAAGGTCTGACCAGATGCTGATCCTGTGATGGTTTTAGCTGTATTCAAGAATACGCATGCCTTACATTCACCGCATCTATAGATACCCACCGGCCTACGATCAAGCCAGGTACCCATATTAGCAGGTGGTGTAAAATGACTAGCCACCAGCCGGTCCCTGAGACTCCTACCCCGTCTGTAAGAGACGGATGGACGTTCGGTCACGACCTCATAAAGATCAGGGTCCATTCTCAGGATAGGCCAATATTTGTTTAAGATTTTCTTGACGTCCTGATTAGCAGTGTCAAAATTCGAGACGATTCTCATTGGCTGGGGGCTGTCTGTTCTCCTCATTTTAGGAATAAGTAAGTCATTGCGTTCTCTAGTCCGTGCATGCTTAAAGGCATCCCTAAGCACTGGTTGTGGGTACCCTCTGGCTACAAATCTATCCTGAAGGACCCTCGCCTCTCTGTAGAAGGCCTCGTCACTGGAGCAGTTCCTCCGTACCCGGAGGTATTGTCCTCTAGGAATACCCCGTTTGAGGGAGGTAGGATGGTGGCTGCTCCAGTGAAGGAGAGAGTTGGTCGCTGTAGTCTTCCTGTATATATTAGTAGATAATCGGTCCCCAACTATTGTTACCTTGACGTCAAGAAATGTAATACTAGACGGATGTTGTTTAAAGGTAAAATGGAGTCCGATTCCATTCTCATTGAGGTCGGATACAAACCGCTTAAGCTCAATCGAGTCTCCTTTCCAGACGACGAACACGTCGTCGATATAGCGGGTCCAGAACTGGATGTTCCTGGACCACCAGACGTCATGGTCAGGGAAGACATGTGAATCCTCCCACCAGCCCAGGAAGAGATTGGCGTAAGTGGGGGCACATGGGCTACCCATCGCCGTCCCCCTGAGCTGGTGGTAGAATTTAGAGTTAAATAGAAAAAAGTTATGGGTAAGGGTGTACTCAAGTAGCCTGATGATAAACCTATTATGTGAGTCATATTGTACACCCCTAGCACATAAAAAATACTCTATGGCTCTAAGGCCATGCTGGTGTGGAATTGAGCTATATAGCGACTCAACGTCAATACTACATAAAATACAGTCACGATCGAGATTGAGGGCATCAATTTTGTTGAGGAAGTCCATTGTGTCCCTCGTATAGGCTGGGAGGGCCACAACGAACTCCCTCAACACTTTGTCCAAGTATACCCCACAGTTCTGAGTCAGTGAATTTACACCTGATACTATGGGGCGGCCCTTCAACAGGTTAACTCCTTTATGAATCTTGGGGAGCCCGTAGAAGGTCGCTATCAGGGGTTTGGTGGGTAGAAGGAACTCAAATTCCGATGCACAAATCACTTTGTTCTCCAGGCCATACAACAGAATATGTTTAAGATCAGCCAGAAATGACTGAGTAGGATTAGAGGGTAGAATTCTATAGTCATCCTTATCCTTCAGAAGGTCTAGGCACATATGCATATAGGCCTCATTCTCGAGAACAACCAGATTCCCGCCTTTGTCTGAAGGTTTTATTACAATAGTGCGGTCTTTTTCGAGAGATTGTAATGCCTGCATCTCAGTGAGAGAGAGATTGAAGGATTTTGGGCATATTCGATCGAGTTGTTCAAGGTCACTTGTGACCATCTGCAGGAAAATGTCTACATGTTCGTAATTGGCAGGGGGGGGTATTTTCTTACTTTTTGGTCTCAATGCAGTAAAAGGGCCTGATCCAATGACACGAGTATGATCCCTATTTAGATCAGTGAGGGTTTGAAGGTCATCTCTATTTGAGACTCTGAAAAATTTGTGCCACTTGAGTCTCCTGCAGAAGAGGTGAAGGTCCTTGGTCCATGAAAATAGACTAAAGTTAGTGGTGGGCACAAATGACAGGCCTCTCTTAAGGACCTCCACCTCTACCGGAGTGAGACCCTGTGTTGACAGATTTACAATTTGGAGATCTGTTACTGTCCCCTGTCCGGTCGACCCCGGTCGCGTAACTGATAAGGCATCACTTTCTTCTCTAAAAAAGAGGAAGGTTGTGGTTGAGTTTGAATATTGGAGTAACCAGAGGGAGGCGAGGAGGAGGAGGTATTTGGGTACCCTGATCCCCGTGTCCCCCGTCCCCTTCCTCTGTACCCACCCCCCTTCTGCCATCCCCGACCACCACGTCGTCTTGTGCCTTGGCGACCTAAGTTGGAAGAACTACCGTAAGATTTAGAATACGAATCGGTGTCTGAGGAATCGAACTCAGAGGAGGAGGGTTCTAATCCCCCTACAGGTCCCTGTGTTACAATATAAGCTCGATTCTCCTTGAACTCACTCAAGTCCATGACAAATTGTCTATGCTTTCGTTCTTTAATCAGTCCCTGGAAGCGCTTGACAGAGGTTTGGAGGGATACCTCCCGTCTGGAAAATTCAGGGTCCTCTTTTAATTTCAGGGCACTCTCAATTTGCTCATGTAGTTTTTTGGAGGACTGCTCGAAGACTTGTTTCTCTTCTTCAAGTAGTAAATTCATTAAATTAAGTGAGCTTTGTGTGAGTATCTCCTCCTTACTTAACTAAGAAAGATGGTGAAGATATTCTGTCAGCTGGTTTTACCCGAAGGCGTAACCCCTGGGGGACGATTCTATGTCCAATATAGTTTTCCAGGGATTTGATCTCCCACCACGACTTGATGTTTTCTTTATAACAATTATATAACTCGTTAAAGACCTGTTTACTGGTGGCCTGCTGGCCTAAACCCGGTACATCCTTATCAGAGAATATATCCCTTGCTTCGATAACTAGGGCCTCGGTGAAAAGAGTCCCTGAGAGAAAACTGGCCATTATTTAAAGTAGAAAATCAACATCCAGCAATATAGGATATGAGTCAAAATAATGGGTTAAAGGTCAGAATTTAAGTGGTCCAGCTACAACGTAACCCTTACAAACAAATAAACTTTAGAATTACTACTACAACAAACAATTTGTCCATTAGTGTCCAGGCGCATACCAATCCACCAAGATGCTAGCCGGGAATTGGGATAAAAGACCCTAATTACATGTCCTAAGACTAGGCCCTCGGCCCAGGGGCGACTCCTGAAGGTGGAGGCCCCCTGTCCTCGAACCTACCTGGCAACTCCTAGTTTACCCTATTATGTATGGGCTGATAATCGTAGACGTAATGGTGGACCTGGTATAGGCATGGACAGAGAGGATCAAATACAACGTACACAGTGTATACAACCCTGATGGTATGAAATAACAAGAGGTACACGGTACAACCAACTACAGATATCCTATCCCCTACCCCCTCACCCCTGACCCCTTTCCCCATTATTTCCCTGCAACTTATGGGCTCTGTTGACCCTTTTTTGTCCCTTTATACTGGGCTTGGTGCTTAAAGCACCTAAATCGAAGTTACTTTGTACAGTGAACATTAATGGGTTCACTGGTTTAACTATAATTCATCTATCGATCTTTATCAATCACTGCGACATTATGCTTCTCCTATTGGGAGCCCTTCGTTCACCCACCCCTCATAGAGGTATTTCTATCCTCTGTGCATTTAGTGTGATTACACCTCAAAATAAAATTCTATATAATCACTGCCCCTTTGTGGCGATTTACTTTCTATCTATAATGGCCATGGTTTGGCTGGGCAGGAGTGTTGATTAAACTGTCCTTCCCCGTTATGTTTAATAGGTACCTTAACGATATTACTTCGTCCAATAATTTATTGCAACTTCCGGCTGGTCCGGCCGACTGTGCTCCATGCTGGAACGCAAGGCCTGTGGTGATGACGCCATATCCGGATGCCAGTGCATGCGGCCTAACAGCTGAAGGCTGATGTGCGCGCCACAGTGGAACGCACGGCCCATGACGCCACATCCGGGCGCCACAACCGGACATTGTGCGGCGTGCGTTCCACTGTGGAGCGCACGCTAGTTACACCATGGCGAAGACGCTAGTACCTGGCACCCTCATCGGACCAATGAGGAGGTGTGACCTAGATCCCTGCCCATACGCAGGTATTACCAATTATCGCCTGTGGAGGTGTCCACTATAAGAGGGGGCTGTATAGGAAGACCCACTATTGGACCCTGGGAGGAGAAACCTCTTCTCGTTCCTTTTCTGGAGGGATATGTCGTCTATAGGCACCAACAGTAAGTAACCCTGGTGTACCACCCTGATACACGAGTTGGCTGTAATGGTGTGTTTGTGATGCATCCTTTTTTTCATGTAGGGGACCCATTATGAATAGGCTCCTTACCCTAAGCGGCTGGTTTATCTGACCCAGAGCGTATCCCAAGGTATGCCTATGCCCTCCATCCACGGGATTTATCCTGTGGGGGTCTCATATAGCATGACTCTGTATTGATTGGCGATTATATTATGTTTCCAGCTTATCGTTGCCATTTATAATTGTGAAGCCTCTGTGAACACTACTAACACCATTGGCCTATGTGAACTTCACTATCTTGAAGGCTGTTTTTGGCACTGTTTGAGAGACCGACCGTGGCTATATATGTGAACTGTATTTCCCCTGGACACAGTGAGTGACTCCCTTGAATATAGCTTTTGCTGGTGGTGGTCCCTCACGCTATTCATTTTGGTGTTTGGGTGCAAATTTACGCATATATACATATACATATACATATATATATATTCTCCTTTTCCTCTACAGATACCCATTCTGGTTTTCCCACGTGAAATATACGTGTCCTATACATCAAGACTGTTGGTATTTGTCCCCTCCTCCTATTCCTCTTAGGATTGTCATCTGGTCCTATCTTTTAATCCCACTATTGACCGTCATTATTGACACCATTTGTTGAACGGCTACATCACGGATGCGCCAATATTACTTGGGCCTCCCGCCGCTCAACAATTTCTATTCATGTATCTACTTAAATATCTAAATTTATTTACCCCCTGATGATCCCACACCGTGGGGGAAACGTGTTGGGGTTGATCACAGATTAATTCTGTGGTATCAGTAGTTATCGTAATTAGGTGTCTTTTATATCTGTAGTTGGTTGTACCGTGTACCTCTTGGTATTTCATACCATCAGGGTTGTATACACTGTGCACGTTGTATTTGATCCTCTCTGTCCATGCCTATACCAGGTCCACCATTACGTCTACGATTATCAGCCCATACATAATAGGGTAAACTAGGAGTTGCCAGGTAGGTTCGAGGACAGGGGGCCTCCACCTTCAGGAGTCGCCCCTGGGCCGAGGGCCTAGTCTTAGGACATGTAATTAGGGTCATTTATCCCAATTCCCGGCTAGCATCTTGGTGGATTGGTATGCGCCTGGACACTAATGGACAAATTGTTTGTTGTAGTAGTAATATTAAAGTTTATTTGTTTGTAAGGGTTACGTTGTAGCTAGACCACTTAAATTCTGACCTTTAACCCATTATTTTGACTCATATCCTATATTGCTGGATGTTGGGCATCTATGGGGACACTTACTGGCACATTATTGGGTCGCACTATGGGAGCATCTACTGAGGCCGCAAAGAAGGGGTATTTTATATGGGCTCTGTGTGGTACTAGTATTATCAGGGGTATTATCTGTTTCTGCAGTATAGTATTGGGGAGCACAACGGCACAGTATTGGGGGTGGTAGGATGATTTGTCCAGAAGATGGGAGGATGATGGAAAAGTAGTAAACTAAGATTTTTTCTTTTTTGTCAAACTGCAGAGACGAAAAATGGCTGAAAAATGGTGGTTTGGTCTGAAGGTTTGAAAGGAGAAGATGAGGAAAGAGAACATCTACATTAAAGAGACATCACTGGATGTAAGAGGTATGTGCGCTGTATTACCCTGTATTTCTGTAGTGATAGGAGCAGGGGCGCAATGATCGCGGTCATAAAGGGTGCGACCGTGACTGGGGGGTGGAGGTGGAGGTTCAGACAAACTGACGCGGTCTGACTTTGTTTCTTACACAATTCTTATGTACAGGATTCGTAGGATTCGAGATTCGAAAGATTCAATATATTCGAGAACCTTTTCAGATTCGGATTTGAAAAAAATTGGATTCGTCCCACCTCTATATTTGTTTCTGTAATATTTTTCCCAATATGTGGCCCTGACGCACACTATTGCAGCACAGACGTGAAAATTCACTAAAGACACAATTTTTAGGCAAAGTGTGAAAAAATGTTGGAAAAAATATAATTGTTTTCGTTAATATTTTTCCCAATATCTGCTCCTGACATACGCTATTGCAGTGCAGATGTGACAATTCACTGTAGACACAGTTTATAGGCAAAGTGTAAATAAATTATGGAAAAAATATAATGGCTTTCGCTAATATTTTTCCCAATATCTGGCCCTGACGAACACTTTTGCAGCACAGATATGAAAATTCACTGCAGACACCATTTATAGGCAAAGTGCGAAAAAATTATTGAAAAAATATAATTGTTTTCACTAATATTTTTCCCAATATTTACCCCTGACACACGCTATTGCAATGCAGATGTGACAATTCACTGCAGACACCATTTATAGTCAAAGTGTGGATAAATTATGGAAAAAATATATTTGTTTTCGCAAAATTTTTTCCCAATGTCTGTGACACATGCTATTCCAGCGCAGATGTGACAATTCACTGCAAACACTGTTTATAGGAAAAGTGTGGATAAATTATGGAAAAAATTTATTTATTGTCAGTAATGCACCTCAAGAATATCTCCAGAATCTGCCCTTTTCTTACGGTGGAAACGGCAAAAACTCTTGTTTGCCTTGATTCATTCTCGTCTTGACTACTGCAACGCATTACTATTCGGTCTTCCTCTCACTAAAATCTCCCCCCTTCAGTCTGTCCTAAATGCTTCAGCCAGGCTCATCTATCCATCCAACTGCTACACTGACGCTACTAGTCTGTAATAAGAGAAAAGGAAAAAAGAGGTTGAGTGGTTCCACCAGGAATGGAGGTCCTGGGGAAAAGGCGCCAGAGGGATGGAGAAGATGTAGATGTAAATAGAAGGAGGAGTATAAAATATACTATAGAATAAAATAAAATAGCACCACAAACTACGTGCCTGTTCAATGACTGTTTGGGGAAGGCTGCACAAGTGTTATAGGGAGGTGAAATTTTTTTTCATTCCCAATAGACAAATACCAGTGACAGAGGAACCTAGTCTGGAGGCTCCAAATATACCAAAAGGATCCAACCGGACGTGATTCAAAAACGGAGAACACTATAAAAGGCGCCACTCCTAAGGATGTGGAGAAGATAAGTGTGGTGGATAGTACCCCCTTAAGCCGGAGGATGATATATGATGATATATAGTGATTCACTATATATCATCATATATCATCCTCCGGCTTAAGGGGGTACTATCCACCACACTTATCTTCTCCACATCCTTGGGAGTGGCGCCTTTTATAGTGTTCTCTGTTTTTGAATCACGTCCGGTTGGATCCTTTTGGTATATTTGGAGCCTCCAGACTAGGTTCACCTGCCACTGGTATTTAGCTACTAGTCTGTGCCAGTCACTTCACTGGTTGCCCATCCACTACAGAATACAGTTCAAACTTCTCACCCTCATCCACAAAGCTCTCCACAGTGCTGCACCTCCATACATCTCCTCCCTCATCTCCATCTACCACCCTACTCATGCTCTCTGTTCTGTTAGCGACCTAAGATTTATAACCTCCATAATTCGTACCTCTCACTCCCGTCTTCAAGATTTTTCTTGAGCTGCACCCACTCTCTGGAATACTCTGCCCTGGAATACTAGGTCAATTCACAACTTCTCCACCTTCAAACGTGCCTTAAAAACACATCTTTTCAGGCAGGCATATCAAGCTACCTAAACTGACTATTCCCCGACTAAACCTCCCCCCACCAACTCCTCTGGCCTGAACTCGATCCTCTAGAAGTCCCAAACCCGAAGCAGATCGTCCGGCACCACTCCTGTCAGTTCAATAATGGCTCAAATCCTACTTATCACAATCAACTACCCTATGTGTCAGCCCCAATTCCTCATAGATTGTAAGCTCTTGCGAGCAGGGCCCTGACTCCTAGTGTTTCAGTTGCATTTTAGCCAGTTAGTTTTGTTTCATACATGAACCCTATGAATTTGTAAAGCGCTGCTGCATATCGTGGCGCTATATAAATAAATTGTATTATTAGTAGTAGTAATATTTTTCCAAATATCTGGCCCTGACACGCGCTATTGCAGCGCAGATGTGATAATTCACTGCAGACACCTTTTATAGGCAAAAAGTGGATAAATTATGGAAAAAATATATTTGTTGTCAGTTATATTTTTCCAAATATCTGGCCTTGACACACGCTATTGCAGCGCAGATGTGATAATTCACTGCAGACACCGTTTAAAGGCAAAGTGTGGATAAATTATGAAAAATATATAATTGTTTTCACTAATATTTTTCCCAATATCTGCGCCGAAACGCGCAATTGCAGCGCAGATTTGACAATTCACTACAGACACCATTTATGGGCAAAGTGTGGATACATTATGGAAAAAATATAATTGTTTTCGCTAATATTTTTTCCAATATCTGCCCCTGACACATGCTATTACAGGGCAGATGTGACAATTCACTGCATACACCGTTTATAGGCAAAGTGTGGATAAATTATTGAAAAAATACCTTATATTTATTGTCAGTAATATTTTTCCCAATATATTTCCCTAACACATGCTATTGCAGATCAGATCTGACAATTCACTGCAGACAACATTTATAGGCAACGTGTGGATAAATTATGGAAGAAATGTATTTGTTGTCTGTAATATTTTCCCCAATATCTGCCCCTGACAGTCTCTATTGCAGCGCAGATGTGTCAATTCACTGCAGACACCGTTTGTAGGCAAAGTTTGGATAAATTAAGAAAAAAATAGAATTGTTTTCGGTAATATTTTTCCCAATATCTGGCTTTGACACATGCTATTGCAGTGCAGATGTGCCAATTTACTGCAGACACCTTTTATAGGCAAAGTGTGGATAAATTATGGGAAAAATTTTTTTGTTGTCAGTAATATTTTTCCCAATATCTACCCCTGACACATGCTATTGCAGCGCAGATGTGACAATTCACTGCAGACACCGTTTATAGGCAAAGTATGGAAAAATTATGGAAAAAATATATTTGTTTTCCGTAATATTTTTCCTAATATCTGGCCCTGACACATGCTATTGCAGCGCAGATGTGAAAATTCACTACAGACAACATTTGTAGGCATAGTGTGGATAAATTATGGAAAAAATATATTTGTTTTCGCTAATATTTTTCCCAATATCTGGCCCTGACACATCATATTGCAGCGCAGATGTGACAATTCTCTGCAGACACCATTTATAGGCAAAGTGTGGATAAATTATGGAAAAAATATAATTGTTTTTGATAATATTTTTCCCAATATCTGGCCCTAACACATGCTATTGCAGAGCAGATGTCACAAGTCACTGCAGACACCGTTTATAGGAAAAGTGTGGATAAATTAAGGAAAAAATATATTTTTTTTCGCTTATATTTTTCCCAATATCCAGCCCTGAAACACACACGTTCTATTGCAGCGTAGATGGGACAATTCATTGCAGACCGTCTATAAGCAAAGTTTGGAGAAATTATGGAAAAAATATAATTGTTTTCGCTAATATTTTTACCAATATCTGGCCCTGACACACGTTATTGCAGAGCAGATGTGACAATTCAACGCAGACACAGTTTATAGGCAAAGTGTGGATAAATTAAGGTAAAAATATAATTGTTTTCGCTAATATTTTTCCCAATATCTGGCCCTGACACACACACACATGCTGTTGCAGCGCAGATGTGACAATTCACTGCAGACACCGTTTATAGGCAAAGTGTGGATAAATTATGGAAAAAATGTATTTATTGTTAGTAATGCACCTCAAGAATATCTCCAGAATCTGCCCTTTTCTTACGGTGGAAACAACAAAAACTCTTATTGTTGCCTTGATTCATTCTCGTCTTGACTAGGGATGAGCGAACCCGAACTGTATATACATTTTCGTAAAAGTCCGGGTTCGGTGTTCGGCGCTTTCTTGGCGCTTTTTGAAAGGCTGCAAAGCAGCCAATCAAAAAGCGTCATACTACTTGCCCCAAGAGGCCATCACAGCCTTGCCTACTATTGGCATGGCTGTGATTGGCCAGTGCAGCATGTGACCCAGCCTCTATATAAGCTTGGGTCACGTAGCGCTGCACGTCACTTTGCTGATTCAAGCATAGGGAGAGGTTGCTGCTGCGACGTTAGGGCGAGATTAGGCAGATTAACTCCTCCAAAAGACTTAATTCAGTGATCAATCTACAGCTGTGGATCATTGAAGTGCTGATATTGAATTGCTCACTTTTTTTAGGCTGCCCAGAGCGTTTTTATATCACTTTTTTCTGGGGTGATCGGCGGCCATTTTGTGGCTTGTGGTGCGCCAGCACAAGCTACGACCAAGTGCATTTAACTATCAATAGTGTGTTTATTTTTTGCTATATCCTACATCAGCTGCAGGCTGAGCCTGTGTCACCCAAGTGCATTTAACCATCAACAGTGTGGTTATTTTTTGGCCATATACTACATCAGGTGCAGGCTGAGCCTGTGTCACCCAAGTGCATTTAACCATCAACAGTGTGGTTATTTTTTGGCCATATACTACATCAGGGGCAAGTTGAGCCTGTCACCCAGCGCCTAAAAAATAGCCCTGACATTTATATTCCTCTAAATCAGTACTGTTTTAGCTGGTCAAGTTATTTGTAGTGACCATAAAAGCACAGTTTTTGTTCTGGGTTGAAAAACTATTCCCAAATTTGCCATTCTCAAAATTAGTAGTTTCTGCTATATCAGGCCTACTTTAAATCTATCCCAAAAAGGGTATATTAGATTCAAGGTGCTGATAGTGTCATTCTGAAAAACTTAACACACACGCTACAGTGCAGATACAAGTCTAATTCTGTGATTAAAGGTATACCTGTCACCCAGCGCCTAAAAAATAGCCCTGACATTTATATTCCTCCAAATCAGTACTGTTTTAGCTGGTCAAGTTATTTGTAGTGACCGTAAAAGCACAGTTTTTGTTCTGGGTTGAAAAACTATTCCCAAATTTGCCATTTTCAAAATTGTGGTGAATAGGAACAATGAGAAAAACATCTAGTAAGGGACGCGGACGTGGACATGGTCGTGGTGGTGTTAGTGGACCCTCTGGTGCTGGGAGAGGAAGTGGCCGTTCTGCCACAGCCACACGTCCTAGTGTACCAACTACCTCAGGTCCCAGTAGCCGCCAGAATTTACAGGGATATTTGGTGGGGCCCAATGCCGTTCTAAGGATGGTAAGGCCTGAGCAGGTACAGGCATTAGTCAATTGGGTGGCCGACAGTGCATCCAGCACGTTCACATTATCTCCCACCCAGTCTTCTGCAGAAAGCGCACAGATGGCGCATGAAAACCAAGCCCATCAGTCTGTCACATCACCCCCATGCATATCAGGGAAACTGTCTGAGCCTCAAGTTATGCAGCAGTCTCTTATGCTGTTTGAAGACTCTGCTGCCAGGGTTTCCCAAGGGCATCCACCTAGCCCTTCCCCAGGGGTGGAAGAGATAGAATGCACTAACGCACAACCACTTATGTTTCCTGATGATGAGGACATGGGAATACCACCTCAGCACGTCTCTGATGATGACGAAACACAGGTGCCAACTGCTGCGTCTTTCTGCAGTGTGCAGACTGAACAGGAGGTCAGGGATCAAGACTGGGTGGAAGACGATGCAGGGGACGATGAGGTCCTAGACCCCACATGGAATGAAGGTCGTGCCACTGACTTTCACAGTTCGGAGGAAGAGGCAGTGGTGAGACCGAGCCAACAGCGTAGCAAAAGAGGGAGCAGTGGGCAAAATCAGAACACCCGCCGCCAAGAGACTCCGCCTGCTACTGACCGCCGCCATCTGGGACCGAGCACCCCGAAGGCAGCTTCAAGGAGTTCCCTGGCATAGCATTTCTTCAAACAATGTGCTGACGACAAGACCCGAGTGGTTTGCACGCTGTGCCATCAGAGCCTGAAGCGAGGCATTAACGTTCTGAACCTTAGCACAACCTGCATAACCAGGCACCTGCATTCAAAGCATGAACTGCAGTGGAGTAAACACCTTAAAAACAAGGAAGTCACTCAGGCTCCCCCTGCTACCTCTTCTGCTGCTGCAGCCTCGGCCTGTTCCTCCGCCTCTGGAGGAACGCTGGCACCTGCCGCCCAGCAAACATGGGATGTACCACCAACACCACCACCTGCGTCACCAAGCATCTCAACCATGTCACACGGCAGCGTTCAGCTCTCCATCTCACAAACATTTGAGAGAAAGCGTAAATTCCCACCTAGCCACCCTCGATCCCTAGCCCTGAATGCCAGCATTTCTAAACTACTGGCCTATGAAATGCTGTCATTTAGGCTGGTGGACACAGACAGCTTCAAACAGCTCATGTCGCTGGCTGTCCCACAGTATGTTGTTCCCAGCCGCCACTACTTCTCCAAGAGAGCCGTGCCTTCCCTGCACAACCAAGTGTCCGATAAAATCAAGTGTGCACTGCGCAACGCCATCTGTGGCAAGGTCCACCTAACCACAGATACGTGGACCAGTAAGCACAGCCAGGGACGCTATATCTCCCTAACTGCACACTGGGTAAATGTAGTGGCGGCTGGGCCCCAGGCGGAGAGCTGTTTGGCGCACGTCCTTCCGCCGCCAAGGATCGCAGGGCAACATTCTTTGCCTCCTGTCTCCTCCTCCTCCTACTCAGCTTCCTCCTCCTCTTCTAACACCTGCTCATCCAGTCAGCCACACACCTTCACCACCAACTTCAGCACAGCCCGGGGTAAACGTCAGCAGGCCGTTCTGAAACTCATATGTTTGGGGGACAGGCCCCACACCGCACAGGAGTTGTGGCAGGGTATAGAACAACAGACCGACGAGTGGTTGCTGCCGGTGAGCCTCAAGCCCGGCCTGGTGGTGTGCGATAATGGGCGAAATCTCGTTGCAGCTCTGGGACTAGCCAGTTTGACGCACATCCCTTGCCTGGCGCATGTGCTGAATTTGGTGGTGCAGAAGTTCATTCGCAACTACCCGACATGTCAGAGCTGCTGCAAAAAGTGCGGGCCGTCTGTTCGCGCTTCCGGCGTTCACACCCTGCCGCTGCTCGCCTGTCTGCGCTACAGCGTAACTTCGACCTTCCCGGTCACCGCCTCATATGCGACGTGCCCACCAGGTGGAACTCCACCTTGCACATGCTGGACAGACTGTGCGAGCAGCAACAGGCCATAGTGGAGTTTCAGCTGCAGCACGCACGGGTCAGTCGCACTGCGGAACAGCACCACTTCACCACCAATGACTGGGCCTCCATGCGAGACCTGTGTGCCCTGTTGCGCTGTTTCGAGTACTCCACCAACATGGCCAGTGGCGATGACGTCGTTATCAGCGTTACAATAGCACTTCTATGTCTCCTTGAGAAAACACTTAGGGCGATGATGGAAGAGGAGGTGGCCCAGGAGGAAGAGGAGGAAGAGGGGTCATTTTTAGCACTTTCAGGCCAGTCTCTTCGAAGTGACTCAGAGGGAGGTTTTTTGCAACACCAGAGGCCAGGTACAAATGTGGCCAGACAGAGCCCACTACTGGAGGACGAGGAGGACGAGGATGAGGAGGAGGTGGAGGAGGATGAGGATGAAGCATGTTCACAGCGGGGTGGCACCAAAAGCAGCTTGGGCCCATCACTGGTGCGTGGCTGGGGGGAAACACAGGACGATGACGATACGCCTCCCACAGAGGACAGCTTGTCCTTACCTCTAGGCAGCCTGGCACACATGAGCGACTACATGCTGCAGTGCCTGCGCAACAACAGCAGAGTTGCCCACATTTTAACGTGTGCGGACTACTGGGTTGCCACCCTATGGATCCCCGGTACAAAGACAATGTGCCCACCTTACTTCCTACACTGGAGCGTGATAGGAAGATGCGCGAGAACAAGCGCACGTTGGTAGACGCGCTACTGAGAGCATTCCCAAATGTCACAGGGGAACCAGTGGAATCCCAAGGCGAAGGCAGAGGAGGAGCAAGAGGTCGCCAACGCAGCTGTGTCACGGCCAGCTCCTCTGAGGGCAGGGTTAGCATGGCAGAGATGTGGAAAAGTTTTGTCACCACACCACAGCTAACTGCACCACCACCTGATACGGAACGTGTTAGCAGGAGGCAACATTTCACTAACATGGGGGAACAGTACCTGTGCACACCCCTCCACGTACTTACTGATGGTTCGGCCCCATTCAACTTCTGGGTCTCCAAATTGTCCACGTGGCCAGAGCTAGCCTTTTATGCCTTGGAGGTGCTGGCCTGCCCGGCGGCCAGCGTTTTGTCTGAACGTGTATTCAGCTCGGCAGGGGGCGTCATTACAGACAAATGCAGCCGCCTGTCTACAGCCAATGTGGACAAGCTGACGTTCATAAAAATGAACCAGGCATGGATCCCACAGGACCTGTCCATCCCTTGTGCAGATTAGACATTAACTACCTCCCCTTAACAATATATTATTGTACTCCAGGGCACTTCCTCATTCAATCCTATTTTTATTTTTATTTTACCATTATATTGCGGGGCAACCCAAAGTTGAATGAACGTCTCCTCTGTCTGGGTGCCGGGGCCTAAATATGTGACAGTGGCCTGTTCCAGTGGTGGGTGACGTGAAGCCTGATTCTCTGCTATGACATGAAGACTGATTCTGTGCTGACATGAAGCCTTGTTACGGGACCTCTCTCCTCTGCCTGGGTGCCAGGGCCTAAATATGTGACAGTGGCCTGTTCCAGTGGTGGGTGACGTGAAGCCTGATTCTCTGCTATGACATGAAGACTGATTCTCTGCTGACATGAAGCCTGAATCTCTGTTACGGGACCTCTCTCCTCTGTCTGGGTGCCAGGGCCTAAATGTGTGACAGTGTCCTCTTCCAGTGGTGGGTGACGTGAAGCCGGATTCTCTGCTATGACATGAAGACTGATTCTGTGCTGACATGAAGCCAGATTCTCTGTTACGGGACCTCTCTCCTCTGTCTGGGTGCCAGGGCCTAAATGTGTGACAGTGGCCTCTTCCAGTGGTGGGTGACGTGAAGCCTGATTCTCTGCTATGACATGAAGACTGATTCTGTGCTGACATGAAGCCAGATTCTCTGTTACGGGACCTCTCTCCTCTGTCTGGGTGCCAGGGCCTAAATGTGTGACAGTGGCCTCTTCCAGTGGTGGGTGACGTGAAGCCTGATTCTGTGCTGACATGAAGCCAGATTCTCTGTTACGGGACCTCTCTCCTCTGTCTGGGTGCCAGGGCCTAAATGTGTGACAGTGGCCTCTTCCAGTGGTGGGTGACGTGAAGCCTGATTCTCTGCTATGACATGAAGACTGATTCTGTGCTGACATAAAGCCAGATTCTCTGTTACGGGACCTCTCTCCTCTGTCTGGGTGCCGGGGCCTAAATCTGTGACAGTGGCCTGTTCCAGTGGTGGGTGACGTGAAGCCTGATTCTCTGCTATGACATGAAGACTGATTCTGTGCTGACATGAAGCCAGATTCTCTGTTACGGGACCTCTCTCCTCTGTCTGGGTGCCAGGGCCTAAATGTGTGACAGTGGCCTCTTCCAGTGGTGGGTGACGTGAAGCCTGATTCTCTGCTATGACATGAAGACTGATTCTGTGCTGACATGAAGCCAGATTCTCTGTTACGGGACCTCTCTCCTCTGTCTGGGTGCCAGGGCCTAAATGTGTGACAGTGGCCTCTTCCAGTGGTGGGTGACGTGAAGCCGGATTCTCTGCTATGACATGAAGACTGATTCTGTGCTGACATGAAGCCAGATTCTCTGTTACGGGACCTCTCTCCTCTGTCTGGGTGCCAGGGCCTAAATGTGTGACAGTGGCCTCTTCCAGTGGTGGGTGACGTGAAGCCTGATTCTCTGCTATGACATGAAGACTGATTCTGTGCTGACATGAAGCCAGATTCTCTGTTACGGGACCTCTCTCCTCTGTCTTGGTGCCAGGGCCTAAATGTGTGACAGTGGCCTCTTCCAGTGGTGGGTGACGTGAAGCCTGATTCTCTGCTATGACATGAAGACTGATTCTGTGCTGACATAAAGCCAGATTCTCTGTTACGGGACCTCTCTCCTCTGTCTGGGTGCCGGGGCCTAAATCTGTGACAGTGGCCTGTTCCAGTGGTGGGTGACGTGAAGCCTGATTCTCTGCTATGACATGAAGACTGATTCTGTGCTGACATGAAGCCAGATTCTCTGTTACGGGACCTCTCTCCTCTGTCTGGGTGCCAGGGCCTAAATGTGTGACAGTAGCCTGTTCCAGTGGTGGGTGACGTGAAGCCTGATTCTCTGCTATGACATGAAGACTGATTCTTTGCTGACATGAAGCCAGATTCTCTGTTACGGGACCTCTCTCCTCTGTCTGGGTGCCAGGGCCTAAATGTGTGACAGTGGCCTCTTCCAGTGGTGGGTGACGTGAAGCCTGATTCTCTGCTCTGATATGAAGCCAGATTCTCTGTTACGGGACCTCTCTCCTCTGTCTGGGTGCCAGGGCCTAAATGTGTGACAGTAGCCTGTTCCAGTGGTGGGTGACGTGAAGCCTGATTCTCTGCTATGACATGAAGACTGATTCTTTGCTGACATGAAGCCAGATTCTCTGTTACGGGACCTCTCTCCTCTGTCTGGGTGCCGGGGCCTAAATATGTGACAGTGGCCTGTTCCAGTGGTGGGTGACGTGAAGCCTGATTCTCTGCTATGACATGAAGACTGATTCTCTGCTGACATGAAGCCAGATTCTCTGCTATGGCATGAAGAGACTGATGCTCCGCTGATATGAAGCCAGATTCTCTGCTATGGCATGAAGAGACTGATTCTCTGCTGATGTGAAGCCAGATTTTCTGCTATGGGACCTCTGTCCGATTGATATTGGTTAATTTTTTTTATTTTATTTTATTTTTTTTTTAAATTCATTTCCCTATCCACATTTGTTTGCAGGGGATTTACCTACATGTTGCTGTCTTTTGCAGCCCTCTAGCTCTTTCCTGGGCTGTTTTACAGCCTTTTTAGTGCTGAAAAGTTCGGGTCCCCATTGACTTCAATGGGGTTCGGGTTCGGGACGAAGTTCGGTTCGGATCCCGAACCCGAACATTTCCGGGAAGTTCGGCCGAACTTCTCGAACCCGAACATCCAGGTGTTCGCTCAACTCTAGTCTTGACTACTGCAACGCATTACTATTCGGTCTCCCTCTCACTAAAATCTCCCCCCTTCAGTCTGTCCTAAATGCTGCAGCCGGGCTCATCTATTCATCCAACCGCTACACTGATGCTACTAGTCTGTGCCAGTCACTTCACTGGTTGCCCATCCACCACAGAATACAGTTCAAACTTCTCACTCTCATCCACAAAGCTCTCCACAGTGCTGCACCTCCATACATCTCCTCCCTCATCTCCATCTACCACCCTACTCATGCTCTCTGTTCTGTTAGCGACCTAAGATTAATAACCTCCATAATTCGTACCTCTCACTCCCGTCTTTAAGATTTTTCTTGAGCTGCACCCACTCTCTGGAATACTCTGCCCCGGAATACTAGGTCAATTCACAACTTCTCCACCTTCAAACGTGCCTTAAAAACACATCTTTTCAGGCAGGCATATCAAGCAACCTAAACTGACTATTCCCCGACTAAACTGGCTAAATTATGGAAAAAATATAATTTTCGCTAATATTTTTCCCAATATCTGGCACTGGCACGCACACACGCTATTGGATCACAGATGTAACAATTCACTGCAGACACCGTTTATAGGCAAAGTGTGGATACATTTTAGTGAAAATATAATTGTTTTCGCTAATATTTTTGCCAATATCTGGTGCTGACACATGCTATTGCAGCGCATATGTGACAATTCACTGCAGACACTGTTTATAGGCAAATTGTGAATAAATTATGGAAAAAATACCGTATATTTGTTGTCAGTAATATTTTTCCCAATATCCAGCCCTGACACACACACACGCTATTGCAGCGCAGATGTGACGATTCATTGTAAACACTGTTTTTAGGCAAAGTGTGGATAAATTATGGAAAAAATATAATTTTTGCTAATATTTTTCCCAATATCTAGCCCTGACACATACACACACTATTGCAGCACAGATGTGACAATTCACTGCAGACCGTTTATAGGCAAATTGTGGATAAGTTATGGAAAAAATATATTTTTTCGCTAATATTGTTACCAATATCTGGCCCTGACACACGCGATTGCAGCACAGATGTGAGAATTCACTGCAGACCGTTTATAGGCAAAGTGTGGATAAATTATGGAAAAAATATAATTTTCGCTAATATTTTACCCAATATCTGTCCCTGACACACTGAATTGCATTGCAGATGTGACAATTTACTGCAGACACTGTTTATAGGTAAATTGTGAATAAATAATGGAAAAAATACAGTATATATGTTGTCATTAATGTTTTACCCAATATCTAGCCCTCACACATACACACGCTTTTGCAGCGCAGATGTGACAATTTACTGTAAACACTATTTTTAGTCAAAGTGTGGATGAATTTTGGAAAAAATATAATTTTTGCTAATATTTTACCCAATATCTAGTCCTGACACACGCTATTGCAGCACAGATGTGACAATTCACTGCAGACACCGTTTATAGGCAAAGTGTAGATAAATCATGGAAAAAATATATTTGTTGTCAGTAATATTTATTCCAATACCAGCCCCTGTCACACTCTATTGCAGCGCAGATGTGACAATTCAACGCAGACACCGTTAATAAGCAAAGTGTGGATAAATTAAGTTAAAAATCTAATCGTTTTCGCTAATATTTTTCCCAATATCTGGCCCTGACCACGTTATTGCAGCGCAGTTATGACAATTCACTGCATACACCGTTTATAGGCAAAGTGTGGATAAATTATGGAAAAAATATAATTGTTTTTGCTAATACAAGGAAATGTATAGAGTGGGCTCGGCATGCATGTTGGTACCTGCATCCCTTGTAATGGAGGCCATTATGGCACCAAAAATGGTAAAAAGCAGAGTGGATCCAGCATGCATGTAGATCCAACATTCCCTGAACTTTATGACGGCCATTATGGCGCATAACAGGTAGTATTTAGTGTTAGGACCCGTCTAACAGAGATCGCCTTTACGTACGGCAGACAGGTTCAGATGGTTTTGTACAAAATGCATTGGCCAAGCATCTTACTTTATAAATAAGCGTAGCACTAGCACTATAATTTTAGGCATTATTGTACTTTATCTGATTTGCAGGGTGCTGCTGCATTGTCTTTTTTTTCCTCTAGGTCTTTGCCATGGCGGCGTGCACCTGCGCACTGGCAGGTGCTGCTAACCCCCTTTTTTTGCATATTCCCAATATCTGGCCCTGACGCACACACACGTTATTGCAGCGCAGATGTGACAATTCACGGCAAAACCTGTTTATAGGCAAATTGTGAATAAATTATGGAAAAAAAAACGTATATTTGTTGTCAGTAATATTTTTCCCAATATCCAGCCCTGACACACACACACGCTTATTGCAGCGCAGATGTGACAATTCATTGTAAACACTGTTTTTAGGCAAAGTGTGGATAAATTATGGAAAAAATATATTTGTTGTCGGTAATATTTTTCCCAATACCTGCCCCTGACACACGCTATTGCAGCGCAGATGTGACAATTCACTACAGACACTGTATATAGGCAAATTGTAAATAAATTATGGAAAAAATATCGTATATTTGTTGTCAGTAATACAAACCGGATTCCAAAAAAGTTGGGACACTATACAAATCGTGAATAAAAACTGAATGCAATGATGTGGAGGTGCCAACTTCTAATATTTTATTCAGAATAGAACATAAATCACGGAACAAAAGTTTAAACTGAGAAAATGTACCATTTTAAGGGAAAAATATGTTGAATCAGAATTTCATGGTGTCAACAAATCCCCAAAAAGTTGGGACAAGGCCATTTTCACCACTGTGTGGCATCTCCCCTTCTTCTTACAACACTCAACAGACGTCTGGGGACCGAGGAGACCAGTTTCTCAAGTTTAGAAATAGGAATGCTCTCCCATTCTTGTCTAATACAGGCCTCTAACTGTTCAATCGTCTTGGGCCTTCTTTGTTGCACCTTCCTCTTTATGATGCGCCAAATGTTCTCTATAGGTGAAAGATCTGGACTGCAGACTGGCCATTTCAGTACCCTGATCCTTCTCCTACGCAGCCATGATGTTGTGATTGATGCAGAATGTGGTCTGGCATTATCTTGTTGAAAAATGCAGGGTCTTCCCTGAAAGAGATGACGTCTGGATGGGAGCATATGATGTTCTAGAACCTGAATATATTTTTCTGCATTGATGGTGCCTTTCCAGACATGCAAGCTGCCCATGCCACACGCACTCATGCAACCCCATACCATCAGAGATGCAGGCTTCTGAACTGAGCGTTGATAACAACTTGGGTTGTCCTTGTCCTCTTTGGTCCGGATGACATGGCGTCCCAGATTTCCAAAAAGAACTTCGAATCGTGACTCGTCTGACCACAGAACAGTCTTCCATTTTGCCACACTCCATTTTAAATGATCCCTGGCCCAGTGAAAACGCCTGAGCTTGTGGGTCTTGCTTAGAAATGGCTTCTTCTTTGCACTGTAGAGTTTCAGCTGGCAACGGCGGATGGCACGGTGGATTGTGTTCACTGACAATGGTTTCTGGAAGCATTCCTGAGCCCATTCTGTGATTTCCTTTACAGTAGCATTCCTGTTTGTGGTGCAGTGTTGTTTAAGGGCCCGGAGATCACTGGCATCCAGTATGGTTTTACGGCCTTGACCCTCACGCACAGAGATTGTTCCAGATTCTCTGAATCTTCGGATGATGTTATGCACAGTTGATGATGATAGATGCAAAGTCTTTGCAATTTTTCGCTGGGTAACACCTTTCTGATATTGCTCCACTATCTTTCTGCGCAACATTGTGGGAATTGGTGATCCTCTACCCATCTTGGCTTCTGAGAGACACTGCCACTCTGAGAAGCTCTTTTAATACCCAATCATGTTGCCAATTGACCTAATTAGTGTTAATTGGTCTTCCAGCTCTTCGTTATGCTCAAATTTACTTTTTCCAGCCTCTTATTGCTACTTGTCCCAACTTTTTGGGGATTTGTTGACACTGTGAAAATTGGAATCAACGTATTTTTCCTTTAAAATGATACATTTACTCAGATTAAACGTTTGATCTGTCATCTACGTTCTATTACAAATAAAATATTGACATTTGCCATCTCCACATCATTGCATTCAGTTTTTATTCACAATTTATTTAGTGTCCCAACTTTTTTGGAATCCGGTTTGTATTTTTCCCAATATCTAGACCTGACACACACACACGCTATTGCAGCGCAGATGTGACAATTCAATGCAGACACCGTTTATAGGCAAAGTGTGGATAAATTAAAGAAAAAATATATTTGTTGTCAGTAATATTTATCCCAATACCTACCCCTTTCACACGCTTTTGCAGCACAGATGTGACAATTCAACGCAGACACCGTTTATAGGCAAAGTGTGGATAAATTAAGGTAAAAATCAAATTGTTTTCGCTAATATTTTTCCCAATATCTGGCCCTGACGCACACACACGCTATTGCAGCGCAGATGTGACAATTTACGGCAGACACTGTTTATAGGCAAATTCAGAATAAATTATGGAAAAAATACCGTATATTTGTTGTCAGTAATATTTTTCCCAATATCTGGCCCTGACATACGCTATTGCAGCGCAGATGTGACAATTCACTGCAAACACTGTTTATTGGCAAAGTGTGGATAAATTATGAAAAAAATATATTTATTGTCAATAATGCACCTCAAGAATATCGACAGAATCCGCCCTTTTCTTATGGTGGAAACGGCAAAAACTCTTATTGTTGCCTTGATTCACTCTAGTCTTGACTACTGCAACGCATTACTAATCGGTCTCCCTCTCACTAAACTCTCTCCCCTTTAGTCTGTCCTAAATGCTGCAGCCAGGCTCATCTATCCACCCAACTGCTACCTTGATGCTACTAGTCTGTGCCAGTCACTTCACTGGTTGCCCATCCACCACAGAATACAGTTCAAACTTCTCACCCTCATCCACAAAGCTCTCCACAGTACTGCACCTCCATACATCTCCTCCCTCATCTCCATCTACCACCCTACTCATGCTCTCTGTTCTGTTAGCGACCTAAGATTAATAACCTCCATAATTCGTACCTCTTACTCCCGTATTCAAGATTTTTCTTGAGCTGCACCTACTCTCTGGAATACTTTGCCCCGGAATACTAGGTCAATTCACAACTTCTTCACCTTCAAACGTGCCTTAAAAACACATCTTTTCAGGCAGGCATATCAAGCTACCTAAACTGACTATTCCCCGACTAAACCACCCCCACCAACTCCTCTGGCCTTAACTCGATCCTCTAGTAGTCCCAAACCCGAAGCAGATCGTCCGGCACCACTCCTGTCAGTTCAATAATGGCTTAAATCCTATTTATCACAATCAACTACCCTATGTGTCAGCCCCAATTCCTCATAGATTGTAAGCTCTTGCGAGCAGGGCCCTGACTCCTAGTGTTTTAGTTGCATATTAGCCGGTTAGTTTTGTTTCATACATGAACCCTATGAATTTGTAAAGCGCTGCTGCATATGGTGGCGCTATATAAATAAATTGTATTATTATTATTAGTAATATTTTTCCCAATATCTGGCCCTGACACATGCTATTGCAGTGCAGATGTGATAATTAACTACAGACACCATTTATAGGCAAAGTGTGGATAAATTATGGAAAAAATATATTTGTTGTCAGTAATATTTTTTCCAATATCTGGCACTGTCACGGCAGACACCCTCTATCGAAAAAGTATTACAAAGTATGGTAAAAGAAAAATTGCTGCCTATATTATATTGCTGTCGGCCTCCCACCACACACAATAGTCCTTAAAAGAACTTTTGGGTCTTTGAAACTTTTTTCTATTGAATTTATTGCAATCACACTCCCTACACTATCTGTCTCTTCCTAAGTGCAGCTCTCCCTGACTTACAATGAGCCGAACCCGCGTCATCGGGTGCTATATAACACCCTATGACGCTTTTTGGCCAGCCAATCACTGTAATGCCAGTAGCCAACATGGCTACTGGCATTACAGCGATAGCATTGCTTACCTGCACATTTATTGGCTGCTTAGCAGCCGCGAAACGTGCAGGGAGGAGACTCGAGCATGGCGCTCGAGCACATGCGGTATTCGGCCGAGTACCGCCATGTGCCAAGCATAGCGATACTCGAGTCGAACAGGTATTCGGCCGAGCATTCTCGCTCAACGCTAATGTAGACCTTTATAGCCCAGAAATTAGCTGAGCTACATCACCTGGCTGAGAGCTCTATAGGAAACCTGTTCTGGACAGGAAAAGAATGAGGATCCCCACTACCAACCTTCTCCTCCGAAAATATCCAGGTCCGACAACACTATTTACCAAAGTCCTCAGAAAACAATGTTTTGCTAAGGCAACCCATCTTTCCTGGATTTCTGATATCTTACCTAGCTTTCCTAGTTGAGATATTTACTTGAGGTAGCCTAGTGCATTGTATATCAAAGAAACCTAGTGAAAATATAAAATTTTTCTACTACTTTTCTAGTCACTGTTTTGTCACTGTCTCACTCTATATATATATATATATATATATATATATATATATATATATATATATGAAAAATTGGACTGCACTCCTGTAGACTTTCAAAATTGTCAGTGAAGAAACTTTATTCACCCATAAAGTGGCACGGAGCGATGTTTCGGCTCATACATGAGCCTTTCTCAAGCATTGGTACAAAGTTAACAGCAAACTTATAAAGGTGTATCAATCAAAGTGATCAGTGACATTACATAATTGATGATCAGTGAAAAAGTCATATATAAAAAACATATCATCTCCATATAATATCAAATATGGACACTACACAATAAAGTGGCGAAGTGCATTCAAGGAATAAAATATAATATACAGTACATTACATAAAAACCATGCAAGTGCATAATTAAATTCATCTGTATCAAATAGGTGTATAATCAGTGCATATACAGGGAGTGCAGAATTATTAGGCAAGTTGTATTTTTGAGGATTAATTTTATTATTGAACAACAACCATGTTCTCAATGAACCCAAAAAACTCATTAATATCAAAGCTGAATATTTTTGGAAGTAGTTTTTAGTTTGTTTTTAGTTTTAGCTAATTTAGGGGGATATCTGTGTGTGCAGGTGACTATTACTGTACATAATTATTAGGCAACTTAACAAAATTCAAATATATACCCATTTCAATTATTTATTTTTACCAGTGAAACCAATATAACATCTCAACATTCACAAATATACATTTCTGACATTCAAAAACAAAACAAAAACAAATCAGTGACCAATATAGTCACCTTTCTTTGCAAGGACACTCAAAAGCCTGCCATCCATGGATTCTGTCAGTGTTTTGATCTGTTCACCATCAACATTGCGTGCAGCAGCAACCACAGCCTCCCAGACACTGTTCAGAGAGGTGTACTGTTTTCCCTCCTTGTAAATCTCACATTTGATGATGGACCACAGGTTCTCAATGGGGTTCAGATCAGGTGAACAAGGAGGCCATGTCATTAGATTTTCTTCTTTTATACCCTTTCTTGCCAGCCACGCTGTGGAGTACTTGGACGCGTGTGATGGAGAATTGTCCTGCATGAAAATCATGTTTTTCTTGAAAGATGCAGACTTCTTCCTGTACCACTGCTTGAAGAAGGTGTCTTCCAGAAACTGGCAGTAGGACTGGGAGTTGAGCTTGACTCCATCCTCAACCCGAAAAGGCCCCACAAGCTCATCTTTGATGATACCAGCCCAAACCAGTACTCCACCTCCACCTTGCTGGCGTCTGAGTCGGACTGGAGCTCTCTGCCCTTTACCAATCCAGCCACGGGCCCATCCATCTGGCCCATCAAGACTCACTCTCATTTCATCAGTCCATAAAACCTTAGAAAAATCAGTCTTGAGATATTTCTTGGCCCAGTCTTGACGTTTCAGCTTGTGTGTCTTATCAGTGGTGGTCGTCTTTCAGCCTTTCTTACCTTGGCCATGTCTCTGAGTATTGCACACCTTGTGCTTTTGGGCACTCCAGTGATGTTGCAGCTCTGAAATATGGCCAAACTGGTGGCAAGTGGCATCTTGGCAGCTGCACGCTTGACTTTTCTCAGTTCATGGGCAGCTATTTTGCGCCTTGGTTTTTCCACACGCTTCTTGCGACCCTGTTGACTATTTTGAATGAAACGCTTGATTGTTCGATGATCACGCTTCAGAAGCTTTGCAATTTTAAGAGTGCTGCATCCCTCTGCAAGATATCTCACTATTTTTGACTTTTCTGAGCCTGTCAAGTCCTTCTTTTGACCCATTTTGCCAAAGGATAGGAAGTTGCCTAATAATTATGCACACCTGATATAGGGTGTTGATGTCATTAGACCACACCCCTTCTCATTACAGAGATGCACATCACCTAATATGCTTAATTGGTAGTAGGCTTTCGAGCCTATACAGCTTGGAGTAAGACAACATGCATAAAGAGGATGATGTGGTCAAAATACTAATTTGCCTAATAATTCTGCACGCAGTGTACAGTACAGACCAAAAGTTTGGACACACCTTCTCATTCAAAGAGTTTTCTTTATTTTCATGACTATGAAGGCATCAAAACTATGAATTAACACATGTGGAATTATATACATAACAAACAAGTGTGAAACAACTGAAAATATGTCATATTCTAGGTTCTTCAAAGTAGCCACCTTTTGCTTTGATTACTGCTTTGCACACTCTTGGCATTCTCTTGATGAGCTTCAAGAGGTAGTCCCCTGAAATGGTCTTCCAACAGTCTTGAAGGGGTTCCCAGAGATGCTTAGCACTTGTTGGCCCTTTTGCCTTGACTCTGCGGTCCAGCTCACCCCAAACCATCTCGATTGGGTTCAGGTCCGGTGACTGTGGAGGCCAGGTCATCTGGCGCAGCACCCCATCACTCTTCTTCATGGGCAAATAGCCCTTACTTTCAAAGTTTTCCCAATTTTTCGGCTGACTGACTGACCTTCATTTCTTAAAGTAATGATGGCCACTCGTTTTTCTTTACTTAGCTGCTTTTTTCTTGCCATAATACAAATTCTAACAGTCTATTCAGTAGGACTATCAGCTGTGTATCCACCTGACTTCTCCTCAACGCCACTGATGGTCCCAACCCCATTTATAAGGCAAGAAATCCCACTTATTAAACCTGACAGGGCACACCTGTGAAGTGAAAACCATTTCAGGGGACTATCTCTTAAAGCTCATCAAGAGAATGCCAAGAGTGTGCAAAGCAGTAATCAAAGCAAAAGGTGGCTACTTTGAAGAACCTAGAATATGACATATTTTCAGTTGTTTCACACTTGTTTGTTATGTATATAATTCCACATGTGTTAATTCATAGTTTTGATGCCTTCAGTGTGAATCTACAATTTTCATAGTCATGAAAATAAAGAAAACTCTTTGAATGAGAAGGTGTGTCCAAACTTTTGGTCTGTACTGTACGTCATCAGTGAACATGTAAAGGGGAGGAGAAGACATGTTCGTACCTGGATGAACGATGGCGCCCACATACACCATCACGCAAGTCAGCGCGTTCACAAATTACCATTGCGCATGTCCCGGCTGCATTACATCATCAAAGAGAGCTGGATAGAAGAGCGCATGCGCCGCATGGTCACCATCCTATGACCCGAACAGCGCCTGCGCACAGCATTGATCACACGTAGCATGTTCCTAAACCATTGACTATCGGCAAGATAGAACGACGCATGCGCGTCACAACTCCCTCAGCAAAACCCGCCATATTTGAAAAGGGATTGTTGCCAGTCATCCTTGAACATCTTTCCTAAGTAAATGAATCGCGTGATGGTCGCAATGTGCTCACAAATTCAAAGCGCTAAAGCAGAATTGTCACTATGGGTTAATCCCAGTCTTTAGCAGGTGAGGTGAGCATTCATCCCTTCCAGGACGAATTGCCCACCCACACAGGGGTCCCCGAGTGGTGACAACACGTCAATATCAGCACCACCACGGGTCCTCAAACTGCTAGATATCGTGACTAAGAGGGTTCTCCTCTATAGGCTGTTCCAGTTACACTTCAAAAAGCACTTTGCTGTAAGGGAATATGCAAGGGATCCTGTTGCGTAAAAACCAAAAAAGTACAGTATATACTACTTTCTCACTTGTAATGTTCAATAAACAACATATTCCTAGAACAAAAGAGAAACTCTCTTGCAATGCAATCGGGACATGTAAAAAAACCTCTTTGTTAAAAGAGTTCCTTTATCAAAAAAGGGCCATTGTTATCCATTGTGGGCATTTCATCCAACCTCCAGGCACGATCCTTGTCCATAAAAAATCTTCTCCAAAATGTGTTTGAGTGTGTAGAAAAAATAAAAATGAAATTAATGTAAATAATATACATTGTTAGTACTACAGTACAGAATTTTTTTTTCCTTTTTTTACCAATAAACTTATCTCTCACAAGTAAGAAGCTTCACATACAATACAGGGAAATATGGGCAAGCCAACCAATACTCACACCATAGCACCATATCTGTATTCAATATTCAATCCATTAGGATGAAGACTATTCAAAGTCTGGATCCAATATAGTTCTCTTTTTTTTAGTAGAGACAAACGATCTCCACCCCTCCGTGGCATTGCAATCTGATCTATGATCCAACATCTCAGATCCTTTTCTTTATGTTTGAGTGACACAAAATGTCTAGGGACCGGTAGATCCATACGACATTTTCTGATCGTATACCGATGGTTATTCAGCCTAGTTTTTAAATCTGTGGATGTCTCTCCTACATATAATAGCCCACAGGGGCATGACAGCATATATACAACGAAAGATTAATCACACGTTAGATGAAACTTAATAAGATAGATACAGCCCATGTTAGGGTGTGTAAATACCTTAGCTCTACAGATATAACGACAATTTACACAATGTAGGCATGGGAAAAATCCCATACCTGATGGTGCAAGTGTCGTTTGTCTGGAGACTTTATTAGGGCCCACATCGGCTGTTACAAGTTGATCCCTAATATTTTTACATCTGCGAATAAAAAAAGAGGGGCGGAGCCCTGAATTCAGAAACCTCTTTCAAGCAACCTCCTAATATCGCCCAATGTCTCTTAAGTATTTTGTTGATATCACCGATTAACTCGGAATAGGTGGAAACAAATGTAATCCTACTTTGTGTGTTTTTTTCTTTACCTCCTCGACGTGTGGATTTCCTGTCCATTGCTAGAACTTTATGTTTTTATTCAGCTAGTAATTTCTTGGGATACCCTCGTTGCCTAAATTTAGTAATCATCTCGTCAACAGTCTTATCCAAAGTCGCTTCATCAGTAACTATCCTTTTGGCCCTCAAAAATTGAGAATATGGTAAATGTTTCACCATACTACGTGAATGACAACTCTTATATCTTAACATCGTGTTTCTATGAGTTGGTTTGGTGTAAAGTTGTGTGGAGAGAGCCCCATTAGTGAATAAAACGTTTGTATCCAAGAATTGCACCGCGGTATCTGAAAAGGTGATCGTAAATTCTAAGTCCCCCTCAATACTATTCAGATACCGGTGACAGTTAAACAGTTGTTGTTCAGAGCCTGTCCAGATGAGGAAGACGTCGTCTATGTATCGCCACCACCCCAAAATATACTGGGAGTTTTGGGAGCCATAGACGACATCCTCCTCAAACCGGCGCATGTATATATTAGAGTACGTTGGGGCCACATTGGACCCCATCGCCACGCCGTGTTTCTGGACATAATATGTATCCTGGAAAAGGAAATAATTATGTTCCAGAACAATCCTTAATAATGAAATGATGAAAGAACAAGCTTCAGATGTCATAGATGATAAATCTAACATTCCTTTTACCGCATTAATGCCTTTCTGATGGTCAATTGAAGTGTAAAGAGATGTGACATCAAAGGAAACCAGAATAATTGATTCATGTCCCCCAATATTTACTTCCTTCAATTTCCTCAAAAAATCTTATGTGTCCCTGATATAAAACTTACCTCCTGTAGAGAAGTCAAGTAGTACCTTATCAAGGAAAATTGCTATATGTCTAAAAACAGAATCTGTACCAGAGACTATGGGACGTCCCGGTGGGTCCAACAGGGTTTTATGGACCTTGGGTAAAACGTATATCACCGGGGTGATGGGGTAGGGAACAACTAAATATTCCCTTAATCCCTCATCTATAATACCCGCTACCAAAGCATCTGATACACATTGTTCAATGATTTGCATGATATGAAACTTGGGGTCATTTTGTAGTATACCATATACATTTGAATCACTTAATTGTCTTAAAATCTCCATAATATATTTAGTGGTGTCCATCACAACAACTGCACCCACCTTTATCAGCTGGTTTCACAGTTAAATCAGTATCATTCTTCAATTGAGATAAAGCATACGCCTCAGCCGTCGTGAGATTAGGATACTTGAAGTCTCCTGAACAAGAAAGAGACTTCAGCATGCCAATCTCAGACCTAACGGCGGAGATGTACGCATCAATTGCCGGTTCATTCACAACAGGATTAAAGTTACTTTTGTTGGATAAATCAAACATTTTACAAGTAAATTCACTGGACCTGTCCAGTTTAACCCTTGTTGCTCCCTGAAACCACACCTTTAGGGTCCATTCACATGTCCGCAAAATGGGTCCGCATCCGTTCCGCAATTTAGCGGAATGGGTGCGGACCCATTCATTCTCTATGGGGACGGCATGGATGCGGACAGCACACAGTGTGCTGTCCACATCCGCATTTGCGGTGCGCGGCCCCGATCTTTGGGTCCGGTTCTTGCGGACAAGAATAGGCATTTCTATGGGGGTGCCGGGCTGGTGTGTTGCGGACGTGTGAATGCAGCCTTAACTTGATTGAGCGAAAAAAATTGCATAAATCAGATTCTATATCCAACCAATTTACCTGTGCATTAGGGCAAAAGGACAGTCCTTTTGATAAAACGGTTAGTTGTGCAGGAGTCCATGTTTTAGAAGAAAGATTAATGACAGCTACTTCTTCTTGACAATGGGCGCTTTGTTCATTTGAGTCCGTGTTTTCATATTGCGTGTTTTTCCTATGTCGTCTATGTCGATGGTCGCCCCTCCTGGTTTGCTTCCTTGTCGCTTCTTTGGGTCTGAATTGCTTCCTAAAAAAGCTTTTTCATTATTCATGAAGGTCTGTGTGTTATTCCTTTTCTTCTTATTATGTTATTAAATGAGGAATTGTTAGATTGCCAAGTATATATATCAGCTTTCTTATAATCTTCAATGTCGAGTGTCCATTTATTTCTCTTTCTTTCCTCCAGTTCTACCTGAAGCTGTTGTAATTGTGTATTTAAAATGTCATTAAATTAAGAATAAGACTCTTCAGTCATTTGAGTACGCAAAAGTTGATCAATATGCATCATATCAGTAGATAATAAGGAGAATTCCTGTTGCAAAAATTCAATGTTCAATAAAATAAAGTCCATGGAATACTCATTAGACAAGGCTTCAAATCGTTTGCAAAAAGGTTCATTGCTGGCAAACAAATTGGGACGAAGGTGGGATCGCATCCCTCTAGGGATCCTTTGCTCCCTGTAGTAATGTCCAAGAGTGGTCATATGCAATTTCAAAGATAATGTCCGTCTGGATAAGGTCTCATATTTCCTTTTGAGTTCTTTAAGTGATGGAGTAGTGAGAAAGGCGGCATCTTCCTCTATACTCTGTATTATACGTTCAGCGATTTTTATGGCACTTATTGAAAGGCTGCAAAGCAGCCAATCAACAAGCGTCATACTACTTGCCCCAAAAGGCCACCACAGCCATGCCTACTATTGGCATGGCTGTGATTGGCCAACTGCAACATGTGACCCAGCCTCTATTTAAGCTGGAGTCACGTAGCGCCGCCCTTCACTCTGCTCGGATTAGTGTAGGGATAGGCTGCAGCTGCTGTGAGGGAGAGATCAGGGAGAAATCTTATCAAGAACTGCTTCTTTACTCAGCGATCTACAGCAAATGTGTTTTGTGGGTGCAGTGCACAATTGTTTTAATCCTGCCCTGAGCCAACTACTACTGAAAACAAACTTTTTTTCCTTCAGTTTGTCAATATCAATACATAATCGGCAGCCATTTTATGCAACGATAGTGCACCAGCACAGAATATCTGCATGTCTGCAAGACCAGAAATACTGCTTTGAGACACTGGGGTTAAAAAAAAAACTTTTTTTCATATAGTGCACATCTGGGATTATCGCTGCATAAGTGACTGTGAAATTTAGGCCACAAATACGGCTTTTGCTTACTGGGGCATACTGGGGTGAAAAAAAACATCTGTTTCATATATTGCACATCTAGGATTATAGTTGCATAAGCGAGTGTCACATTTAGGCCAAAAATACAGCTTTGGCATACTGGGGCATACTAGGTGAAACAAACCCCTCTGCTTCATATAGTGCACATCTAGGATTATAGGTGCATAAGAGACTGTTCATTTTAGGCCACAAATATGGCTTTTGCTTACTGGGGTTAAAAAACCCTCTGATATACTGCACATCTGGGATTAGAGGTGCATAAGTTACTGTGAAATTTAGGCCACAAATACGGCTTTTTGCTTACTGGGGTTAAAAGACCCTCTGATATACTGCACATCTTGGATTAGACGTGCATAAGTGACTGTGAAATTTAGACCACAAATTCGGCTTTTTGCTTACTGGGGAGAAAAAAAACCCATCTGTTTCATATAGTGCACTTCTGGGATTAGACGTGCATAAGTGAGTGTCACATTTAGGCCACAAATACGGCTTTTTGCTTACTGGGGTTAAAAAAAAACCTCTGATATACTGCACATCTGGGATTAGACGTGCATAAGTGACTGTGAAATTTAGGCCACAAATACGGCTTTTTGCGTACTGGGGCATACTGGGGTGAAAAAAAAACATCTGTTTCATATATTGCACATCTAGGATTATAGGAGCATAAGTGAGTGTCACATTTAGGCCAAAAATACAGCTTTGGCATACTGGGTGAAACAAACCCCTCTGTTTCATATAGTGCACATCTAGGATTATAGGTGCATAAGGGACTGTTCATTTTAGACCACAAATACGGCTTTTGCTTACTGGGGTTAAAAAAAACCTCTGATATACTGCACATCTGGGATTAGACGTGCATAAGTGACTGTGAAATTTAGGCCACAAATACGGCTTTTTGCTTACTGGGGTTAAAAAACCCTCTGATATACTGCACATCTGGGATTAGACGTGCATAAGTGACTGAAATTTAGGCCACAAATACGGCATTTTGCTTACTGGGGTTAAAAAAAACCTCTGATATACTGCACATCTGGGATTAGACGTGCATAAGTTACTGTGAAATTTAGACCACAAATACCGCTGTCATATAGAGTTAAATTTTTTTTTTTTAGTGCAATAACCTACATCAGGGTTTATATTGGTGGTTAATTATTTTTAACAGATTTAACCACTTTTTACTTTGCTTGGTGAACGCTAACTATGAGGCAAACATCTAATAAGGGACGCGGTCATGGTCGTGGTGGTGGTGGTGTTGGTGGAGCCTCTAGTGCAGGGAGAGGACGTGGCCGTTCTGCCACAGCTACATGTCCTACTGAACCTACTACCTCAGGTCCCAGTAGCCTCCATAATCTACAGCGATATTTGGTTGGGCCTAATGCTGTTCTAAGGATGATAAGGCCTGAGCAAGTACAGGCGCTAGTCAATTGGGTGGCCGACAGTGGATCCAGCAGGTTCACATTATCTCCCACCCAGTCTTCTGCAGAAAGCACACAGGTGGCGCCTGAAACCCATGCCCATCAGTCTGTCACATCACCCCCGTGCATATCGGGGAACCTGTCTGAGCCTCAAGTCATGCAGCAGTCTCTTATGCTGTTTGGAGACTCTGCTGGCAGGGTTTCCCAAGGGCATCCACCTAGCCCTTCCCCAGGGGTGGAAGACATAGAATGCACTGACTCACAACCACTTATGTTTCCTGATGAGGACATGGGAATGCCACCTCAGCACGTCTCTGATGATGACGAAACACAGGTGCCAACTGCTGCGTCTTTCTGCAGTTTACAGACCGAAGAGGAGGTCAGGGAGGAAGACTGGGTGGAAGACGATGCAGGGGACGATGAGGTCCTAGACCCCACAAGGTCGTGCCACTGACTTTCAGAGTTCGGAGGAAGAGGCAGTGGTGAGACCGAGCCAACAGCGTAACAAAAGCGGGAGCAGGGTGCAAAAGCAGAGCAGCCGTCGCCAAAACAGTTCGCCTGCTACTGGCCACCATCACCAGGGACCGAGCACACCAAAGGCAGCTTCAAGGAGTTCCCTGGCATGGCACTTCTTCACACAATGTGCTGATGACAAGACCCAAGTGGTTTGCACGCTGTGCCATCAAAGCCTGAAGCGAGGCATTAACCTTCTGAACATTAGCACAACCTGCATGACCAGGCATTTACATGCGAGACACGGGCTGCAGTGGAGTAAGCACCTTCAAAACCAAGAAAGGGCTCAGGCTCCTCCTGCTCCCTCTTCTGCTGCTGCCTCAGCCTCTTCCTCCACCTCTGGAGGAACGTTGGCACCTTCCGCCCAGCAAACAGAGGATGTGCCACCAACAACACCACCTCCGTCACCAAGCATCTCCATCATGTCACACGGAAGCGTTCAGCTCTCCATCTCACAAACCTTGGAGAGAAAGCATAAATTCCCACCTAGCCACCCTCGATCCCTAGCCCTGAATGCCAGCATTTCTAAACTACTGGCCTTTGAAATGCTGTCATTCAGGCTGGTGGAGATGGACAGCTTCAAACAGCTCATATCGCTTGCTGTCCCACAGTATGTTGTTCTCAGCCGCCACTACTTCTCCAGGAGACCCTCCCTGCACAACCAAGTATCGCATAAAATCAAGTGTGCACTGCGCAACGCCACCACAGATACGTGGACCAGTAAGCACGGCCAGGGAAGCTATATCTCCCTAACTGAACACTGGGTAAATGTAGTGGCGGCTGGGCCCCAGGCGGAGAGCTGTTTGGCGCAAGTCCTTCCGCCGCCAAGGATCGCAGGGCATCATTCTTTGCCTCCTGTTGCCTCCTCTTCCTACTCTGCTTCCTCCTCCTCTTCTGCCACCTCCTCATCCGGTCAGCGACAGACCTTTACCACCAACTTCAGCACAGCCAGGGGTAAACGTCAGAAAGCCGTTCTGAAACTGATGTGTTTGGGGGCCAGGCCCCACACCGCGCAGGAGTTGTGGCGGGGTATATAACAACAGACCAACGAGTGGTTTCTGCCAGTGAGCCTCAAGCCCGACCTGGTGGTGTGCGATAATGGGTCAAATGTCGTTGCAGCTCTGGGACTAGCCAGTTTGACGCATATCCCTTGCCTGGCGCATGTGCTGAATTTGGTGGTTCAGAAATTCATTGACAACTACCCCGACATGTCAGAGCTGCTGCATAAAGTGCGGGCCCTCTGTGCGCGCTTCCGGCGTTCTCATCCTGCTGCCGCTCGGCTGTCTGCTCTACACCGTAACTTCGGCCTTCCTGCTCACTGCCTCATATGCGACGTGCCCACCAGGTGGAACTCCACCTTGCACATGCTGGAGAGACTGTGCGAGCAGCAGCAGGCCATAATGGAGTTTCAGCTGCAGCACGCACGGGTGAGTCACACTGCAGAACAGCACCACTTCACCACCAATGACTGGGCCTCCATGCGAGACCTGTGCGCCCTGTTGCGTTGTTTCGAGTACTCCACCAATGTGGCCAGTTGCGATGATGCCGTTATCAGCGTTACAATACCACTTCTATCTTTTCTTGAGAAAACACTTAGGGCGATGATGGAAGAGGATGTGGCCCAGGACGAGGAGGAGGAAGAGGGGTCATCTCTAACACTTTCAGGCCAGTCTTTTAGAAGTGGCTCAGAGGGAGGTATTTTGCAACAGCAGAGGCCAGGTACAAATTTGGCCAGGCAGGGCCCACTACTGGAGGACGAGGAGGAGGATGAGGAGGAGGATGGGGATGAAGCATGTTCACAGCGGGCCCATCACTGGTGTGTGGCTGGGGGGATACGGAGGACGCAGACGATAAGCCTCCCACAGAGGACAGCTTGTCCTTACCTCTGGGCAGCCTGGCACACATGAGCGACTACATGCTGCAGTGCCTGCGCAACGACAGCAGAGTTGCCCACATTTTAACGTGTGCTGACTACTGGGTGGCCACCCTGCTGGATCCCTGTTACAAAGACAATGTGCCGTCCTTAATTCCCTCACTGGAGCGAGATCGGAAGATGCGCGACTACAGGCGCACGCTGGTCGACGCGCTCCTAAGAGCATTCCCTACTGACGCCGGGGGACAAGTGGAAGCACAAGGCGAAGGCAGGGGAGGAGGAAGAGGTCGCCAACGCAGCTGTGTCAGCGCCAGCACCTCAGAAGGCAGGGTTAGCATGGCCGACAGGTGGAAAAGCATTGTCACCTCGCCGCAACAACCGGCCCCAACTGCTGATATGGAGCGTGTTAGCAGGAGGCAGCATTTGAACAACATGGTGAACAGTACCTGTGCACACGCCTACACGTACTGACTGATGGTTCTGCCCCATTCAACTTCTGGGTCTCCAAATTGTCCTCATGGCCAAAGCTTTCCATGCCTTGGAGGTGCTAGCCTGCCCTGCAGCCAGTGTACTCTCTGAACGTGTATTTAGCATGGCAGGAGGCGTCATTACAGACAGACGCAGCCGCCTGTCCACAGCCAAGGCCTGGATCCCACAAGACTTGTCTGTACCTCGTGCAGAATAGACAGTTCTAAAAGCCTCAACCATCCACCCTTGTACTCAAGTGCACTTATTCCTTATTTTTTTTAAATTTCCAATATTTTGGGGGACAACCCTATGTAAAAATGCTAAATAACACACATCTGTGTTGGCTACCTATTCCTCCTTCGCCGCCGCTTCCACCTAGACCGCCACGTGAGCCTACACGGCCACATCCACCCATTCACCGCCTCCTCAACCTCTTCCTCCTACATCATTCCTAATTTTTATTTTTTTAAGGTCTTTTATGTTTTTTTAATTCATTTCCCTATCCACATTTGTTTGCAGAGCATTTGCCATGCTCTTAGGCACATTTTGCTGCCTTTTGCAGCCCTCTAGCTCTTTCCAGGGCTATTTTAGAGCCATTTTAGTGGCCAAAAGTTCGGGTCCCCATTGACTTTTTTTTCAATTCGGCCGAACCTGCCGAACCCGAACATCCAGGTGTCCGCTCAACTCTACTCCTGTGTAAAGATATAACCACAGGGTGTTTCCAAATGCGTCATGATAAAGATTAACAAACTTGTTGAGAACAGCAACAAAATTCAAAGATGTGCTTGGCCAATGTCCCATGAAATACAAATGAAAAAATCACCAGCAGCACCAATCAAATAAGGGGGAAACGGGTGCAGAGCTCAAGTATGGGAAAAGGAAAAGGTGGGCGTGGCCGAGCCAGCATGGAGTGAGGAAGCAGGATTGCAGTGCTACTACAAAATCCTGTGAAATATCCTTTATACACCTGGCATAATCGGGGTTTATTGAGCTCATTCATTATATGTTGGATCCCTTCATACTTGGGGACACTCTGCCCAGTGCTGGATTGCTGAGTTTTGGCTGTGGCGCTGTGGATGCCGACGGATTGAGGGAGAGGAGCGGAGGGACGCAAACTGAGGAGAGTGTGGAGTGAGGCCGGGGCACGATCCGCCGCAAGGTACACAGCGCAGGTACGGCTTGCTGAAAGTTGCTAACAACTTACCTTGGACTGCTGCCGATACCTGCTGGAGTCTTGAGCCCGGCGGCTGAGGCGGGAAGAAGCCGCGCGGTGGGCGCCATCTTGCCGTTAAGTGTATGTGCAGCGGCGCTCCTCTCTGCCCCAGCAACGGAGTGGATCGGCGAAATGCTCTGTATCTCCCTACTTCCACTATTATCCTGAAGTCCTGCAGCGGTAATCCTGTTAGAAGCCCTTATATATGATAGTTGCAGAGTTCACCGCAGTTTATATGAAAGTTTAATGGTGGTGCTGGTGTACTTATCCCCCTCCCCCCTGAGGAATGTAAAGATATCTGGCAGTCTACTTGGCTGAGTGGCAGGACTTGCTGAATTTAATAAAGCCTTATCTTGATTTGCTGCATGAGTGACAAACCCCAGCAGATCTTTAAAGTGTCTGTGGACTATTTCTATGGGCCGCAAAACTTCTTCTGTGGCTCCATCATCTGTTAAACGATTCATGGACGCCATGAGTCAAACTGAACAGGAAAGTGAGCGGTCTCCTGTCCCTGGTTCCTCTGCTGAAGCCTCTCAAATTATGAAAGCTATAGCTGCCTGTCAAGCTGCTCTTACATCAAAGATAGACCATTTACAGTCTGACCTTAGCTGTTTGCGACACGATTTTGACAAAATACGTGAAAGAACATCTGCAGTGGAGCAAAGAGTGAGTGATGTGGAAGATGCGTCCAGAGCAGCTGGAAATGACACCAGGCAGCTGCTGCAACAGGTACAGATGCTGCAAGCCAGGGCGGAGGACGCTGAGAACCGCAATAGACGTAACAACGTCCGTATCCTGGGCTTACCGGAGCAAGCGGAGGGGTCTACCCCAGAAATTTTTGCTGAACAGCTCATAAAAGAAGTGTTACATCCCATCTCACTTTCCAGTTGCTTTGTTATAGAAAGGGCACATCGGATTCCAACCAGGCCCTTACCGCCGGGATCCCCTGCTAGACCTTTCATCATGAAGATCCTGAACTACAGGGACAGAGACGCTATTTTGCTAGCTGCTCGACAGAAGGGGAATGTCAGCTATGAGAATGTCCGTTTGTCCTTTTACCCGGACTTTACTGCAGAGGTCCTGAAGAAAAGGAAGCAGTTTACTGAGGTCCGAGCGTGGCTGAGGGACAAAAATGTGAAATATGCCATGATCTACCCTTCTCGCTTGAGGGTGCAGGATGGTGAAACAGTCCGTTTTTTTAGTACTCCTGAAGAGGCTACTGAATGGATTGAGAGAAATCTAAATGCAAGGCCTCACCGCTGATGGTTTATACTATAGTGTTGGCAGCTGAAGCATATAATACTTGATTAAATGTTAAATTGTTTTGCTGACAAGATGGTTGGGGGAGGGGGGGGAGTATCTGGTTTAAATGCACCATTATTACTCCTGTTAGAATCCCTGTTCTTTGACTTTGTCTATTGATCAGATGTTTAACCCCATATTGGTATGCTGGGTGGCAACACCCTGTATGACTATGCACTGTTGTGGGTAGACGTATATACTTGCTTCCTATCACCAACGTACCTATATGGTATATATGTTCTAATGAGTTAGGGTAGGTTATCGTACCCAGGAGTTGCTAGTTTGGGGTGTCAGGCTCAACCATGTTAGGAAGGTTTGGGCAGGGTGGCTTAGGGAGGTTGGGAATGGGTGGGTTGGAGAGGGTTTCTCTGTTGAGGGGTTCTTTGATGTGGATTGTGTGTGTGCGTGAATGTGCCTTCATTGGTCGGAAATTATGGAGATGTTATCTTTGGAAGAATAAATGGCGGTAATTAAGCTACTTTCGTGGAATGTTCGGGGTCTGAATGATAAGATTAAACGGTCTTTAGTGTTCAATTATCTGAAGAGGTATAACCCTGACATAATGTTATTGCAAGAAACGCACCTGCAGGGCCAGAAAGTACTAGCTTTGCGGCGCCCATGGATAGGCCCCACATATCATGCGGTTTACTCAAACCACGCTAGAGGCGTATCTATTTGAATTGCTAAAAGTCTTCCGTTTCAAATACTATCTGTGCAGCTAGACCCTTATGGTAGGTATGTGATTTTACATGCTTGTGTCAGAGGCCTGCAGTACCTATTTGTGGGACTATATATTCCTCCGCCATTCCGCAGAGAGGTCCTAGACTTAATTACAGTTAAAATAGCAGGATTTCCAGCAATGCCTTATATTATTATGGGTGACTACAATGCCACTTTAGATCCTATACGGGACAGAAGGGTTCCCCAGGCCTCACACAACAATGTCCTATCACATTGGGCTAATACTTATGATTTAGTAGAGACGTGGCGCTATTTCCAATCCACAGATGCACAATTCTCTTGCTACTCAGTTTCTACTGGCTCACTCTCTCGTATAGATCTGGCCTTTGTCAGCAGAGATTTATCCCCCTATATCAAGTCTAGTGATTATCTACCGAGAGGAGTTTCAGACCATGCCCCCCTCCTTCTGATACTGTCACAGCCGCTGGCTTCGACTGATAAGCAGTGGCGGTTAAACCCTATGTGGCTCGAGGTATTACCTGTGGTGAGCGAGAGTCTAGATGCAATGGGGAATTACTGGGCAGAAAATGAAGGGTCTACAAATCCTCTGGTAGAATGGGATGCTTTCAAGTCAGTAATGAGAGGGGCATTGATTGCTGCTATTGCAACTCATAGAAAGGAACTGAATATCAAACGGATAAAACTAGAGACGGAACTAGCTGATAAGGAGAGGTTATATATACTAGATCCGTGCCCTGAGAAACAGACTTTGTGGCTTGAGGCGCAGCGTAGGTTTACTTTACATTTAACTGAATATACTGAGAAGAAACTTTTAAATCAGAGGCAAACTATTTTTTCAGATGGTGATAAGTGTGGCAGGGCCTTGGCGTACTTGACTAGATCTGAGACTCAACAAACGGTGGTGGCGGGAATTCTGAATGATCAGGGGCTCTTATTGAGGGAGCCCAGAGATGTCTGCCGACAGTTTGGCTCCTATTATGAGACATTGTATGCCCCCAAGATCACGTGTACTTCGGAGGAAATTGACAATTTCTTAGCAGGTATTAATATTCCTTCTTTGGACAGAGATGACAGGGGAGCCCTGGTGGCAGACATATCTGACCTGGAGATTGAAACGGCCATTAGTTCCTTAGCAACCAAGAAAACCCCGGGACCCGATGGATTTCCTGCTGAATGGTATAAGCGATTTTCTAAAGACCTGGTTAGTAGATTTGGGAAGCTGTTGAGGTATGCACTGGAAAGTGCTTCGTTGCCACCGTCCTTTCTGGAGGCAACGATAGTAGTGATTCACAAGTCGGGGAAACCATCTGACCAGTGTAGCTCTTATCGACCTATCTCACTTCTGAATCTTGGTGTCAAAATCTTTGCGAAGGTACTGGCGTTAAGATTGCGGGGGGTAATTCTCTTCTTGGTTGGGGTAGATCAATCGGGTTTTATGCCAGGGAAAACCACAGATATTAATTTAAGGCGATTGTTCACTAACCTTCAGGTCAAACATGATAACAGAGGTATGAGGGCTCTTGCGTCCTTAGACAATGAAAAAGCATTTGATTCAGTAGAATGGGAATTTATGTGGGCATTGCTGACTCAAATGGGCTTTCCGGAGAAATTTTTGTGCTGGTTACAAATGCTTTATAGATCCCCTTCGGCGAGGGTCAGGGTGAATGGGTACACATCGGACTCCTTCCCCTTGGGTAGAGGCACTAGACAGGGCTGCCCTCTCTCCCCCCTGTTATTTGCATTAATCATGGAACCTTTGTCGATACTCATATCCTCTAACTCAGGTATAGAAGGCTGGGAAATAGCTGGAATATCAGAAAAGCTTTCATTATATGCTGATGACATGCTGGTATACCTAGCAGATTCAGGGAAATCCTTGGATACCCTTTTAGGTGTTGTTGATCAATTTGGGGGTTTCTCGGGTCTCCGTGTGAACTGGGCTAAGTCTAGTCTCTGTCAGGTTGATTATGTTGACCCGGCTCGCATTTCGGTGAACAATAAGCTTCAGATTGTGAAGCAATTTACATATTTGGGGATTATTATTCATAAAGAAGTGGCAAAACTTTATGATTTGAATGTTGCTCCTACAATGCAATCCATTACTCGAAAGCTAGAGGCTTGGGAAAACCTTCCTTTAAAGAGGACCTTTCACCTGGAAAAACATTGTGAATGAAGTATGCTGCCATGGAGAGCGGCGCCCAGGGATCTCACTGCACTTACTATTATCCCTGGGCGCCGCTCCGTTCTCCCGTTATCCCCTCCGGTATCTTTACTCACTAAGTTATAGTAGGCGGTGTCTTCCCTTGTCCTGTGGGCGTCTCCTTCTCCTAGGCTGCAGCGCTGGCCAATCGCAGCCCACAGCTCACAGCCTGGGAGAAAATAACCTCCCAGGCTGTGAGCTGTGGGCTGCGATTGGCCAGCGCTGCAGCCTAGGAGAAGGAGACGCCCACAGGACAAGGGAAGACACCGCCTACTATAACTTACAGAGCGAAGATACCGGAGGGCATAACGGGAGAACGGAGCAGCGCCCAGGGATAATAGTAAGTGCAGTGAGATCCCTGGGCGCCGCTCTCTATGGCAGCATACTTCATTCACAATGTTTTTCCATGTGAAAGGTCCTCTTTAACTCTGATTGGGCGTATCAATGTGGTAAAAATGATTCTTCTCCCAAAATTGCTATACTTATATAGGGCTGCCCCAGTGTTACTCCCCAAGAGACATTTTGCTACTTTGGATAGAATAATCGCTCCCTTTCTATGGAATAAGTCTTCTGCCAGAATAGCGAGATCCACCCTCCAGGCGTCTTACCTGCGGGGGGGTCTTGCCTTGCCAAACCTGTACATGTACTATGTAGCAGTGCAGCTGAGCGATGTGGCGTGGTGGTTACGGGCTGACTCAGGTAACCCGGCGGTAGTGTTGGAGGCAGCTTTATTGGGGTCCTATGAGGCACTCACGAACTTGGCATATAGGAGGGGGGCTAGGTCTACAGTACACTACACCCAATCGATGGCTGCTGCAGTACAGATGTGGGTCAAATTGGGTCAGAAATTTAACCCTGATGAGAATGATATTACTTGATCGCCATATTTGCCTTTGTGGAGAAACAGAGTGCTTCCGGAGCTGTTCTCATTACTGGAGTTTGAATTTTGGCCTCAAAGGGGGGTGCGCTACCTTACCCAACTATATGATAAGGGCCTATTTAGAACCTTTAATAGTTTGAAACAGGAATTTAATTTGCCCCAGCGTTGTTTATATAGATATCTTCAACTCAGGCATGCCTGTCAGGCTCAGTTTGGTAGAGAACCTTTAAAACTGGAGTGTGGTACAGTTAAGGCAGCGATTAGGAGGGTTCCTTTGGTCAAACCAGTGTCGACCCTGTATGCGTCGTTGATGGCGTTGCAGGACTCCCCCCCTAGACAGGGCATTTGTTAGGTGGAAAAGGGACATTGAGGGTTTGGAAGATGTTCATGTTAAAGAATCTAGCTGTACATGGAGATCTACAGTGGTAAGCGCTAGGGATCGGTTGATTCAAGTTAAATGGCTTCATAGGATTTATTATACTCCTGTGAGGCTATTTAAAATGGGTAAATTGCCGAACCTTTATTGTACAAGATTTGGACATGAAAACGGTTGTCTTATACACATGGTTTGGCAGTGTCCGATTATTCATGGCTTCTGGGAAGAGATCCATAAATATTTTAATGTTAAACTAGGCTTTCCTAACGTCTGTACTGAGCTCACTAGTCTGTTGGGAGTAGCCAACGAGATTGTTCCAACCAAATTTGTCAGGAAGCTGTATAGAATACTCTTATATTATGCTAGGAAAACTATCCTTCTCAACTGGAAACCTCCTAAGAATCCTACTGTGCAACAATGGGTACATCTAGTTAATGCTGATCTTGAATTATATAAGTTTGTGTATGAGAGAAGAGGGACCCCTGATCGCTTCATGAAGATATGGGACCCCTGGATTGGAGCCCAGACTCTAGTACCATAGATGACTGAAAGACTGTGCTGACCAATGAAGGCGTGTGTGAATGTGTGTGTGTGTGTGTGTGTGTGTGTGCAGTACTTTTAATCTTCCTTAGGATTGATATGTTGGGTACTGTTCATCCTGAACGTGATATCTTTTTCTTCTGTCCCGAACTTGGGTCATGAGGAGCTGTTATGATTGTTCCCATGTATTTGATTTGTACTGGACTCAATTGATGATTGTCTGTATTTGATGTGTTTGTTATGCTTTTTGCTAAATTAATAAATAAAAAGATACTATTAAAAAAGTATGGGAAAAGGTGCTTACCCACTAGTATAGAAAGAAAAATTGGACTGCACTCCTGTAGACTTTCAAAATTGTCAGTGAAGAAACTTTATTCACCCATAAAGTGGCACAGAGCGACGTTTCGGCTCATACATGAGCCTTTCTCAAGCATTGGTACAAAGTGAACAGCAAACTTATAAAGGTGTATCAATCAAAGTGATCAGTGACATTACATAATTGATGATCAGTGAAAGTCATATATAAAAAACATATCATTTCCATATAATATCAAATATGGACACTACACAATAAAGTGACGAAGTGCATTCAAGGAATAAAATATAATATACAGTACATTACATAAAAACCATGCAAGTGCATAATTAAATTCATCTGTATCAAATAGGTGTATAATCAGTACATATACACTCACCTAAAGAATTATTAGGAACACCTGTTCTATTTCTCATTAATGCAATTATCTAGTCAACCAATCACATGGCAGTTGCTTCAATGCATTTAGGGTTGTGGTCCTGGTCAAGACAATCTCCTGAACTCCAAACTGAATGTCAGAATGGGAAAGAAAGGTGATTTAAGCAATTTTGAGCGTGGCATAGTTGTTGGTGCCAGACGGGCCGGTCTGAGTATTTCACAATCTGCTCAGTTACTGGGATTTTCACGCACAACCATTTCTAGGGTTTACAAAGAATGGTGTGAAAAGGGAAAAACATCCAGTATGTGGCAGTCCTGTGGGCAAAAATGCCTTGTGGATGCTAGAGGTCAGAGGAGAATGGGCAGATTCAAGCTGATAGAAGAGCAACGTTGACTGAAATAACTACTCGTTACAACCGAGGTATGCAGAAAAGCATTTGTGAAGCCACAACACGCACAACCTTGAGGCGGATGGGCTACAACAGCAGAAGACCCCACCGGGTACCACTCATCTCCACTACAAATAGGAAAAAGAGGCTACAATTTGCACGAGCTCACCAAAATTGGACTGTTGAAGACTGGAAAAATGTTGCCTGGTCTGATGAGTCTCGATTTCTGTTGAGACATTCAAATGGTCCGAATTTGGCGTAAACAGAATGAGAACATGTATCCATCCTCTGATGGCTACTTCCAGCAGGATAATGCACCATGTCACAAAGCTCGAATCATTTCAAATTGGTTTCTTGAACATGACAATGAGTTCACTGTACTAAAATGGCCCCCACAGTCACCAGATCTCAACTCAATTGAGCATCTTTGGGATGTGGTGGAACGGGAGCTTCGTGCCCTGGATGTGCATCCCTCAAATCTCCATCAACTGCAAGATGCTATCCTATCAATATGGGCCAACATTTCTAAAGAATGCTATCAGCACCTTGTTGAATCAATGACAGTTCTGGCAGTTCTGAAGGCAAAAGGGGGTCCAACACCGTATTAGTATCGTGTTCCTAATAATTCTTTAGGTGAGTGTATGTCATCAGTGAACATGTAAAGGGGAGGAGAAGACATGTTCGTACCTGGATGAACGATGGCGCCCACATACACCATCGTTCAAGTCAGCGCGTTCACAAATTACCATTGCGCATGTCCCGGCTGCATTACATCATCAAAGAGGGCTGGATAGAAGAGAGCATGTGCCGCATGGTCACCGTCCTATGACCCAAACAGCGCCTGCGCACAGCATTGATCACACGTAGCATGTTCCTAAACCATTGACTATCGGCAAGATAGAACGACGCATGCGCGTCACAACTCCCTCAGCAAAACCCGCCATATTTGAAAAGGGATCGTTGCCAATCATCCTTGAACATCTTTCCTAAGTAAATGTGTAACATCCTGGAGTATGTCACTAAACTTCTGTCTCCCCGCTGCATCATGTCAGGAGCATATGTATTGTCATCTTGTGTAGTCCAACATTGCATTTTCCATTATATGTATTTTCTATGCCTGTTTCATATACTATGCTGTAATTTCCCTGTACACCAGCAGGTGGCAGCAATGTATTTAGCAGGACCATAGCCAGTTTAGTATTGCTAGACTGGAATAGTTTATTCCAGTTTTAGCTCCCCCTCCTCTGTTAGCAGAAGTGGGCTGGTCCCACATCCTGCCTCATGGGGAGAAAAGAAAGTTCTAGTTAGTGTACCAGCCACCCCGGCTAGGGGAAGGCTGTGTTAGTAGGAGCTCCCAGAAACAGGGATCCCAAGACAGGATCGAGCCTCGGCCGAGGCCAAGATCACTCTTCCCAGCCTGAGCCATCAGCCTCAGCTGGTTGACAAGAAAAGCAGCCATCTCCAGCCTCCAGGAAGAAGCATTCCCTGTGAGCCAAGCTGTGAGTACATATCCAGAGACCAGGAGAAGCCAAATTCCTCCTCAGCTAGTCAGGCCCATATCAAGCAGAAGATAGACAGAGCAGAAGATAAATACCTGCCAGACTCACTAGGCATATAGTATAGGAGCAGAAGAGGCATTAACCCCTGCCATATATTGCCAATACCTGCTGGGACCTAAAGACTATTGCTGTAATCATATGGATTTATGCTGCACCTATTAAGTAAAGACAAGTTGGATTATATCACCAGTCTGGATCTCATTTACTATTACCCAAGTTCCTCAGTTGCTCCTATTAACAACACTCATTTTATTGCAAGTGAGCCAGGATCCAGGAGTCCAGCCGTACCAAGGTAGGAGACACCGTTGACACTACATAGAGACATTATCCTCACTCTGGCATTCCTCACCTGCTACGTGAGTTGCAACATCTTAAAGGGCCCTGAGACTATAACCTGCGCACATTGCAATTGGCGTCATGAACTAAAAACCATTAATTTTGCGCCAGTGTGCATTAGTCACAATCCGGCTTACTGCAAATGAATCGCGTGATGGTCGCAATGTGCTCACAAATTCAAAGCGCTAAAGCAGAATTGTCACTATGGGTTAATCCCAGTCTTTAGCAGGTCAGGTGAGCATTCATCCCTTCCAGGACGAATTGCCCACCCACACAGGGGTCCCCGAGTGGTGACAACACGTCAATGTCAGCACCACCACGGGTCCTCATACTGCTAGATATCGTGACTAGGGATGAGCGAACCCGAACTGTATAGTTCGGGTTCGTACCGAATTTTGGGGTGTCCGTGACACGGACCCGAACCCGAACATTTTCGTAAAAGTCCGGGTTCGGGTTCGGTGTTCGGCGCTTTCTTGGCGCTTTTTGAAAGGCTGCAAAGCAGCCAATCAACAAGCGTCATACTACTTGCCCCAAGAGGCCATCACAGCCTTGCCTACTATTGGCATGGCTGTGATTGGTCAGTGCAGCATGTGACCCAGCCTCTATATAAGCTTGGGTCACGTAGCACTGCACGTCACTCTGCTGATACAAGCGTAGGGAGAGGTTGCTGCTGCGACGTTAGGGCGAGATTAGGCAGATTAACTCCTCCAAAAGACTTAATTCAGTGATCGATCTCAGCTGTGGATCATTGAAGTGCTGATATTGAATTGCTCACTTTTTTTAGGCTGCCCAGAGCGTTTTTATATCACTTTTTTCTGGGGTGATCTGCGGCCATTTTGTGGCTTGTGGTGCGCCAGCACAAGCTACCACCAAGTGCATTTAACCATCAATAGTGTGGTTATTTTTTGCTATATCCTACATCAGGTGCAGGCTGAGCCTGTGTCACCCAAGTGCATTTAACCATCAATAGTGTGGTTATTTTTTGGCCATATACTACATCAGGTGCAGGCTGAGCCTGTGTCACCCAAGTGCATTTAACCATCAATAGTGTGGTTATTTTTTGCTATATCCTACATCAGGGTCAAGCTTTCATCAAGTGCATTTAACCATCAATAGTGTGGTTGTTTTTTGGCCATATACTACATCAGGTGCAGGCTGAGCCTGTGTCACCCAAGTGCATTTAACCATCAATAGTGTAGTTATTTTTTGCTATATCCTACATCAGGGTCAAGCTTTCATCAAGTGCATTTAACCATCAATAGTGTGGTTATTTTTTGGCCAAATACTACATTAGGTGCAGGCTGAGCCTGTGTCACCCAAGTGCATTTAACCATCAATAGTGTGGTTATTTTTTGGCCATATACTACATCAGGGGCAAGTTGAGCCTGTCACCCAGCGCCTAAAAAATAGGCCTGACATTTCTATTCCTCCAAATCAGTACAGTTTTAGCTGGTCAAGTTATATTTAGTGACCGTAAAAGCACAGTTTTTGTTCTGGGTTGAAAAACTATTCCCAAATTTGCCATTCTCAAAATTAGTAGTTTCTGCTATATCAGGCCTACTTTAAATCTATCCCAAAAAGGATATCTTAGATTGAAGGTGCTTATAGTGTCATTCTGAAAAACTTAACAGACACGCTACAGTGCAGATACAAGTCTAATTCTGTGATTAAAGGTATATCTGTCACACAGCGCGTAAAAAATAGGCCTCACATTTATATTCAACCAAATCTGTCATTACTTGTGTGCCTGTATTAGTGTAATACGGTACCTAAATAGATAGCCAGATAGTGTTAGGTGTCTGTAAAAAAAGGCCTGAATTTTAATTCAATACATTGGCCCGAATAATATTTTTCTTATTGTGGTGAACGGTAACAATGAGGAAAACAACTAATAAGGGACGCGGACGTGGACATGGTCGTGGTGGTGTTAGTGGACCCTCTGGTGCTGGGAGAGGACGTGGCCGTTCTGCCACAGCCACACGTCCTAGTGTACCAACTACCTCAGGGCCCAGTAGCCGCCAGAATTTACAGGGATATTTGGTGGGGCCCAATGCCATACTAAGGATGGTAAGGCCTGAGCAGGTACAGGCATTAGTCAATTGGGTGGCCGACAGTGCATCCAGCACGTTCACATTATCTCCCACCCAGTCTTCTGCAGAAAGCGCACAGATGGCGCATGAAAACCAAGCCCATCAGTCTGTCACATCACCCCCATGCATATCAGGGAAACTGTCTGAGCCTCAAGTTATGCAGCAGTCTCTTATGCTGTTTGAAGACTCTGCTGCCAGGGTTTCCCAAGGGCATCCACCTAGCCCTTCCCCAGGGGTGGAAGAGATAGAATGCACTAACGCACAACCGCTTATGTTTCCGGATGATGAGGACATGGGAATACCACCTCAGCACGTCTCTGATGATGACGAAACATAGGTGCCAACTGCTGCGTCTTTCTGCAGTTTGCAGACTGAACAGGAGGTCAGGGATCAAGACTGGGTGGAAGACGATGCAGGGGACGATGAGGTCCTAGACCCCACATGGAATGAAGGTCGTGCCACTGACTTTCACAGTTCGGAGGAAGAGGCAGTGGTGAGACCGAGCCAACAGCGTAGCAAAAGACAAAGAGGGAGCAGTGGGCAAAATCAGAACACCCGCCGCCAAGAGACTCCGCCTGCTACTGACCGCCGCCATCTGGGACCGAGCACCCCAAAGGCAGCTTCAAGGAGTTCCCTGGCATGGCACTTCTTCAAACAATGTGCTGACGACAAGACCCGAGTGGTTTGCACGCTGTGCCATCAGAGCCTGAAGCGAGGCATTAACGTTCTGAACCTTAGCACAACCTGCATGACCAGGCACCTGCATGCAAAGCATGAACTGCAGTGGAGTAAACACCTTAAAAACAAGGAAGTCACTCAGGCTCCCCCTGCTACCTCTTCTGCTGCTGCCGCCTCGGCCTCTTCTGCTGCTGCCGCCGCCTCGGCCTATTCCTCCGCCTCTGGAGGAACGTTGGCACCTGCCGCCCAGCAAACATGGGATGTACCACCAACACCACCACTTGCGTCACTAAGAATCTCAACCATGTCACACGGCAACATTTGAGAGAAAGCGTAAATTCCCACCTAGCCACCCTCGATCCTTGGCCCTGAATGCCAGCATTTCTAAACTACTGGCCTATGAAATGCTGTCATTTAGGCTGGTGGACACAGACAGGTTCAAACAGCTCTTGTCGCTTGCTGTCCCACAGTATTTTGTTCCCAGCCGGCACTACTTCTCCAAGAGAGCCGTGCCTTCCCTGCACAACCAAGTGTCCGATAAAATCAAGTGTGCACTGCGCAATGCCATCTGTGGCAAGGTCCACCTAACCACAGATACGTGGACCAGTAAGCACGGCCAGGGACGCTATATCTCCCTAACTGCACACTGGGTAAATGTAGTGGCGGCTGGGCCCCAGGCGGAGAGCTGTTTGGCGCACGTCCTTCCGCCGCCAAGGATCGCAGGGCAACATTCTTTGCCTCCTGTCTCCTCCTCCTCCTACTCAGCTTCCTCCTCTTCTTCTTCCTCCTGCTCATCCAGTCAGCCACACACCTTCACCACCAACTTCAGCATAGCCCGGGGTAAACGTCAGCAGGCCGTTCTGAAACTCATATGTTTGGGGGACAGGCCCCACACCGCACAGGAGTTGTGGCGGGGTATAGAACAACAGACCGACGTGTGGTTGCTGCCGGTGAGCCTCAAGCCCGGCCTGGTGGTGTGCAATAATGGGCGAAATCTCGTTGCAGCTCTGGGACTAGCCAGTTTGACGCACATCCCTTGCCTGGCGCATGTGCTGAATTTGGTGGTGCAGAAGTTCATTCGCAACTACCCCGACATGTCAGAGCTGCTGCATAAAGTGGGGGCCGTCTGTTCGCGCTTCCGGCGTTCACACCCTGCTGCTGCACGCCTGTCTGCGCTACAGCGTAACTTCGGCCTTCCCGCTCACCGCCTCATATGCGATGTGCCCACCAGGTGGAACTCCACCTTGCACATGCTGGACAGACTGTGCGAGCAGCAGCAGGCCATAGTGGAGTTTTATCTGCAGCACGCACGGGTCAGTCGCACTGCGGAACAGCACCACTTCACCACCAATGACTGGGCCTCCATGCGAGATCTGTGTGCCCTGTTGCGCTGTTTCGAGTACTCCACCAACATGGCCAGTGGCGATGACGCCGTTATCAGCGTTACAATACCACTTCTATGTCTCCTTGAGAAAACACTTAGGGCGATGATGGAAGAGGAGGTGGCCCAGGAGGAAGAGGAAGAGGGGTAATTTTTAGCACTTTCAGGCCAGTCTCTTCGAAGTAACTCAGAGGGAGGTTTTTTGCAACACCAGAGGCCAGGTACAAATGTGGCCAGACAGGGCCCACTACTGGAGGACGAGGAGGACGAGGAGGAGGAGGTGGAGGAGGATGAGGATAAAGCATGTTCACAGCGGGGTGGCACCCAAAGCAGCTCGGGCTTTTCACTGGTGCATGGCTGGGGGGAAACACAGGACGATGACGATACGCCTCCCACAGAGGACAGCTTGTCCTTACCTCTGGGCAGCCTGGCACACATGAGCGACTACATGCTGCAGTGCCTGCGCAACGACAGCAGAGTTGCCCACATTTTAACGTGTGCGGACTACTGGGTTGCCACCCTGCTGGATCCCCGGTACAAAGACAATGTGCCCACCTTACTTCCTACACTGGAGCGTGATAGGAAGATGCGCGAGTACAAGCGTAGGTTGGTAGACGCGCTACTGAGAGCATTCCCAAATGTCACAGGGGAACCAGTGGAAACCCAAGGCGAAGGCAGAGGAGGAGCAAGAGGTCGCCAACGCAGCTGTGTCACGGCCAGCTCCTCTGAGGGCAGGGTTAGCATGGCAGAGATGTGGAAAAGTTTTGTCACCACGCCACAGCTAACTGCACCACCACCTGATACGGAACGTGTTAGCAGGAGGCAACATTTCACTAACATGGTGGAACAGTACCTGTGCACACCCCTCCACGTACTGACTGATGGTTCGGCCCCATTCAACTTCTGGGTCTCCAAATTGTCCACGTGGCCAGAGCTAGCCTTTTATGCCTTGGAGGTGCTGGCCTGCCCGGCGGCCAGCGTTTTGTCTGAACGTGTATTCAGTACGGCAGGGGGCGTCATTACAGACAAACGCAGCCGCCTGTCTACAGCCAATGTGGACAAGCTGACGTTCATAAAAATGAACCAGGCATGGATCCCACAGGACCTGTCCATCCCTTGTGCAGATTAGACATTAACTACCTCCCCTTAACAATATATTATTGTACTCCAGGGCACTTCCTCATTCAATCCTATTTTTATTTTCATTTTACCATTATATTGCGGGGCAACCCAAAGTTGAATGAACCTCTCCTCTGTCTGGGTGCCGGGGCCTAAATGTGTGACAGTGGCCTGTTCCAGTGGTGGGTGACGTGAAGCCTGATTCTCTGCTATGACATGAAGACTGATTCTCTGCTGACATGAAGCCTGAATCTCTGTTATGGGACCTCTCTCCTCTGCCTGGGTGCCTGGGCCTAAATATGTGACAGTGGCCTGTTCCAGTGGTGGGTGACATGAAGCCTGATTCTCTGCTATGACATGAAGACTGATTCTCTGCTGACATGAAGCCTGAATCTCTGTTATGGGACCTCTCTCCTCTGCCTGGGTGCCTGGGCCTAAATATGTGACAGTGGCCTGTTCCAGTGGTGGGTGACGTGAAGCCTGATTCTCTGCTATGACATGAAGACTGATTCTCTGCTGACATGAAGCCTGAATCTCTGTTATGGGACCTCTCTCCTCTGCCTGGGCCTAAATATGTGACAGTGGCCTGTTCCAGTGGTGGGTGACGTGAAGCCTGATTCTCTGCTATGACATGAAGACTGATTCTGTGCTGACATGAAGCCAGTTTCTCTGTTACGGGACCTCTCTCCTCTGTCTGGGTGCCTAGGCCTAAATATGTGACAGTGGCCTGTTCCAGTGGTGGGTGACGTGAAGCCTGATTCTCTGCTATGACATGAAGACTGATTCTCTGCTGACATGAAGCCTGAATCTCTGTTATGGGACCTCTCTCCTCTGCCTGGGTGCCTGGGCCTAAATATGTGACAGTGGCCTGTTCCAGTGGTGGGTGACGTGAAGCCTGATTCTCTGCTATGACATGAAGACTGATTCTCTGCTGACATGAAGCCTGAATCTCTGTTATGGGACCTCTCTCCTCTGCCTGGGTGCCTGGGCCTAAATATGTGACAGTGGCCTGTTCCAGTGGTGGGTGACGTGAAGCCTGATTCTCTGCTATGACATGAAGACTGATTCTCTGCTGACATGAAGCCTGAATCTCTGTTATGGGACCTCTCTCCTCTGCCTGGGTGCCTGGACCTAAATATGTGACAGTGGCCTGTTCCAGTGGTGGGTGACGTGAAGCCTGATTCTCTGCTATGACATGAAGACTGATTCTCTGCTGACATGAAGCCTGAATCTCTGTTATGTGACCTCTCTCCTCTGCCTGGGTGCCTGGGCCTAAATATGTGACAGTGGCCTGTTCCAGTGGTGGGTGACGTGAAGCCTGATTCTCTGCTATGACATGCAGACTGATTCTCTGCTGACATGAAGCCAGATTCTCTGTCACGGGACCTCTCTCCTCTGCCTGGGTGCCTGGGCCTAAATATGACAATGGACTGTTACAGTGGTGGGTGACATGAAGCCAGATTCTCTGCTATGGCATGAAGACTGATTCTCTGCTGATGTGAAGCCAGATTCTCTGCTATGGGACCTCTCTCCAATTGATATTGGTTTATTTTTATATATTTTATTTTTATTTTAATTCATTTCCCTATCCACATTTGTTTGCAGGGGATTTACCTACATGTTGCTGCCTTTTGCAGCCCTCTAGCTCTTTCCTGGACTGTTTTACAGCCTTTTTAGTGTCGAAAAGTTCGGGTACCCATTGACTTCAATCGGGTTCGGGTTCGGGACGAAGTTCGGGTCGGGTTCGGATCCCGAACCCGAACATTTCCGGGAAGTTCTGCCGAACTTCTCGAACCCGAACATCCAGGTGTTCGCTCAACTCTAATCGTGACTAAGAGGGTGCTCTGCCCCTCTTTTCCTATCGCAGATGTAAAAATATTAGGGATTAACTAGTAAGAGCCGATGTGGGCCCTAAAAAAGTCTCCACACAAACGACACTTGCACCATCAGACATGGGATGTTTCCCATGCCTACATTGTGTAAATTGTCGTTATATCTGTAGAGCTAAGGTATTTACACTCCCTAACACGGGCTGTATCTATCCTATTAAGTTTCATCTAACATATGATTCATCTTTCGTTGTATATATACTGTCATGCCCCTGCAGGCTATTATATGTAGAAGAGACATCCACAGATTTAAAAACTAGGCTGAATAACCATCGGTATGCGATCAGAAAATGTTGTATGGATCTACCGGTCCCTAGACATTTTGTGTCACTCAAACAAAGAAAATGATCTGAGATGTTGGATCATAGATCAGATTGCAATGCCACGGAGGGGTGGAGATCGTTTGACTCTACTCAAAAAAAGAGAACTATATTGGATCCAGACTTTGAATAGTCTTCATCCTAATGGTTTGAATATTGAATACAGATATGGTGCTATGGTGTGAGTATTGGTTGGCTTGCCCATATTTCCCTGTATTGTATGTTAAGCTTCCTACTTGTGAGAGATAAGTTTATTGGTAAAAAAAAATAAAAAAAATTCTGTACTGTAGTACTAACAATGTATATTATTTACATTAATTTCATTTTTATTTTTTCTAGACACTCAAACACATTTTGGAGAAGATTTTTTATGGACAAGGATCGTGCCTGGAAGTTGGATGAAATGCCCACAATGAATAACAATGCCCCTTTTTTGATAAAGGAACTCTTTTAACAAAGAGTTTTTTTACATGTCCCGATTGCATTGCAAGAGAGTTTCTCTTTTGTTCTAGGAATATGTTGTTTATTGAACATTACAAGTGAGAAAGTAGTATATACTGTACTTTTTTGGTTTTTACGCAACCCTTGCATATTCCCTTACAGCAAAGTGCTTTTTGAAGTGTAACTGGAACAGCCTATAGAGGAGAACCCTCTTAGTCACGATATCTAGCAGTTTGAGGACCCGTGGTGGTGCTGACATTGACGTGTTGTCACCACTCGGGGACCCCTGTGTGGGTGGGCAATTCGTCCTGGAAGGGATGAATGCTCACCTCACCTGCTAAAGACTGGGATTAACCCATAGTGACAATTCTGCTTTAGCGCTTTGAATCTGTGAGCACATTGCGACCATCACGCGATTCATTTTCTTAGGAAAGATGTTCAAGGATGATTGGCAATGATCCCTTTTCAAATATGGTGGGTTTTGCTGAGGGAGTTGTGACGCGCATGCGTCGTTCTATCTTGCCGATAGTCAATGGTTTAGGAACATGCTACGTGTGATCAATGCTGTGCGCAGGCGCCGTTCGGGTCATAGGATGGTGACCATGCGGCACATGCGCTCTTCTATCCAGCCCTCTTTGATGATGTAATGCAGCCGGGACATGCGCAATGGTAATTTCTGAACGCGCTGATTTACGCGATGGTGTATGTGGGCGCCATCGTTCATCCAGGTACGAACATGTCTTCTCCTCCCCTTTACATGTTCACTGATGACGTATATGCACTAATTATACACCTATTGTCACGAACCAGCAGGACAGGTAGTGAATCCTCTGCACCAGAGAGGCGATGGCGCGGGTTGTACTAGAGGACCGGTTCTAAGCAGTTACTTGTCTTCACCAGAGCCCGCCGCAAAGCGGGATGGATTTGCCACGGCGGTAACTACCAGGTCGTGTCCCCTAGTAACAACTCGACCTCTCTGGCAACTGATAAGGCGTGGTACACAGGGAGAAGGCAAGAGCGTAGTCGGACGAAGCAGCGGTCAGGGCAGGCGGCAAAGGTTCAAAGGCGAGTGGACGGTAGCAACGGGTACGGCAACAGGTAAGGCAAACTAACATCATAGGGAACGCTTTCTCTGAGGCACAAGGCACAAAGATCCGGCAGAAGGCTGTGGGAGGAGAAGGTATAAATGGGCAGTGCTCAGGTGCAGCCTAATTAAGTCAGCACTGCCTCTTACAACCTTAACCCTTAATAACCCCTTTGGACCAGGCACCAATCACTGGTGCACTGGTCCTTTGAATCTAAGAGTCCCGGAGCGCGCGCACCCTAGAGAGCGAGGACGCACACGCCGAGACACTGGAGTGCTGCCTGGGGACATACGCTGTGAGCGCACCGAGACCAGCAGGGGACCCGGAGCGCTCAGCGTAACAGTACCCCCCCCTTTGGTCTCCCTCCATTTTTGGTACCGAAGAACTTGCGGATGAGACTGCGGTCCAGGATGTTCTCCTCCGGCTCCCATGACCTCTCCTCAGGACCGCAGCCCTCCCAGTCGACCAAAAAAAATCTTTTCCCCCGGGAGATCTTGGTCGCCAAGATCTCCTTGACAGAGAATATATCGGAGGTACCGGCGACAGGGGTGGGAGAAACAAGCTTGGGAGAAAAATGGTTAAAGATAGCAGGTTTAAGAAGGGAGACATGGAAGGAGTTATGGATTCGGAGGGAGGGAGGAAGATGGAGCTGATAAGAAACTTGATTGATACGACTCTTGATTTTATAGGGTCCCAAGAAACGAGGTCCCAACTTGTAACTTGGGACCCTAAATCGGATGTACCTAGAGGAGAGCCACACCTCGTCACCCGGGCGAAATTCCGGTGGAGATCTGCGTCTCTTGTCAGCTTGAACCTTCATACGGGCGGAAGCCCTGAGGAGAGCAGCGTGGGTTTCTCGCCAGATGGAGGAAAAATCCTGTACAAGACTGTCAACGGCAGGTACAGAAGAAGGAGTGAGAGACTGCGGCAGCGGTGGAAGAGGATGACGGCCAAAAACTACAAAGAAAGGAGACTTGTTAGAGGCAGAGGATTGTTTGTAGTTGTAGGAGAACTCCGCCCAGGGAAGTAGATCAGCCCAGTCGTCATGGCGAGAGGATACAAAGTGACGCAGATAGTCACCCAAAATCTGGTTCACCCGTTCTACTTGGCCGTTAGATTGAGAGTGGTACGAAGAAGAAAAGTCCAATTTGATCCCGAGCTGGGCACATAGAGCCCTCCAGAATTTGGAGACGAATTGTACCCCACGATCAGAGACAATATGTTTGGGAAGGCCATGGAGACGGAAGATGTGTTGGAAAAATTGTTTGGCCAACATGAATGCAAAGGGTAGACCGGGCAGGGGTACAAAGTGAGCCATCTTGGAGAAGCGATCCACCACGACCCAAATAACGGACTTGCCATGGGAGGAGGGAAGATCAGTAATAAAGTCCATGGCGATGTGAGACCAGGGAACTTCAGGAACAGGTAGAGGCAAGAGGAGACCCGCTGGTCTCTGGGGAGGCGATTTATCCCGGGCGCAAATCATACAGGCCTGGACGAAGTCCGAGACATCTTTCTCCAGAGAAGGCCACCAGTACCTTTGGGAGATAAGTTGGAGAGACTTTAGCACCCCTGGATGACCGGCAAAAGGGGAGGCATGGCCCCACTTGAGAATTCGCAGCCGCTGACGTGGAGGTACGTAGGATTTGCCAGGAGGAAGAAGGCGCAGGTCCACGGGAGCGACTGTAATAAGGCGTTCTGGAGGGATAATATATCGAGGTGTTAACTCGTCGCCCACCACATCAGAGGAGCGAGACAGAGTATCTGCCCTAATGTTCTCGCAAGCCGGACGAAAATGGATCTCAAAGTTAAAGCGGCGAAGAACAGAGACCAACGAGCCTGACGGGGATTTAATCTCTGAGCAGACTGGAGATAAGCCAGGTTCTTGTGGTCCGTGAAGATGTACACAGGATGTGTGGCGCCCTCGAGTAAATGTCTCCATTCCTCTAGTGCCAATTTAATAGCCAGCAGTTCCCTGTCCCCAATGGAGTAATTTCTCTCTGCGGAAGAGAATGTTTTTGAAAAGAAGCCACAAGTTGAAGTCTTGCCCCGGGAAGACTTCTGGGTGAGGACGGCTCCGGCTCCCACCGAGGAGGCATCCACTTCAAGAGAGAAGGGCTTGGTGGAATCTAGTCTAGAGAGAACGGGTGCAGAGGCAAAGGCGGATTTCAGGGACTGGAAGGCTTCCTCGGCTTGGGAAGGCCAGGATTTGGGGTTAGCTCCTTTTCTAGTGAGGGCCACGATAGGAGCTACCAGAGTGGAATAGTGAGGGATGAATTGCCTGTAGTAATTCGCAAAGCCCAGAAATCTTTGTATGGCTCGGAGACCAGAGGGACGTGGCCAATCCAGAACCGCCGAGAGTTTGGCTGTGTCCATTTGAAGTCCTTGGGCTGAGATAATGTATCCCAGGAAAGGCAGGAAGGTCTGTTCAAATAGACATTTTTCAAGTTTAGCGTATAGGCGATTTCTCCTGAGACGAGTAAGAACTTGTTGCACATGGACCCGGTGTTGATCCAAATTGGAGGAAAAGATGAGGATATCATCCAGGTATACGACCACGCAGGTGTAAAGTAAGTCCCTGAAAATGTCATTGACGAATTCCTGGAAGACAGCCGGTGCGTTGCAGAGGCCGAAGGGCATCACCAAATACTCAAAATGGCCGTCCCTTGTGTTAAAGGCGGTCTTCCATTCGTCTCCCTCACGGATACGGATCAGATTATAGGCCCCTCGGAGGTCCAATTTAGTGAAGATCTTAGCCCCTCGGAGACGATCAAATAGCTCAGAGATTAGATGCAGAGGGTAACGGTTCTTGATGGTAATTTTATTAAGACCTCTGTAGTCAATGCAGGGGCGGAGGGAGCCGTCTTTTTTTGTCACGAAGAAAAAACCGGCCCCAGCAGGAGAAGAAGATTTTCTTATGAATCCTCTCTGTAGGTTCTCAGGTATATAGTCGGACATGGCAAGAGTCTCAGGAGGTGAGAGAGGATAAATTTTGCCCCGAGGTGGAGTAGAACCGAGTATCAGGTCGATCGGGCAATCATAGGATCGGTGAGGAGGAAGAACCTCAGCTTGTTTCTTGCAGAAGACATCCGTGAAGGAATGGTATGGCTTGGGCAGCCCAGAAGGCGGAGAAACTTGCGGGTTCTGTTTGACCAGAGTAGGCTTGAGACAGCGGTCCGAACAGGAGGAGCCCCAACGCAGGATCTCACCGGTGGACCAATTCAGGACAGGACTATGACGTTGAAGCCACGGCAGACCCAGGAGGAGTTCGGAAGAACAGAAGGGAAGGACAAAAAACTCTAAAGTCTCGGTATGAAATATTCCGATGTCCATCTGTAGAGGCTGGGTACGGAACTGCACGGTGGCTGAGAGTCTCTCACCGTTAACAGTAGAGATGAAAAACGGCTTGGGTAGACGGATTACTGGAATACGGTACTTGTCAACCAAGGTGGTGTGAATGAAGTTGCCAGCTGAACCGGAATCCAAGAAGGCGGCTGCGGAGAAAGAGGACTTGGAAGAGATGATCAACTGCACGGGTATGATGAGACGTGGAGAGGAAGAATCCACACCTAGCAACGCCTCTCCCACGCTTACTAGGTACGAGCGTTTCCCGAACACGGTGGACGGAGAGGACAATCTCTAAGGAAGTGCTCGGTACTGGCACAGTACAGACACAGGTTCTCGTTTCTGCGGTGGCTGCATGGCTTCCACGGTGGAAAACCCAGTAGCGGGTTGAGGTGGATGCGGAAAAACGGGAGCCAGACGAGGAAAGCGTCTAGTAAGAGCTTTTTCCTTTTCAAGGAGGAGTTCCTCCTGTCTTTAGGCGAAACATTTGTCTATCCTAGTGGCCAGCAAGATGAGGTCACAAAGAGTGGAAGGAAGCTCACGTGCAGCCAGAACGTCCTTTACTTCACTGTTAAGTCCTTTCTTGAAGGTGGCACAAAGGGCTTCATTGTTCCAGTTCAGCTCAGAGGCCAGAGTGCGGAACTGAATGGCATAGTCACCCACGGAAGAACCTCCTTGGGTCAAATTTAGTAAGGCAGTCTCTGCGGAGGTAAGCCGGGCAGGCTCCTCAAAAACATTCCGGAACTCTAGGCAGAATCTCTGGACGGATGCGGTGGCAGGATCTGCGCGGTCCCATAGTGGTGTAGCCCAGGCCAGGGCCTTCCCGGACAGTAAACTGAGAATAAAGGCTACCTTGGCTCGATCAGAAGGAAACTGGTCGGACAGAAGCTCGAGGTGGAGAGAGCACTGCGACAAGAACCCACGGCACTGCTTAGGATCTCCGTCATATTTGTCTGGTAAGGACAAACGGATTCTGGAACCGGTGGTAACTGCAGGCGGAGGTGATGCAGCAGGAGCAGACGGAGGAGCTGGCTGTTGCAGAGAAGGCAGGAGCTGCTGCAACATAACGGTCAACTGGGCCAGCTGTTGACCCTGCTGGGCCACAATGGTCGTGAGGTCCTCCAGGCTTGGCAGGGGAACATCAGTGGGATTCATGGCCGGATCTTACTGTCACGAACCGGCAGGACAGGTAGTGAATCCTCTGCACCAGAGAGGCGATGGCGCGGGTTGTACTAGAGGACCGGTTCTAAGCAGTTACTGGTCTTCACCAGAGCCCGCCGCAAAGCGGATCTGCCGCGGCGGAAACTACCAGGTCGTGTCCCCTAGTAACAATTCGACCTCTCTGGCAACTGATAAGGCGTGGTACACAGGGAGAAGGCAAGAGCGTAGTCGGACGAAGCAGCGGTCAGGGCAGGCGGCAAAGGTTCAAAGGCGAGTGGACGGTAGCAACGGGTACGGCAACAGGTAAGGCAAACTAACATCATAGGGAACGCTTTCTCTGAGGCACAAGGCACAATGATCCGGCAGAAGGCTGTGGGAGGAGAAGGTATAAATGGGCAGTGCACAGGTGCAGCCTAATTAAGTCAGCACTGCCTCTCACAACGTTAACCCTTAATAACCCCTTTGGACCAGGCACCAATCACTGGTGCACTGGTCCTTTGAATCTAAGAGTCCCGGAGCGCGCGCGCCCTAGAGAGCGAGGACGCACACGCCGAGACACTGGAGTACTGCCTGGGGACATACGCTGTGAGCGCTCCGAGACCAGCAGGGGACCCGGAGCGCTCAGCGTAACACCTATTTGATACAGATGAATTTAATTATGCACTTGCATGGTTATTATGTAATGTACTGTATATTATATTTTATTCCTTGAATGCACTTCGTCACTTTATTGTGTAGTGTCCATTTTTTATATTATATGGAGATGATATGTTTTTTATATATGACTTTTTCACTGATCATCAATTATGTAATGTTACTGATCACTTTGATTGATACACCTTTATAAGTTTGCTGTTCACTTTGTACCAGTGCTTGAGAAAGTCTAATGTATGAGCCGAAACGTCGCTCCGTGCCACTTTATGGGTGAATAAAGTTTCTTCACTGACAATTTTGAAAGTCTACAGGAGTGAAGTCCAATTTTTCTTTCTATACTAGTGGGTAAGCACCTATTCCCATACTTGGGCTCTGCACCCGTTTCCCCCTTTTTTGGATGGCTGCTGGTGATTTTTTCATTTGTGTGTGTGTATATATATATATACACATATACATATACACACACACAGTACAGACCAAAAGTTTGGACACACCTTCTCATTCAAAGAGTTTTCTTTATTTTCATGACTGAAAATTGTAGATTCACACTGAAGGCATCAAAACTATGAATTAACACATGTGGAATTATATACATAACAAACAAGTGTGAAACAACTGAAAATATGTCATATTCTAGGTTCTTAAAAGTAGCCACCTTTTGCTTTGATTACTGCTTTGCACACTCTTGGCATTCTCTTGATGAGCTTCAAGAGGTAGTCCCCTGAAATGGTTTTAATTTCACAGGTGTGCCCTGTCAGGTTTAATAAGTGGGATTTCTTGCCTTATAAATGGGGTTGGGACCATCAGTTGCGTTGAGGAGAAGTCAGGTGGATACACAGCTGATAGTCCTACTGAATAGACTGTTAGAATTTGTATTATGGCAAGAAAAAAGTAGCTAAGTAAAGAAAAACGAGTGGCCATCATTACTTTAAGAAATGAAGGTCAGTCAGTCAGCCGAAAAATTGGGAAAACTTTGAAAGTAAGGGCTATTTGCCCATGAAGAAGAGTGATGGGGTGCTGCGCCAGATGACCTGGCCTCCACAGTCACCGGACCTGAACCCAATCGAGATGGTTTGGGGTGAGCTGGACCGCAGAGTGAAGGCAAAAGGGCCAACAAGTGCTAAGCATCTCTGGGAACTCCTTCAAGACTGTTGGAAGACCATTTCAGGGGACTACCTCTTGAAGCTCATCAAGAGAATGCCAAGAGTGTGCAAAGCAGTAATCAAAGCAAAAGGTGGCTACTTTGAAGAACCTAGAATATGACATATTTTCAGTTGTTTCACACTTGTTTGTTATGTATATAATTCCACATGTGTTAATTCATAGTTTTGATGCCTTCATAGTCATGAAAATAAAGAAAACTCTTTGAATGAGAAGGTGTGTCCAAACTTTTGGTCTGTACTGTATGTTGTGGGGATTTGCTCTGGTAGACAATCTAGCGAACACAGTACAGAGGCAACCACAAAGTCTTTAACTTAAACAGTTCAGTGTTTTATTCACACAAAGGGAAAAACAAAAAATAACGGTTTGCAGTCTTGGTGTTTGTTCACACCATAAAAAGCTTACAGAACAAAAACCTTCACCTGGTCAGCAGTTTTTACACCTGCAGTCCCAGCAGACGTCTCTCAGACATTTAGCATGGAACAGGTTCTCAGTTCCAAAAACACACAGAGACTGACAGCACTCCACTGTCAGATGGAGGATAATCCACACCCAGCTGAAACTACTGACTGGGTTTTATATAGGCCAATAAAGAGCCGACCTGGAGCGTTGGGGAGCAGCCACCCACCCAGCACTTTGGCTACTCACAGTAAGAGCTGGCCCGGATCGGCTTAACAGCCACACTAACAGAAAACTGTGTCAACCAGCACTAGATGCCACTGACACTTAAAACTATTGACTCTTACCTCACCGTGGCCAGGAATCTCGGTGACACATACATTCGATCAATGACGGCCCCTTGCGCCTTCCTACAATATATATGACACTTATTAGTATACCCTTTGTTGATTTTCTGTGCCAATTGCTTTATTTTTTAAATTGTGTCCCCTTGTTGGACAAATCTTCTGTGCTGTCCACATAGGAGACCTGTCCCTAAGATGGATGCTGATGGAGGGTCATGTGATCAGGCAAAAATAACTCCAGACACATCACTCAGCTTTCTCCACTCAACCACAGCACATCCGCCATCTGCCCTTGCAATGTTGTGAATTTAGTACAGGTACAGTTTATTTGATTGGAAGTGATTTTCCTTGTCACATGACCCTCCATCAGCAGCAATTTTTAGGAAAGGACCTCTGTGTGGACAGCACGAATGACTCGGCCAACAAGGGAAATTACCTTATGAAATACAGAAAATGGTGCAGAATATCAACAAAGATTATATTACTAAGTTCCACATAATTATGTTACATACACATTGATCAAGAGTAGCCAGAAAGTGGTCAACCCCTTTAATTACCTTGACCCAGCCCTCTCTGGAGTTTAGGGTGGGGGCTGACCCCTCCCCCTGGTTATAGAAGATTCCAGTTTGAGTAGTTGTGTGAAGGGTGGAGGTAGGGAGCAGACATGATGTGCTCCTCTCCCCCACACTCCAACTTCAAGCCCTGGAGCTGTGTACAGATAACTGCTGGATGTACTACAACTCCTATTTGGTGCACATAAAGAGACACTATTGTTAAGTTCAACCTAGCCTGGTTACTAGCTATACTAACACCACACACTGGCCATTGCATCATTTTCAAGTCCTGCATAGCACTTATACGCCCATTTAGCATCAAGGGCACCCACAGACTACCATCAGGCAGGAGTCTTAGCTACAGGGAGTTCTCTAAGGGAATATAAGGTGCCTATCCTTCACTGTATTTACCCCAGGGAGCAACGACCTGAAGGAGTACACAATGACACGTCATCATCAGGGCCACTACCTCTCCCATCCTCTAGTTTTCCCAGGGGCTTGCTGCAGTGCCATGTGCTATATTAATACAACTGAGGATATTAAAGATATAACCAGTTTCTTCACTGACTATGCTTACACACAGAGGTACAGAGAAGGTAATCACTTGAATAACACCATGGGCTGGCTCTATTTTGGCAGGTTCAAATTATCTTATAACTAGTATGCAATGATATCTGCAGCTGTCAACAGCTGAGAAGCCACATGCAAGGGCTCAAGAACCATATATGTCTGCTCATCTAGTGAAAAATACCTACATTGTATGCCTAATCATGTGATTTTGATATATTGTACTGTATGTCTATAGAAATATTCTGAGAGTAACACATTGAGTATAGTTTAAGAAAGAAAGAAATAATCCTGGAATGTTAACAAAAAAAGCTTTTATTTTTTTAAAGAAAATGTTGAACTTTGTTCCATTAATTGGAAGCAACAATCTGGTCCACCCAGTTACGGAGCTCAGTCACACGGGCATAGACCCCTGGAGAAGATGTTGAGCATGTACTGCTTCCCCAAGATACAATACCAACCAGGGTCCAAGCACCATTTCTTTGGCACACAAGGGGTCCACCAGAATCACCCTGTATTTGGAAAATAAAATAGCATAACATTGATTTGTTGCTTTTGGTAAGGGTTCCATTATTGAAATATAACAATCACTTCACATTTATGTGAAGGAATACATTTTTACTGAAATATTTTTCATCTCCTTAAACTTTCATCCTCAACTTAAATGGGTGGTTCGGCCCCTGAAAAAAAATGGAGCTGGCCAGGGATGAGAGTAAAAAAAAAAAGAAAGAAAAAAAACTCACACACACATATGCTCTGATGGTCATGGTTCCAAGTGCCCACATGTCAACACCACTAGCCAATCAATAGGCTCAAAGGTCAAGTGCCGTACCTGCAAAAGCCAGGCACTGATTTATTGGCAGCAGTAATGTACAACTCCATTGAAGGGGTTTTCCGGGATAGGTCATCAGTATCTGATTGGTGGGGTTCTGACACCTGGGACCCCAGCCGATCAGATGTTTGAGAAGGCAGCAGCCCTCGCAGTAGCACTGCAGCCTTTTCTCAGCAAACCAAGCACAGTGACGTACATTGCATAGTACTGCAGCTTAGCCCCATTCACTTTAATGGGGCTGAGCTGTGCCTAGGCCATGTAACTGATGAACATGATCATATAGACCTGGAGAGTGAAGAGCTCAATTCAGTTTTATCGCATAGTGAACACTGACGAAACAAAACCCATAAAACTATGACGGAATTGTGTTTATTTTTTGTCCAATTCCACCCCATTTGGAATTTGTTCCAGCTTCCTACTACATTTTATGCAATATTAAATGGTGACATTAGAAAGTGTAACTTGTAGCCCTCATACGGTTATTAAATGGAAAAATAAAAAAGTTATGGCTCCAGAAAGACTCCAGAAAGACAGGGAGAATAAAACGAAAACGCAAAAACAGAAAATTGCTGCATCAGGAAGAGGTTAAAGGCTATGGACATTTTTGTACTGATTTTTATTTTATTTTCTCATTTGCTTCCTAAATTCAAAATTAAGGAACTTTGTAAATAGTTTTCATTCCAATGCCAAATGAATGTTTGCTGCTGTAGATTCTATGCAACTCCTAAACATTGCTAGCTGTGCTGCTTTTGAGATAGATCAGACAGCACACTGCCCTGGCTATGCCAGCTGCCTCTATTTTATTCCTCTCCCCACTCACAGTAGCCTATTGTTGGAGAAACCAGCAGTAAAGATGAGAAGGTTCCTAGGAGATTAGAGTATTAATAAGGAGCAACAAGTATCATCAGAGGTCTCAGGAAGAGCAGAGCACATAGGCTGTTCTATTTCAGAGTATAGATATTGAGGAGAGCACGCATGTGACAGCCTTCAGGATGGAATGTGAATTACAAACAGTAAGATGCATTATTAGATGAAATAGGGTAGCACCCATTGCATACTATGCAGAGTAAAGGAAGGGGTGAGTCACAAACTCCTCAGCATGCATATATGTCTGTCAGCACAGTAGAGAGTAGATCCCTCATGGGCTGCAGGAAAAAGCAGCATAGTGAAAAACCTATCATAATAAATGAGAGCTAGTGAAGACAGCAGCTCCTGGGAACTGCAGAACTCAGTAGATTTCAGCAGATGCAGTATTGGGAAGGCAACAAATGAAAAAGATATGGAACAGCAGATTAAAAACTGCACATATGGGAGCGTGAAAGTGAATGAACAAATGCAATTGCAAATTGCAACCACAAACTTTTTAAACTCAATCTTTTGGCTGGGCTTGCTGTACTAAGTGGGCTTCTGAATAAGTGGAGTTTAAAGAACCAGAGTTTAAGACAAGGCGCAAGAAACTAAGGTTTGATAGATTTTCCTTGTGTGTTGGCTTGATTCTAGCAATTTATCCAATTACAGCAGACAGGGGTCTAAATCTAAACTTATATATACTGTTTTCTTTCTTTACTGTTCATCTCTATTTAAACATGTGCTCCATGGACAATGCTACCCAAGTGTGTGTCTTGTGCAATGTATGCATGCCTTGAAGAGCCATTTGAGGGTGAATACATTTGCACTAGATGCAAGCCTGTTGCATATTTGGAAGCCCAGATCTTCTATCTAATTAGGCAGCTTGCAATACTTAGTGGCATTGCATACCTGGAGAGAGGTTTAGACCTCACTGTGCAGGCACTGACTGGGGTCAGTAAAATGGAGGTGGGTGGAGGAGGGCAAGATCAGGACTATGGGGTCAGTAGTTGGGTAAATGTAGGAAGAAGGGGTAAAAATGCCAGTGAGGCTAGTCTTGAGCTGGAACACCCTAGTAAATATGCTTGTTTGGCTCATATTATGGATGAAAGCCCAGGGCCAGCAACCCTGCAGCAGGGCATTTCTCCTAGCAATCACGAAAATGATCACTGCACGAAAGATGGGAAAAGGAGTGCAGCAAAGGTCAGACAGATGCTGGTGTTAGGGGATTCTATTATTAGGCGGACAGGGTCATCTGTCAGCAAGACCGTGAATGCCGAACAGTGTGTAGTCTTCCAGGTGCTGGGGTTCGGCATATTGTGGATCGGATTGAAAGATTGCTAGGTGGGTCTGGAGAACATCCGGTGGTCATGGTACACATTGGCAACAATGACAAAGTCAGGTTTTAAACTAGGATCTGGGGTGAGGGAGGGTGGTCATACTAATAAGGAGGTAGATAGTGTAGATAGAGAGTGGGATATAGGAGGGGAAAGTGGGGATTTAGTCAGGGCTGGGGTTAGAGAGGAAAGTATGGAGAAGACTTGGCAGAACTGTACATCAATGAAAAATTGTCATGGGTAATGGGGAGGGGATAGCACCAAATGACACACAGAAGAAATAGACCGGAGTCTAGGCCTCAAAGCTAAGGGAGAGGGATGTGACCTCCCAGGAATCCCTAGACCTCTCCCTGACTCCTGCCAGTATGAGTAGACCCTGAAGGTGGAAATACTCATACACCGTAACCTAGGCCCTGAAGACCCTGTAAGTCCCTAGGAATGGTGGCAAGGAATGAGACTACTGGTTCCTCCCCAGATGAAGAAACCAGCGTCTCCCTTAGGCCTAGACAACAACACACACAGGCGAACAACAAAATGCAAGACAAAATGCACTTAGCTTAAAGCTGAATAGAGGAGCGGGAGATCCAAAGTAACACACACCAGCTCAACCAACTCAAGCAGGAAATATCAACCGCAAGGTAAGCAGTGTGAGTCAGAACTAAATAGCCTCAGTAATGACCATCAGCTGTACCAGACAAGAGGTGTGGTCATTACCAAACACAACACTGAAAGGAGAAAACAGAGAGACTGTCAGATACCCTCACGTGCTGCCAGTCTCTCTGATCTTCTCACCTCTGTCACGGGAGGGACCGTGACAAAAATAGAGCTTCTGATAACATGGACCTATTACATATAAACATCAACCAAGGTACCCAAAAAATTCCAGATATTTACCTGTAAGGTAATAGTAATTTAAAATGTATTTTTACAAATGCCAAAAGTCTAGCTAGCTTTATGGGGAGGCTATGGTTCTAGAGGAACATATAGATGTAGTTGGTGTGGCTGAGACATTGTTGGACTGTTCACATTACTAGGCTGTTAATATTTAGTGTTTTACACTATTTAGGAAAGACAGAATCAATAGAAAATGCGGTGGCATGTGCCTATATGTAAGGAGTGATTTGAAGGAGAGTGTGAAAGAGGCAACTGTGGGTAAGAATGATGAGGATGTTGAAACCTTATGGCTAGAATTACAAAGAGATATAAACAGAATTTTTTTTTTAATTGGTGTAATCTATAGACCCCCTAACATCACAGAGCAGATAGAGGTTCAACTGTATAACCTAATAGAGCGGGCTGCACAGGCTGGTACAGTGGTCATAATGGGAGATTTTAACTTCCCAGAGATGACTGGGGTCATGTTTCTGCCTCAACTGCAAAGGGGAGAAGATTCCTCAACTTGCTGCTGGACCATTTTATGGGCCAGTCTGTAGAAGATCATACTAGGGGCAATGCTCTGTTGGATCTGCTAATTTATAATAATGCAGAGCTTGTTGGCAATGTTACTGTTCGAGAAAGACTAGGTAATAGTGACCACAATATAATTATATTCCCCCTGAACTATAAGAAGCAAACTTTGGCTGGTAGAGCAAAACACTGAATTTTAAATAGGCCAATTTCCCCAGGTTGAGAGCAGCACTTCAGGGCATAGACTGGGACCAGCTACTGTCACACTGAGGATAAATGGGAGAGCTTTAAATCCACATTGAGTAATTGCACAAAAAATGTATTCCTTTCGGTAACAAGTATAAACGGCTAAAATTAAAGCCCCATGACTTACAGTAAGTGCATTTAAAAAATAAGGGCATTTAAATAAGGGCATTTAAAGAATACAAATCTGAGGGGTCAGCTGTAGCCTTTGACGTTTATAAAGGGTTTAATAAAATTTGTAAAGAGGAGGTGAAATCTGCAAAAATACAAACAAACAAGTGGCAAAAGAGAGCAAAACAAACCACCAAAAATGAATAACTGCTAAAAAAAAAACAAGGTCTGCGCAGGTAGGTCTCCTAAATAATAGTAAAGGAGGTTTAGTCACTAAAGATAAGGGAAAGGCAGAGTTATTAAATGTTTTTTTTAGCTCTGTATATGAGATTGAGAAGCAGCTCTCATTGCATGAACACTGTGTAATTTAAGTTCAAGACTGTTATTTTGTTGTTTAGCCACAAGATGTCGCCGTTTCCCAGTCACAGCTCACTGCTTGGATTACCATATGCATAAGAGGTGTGGTAAACAAGCTGCAGGGAAGCAGGAAGTCGTCGCCATTTTGAGAGCAGACAAGTAGACACAGTGCAAAGTGAATCTATCGACATCCCAGTGTGAGAGCCCTCTTTTGCTACTGGAACTGCAGTCAAGGGAAGCAGATCTCGACCAACGCCTGGATCCTGTACTGAAGGAGGATTTCTGCTGCAGGTATCGCTGGTGGGAACTGAGGAACGAAGCAGCGACGCCATTGTGCCGCACACAATTGTTCAGTTCGTAGTCATCAGCGGAGACAAAGTAGACCCGGGTCGGTAACACAGACCGTGCACGCAGCTTGTTCTAGTATTGGTGCCTGGAAGATTAAAGACTGTGCTTGAGCCTGTAGCTAGTTAGTTAGGGTTACTGTGTACGGCTGGCCGCTAGGATTGTGGACTATTCGCCATAAGGATTTACTAATTATAAGTCATTGTCCTCACTGGAGATCACAAACCAATTTCACCATAAATTTCATCTGGTTCAGTGTTGATCGGGAGTAATACCGGCATGTGCCACAAAACGAGTTGTGGGGAAGGGTTAAGGAATTAACATATAGTTCAGTAGGATTGTAAGCTTTAGTGCTGCACCGCGGGCTAACCCGCACCTCGCATCCCACACAATTGTTCCCGGCTTTAGTGTAATAACAGGTATGGCGAGGCAGTGGCATTTGTGCCCGCCATAGGCAAAATTATAGTAATTGTGTTTCCCAGCAAACATCAGGGGGCGCCGTACTTTGCAGCACAAGGGTCTCAGCCCCGGCTGAGTGTATGTAAATTTACTTTCTGCTCTTTGCATGTGGGGGTTATGCTTGATATCACTCTTCAGTAAAGTAAAGTTTGTTTTGCAAGAGCTGGTGTCGGAGTTGCTTTCTTCCTTTTGTAACTTCACTGTATCCTGGGGAGCCCACCCCAGTACACGGTTTACATGTATATACAAAAGAAGAGAAAGGAGCTGATATCTGTGGTGCTGGGGCTGTTAGTACATCCAGTAATATTCTCAATTGGCTAACTGTAGATATGGTCCAAGATAAGTTAAATAAGGTAAATGTGAACAATAGTGATGAGCGGCAGGGGCAATATTCAAATTTGCTATATTTTGCTAATATTTGGGCGAATATTCGTAATAAATTAGTGAATTCGAGAATTATCGATTATTTTCTTGATATTGAAAATCGGCAATGTAATATTCGCTCAATACAGGCGCGGGTCACTTTTGCTAAATTTTTCAAGCTACTAGAAGTTTCCTGAGACTAGATAAAATGGTTGGCACGGCAGAAAATTACAATACATAGCTTTATATGCAGATAGAGTGCTCCAGTATATTTGCAATTACGCAAATTGGCAATTAAAAATGCGCATAGTTTTGCGCAATACGTGCAACTTCACATTTTAGCAGGTCTGAGTAGATATTACTAATTGGTGCACTAAGTATTGTTGTGACATCACAGCACTATGTCTGTATGGACAGAAGAACCTATCACACTACCTAACACCCTGCACTGGAACCTATCAACTACACTATATCAGGATCTAACCTACACTGACTATCTCCCACTAACTGTCATGCCCCACTCTGACGATGTGCGGAGGTCGGCCAGGATAGCAGCACGAGTTTAGTGTTTGTTTTGGAGCCGTGCTGGATCCGCCTCTCATCAAGTGCACTGGGTGGGGTCATTAGTTTAAATAGTATACCAGCCCATTGCTCTGGGCGGATTATACTAATCATTGTGGTCTTGGAAGCTAGGAAGGAAGGTTGGCTGTCTGCTCCAGCTCAGGAAGATAAGTGTTATTTCAAGTTTGGTTGTTTTGTGTCATCTATCCCATCCAGGTTCTGTGCGAGCAGGCTGCTCCCATTTCCCTACTTCACCATCTCAGGGAATTCAGGGTTTTGTCAGCCCAGGCACGGGGACACCTCATACCTAACTTAAAGGTCTGTAGGTGGGCTGAGCAGTGCAGGGAAAGAGGTTAGGGATTAGTTAGGAGGTGATCCTTCCCCTGTCTCTCGCCCAGAGCCTGGTTGGTGCGTTATCTATTAGACTGTGCACGCCCGCCGTGACATTATAATCCGCCATACTGTGACTGCCATCACTCAGCGCTTTTGTGATGGCGTCAGTTGATGCACTGGTTGACCGCATGCAGTGTTTATCCCTAGAGGTTGCGGATCTGCGTAGTTCGGTCACACAGTGTCAAGAGGGTTCTGGCATCAGGTACAGGTCAAATTGGTGGGGAGCCTAAAGTCGCTCTTCCCGAGAAATTTACAGGGGGTACGGATGATTTATTCTGCTTTAAAGAGTCATGCAATTTGTACTTTCGACTGCGTCCATTTTCGTCAGGTAATGAAGATCAGAGGGTTGGTATCATCATGTCTTTGCTTAAAGGGGACGCGCAATCCTGGGCTTTTTCTCTGCCGCGCGGTTCTCTGGCTCTCCGGTCGGTGAAGGAATTTTTCAAAGCCCTGGGATTGATTTACGATGTCCCAGATCGGGTCTCGATGGCAGAATCGAGATTGTGTAACTTACTACAGGGTAAACATACTGCAGAGGGTTACTGCACAGAGTTTAGGAGGTGGGCTACTGAGTCGGGGTGGAACGACCCCGCGTTAGGTAGTCAGTTTTGTCAGGGGTTATCTGAAAGGTTGAAGGATGCCCTGGCTTTTCATGAGTACCCGGATACTTTAGAGAATGCAATATCTTTGGCTATACGGTTGGATAGACGTATCAGAGAGAGGTGTCAGGGTCCCTCCGTGCAGGGGATCCCTCCTGCGTGTGGTTTTGTTTCTCCTACTGCCCAGGGTGATATTACTCATAACTCTGGGGTAGGGGAGGAATCCATGCAGTTAGGTCAGATATCTTGCCATTCTGATAGTAGAGACTTTGTGCACTTTTCTAATCTATTTTACTATTGTGGAAAGAGGGGTCATTTTGTTTTTTCTTGACTTTATGTTAAATCACAGGTGGAAGAGAAAAAGAAAAAAGAAAAAAAAAACTTCCCTCACACTTGGTAGTATGAATGGTGTGGTGGAGCAGACAGGTATGCAAGCTCCCTGCAGTTCCCGTTTTCTCCTTTCAGCTAGAGTCACAAAATGTGTTTGTTGATGTATTCCTTGATTGTGGTGCTGGGGTAAACCTAATTGACTTTCTTTTTCTTCAAGGCCTGGGACTAAAGTACTTGCACGTTAGAGAACGAGATTCGTGTTTTTGCAATTGATTCTTCCCCTCTTTCTAAAAGGAGCCTTACTCACATTGTTCATGGTATTCACTTAAGGGTGGGTGATTCACATGCTGAAATTATTTCTTGTTTTGTCATGAAGGATTTGCCAGCTCCTATAGTTTTGGGGTTGCCATGGTTAACTAGATATAACCCAATTATAGACTGGCAAGCGAAACAAATCATTGGTTGGAGCGAGTTTTGTTCGGATAATTGTCTTGGCACATCTATCTCTGGTGTGTCCATTACGGCTTTACCTCAGTATCTCTCGGATTTTGCGGATGTCTTTTCGGAGGGTGGGGCTCAGGAATTGCCCCCTCATCGAGACTATGATTGTCCTGTTAATCTCATTCCGGGGGCTAAGTTGCCAAAGTCTCGGCTTTACAACTTCTCTCAACCCGAAAGAGAGGTCATGCGAAAGTATGTCGCCGAGAGTTTGGCAAAGGGTCATATTAGACCATCTAAGTCTCTAGTGGCAGTAGGTTTGTTCTTTGTGAAGAAAAAAGATGGATCACTGAGACAGTGTTTGGATTTCCGGGAATTGAACTGTATTACAGTCTGGGATCCATATCCCCTGCCTTTGATCACCGATCTTTTTGATCAGATTGCTGGAGCCAAGGTGTTCTCCAAGTTGGATTTGAGAGGAGCCTACAATCTGATCAGGATCAAGGAGGGGGATGAGTGGAAAACGGCCTTCAATACGCACGAGGGTCATTTTGAGAACCTGGTGATGCCTTTTGGGTTGACGAACGCGCCAGCAGTATTTCAGCGATTCGTCAATGACATTTTTCATCATTTGGTGGGGAGGTTCGTAGTAGTTTACCTGGATGACATTTTGATTTATTCTCCTGTTCTGAAGACCCATCAGGATCATGTGAGACAGGTTTTGACGATCCTTCGGGAGAATAAGTTATATGCCAAATTGGAGAAATGTTTGTTTGCGGTGCAAGAGCTTCCGTTCTTGGGATACATGCTTTCTGATTCCGGTTTTCATATGGACCCCGAAAAGGTCCGGGCAGTTCTGGAGTGGGACCGACCAGAGAATCAGAAAGCTTTGATGCGGTTCTTGGGGTTTACGAATTATTATAGAAAATTTATTTCGAATTATTCTACCCTAGTAAAACCTCTTACTGATATGACCAAGAAGGGCGCCGATGTCTCTGTCTGGTCGGATGAGGCATTGCAGGCCTTTTCGGCTGTTAAGGAGCGTTCTGCGTCTGCTCCCATTCTGGTGCAGCCGGATGTGTCTCAGCCATTCGTAGTGGAGGTTGATGCATCAGAGGTGGGGGTTGGGGCGGTGCTGTCAAAGGGTTCATCTCCTGGCAAGTGGGTCCCATGTGCCTTCTTCTCCAAGAAGCTCTCAGTCGCCGAGAGGAATTATGATGTTGAAAATAGAGAGTTGTTGGCTATCAAGTTGGCCTTTGAGGAATTGCGTCACTGGTTAGAGGGGGCGTCTCACCCCGTTACGGTGTATACTGACCATAAGAATTTGGCTTGCTTGCTAGTGTGTTGCTAAGCTCAGACAAAGACATTGCAGCCTTCTCATTGGCCCACAAACAAGAAGCAGGGAAGGATCATGTGCTCAAGTGAAAAAAAATCTTGAATATTCGCAAATACGAATATATAGCACTATATTCTAAATATTTGCAAATTCTCGAAGTGGCGATATTCGTGACTGAAATTCGCTATACGAATATTTGCGCCCAACACTAGTGAACAAGGCACCGGGTCCAGATGGATTACACCCAAGAGTTCTTAAAGAGCTGAGTTCAGTCATTGCTGTGCCCTTGTTTATAATTTTTAAAGATTCTCTAGGTACTGATACAATGACAAGTTATTTGCGCAAGGCAAATGTGGTGCCCATATTCAAAAAAGGATGTAGGTCCTCTACAGGTTATTTAACTTCTGTTTTGGGAAAAATGTTTTAAGGACTCTTAAGGGACTATATACAGGAGTATGTGACTGTAAATAATATCATAAGTGATAACCAACATGGGTTTACCAAGGACAGAAGTTGTCAGACTAACCTGATTTGTTTTTATGAGGAGGTGAGTAGTAGCCTGGACAGAGGGGCGGCTGTGGATGTAGTGTTTCTGGATTTTGCAAAGGCTTTTGATACTGTCCCTCATAGACGTTTAATAGGTAAAATAAGGTCTATAGGCTTGAAAAGTATAGTTTGTAATTGGATTGAAAATTGGCTGAAGGACCAGAGAGGTCCAGAGAGTTGTGGTCAATGATTCCTATTCAGAATGGTCCCGGGTTATAAGTGGTGTACCCCAAGGTTCAGTGCTGGGTCTTCTGTTATTAAATGTATTTATTAATAATATCGAAGATGGGATTAATAGCACCATTTCTATTTTTGCAGATGACACTAGACTAAGCTATGTAGTAAAGTGCAGTCTATGGAAGATGTCCATAAACTGTAAGCTGAGTTGAACACTCTGAATGATTGGGCATCAACTTGGCAAATGAGGTTCAATGTGGATAAATGTAAAGTTATGCTTGGTAATAATAATCTCTGTGCTTAATATGTCCTAGAGGATGTAACACTGGGAGAGTCACTTACAGAGAAGGATTTGGGAGTCCTTGTAGATTGTAGATTAAATAACATACAATGTCAATCAGCTACTTCTAAGGCCACCAGGATATTGTCATGCATTAAGCGAGGCATGGACTCGTGGGACAGGGATGTAATATGTGTTGGTGCGGCCTCATCTGGAATATGCATTTCAGTTCTGGGCACCAATCCATAGAAAGGATGCTCTGCAGCTGGAAAAAGTACATAGAAGAGCAACTAAACTGAAAAGGGGCATGGAGGGTCTTCGTTATGAAGAAAGATTAAAAGAATTAAGTTTATTTAGTCTTGACAAGAGACGTCTAAGCGGGACATGATTAACTTATACAAATATATAAATGGGCCATACAAAAAATACAGTGAAAAACTGTTCCATATAAAATGCCCTCAAAAGACAAGGGGGCACTGACTCCAAGTGGATAAGAAAAAGTTCAGTCTCCAGAAGCATCAAAGCTTCTTTACTGTAAGAACTGTGGATCTGTGGAATAGACGTCCTCAGGACGTGGTCACAGCAGGAACAGTGGACAGTTTTAAAACGGGTTTAGATGAATTCTTAAAAGTAAATGACATTAATGCTTATGAAAAATGTGTAGAAATCTGAGTCTCACTTCCTTCTGGGATTCATGTCCCCACCTATCCCACCCTTCCCTTGGTTGAACTTGATGGACTTATGTTTTTTTTCAATTGTATTAACTGTGTAACAATGTAACTATGTAAAGTAACCACTGACATACTTGTATTTAAAAATTATATATATATTTTCATGTCTGAGACATCTATAGTGTAAGAAATACAGGTTTTTTGAATAAAAAATGCCGTGTTTAAGATTATATTTTTTATGATATATTTATTTTGGGCGAAAAAAGGGAGACTCATGTATATGACTGCATGTCTGAATGTATTGCACCAGTTTCATTGTTTTACTGGGGTTCTCACATCACAAGTTCTATCCATATTGGATATCTCTTACAGAGATAAACTGTAATTAATTTATTAAAGGGATTTTCGAGGACTCCTATATTGATGACCTATCCTAAGGATCGGTCATCAATATGTGATTGGTGGAGGTTCAACAACGGACATCTTCGCCGATCAGCTGTTTGGAGAGATCAAGGTTCTGTGGTTAGTGCTGCAGCCTTTTCACAGCATACCAAGCATTGCACAATCCATTTTATAGTGGCAGTGCTTGGTATTGCAGCTCAGGCCCATTCACTTGAATAGGACTGAGCTGTAACTAGGCCATATGACCAATGAACATGGTCTGGCATAAGAAGATTCAAACAGCTGATCCACAGGTGTCTCGGGAGTCGGATGCCTACCAATCATGTATGGCTTACTTATCCTGAGGATAGGAAATCAATATAGAACACCAGCAAAGCCCCTTTAATATCACACATTTAAGACAAATGGTGAATTAAAACGCTTCCATTTGTGGAAAATGTGTCCTTAAACTGTCTTTCCGCACATGTATGTTACTCTCTCCTTCTGTACCAGTTTGTAACTTGTCTTGTTTATGATTAGTGCAATTGTCTGTATTATGTATGTATACCTCTTCCCATATGTACAGCGCTATGGAATGAATGGCACTTTAATAATAAATAATAATAATAATGTTTTGACAATGTACACATTCTTCATTTAGCAGGGTAGTTCAGTCTCTGGACATTGATGACCTATCCTCAGGGTAGGTCATGCATATCAAATTGGTGGGTGTCCAGTATCCTGCAGCCTGTGCTTCCAGCTGCATTAAAAATGCTTGTTCCAGACCTGAAAGCTGCACGGTATAGCTACTGAGTAATGAGGGGAGTTGGACCCACACCAATTGGATATTGATGATCTATCCTGAAGATAGATTAAAGATATCATGAGAATGGAAACCCCTTTTAGAAATATTTTAAAATCAACCTTGTTTCTTTTCACAAGACCCTTTTGACCTCCAGTACCATTTAAAGAGAAATTTTAGTGTTTTTTAAAATATTCTGTGTGTTGTACAGGACTGTGAATGTGTGTTTTCCATCCTCATCGCCATAGCTTAAAAAGGATAAATCCATCTGATAATACAAACCATGCAGGAAGATGACCCAGCAGCTCCAGCGCAGACCATGACATCACTGATGTTGGTACCCCAGTAGGTTTTACATTGTTCATTAGACAACACAGGCAGGGCTGTCTGCTGCAATTTGCTAGGGGTGGTAAGGGCTGTTCAAAAATAAAGAATTCAGTATGTAAACAATTTATGTTTTGTTTGATCAATTAATGAAATCTGAGCATTTATAAAACATGCATCATTACGTTTTAAGCATTGATTTAACATTAAAAGGGTATCTTAATAAAAATGTTGGATTCATGGGGATTTTTATAGTCTAACCTGGTGAGAAAAAAATAAATTAAAGACTTTGTGGTGATTCAAAGACTAGCTCCTACTGTGATCCTATGTTCACCTATTTCCTATTTGCTGTGTATACATGTAAACGTGTGTCACATCCATGCTGAAATCTTTAGTGAGTGGGTGTGATAAGAAAAGATTAGTTGATGTGATATAAGAAACTCTATCCTAGCATATAGAAATCTGAAAATGTTAACTTCTGTTTTAAAGAAGTTTTCCAGGAGTTACCTATTGATGACCTTCAAATGAATAAGAGCAGCAGTGCAGTAACCATGCACGACCACTATAGAATGTATGGAGTTGTATACTTCTGGATTCAGCAAGGCAGCTACTGAAAACAGCTGACTGGAAGAGGAACCGGGAATCAGACCCAAGGGCACTTTCTTTAACCATAGGGCAAACAATGCACTTACACCGGGCCCCTTGGCAGCTGGACCTCACAGCAGCAGCACCACAAGGTAAATTACTATGCCAGTTGTGTTCATACTGATAGCTGTCAGGCTTACAGCCTGTGACACAGCGAGGGGTTTTGTCTGGCAAGGCAGGTATTTTCCTCCCAACATCTGCGGCTGGGCTGGTTTCCAGCCAGGTGAGGTCAAATACCGGACCAGAGTTTAAGTGCTGATCCGGGTTTTGGCAACACCTGACTGTCCTTAAATAGGCAGCTGGGCTCAGAAGCTGAGTCTCTGTGTTGGGATCTGGGAGCCTTGTGTCTGGATGAAGGCTTGTTACCTGTTTGGCGTGAAAGCAGGTTGGTGCTGCTATCAGCAAGGACTCTTTGAGGCAGAATTGCTGCATGGTGTGAATTACTACCAACACCACAAGGTGACTTTTTGTTTGTTTTGTCACTTGCCTAATGTGTGAATAAAACACTGAACTGTTTGATCCAAAGAACTTGTTGCCTCTATACTGCGTCCGCTAATCCTGTCTACCAGAGCGAGTCCCCCCAAGCCACATACAGTGATTTACTATTCTCTTTGGACAGTCTCATACATTGGGCCAGATTTATCAATAGCTCAGGTCAGAATAATGGAGTGAAAAAGTCCCCAAAAAAGTCCCAAACGCTAAAACTGCGCACAAATTTGCGACTTTTTTCTGCTCTGCACTATGCTCGCCAGTTTTCTGAAAGTGGGCGTGTTTTCTTATGTAAATTAATCTCTAGACAGATTTACTATTGGGACTATTTAAAAAGTCGCAAAAAAGTCGCAAAAAAGTCGCAATTTCACTCCAGTGAGGACCATGCTTATCTTATGAGACTTTTTAATAGAACATGCGACTTTTTCATAAAAACGTGCGACTTTTTCGTAAAGATGTGCGACTTTTGTAAAGCTGCTTACTGACGGATAAACTGCTACCGTCAAACCACAGTTTATTACAGTCTCAAAGGGCCGATCATAACTCTGACTTGGCTAAAACTGACTTTAGCCATATGTTAAAGTGGAGTGAGCTGTCAGAGTCATGATAAATCTGGCCCATTGTCTTTATGAGATCTGACCCTGCACCAAAAGGTTATCATGGACATCCCTGCTTAGGAAAGTGTAAAGCCTGTATTAGACGCTGTGAGAATGGAATGAAAAATCGTAATATCGTTTGCCAATTTAACTCTTAGTGGCAAAGAGTTATCGAATCGAATCAGAGAGTCAAATTGGTCAAATTGAACCTAAATCAAATTTACAGAAATGTGCTCATCTCTAGTGTTATTGTTAACAAGCATAATGCATTTTAAATGTTCAAAATCCTTTGCTCACCAAACCATCTTGTCTTTCCCCATCCACTTGTAACACAGATGCGGCCATCATCATATACTTCACCAGGATTAGCTAAGCACACTGGGGATACAGTTGAGCCAATAACAGCTGGAGTGGCTAGTTTTATCAAGGAAATGTCATTATTGATGGCGTTGGAATCCCAATTTGGGTGAGTAAAAACCTTAAAAAGAAAACATTTATTTAAAAGTTATGTACTAATTGTTTAAACCACCATAATGATAGTATTGCACTGTTTTTTTTTTAGATATAGTGTTGTTTTTGAGTAGCAATAAATAAATATATATATATATATATATATATATACAGTCCTGATCAAAAGTTTAAGACCACTTGAAAAATAGGCAAAAAAATCATATTTAGTATGGCTGGATCATAACAAGGTTCCAAGTAGAGCTTCAACATGCAACAAGAAGAAATAGGAGTGAGCCAAAAACTTTTTGAGCATTCAATTTAATGAAAACAACAAATAAACTGAAACAACTGTTTTTCAGCTGATCAAAAGTTTAGGACCACACGTCCCAAAAAAAACTAACCCCCCCCCAAAACAGGAATCCAACTTCCAAACATGAACTCAGTAATGAGTAGCTCCGCCGTTATTGTTTATCACTTCCAAAATTCGTTTCGGCATGCTTGATGCAAGCGTTTCCATGAGGTGAGTGGGAACATTTCTCCAAGTGGTGAAGACGGCCGCACGAAGGCCATCTACTGTCTGGAACTGTTGTCCATTTTTGTAAACTTCCCTTGCCATCCATCCCCAAAGGTTCTCAATTGGATTTAGATCAGGGGAACACGCAGGATGGGCCAAAAGATTGATGTTATTCTTCTGGAAGAAGTCCCTTGTCCTGCGGGCATTGTGTACTGTAGCGTTGTCCTGTTGAAAAACCCATTCGTTACCACACAGACGAGGGCCCTCAGTCATGAGGAATGCTCTCTGCAACATCTGGATATAGCCAGCGGCCGTTTAACGCCCCTGCACTTCCTGAAGCTCCATTGTTCCACTGAAGGAAAAAGCACCCCAGACCATTATGGCGCCCCCTCCACTGTGGCGCGTAGAAAACATCTCAGGTGGGATCTGCTTGTCATGCCAGTAACGTTGGAAACCATCAGGACCATCAAGGTTCAATTTTTTCTCATCAGAGAATGAAACTTTCTTGCACTTTTGAATATCCCATGTTTGGTGCTCTCTTGCAAGCAAAGTCCAAACGAGCAGTTCTGTGGTGTTCAAGGAGACGAGGTCTTTGAAGATGTTTTTTGTTTTTGAAGCCCTTCAGTCTCAGATGCCGTCTGATGGTTATGGGGCTGCAGTTAGCACCAGTAAGGGCCTTAATTTGGGTCGAGGATCGTCCAGTGTCTTGACGGACAGCCAATTGGATCCTCTGGCTCAGTGCTGATGAAATTTTTTGGGGTCTTCCACTTGACTTTTTTATTCCATAACCCTCAGGATCATTTAAGAAATTCCAAATGACTGTCTTACTGCGTCCCACCTCAGCAGCGATGGTGCGCTGTGAGAGACCCTGCTTATGCAGTTCAACAACCCGACCACGTTCAAAAAGGGAGAGGTTTTTTTGCCTTTGCCATCACAACGTGTGACTACCTGACAAAAAATGACAATGAATCCACATCTTTGCACAGATTTGGCCTTTTAAAGGCATGTGGTCCTAAACTTTTGATCAGCTGAAAAACAGCCTGTTTCAGTTTATTTGTTGTTTTCATTAAATTGAATGCTCAAAAAATGTTTTGTCTCACTCCCATTTCTTCTTGTTGCATGTTGAAGCTCTACCTGGAACCTTGTTAAGATCCAGCCATGCTAAATATGATTTTTTGCAATTTTTCAAGTGGTCCTAAACTTTTGATCAGGACTGTATATATATAATTGAAATATAATTGTTGATATTGTAGGAAGGTGCAAGGATCCGTCATTGACGAAAGGTATGTGTCACCGAGGTTCCTGGCCTCAGTGAAGTAAAAGCCGGTATTTTCTGGTGTCAGTGGCAGCTAATGCTGATTGACACTTTGCTATTTTAGTATGGCTGTATAGCTGATCCGGGACGGCTCTTACTGGGAGTAGTCAAAGTTCTGGGTGGGTGACTACTACCGATGTTCCAGGCCAGGTCTTGACTGCCCTATAATAAACCCAGCTGGCAGTGTCAGCTGGGAGTGCTTACCTCTCTCTGACAGAGGAGCTCTGGCAATCGCTGGTGTGGATACTGAGCCCTGTGCTGGGCTGAAAAGCTGAGATCTGTGTGTTTGGATAGCAGGCCACCTAAAGCCTGCATTTGGACTGCTGGAGGCAGAACCGCCGAAAAGGTGACGTTTTTGTTATGCATGAACTTTCTACTCGGTGTGAACAAAACACACACCGAATTTCATGCCCTTTTTTACAAGCTAAAGATGGCAGCAAAAATGCAGTGAGGTAGCACCCTAAGGCCAGACACACGCGGTGTGTGTCAGGGAGTGGTCCCATTCTGATCTCTGCTCCTCTGACAGGATCACAGGTATTATACTGATTTATAAATTTAACCCTGAGAGTTCTGAAATCTACTGAATTCCACTGACATGATGCTGTCAGTGTAATACAATAGATTTCATGACTCTCTCGGATACCTAAGCAGGCTGTCCTCAAGATGAGGAAAACACTTGTGTCTCCTTCGCCTCCCCAGGGGAGAACAGATATAAAATCTGCATTGGGGATATAAGGTCCTGAAGGGTACACCTCAGTTGATGAATGGCCTATAGGCCCTGGTTTAAACTAAATGTAGTCAATGAGGTAACTCTCTTGGGACAATTAGCAAATTATGTTCAAGAGGAGGATAATGTGAAAGAAATTAAGTGGTTAATGAACACGAATGGTGCTAATTGTACCTAATTGTCAAATATTCTCAATTTTTGGTTTTTATGCTTTAACGTCTTTGATATAACATCTATGATTGAGAAATATAGTCACTTGATTCTTTAAAGGAAGTTAGACAAACACCGCAAATATGGAACTTCTTGCATAAATATATAATATATACATTTTTGCAGATATGAGTCATGATGTGTGTGTCTAAATGTATTTTTCCATACCATTATGCTTCTGATTGTTTGCTTTAATAATTACTTGTGATTGGACATATTAAAATTGATGGCTAAAGGAGGGGTGGTTAGATCCACAATGTACAACTAATAAAATTGACTCTATGGGCGTTGCCTTTAACCAGCAAAGTGTCTGGGTTTTTGATTCTTATGTCGACTACATCCCCTGGCACATGGGGAGAACTTATTAATCAATTTGAATCCCAGACAGGTGTAGTCCCCTAGTTTGGGACTTGTCCTAAATTGCAATTACACTGACTCCAGGACCATTTCCAACTACTCCTACAGCTCCTGCCTTGCCCCCATACAACACTTATTACACCTAGGGCACACCGACTACCATTTGACAAGATTCACCAACATTAGCGTGTGCTCCGAGGGAAGAAGCGGTGTGCCCTGCTATCACTGCCTGGACATAGGGAGTATTAGTGTAAGGATTGCTACTGTGACTGACTATTACAACCTGAGTCTTTGTCAGGTCTGTAAACTAAAAATTGAATAACAAAATTCAAATCAAATGTAGACTCACTTGTGATACGGCCAGGGACTGGATTGGTTCAGCAGAGGAACTTCTGTCATGTTCTCCAAGAACAACACGGTCGCTTAAACTACAAATAACAGCAACATACGTCACATAACAAATGTGTCAATTTGTCAAATTCTGATATCATTACAGAAAACCAAACAGTGGTTTCACACATAGAGGTTTAAAAAAAAATGACCACTGCTGTTTTTAATGCAATTTTTGAGCCAAAAACAGATGTGGATCTAACAGGAAGAAGGCATATAAATCTTTCCTTTATATTTCATTCCCTTTCAATCTACTTATTGCTTTGGCTAAAAAAGCTGCATCTAAAACTGAAAAAGCAATGTGTGCGAAACCACCCAAAGGCTTCCTGCAGTTTTGTGGGCCTGTCAAAAACACCATGAATTTCATAAATTTTTTAAATTTATTGTGTCATAAATTTTTGACATATGTCTTTTCAGTAGTTTTTTTTCCTGTACAAATGTGTATAGGAAAAGACATGTAATAAAAAAAAAAAACTCAGAATATTATGAGGCTTATTTACTAAGACTAACATTTTATACACCAGTCTAAAATTCACTAGATTGAACTGTGTAGTGTTTGGGACATGGTGACATATAAAGGCAGGGGTAGATTGGCCATAGACCCTACAGGGAAATTTCCCAGTGGGCCGCCCAAGCCCTCCTGAACTCAACTGTATTACCCTCCTCAGGATGGAGATACAGTTGAATACTGTGGCAGGGGTGGCAGTATTTTGTGCAACATTGTGATATTTGGTTCTGTTGGGGCGGTATTTTGTGCTGCACTGTGGTATTGCAGGCCCTGCCTACTTGTGTTGTTTTTGTCAATTTGGACCTGCCTACAGCATGGGGCCACTTTAAAAAAAAAATTCCAGGGCAAACCCTGTAAAAAGGGACCACCTTCATAAAACTTGTGATCATTGTACCAAGATTCTCCTCGTCAGTAATGAAAGAAGCATAATCACATATTAAACTGCTCCCCTCATCATCTTCAGTCAGCATTTTTTAGGGATAAAAGCTGCCAAAAGGCTCCATTTAAGGCCTCATGCACACGACCGTATGTATTTTGCGGTCCGCAAAAAAAATACAGATGACATTCGTGTGCATTCCGTATTTCACGGAACGGAACAGCTGGCCCCTAATAGAACAGTCCTATCCTTGTCTGTAATGTGGACAATAATAGGACATGTTCTATTTTTTTGTGGAACGGAAATACAGACATAAGAAAACTAAATGCGCACGGAGTACCTTCAGTTTTTTTTGCAGACCCATTGAAATGACTGGTTCCTTAAACACACTTGGATACGTAGAACTACAGGTAACAGCACTCTGCTAGTCAATTGCGCAAAGATATAAGCAAACACTAAAAGAATAAATGCTTGGGGGTCATACTTACTGCAAATGCAGCTAGAAGCTTTTTGCGAATATAATTGATCAAAAATATTTCGGGCCCATCTACCGGTCGTCAAGGTCGCTTCTAATCAGATGGGTCCTACTCTGACATGCCTCTCCTGGGCTTACAGCCTACAATCTGGGCAAAGTAGTACCAAGCTGCATCCTACACATGCCTCTCCCAGGTTGTGAGCCTGCAGTATGGGCTGGGTAGAATACAGCTGTACAAGCTATCTAATTAAAAGCACATGGTAAATGGGCTGGTGGTGCACGGTTCAATCTCACCACCAGGGGGAGCCACTCCCCTAGTGGCAGTGACAATGGGGAAAAAATAAACGAACCAGCACCTCCACAATAAGTGAATATAAGAACGCAGGTGCACGCTACCTTGGCTAAAACACACTTGGATACGTAGAACTACAGGTAACAGCACTCTGCTAGTCAATTGCGCAAAGATATAAGCAAACACTAAAAGAATAAATGCTTGGGGGTCATACTTACTGCAAATGCAGCTAGAAGCTTTTTGCGAATATAATTGATCAAAAATATTTCGGGCCCATCTACCGGTCGTCAAGGTCGCTTCTAATCAGATGGGTCCTACTCTGACATGCCTCTCCTGGGCTTACAGCCTACAATCTGGGCAAAGTAGTACCAAGCTGCATCCTACACATGCCTCTCCCAGGTTGTGAGCCTGCAGTATGGGCTGGGTAGAATACAGCTGTACAAGCTATCTAATTAAAAGCACATGGTAAATGGGCTGGTGGTGCACGGTTCAATCTCACCACCAGGGGGAGCCACTCCCCTAGTGGCAGTGACAATGGGGAAAAAATAAACGAACCAGCACCTCCACAATAAGTGAATATAAGAACGCAGGTGCACGCTACCTTGGCTAAAACACACTTGGATACGTAGAACTACAGGTAACAGCACTCTGCTAGTCAATTGCGCAATAATTCACTTATTGTGGAGGTGCTGGTTCGTTTATTTTTTCCCCATTGTCACTGCCACTAGGGGAGTGGCTCCCCCTGGTGGTGAGATTGAACCGTGCACCACCAGCCCATTTACCATGTGCTTTTAATTAGATAGCTTGTACAGCTGTATTCTACCCAGCCCATACTGCAGGCTCACAACCTGGGAGAGGCATGTGTAGGATGCAGCTTGGTACTACTTTGCCCAGATTGTAGGCTGTAAGCCCAGGAGAGGCATGTCAGAGTAGGACCCATCTGATTAGAAGCGACCTTGACGACCGGTAGATGGGCCCGAAATATTTTTGATCAATTATATTCGCAAAAAGCTTCTAGCTGCATTTGCAGTAAGTATGACCCCCAAGCATTTATTCTTTTAGTGTTTGCTTATATCTTTGCGCAATTGACTAGCAGAGTGCTGTTACCTGTAGTTCTACGTATCCAAGTGTGTTTTAGCCAAGGTAGCGTGCACCTGCGTTCTTATATTCACTTATTGTGGAGGTGCTGGTTCGTTTATTTTTTCCCCATGGTTCCTTAAACAGTCTGCAAAAAAAACGTAACAGATACGGAATGAAAATACTTTCATGTGCATGAGGCCTAAATAATACTTTATGAAAGATCAAATACACCTACCCAACAGTGCAGTGAGCTGCTGTTACCGCCCAGTTGCTGTTAATTAGGGAACCACCACAAAAATGCCATCCAGTATTGTCCTGTAAGATATAAAGCAACAATATACTGTAGGAAAAATTATCTTATGTACGTATTGTCAGTTGTAAGAAGATATTAAACTGCTGGCAGATATATTTGGAAGTGGCTCATCTCTCCCATTTTAAAATGTAGAATTTTTGAATGCTGAAATATAAACAAATTTGTTTGCAATTAAATGTGCTATTACTGTGCAAAAGTAGTAAAGCGTTAAAAAAATATATTTGCATACTAGCTATCAACTTTTAACGAATATGCCCATGTAGTTGCTTGATTTACGTAAGGGGTTAAACGCCTGAAATCAGTGCCAGCACAGATGTCAGGCGTTTCAGAGTGTCAGCAATGTGCCGACACCCTGCAAACTGCTTGGCTATCCTTAGAGAGGGGGCGGGCGGATGATCGCATGCCTGTGCCTGCCCTCCCCCCCAAGCACCGCCCGCCCCGCCCGCCCCACCCCACGCACCCCCCCCTCGCGCTGCGCCCGCCGGCAGATAACAAAGACTGCAGCAGGGGGGGTTAAACATTAAAATAAAGGTTATTTGAAGTTTCTGATCCCCGCGGTCACAGAAAGCGCTGCAAACTTCCTACATGGGGGCGGTCACAGGACCCCCCGGCGCATTGTCCCCAGGTGCCTGTATATTGATTAGAGCAGGCACCGGGTTCCGATCACCGCCCGCCGAGCGGCGGTGATCGGAAATACATAGTCCTGTGTCCTTAACCCCTTAGGGACCGGGCTCATTTTCACCTTAAGGACCAGGCCATTTTTTGGAAATCTGACCAGTGTCACTTTAAGTGCTAATAAGTTTAAAACGCTTTGACTTATCCAGGCCAATATGAGATAGTTTTTTCGTCACATATTGTACTTCATGACACTGGTAAAATGAAGTCAAAAAAAAATTTTTTTTTGCACAAAAAAATACCTAATTTACCAAAAATTTGGAAAAATTTGCAAATTTCAAAGTTGCTGTTTCTCTACTTCTGTAATAAATAGTAATACCCCAAAAAATTGTGATGACTTTACATTCCCCATATGTCTACTTCATGTTTGAATTATTTTGGGAATGATATTTTATTTTTTGGGGATGATATAAGGCTTAGAAGTTTAGAAGCAAATCTTGAAATTTTTCAGAAATTTACAAAAACTAAATTTTTAGGGACTACTACAGGTCTGAAGTCGATTTGCGAGGCTTACATAATAGAAACCACCCAAAAATGACCCCATCTAAGAAACTACACCCCTCAAGGTATTCAAAACTGATTTTGCATACATTGTTAACCCTTTAGGTGTTGCACAAGAGTTATTGGCAAATGGGGAGGAAATTTGAGAATTTCATTTTTTTGTCTAATTTTTCATTTTAACCCATTTTTTCCACTAACAAAGCAACCCTTGCTTTGTATAAAGATACAATCTTGTTTGGCTGTTAACCCTTAACAGCCAAACAAGATTGTATCTTTATTGCCCTGACTCTGCCGTTTACAGAAACACCCAATATGTGGCCGTAAACTACTGTACGGCCACACAGCGGGGCGTAGAGTGAAAGGTGCGCCGTTTGGTTTTTGGAAGGCTGATTTTTATGGACTGGTTTATTTACACCATGTCCCATTTGAAGCCCCCTGATGCACCCCTAGAGGAGAAACTCCCTAAAAGTGACCCCATCTAAGAAACTACACCCCTCAAGGTATTCAAAACTGATTTTACATACGTCGTTAACCCTTTAGGTGTTGCACAAGAGTTATTGGCAAATGGGGATGAAATTTGAGAATTTCATTTTTTTGCCTAATTTTCAATTTTAACCAATTTTTTCCACTAACAAAGCAAGGGTTAACAGCCAAACAAGACTGTATCTTTATTGCCCTGTCTCTGCTGTTTACAGAAACACCCCATATGTGGCCGTAAACTACTGTACGGCCACACAGCGGGGCGTAGAGTGAAAGGTGCGCCGTTTGGTTTTTGGAGGGGTAATTTTGCTGGACTGTTTTTTTGACACAATGTCCCATTTGAAGCCCCCCTGATGCACCCCTGGAGTAGAAACTCCATAAAAGTGACCCCATCTAAGAAACTACACCCCTCAAGGTATTCAAAACTGATTTTACAAACTTTGTTAACCCTTTAGGGGTTGCACAAGATTTAATGGAAAATAGAGACACAATTTCAAAATTTCACATTTTTGGCAGATTTTCCATTTTAATATTTTTTTTTCAGTTACAAAGCAAGGGTTAACAGCCAAACAAAACTCATTATTTATGGCCCTGATTCTGTAGTTTACAGAAACACCCCATATGTGGTCGTAAACCGCTGTACGGGCACACAGTAGGGCGTAGAGGGAAAGGTGCGCCGTATGGTTTTTGGAAGGCAGGTTTTGCTGGACTGTTTTTTTTTACACCATGTCCCATTTGAAGCCCCCCTGATGCACCCCTATAGTAGAAACTCCAAAAAAGTGACTCCATTTTAGAAACTAAGGGATAGGGTGGCAGTTTTGTTGGTACTAGTTTAGGGTACATATGATTTTTGGTTGCTCTATATTACACTTTTTGTGCGGCAAGGTAACAAGAAATAGCTTTTTTGGCATGTTTTTTTTTTTGTTATTTACAACATTCATCTGACAGGTTAGATCATGTGGTAATTTTATAGAGCAGGTTGTCACGGACGCGGCGATACCTAATATGTATACAATTTTTTTTATTTATGTAAGTTTTATACAATAAATTCATTTTTAAAACCCAAAAAATGTTTTAGTGTCTCCATAGTCTAAGAGCCATAGTTTTTTCAGTTTTTGGGCGATTATCTTGAGTAGGGTTTCATTTTTTGCGGGATGAGATGACGGTTTGATTGGCACTATTTTGGGGTGCATATGTCTTTTTGATCGCTTGCTATTACACTTTTTGTGACGTAAGATGGCAAAAAATGGCTTTTTTTACACCGTTTTTATTTTTATTTTTTTACGGTGGTCACCTGAGGGGTTAGGTCATGTGATATTTTTATAGAGCCGGTCGATACGGACGCGGCGATACCTAATATGTATACTTTTTTTTTATTTATGTAAGTATTACACAATGATTTCATTTTTGAAACAAAAAAAAAATCATGTTTTAGTGTTTCCATAGTCTAAGAGCCATAGTTTTTTCAGTTTTTGGGCGATTATCTTGAGTAGGGTCTCATTTTTTGCGGGATGAGATGACGGTTTTATTGGTACTATTTTGGCGTACATGCGATTTTTTTTGATCACTTTTATTACCTTTTTTGGGAAGTAAGGTGGGCAAAATTTCAATTTTCTCATAGTTTTTATTTTTTTATTTTTATGTCGTTCACCATGCGGGGAAAGTAATATGACCGTTTTATAGATCAGGTCGTTACGGACGCGGCGATACCTAATATGTGTAGTGTATTTAATTTTTTACATTTTTATTCAGTGATAAATGTTTTTTTTTTTAATCTTAACTTTTTTCACTTTTTTTTACCAGTGGGTCTGATGTCTGTATAATACAGTACAGTACAATATATATTGTTCTGTACTGTATTTTACTTACACTGAACAGATCTATGCTTTTAGCATAGATCTGTTCAGCACCATGGACAGCAGGACGCCTGAGCAGGCGTCCTGTTGCCATGGGAACCTTCCCCGTCTGCCACAACTTCGCAGACGGGGAAGGGTAAGCACAGGGCTGAGGGGGGCTGTCGGGGGGCTCTCTCCCTCTCCATCGGGGGGCTGCAAAGGCACAGCAGCCCCCAGATGGAGAGAGAGGGAGCTCCCTGACCGATGACAGTTAACTTTTTCCATACAGCGGTCCGTACGGACCGCGGTATGGAAAGGGTTAAATGGCTGACATCTGCACAGATGTCAGCCGTTTATACCAGGGTGCCAGCAATGTGCTGGCACCCTGGTATACCCACTAGAAGCCAACGATCATTCATGGGGAGGCGGGCGGGGGATCGCGATCCCGCCTGCCGCACCGCCCGCCTCCCACAACGCCCCCACCGCCTGCGACACCCCCTTTTTAGCCACTCTAAAGTTTCTGATCCCCGCGGTCAGGGACCGCGGGGATCAGAAACTGCAAAAAGCGCAGCAAACTGCAGGTCTGAATTGACCTGCGGTTTGCTGCGATCGCCGACACGGGGGGGTCACATGACCCCCCCTGGCGTTGTGACAGGATGCCGGCTGAATGATTTCAGCCGGCATCCTGTTCAGACTAACCCCTGGGGCGCCGGAATGCCTATTTAAAGTTAGGACGTACCGGTACGTCCTTGGTCCTTAAGGACTCGGGAAATAGGGCGTACCGGTACGTCCTATGTCCTTAAGGGGTTAAGGATCGGGACATTAGGGCGTACCAGTACGCCCTATGTCTTAAACAGGTTAAAGCTGAAAACATCCCAGTTCTTGCATGCCCTGCATACTTACCGGACATGTCACCCATTGAGCATGTTTGGGATACTCAATATACTGAATCGGCATATACGACAGCGTGTTCCAGTTCCTGCCAATATTCTGCAACTTCGCACAACTATTGAAGAGGAGTGGAGAAACATTCCACAGGCCACAATCAACAACCTGATCAACTCTATGCAACTGAGATGTGTTGCACTACGTGAGGCAAATGGTGGCCACACCAGATACTGACAGATTTTCTGACCCTCCCCCAGTAAGGCAAAACTGTGCACATGTCAGAGTTGTCTTTTATTGTGGGCAGTCTAAGGCACACCAATATTCATGCTGTCTAATCAGCACCTTGATATGCCACACCTGTGAGGTGGGATGGATTATCTCAGCAAAGCAGAAGTGCTCATAAGCACAGATTTAGACAGATTTGTGAACAATAATTGAGAGTAATGGGTCTTTTGTGTATGTAGAAAATGTTTCAGATTTTTGAGTTCAGCTCATGCAAAATGGGAGCAAAACCGAAAGTGTTGCGTTTATATTTTTACTCAGTGTACATAAAAATGAATTTCTGTCTGTCTGTTCTTCATGCATAGCCAAACAATTGGACCGATCTGCACGAAATTTGGCACACAGGTACATCGTGTATCTGGGAAGGTTTTAGACCGGGTATCCGCTCTCTAGGATGTACTGTTCCTGAGATACTCCCCCAAAAAATGCAAACAGGGCAGGGCACTGTTAAGGGGCAGGGGTGCTGTGGAGGACACCTTTAAAGGGACAGGCAGTGTGAGAGGATAACTGTTAAGGGGGTGAGCCACTGAAGAGGTCACATTAAAGAGGGCGGAGCCCTGTAGGGGTTACTGTTGGGTAGATCACTGTGGAGGGTCACTGTTAAGGGGCCAGGCTGCTGTGGAGGTCTTTCTTAGGGGGGCGGGTGGAGTGCTGTGGAGCTCTTATTTTACAGGGGTGGGGCACTGTCAATGTTAGGGGGAAGGTTGCTGTGGAGGGTCAGTGGTTAAGGGGACGGACAGCTTTGGGGACTGGAGGCTGTGGTGGTCAAAGTTAACTGGGTGGGGCACTGTGAAAGTCACTGTTAAATGGGTGGGGGTCAAAGTTAAGGGGGTGGATTTCTGCGGAGGTCACTATTAAGGGGGAGAGGTGCTGTGTGCTGTGGAGGTCACTGTTATGGGGAACACTGTGGATATATTTTACCCACACACACAAACATTAAATAAAATAGTGGAAATATACCTGTGCGAAGCTGGGTCATCCTGCTGGTATATATATATATATATATATATATATATATATATATATATATATATATCTTATATATATATAAAAATGAGTTTCTGTCTGTCTAGACGTCTGTCTGTCTGTTCTTTATGCGCGACCAAACGACTGGACCGATCTTCACCAAATTTGGCACACAGGTACATCAGGTGTCCAGGAAGGTTTTTAGACCGGGTCTCAGCTCTCTAGGACGTACCGTTCCCGAGATATTTCCAAAAAAGACCCACATTAGCCAATACAAGCCTGCAAGTTTTTCTCTTCAAATCCCAAATGCCATAAACACAGTTTTACTCCAGGTTTCGATAACAAACCAGCCATTTTTCTTTACTGCATAAAGGGGCGGGCACTGTGGAGGTCACTGTTTTTAAAGGGGCGGGCACTGTGGAGGTCACTGTTATTAAATGGGTGGGCACTGTGGAGGTCACTGTTATTAAAGGGCTGGGCGCTCTGAAGGTCCCTGTTAAAGGGGCGGGCACTGTGAAAGTCAATGTTAAAGGGGCGGTCACTGTGAAAGTCACTGTTAATGGGGCGGTCACTGTGAAAGTCACTGTGAAAGTCACTGTTAAAGGGGTGGTCACTGTGAAAGTCACTTTTAAAGGGGCGGGCACTGTGAAGGTCTCTGTTAAAGGGGCGGGCACTGTGAAAGTCATTGTTAAAGGGGCGGGCACTGTGAAAGTCACTGTTAAATGGGCGGCCACTATGAAGGTCACTGTTAAAGGGGTGGTCAATGCTAAAAGGGCGGTCACTGTTAAAGGGGCTGGCACTGTGGAATTTTACTGTTAAAGGGGCAGGCACTGTTAAAAGGGTGGGCACTGTGAAAGTAATTGTTAAAGGGGCGGGTACTGTGGAGGTCAATGTTAAAGGTGCGGCAACTGTGGAGGTCATTGTTAAAGGGGCGGGCACTGTGGAGGTCATTGTTAAAGGGGCGGGTACTATAAAGGTCACTGTTATGGGGGAAACTGTTGATATCTTTTTATGACACACGGAAACATAAAATGAAATAAATGAAATATACCTGTGCAAAGCCGGGTCCTTCTGCTAGTCTCTTATATATATAAAAATGAGTTTCTGTCTGTCTAGACATTCTTTATGCACGACCAAACGACTGGACCGATCTTCCCCAAATTTGGCACACAGGTACATTAGGTGTCCGGGAAGGTTTTAGACCGGATCTAAGCTCTCTAGGACGTACTGTTCGTGAGATATTCCCCCAAAATTACCCACATTAGCCAATACAAGCCTGCAAGTCTTTCTCTTCAAATCCCAACTGCCATAAGCACAGTTTTACTCCAAGTTTCCATGTCAACCCAGCCGTTTTTATTTACTGCTTAATGGGGCGCGCACTGTGGAGGTCACTGTTTTTAAAGGGGCGGGCACAATGAAGGTAACTGTTATTAAAGGGGCGGGCACTGTGGAGGTCACTGTTATTAAAGGGGCGGGCACTGTGAAGATCCCTGTTAAATGGGCAGGAACTGTGAAAGTCACTGTTAAAGGGGCGGTCACTGTGAAAGTAACTGTTAAAGGGGTGGTCACTGTGAAAGTCACTGTTAAAGGGGCGGTTACTGTTAAAGGGGCAGTCACTGTGAAAGTCACTGTTAAAGGAGTGGTTACTGTGAAAGGCACTGTTAAAGGGGCGGTCACTGTGAAAGTCACTGTTAAAGGGGCAGTCACTGGTAAAGGGGCGGTCACTGTAAAAGTCATTGCTAAAGAAGCAGTCACTGTGAAAGTCACTCTTAAAGGGGTGGGCACTGTGGAGGTCAATGTTAAAGGGGCGTGCACTGTGGAAGTCACTGTTAAAGGGGCGGGCACTGTGGAAGTCACTGTTAAAGGGGCGGGCACTATGAAGGTCACTGTTAAAGGGGCAGGCACTGTTAAAGGGGCGGGCATTATGAAGATTATTGTTAAAGGGTCGGGCACTGTGGAGGTCAATGTTACAGGGGTGGGCACTGTGGAGGTCATTGTTAAAGGGGCGGGTACTGTAGAGGTCACTGTTATGGAGGAAACTGTCAATATCTTTTTACGACACACGGAATCATAAAATGAAATATACCCGTGCGAAGCTGGGTCCTTCTGCTAGTATATATATAAAAATGAATTTCTGGCTGTCTGTTCTTTATGCACGGCCAAACGACTGGACCACTCTGCACCAAATTTGGCACATAGGTACATCAGTTGCCCGGGAAGGTTTTAGAGAAATTATCAGCTCTCTAGAACATACCGTTCCTAAGATATTTCCAATTATGTTTTAGCTATACACTGTTAGAGGTCACTGTTAGGGTGCAGGGTGCAGTGGAAGTCTTATATTAAGTGGACAGGGTGTTGTGGAGGTCTTATATTAAAGGGGTTTTCCCAATTAAGACCCATAGAAATGAATAGGAACCGTCGCCGCTCAAGTGCGGGGCTCTCCCATTCAGTACTCTGGGGAGAGCGCATGGTGGTGGCTGGACCCAGTGAAACCTGGGGTCCCCCGGCCACCACCTTTCCTTCTCCGTTCTCGGTGTAGGTGCAGTTCCCAGAGGTCCTAGTGATATGCACCCATTGTCTCAGATGGGAATACCCCATTAAGGGGGCGTGGCACAGTGGGAGGTCATTCTTAAAGAGGTCCTTTCACCGCTCCAGACATGCCTGTTTTAATAGCTTTATGAATTCCCCATGTAATAACAATTCTTGAGCATCTTTTCTTATGGCTCTATGTTGTGCCATTCCTTTATTATTTCTACTAGAAGTTATGAATGAATTGCTAGCAGTCTGCAGAAAGGGTACAGAGGGGTGTTAACAAGTTGGGGGGTGTACCTGTGCAGACTCACTCTATCCAATCAGTGCTGCCATTTTCAGAATGTTCAGGTACACACCCCATCTTGTTACCTCCCCTCTGTACCCTTACTGCAGACTGCTAGAAATTCATTCATAACTTCTAGTAGAAATAATAAAGTACTGGCACAACATAGAGCCATAAGAACAGATGCTCCAGAATTGTTATTACATGGGGAATGCATAAAGCTTTTTAACTCCTTAAGGACCCAGCCCTATTTCACCTTAAGGACTTGGCCATTTTTTGCAAATCTGACCAGTGTCATTTTAAGTGCTGATAACTTTAAAACGCTTTTACTTACCCAGGCTGTTCTGAGATTGTTTTTTCGTCACATATTGTACTTCATGACAATGCTAAAATTGGGTCAAAAAAGTACATTTTTTTGCATAAAAAAATACCATATTTACCAAAAATTTTGAAAAATTTACAAATTTCCAAGTTTCAATTTCTCTACTTCTATAATACATAGTAATACCTCCAAAAATAGTTATTACTTTACATTCCCCATATGTCTACTTCATGTTTGGATCATTTTGGGAATGATATTTTATTTTTTGGGGATGTTACAAGGCTTAGAAGTTTAGAAGCAAATCTTGAAATTTTTCTGAAATTTTCAAAAAAACTATTTTTAGAGACCAGTTCAGGTCTGAAGTCACTTTGCGAGGCTTACATAATAGAAACCACCCCAAAATGACCCCATTCTATAAACAACACCCCTTTAGGTGTTCCACAAGAATTAATGGAAAATAGAGATACAATTTCAAAATTTCACTTTTTTTCCAGTTACAAAGCAAGGGTTAACAGCCAAACCAAACTCAATATTTATGGCCCTGATTCTGTAGTTTACAGAAACACCCCATATGTTGTCGTAAACTACTGTATGGGCACACAGAAGGGCGCAGAAGGAAAGGAATGCCATATGGTTTTTGGAAGGCAGATTTTGCTGAACTAGTTTTTCTGACACCATGTCCCATTTGAAGCCCCCCTGATGCACCCCTAGAGTAGAAACTCCATAAAAGGGACCCCATCTAAGAAACTACACCCCTCAAGGTATTAAAAACTGATTTTACAAATGTCGCTAACCCTTTAGGTGTTTCACAAGAATTAATGGAAAATAGAGATACAATTTAAATATTTCACTTTTTTGGCAGATTTTCCATTTTAAGAATTTTTTTCCAGTTACAAAGCAAGGGTTAACAGCCAAACAAAACTCAATATTTATGGCCCTGATTCTGTAGTTTATAGAAACACCCCATATGTGGTCGTAAACTACTGTACGGGCACACGGCAGGGCGCAGAAGGAAAGGAATGCGATACGGTTTTTGGAAGGCAGATTTTGCTGAACTGTTTTTTTTTACACCATGTCCCATTTGAAGCCCCCCTGGTGCACCCCTAGAGTAGAAACTCCATAAAAGTGACCCCATCTAAGAAACTACACCCCTCAAGGTATTCAAAACTGATTTTACAAACGTCGTTAACCCTTTAGGTGTTCCACAAGAATTAATGGAAAATAGAGATACAATTTCAAAATTTCACTTTTTTGGCAGATTTTCCATTTTAATAGTTATTTTTTTCCAGCTACAAAGCAAGGGTTAATAGCCAAACCAAACTCAATATTTTTGGCCCTTATTCTGTAGTTTACAGAAACACCCCATATGTGGTTGTAAACTACTGTACGGGCTCACAGCAGGGCGCAGAAGGAAAGGAATGCCATACAGTTTTTGGACGGCAGATTTTGCTGGACTGTTTTTTTTTACACCATGTCCCATTTGAAGCCCCCTGATGCAACCCTAGAGTAGAAACCACGAAACTCCAAAAAAGTAGCCCCATTTTAGAAACTACGGGATAGGGTGGCAGTATTGTTGGTACTAGTTTAGGGTACATATGATTTTTGGTTGCTCTATATTACACTTTTTGTGCGGCAAGGTAACAAGAAATAGCTTTTTTGGCACGTTTTTTTTTTTTTTTGTTATTTACAACATTCATCTGACAGGTTAGAAATGTTTTAGTGTTTCCATAGTCTGAGAGACATATTTTTTTCAGTTTTTGGGTGATTACCTTGGGTAGGGTATGATTTTTGCGGGATGAGATGATGGTTTTATTGGCACTATTTTGGGGTGCGTGTGACTTTTTGATCGCTTGCTATTACACCTTTTGTGGTGTAAGGTGACAAAAAATGGTTTATTTAGCACAGTTTTTATTTAAATTTTTTTACGGTGTTCATCTGAGGGGTTAGGTCATATGATATTTTTATAGAGCCGGTCGATACGGATGCGGCGATACGTAATATGTATACTTTTTTTTTATTTATGTAAGTTTTACACAATAATATCATTTTTGAAACAAAAAAAAAATTATGTTTTAGTGTCTCCGTATTCTGAGAGCCATCGTTTTTTCAGTTTTTGGGCGATTATCTTAGGTAGATACCTAATATGTATACTTTTTTTTCCCTATTTTTTACCAATTTTTTTTAACTTTATTTGGGGAAAATGACGTTTTTGTTTATTTTTACTTGAAACTTTTAATTTTTTCGGGGGAAAACTTATTTTTTCACTTTATTTTTTGTCCCACTTTGGGACTTGAACTTTTGGGGTCTAATCCTTTACAATGCATTCCAATACTTCTGTATTGGAATACATTGGCTGTATGAGTAATACTGTGTGTATTACTCATACAGCTTCCGGCCTGTGAGATCCAGGGGGCTGGATCTCACAGGCTCTTCACCGGAAGGCAGCGCGATGCCTTCCTTAGGCATCGCGCTGCCTTCCATGCCATCGGGTCCCCCCCTACAGCCCCATGGGGACCTGATGGCACCGCCAACTACCGCCGCCCGCACAATAAAAAGCCGCAAACCGCAGGTCTGAATTGACCTGCGGTTTGCGGCGATCGCCGACACGGGGGGCGGGGGGGGGTCACGGGACCCCCCCGCGCATTTAGCCGTGGTGCCTGCTCAATGATTTGAGCAGGCACCGTGTTCCGATCACCGCCCACTTGGCGGCGGTGATCGGAACAACACATGACGTACCGGTACGTCATGGGTCCTTAAGGACTCTGGAAACATGCATCTCAGGAGCGGTGAAAGGTCCTCTAAAGGGTTTCTGTCACCAGAATTAACCCTATTAAACTGGCTGACATGAGCGATGTGCTAATGTCAGCAGACCCTAACTCTACTATTCTTATGCTTATTGATGGCCCCCTACTGCACAATTTAAATTTTTATGATATGCAAATTAGCCTCTAGGAGCGGGGCTAGCATTGCTCCTAGGGGCTCCGTTCTCCCATCTCATGTCACACCCTGCCGTCCTTGATCGACAGGGTCAGCGTTCATCTTCTCCTGCCGGCCTTGTGTGCTGGATAAATCTTGCGTCTGCGCAGTGCTGTTTACCCAGCACACAGGGCCGGCAGGAGGAGACAAACGCTGCCTGGACCTGCCAATAAAGGATGGCAGGGCGTGACATGAGATGAGAGAACGGAGCCTCTAGGAGCAGGAGCAACCCCCCCCCCCCCCCCTCTCCAAGAGGCTAATTTGCATAAAAGTTAAAATTGTCCAGTAAGGGGCCATTAATAATCCTAAGAATAGTAGAGTTAGGGTCTGATGACATTAGCACCTCGCTAATGTCAGCCATTTTGATAGGGTTAATTCTGCTGACAGAAACCCTTCAATGGGGAGGAGCCCTGTGCACGTCAATTTTAAGGGAGTGGAATGCTATGGAGGTCACCGTTAAGGGGCGGGTTCCTGTGGATGTCACTGTTAAGGAGTAGATCGCTGTGGACGGTCACTGTAAAGGGTGCGGGCTAATGTGGAGATCAATGTTAAAGAGAGGGGTGCTGTAAAGGTCAATGTTAAGAGGGCGAGGTACTGTAGAGTTCAGGGGGCGAGCTATATGAAGGTCAATGTTGAAGGGGTGGGCCACTGTGCAGGTCACTGTTAAGGGGGTGGGCCACAGTGTAGGTCACTGTTAAGGTGCAAGGCACTGTAGAGGTTACTTTTAAGGGGGCATTGTGGGGTGACTGTTAATGTGGCGAGCCACCGTGGAGGTCACTTTTTAAGGGCTGGGCCTCTGTGTAGGTCAGTGTAAAGGGGCAGGGCACTGTGGAGGTCACAATTAAGGCGGCTGGGTTCTGTAGAGGTCACTTTTATAGGGGCAGGCCACTGTAGAGGTCATTTTTAAGGGGGTGAGGTGCTGTGGACGTCATTGTTAAGGGGTAGGCCTCTGTGGAGGTCACTGTTATGGGGGAGGACTGTTGTGAAGGTCAATGTTAAGGGGAAGGGTTGCTGTGGAGGTCAATGTTAAGGGACAGGGTGCTGCGGAGGGTCAGTTTTAAGTGGACAGTCTGCTGTGGAGAACACTATTATGGGGCAGGGGTCTGAGAAGGTCACAGCTAAAGGGGCAGGCTGATGTGGAGGCCAAAGTTAAAGAGGATGGGCTGCTGTGAAGGTCTCTATGAAGGGGGAGGGAGTGCTGTGAAGGTCACTGTTATTGGGGACCCTGTGGATATCTTTCAAACTCACACACAAACATGAAATGAAACAGTGGAAATATACCTGTGCGAAGCCAGATCATCCTGCTAGTCTCATATATATATACAGTATATATATATATATATATATATATATATTATTATTATTTTTTCTTTCTGTTGTCTGTCTGTTTGTCTGTTCTTTATGCACGGCCAAAAGACTAGACCAATCTGCACCAAATTTAGTACATAGGTACATCAAGTGTCCAGGAAGGTTTTAGACTGGGTCTCAACTCTCTAGGGCGTACCAGTCCTGATATATTTAAAAAAAAAATATGTATTGGCCAATAGGAGCTCACAGCTTCACTCACATTCTAACTGCCATTTACACAGTCACGTGATCCTAATTATCCAATAGAAACTTGCAGGTCCTTCAGTCTTGACATACACAGTTACATCAGGTTTCCATAACAACTCAGCAAGTTTTCTTCACTGTTATACAGTAGGTCACTGTTAAGAGACGGGGTGCTGTGGTCACTTTTAAGGGGGCGAGGCACCATGGGATGGGTCACTGTTAAGGGGCGGGCTGCTGTGTAGGCCAATGTTAAGGGGGTGGAATGCTGTCAAAGTCACTGTAAAGTGGGTGGGGTGCTCTGTAGGTAACTGTTAAGGCAGTGGGCCTCTGTGGAAGTCGCTGTTAAGGGGGCAGGCTGCTGTGCAGGTCACTGTTAAGGGGGCGGAGTGCTGCTGATTTTACATTTTTATGGGCTGGGGTGCTGTGGAGGGGTCACTGTTAAGGGAGCGGGCTTCTGTGAAGGTCAATTTTAAGGGAAAGGGGCCCTGTGGAGGTGACTGTTAAGGGGTAGACTGCTATGGAGTGTCACTGTTAAGGGGGCGGCCGCTGTGGAGGTTACTGTTAAGGGGGCAGAGTACAGGGGAGATCACTGTTAAGAGGTCAGGCTGCTGTGGAGGTCACTATTAAGGGGGCAGAGTTCTGTGGATTTCACATTTTTATGGGTTGGGGTGCTGTGGGGGGGGGTCACTTTAAAGGAGCGGGATGCTGTGGAGGTCTCCTTTTAAGGGAGCGGGGTGCTGTGGAGGTCACTTTTAAGGGGACAGGCCGCTGTGGATGACACTGTTAAGGGTACAGGGGAGATCACTGTTAAGGGGGTGGGGTAATGTAGATGTCACTGTTGGGGGGGTGGGGCGCTGTGGAATGTCACTGTTATGGGGTGGGGTGCTGTGGAGGTCAATGTTATGGGGAACACTGTGGATATCTTTAACCCACACACATTACACACAAACATGAAAGGAAATAGCCGAAATATACCCGTGTGAAGCCGTGTCATTCTGCTAGTAATTTATACAGCATGGTGAACGACAAAATATAAAATGCCAAACTGTGGCAGAATTGCTGGTCTTTTTCTATTCCCCCAAAAGACTTAATAAAAGTTAATCATAAAGTTATATATACATTAAAATGATGCCAGTAAAAATACAACTCTTTCTGCAATAAACACCAAATACCTGAAGGGAGACTTGCCAGGGCCAAGATCCAGGAACTGCCTCTTCACCATTGACTATCCTAGCATAGCCAGTGACAACAGGGGAGGTACTGGGAATTCCGCAGCCTGGTTAGAAAAAAGATTTTGATGGTATAAAATGAAATATGCTCATTTAGTAGTTTTTACAATGTTTCCAGCCTAAAAATAACTTACTGTCTAAGTAATTAGACATATCAAATACAATCGGGCAACTTTATCATACCCATTTTTTGGGGGGGGTTTTTGCGACTTTTTGAGTACTGCACCTACCAGAGAAACCTATAGATTTGGAGTGAAAATGTTTACAGAATTTCAGGGTAGATCACTTTTGTGCCATAGTTTTGCAGTGCAACTTTTTAAAGGTTTGCAAAAACAGTCACAGCCTCACGCCAGGCATACCTTTACTGAAACAGGCGCAACCACATTGCACTTGTGCCTAATTTATTAATGCTTTGCACTAATTTCATAAATTTGGTGCAGGTGCATATATACTACTCACAAAAAGTTAGGGATATTTGGCTTTCGGGTGAAATTTATGAAAAACGTAAAAAGTTCACGCTCCAGTAATATTATATCATAAAAGTAGGTAATTTAAGTAGATGCACGCAACAGTGATTTCTTCATCTCAAACAATTTATTAAAACAAAAGTCAACAACAGTGGCGGGTATACCTCCACAAAAATGTCAATGTCTCAATAACTTGTCATGTGGCCTTGAGCATCAATTACAGCTTGACAATGACATCTTATGCTGTTCACAAGTCAACTTATTGTCTGCTGAGGCATGGCATTCCACTCTTCTTGAAGGGCGGCCCTCAGGTAATTAAGGTTCTGGGGTACAGATTTACGAGCCTCTACACTGCAACTCAGCTAATCCCATAGGTTTTCAATGGGATTCAGGTCTGGGGAAAGTGCAGGCCACTCCATTTGTCTTCCATGAAGATAAAATTAGGCCTGTGTTGTTCATGCAAAGGCACAATGACTGGATTATTGATGTTATTGTCACTGTAGCATTAACAAAGTGTAGGGTACTTCTGTATTGACTAGACACACCTGCCCACATTGTACACCAAAGGCTTGTTTGGTGACAATAGTGGCTGATGCACAGCACTCTCCTTGACGTCTCCAACATTGTTGGCAGCCATCATTACTGCTTAGCGTGAATTGACTTTCATTAGTGAACAGCACTGTGGCCCACTGGTTCTTCGTTCTGCATAGATGCTCCCTGGCTAATGAAAGACAATGAAGCCTTTGCCTGGTGGTGTGGTCAGGTACCCTTGCAAATCATTTTGCACGCAGACCACACCAACAGTTTTGAATGGTCTGACGTGACACTTAGGTGCCTCTCACTCCCTTAAATGTGTCTTGAGTAGTGTGGCATTCATCCTCCAGTTCCACAAGACATTGTTTACAATGAAGCGGTCATCAGTGTGGGATGTGGCCAAAGGACGTCCTTATCTATGCTTTTCTGTAACTCTTCCAGTCTCTTATTATCTCTGTTGAAAACTGCTGATGACACTCTGTGACACTCTAAGCTCAGTGTCCACTTCCATCTGAGAAGTGGTGAGTTACTGTTGATCAATTGTTAGGTGTCGTCTTGGTCTCATAATGTCAAAATGTGAACAGCATGATGAGGAGGACTGTTTAAACACTGATTCTAATTGAACCAGGAAATTTATTGGGCGATTCATGGATAAAACACCTGTTAATTTTGTTGTTAAGATCCTTGTTAGAGAACAGCAATTGTGCAAAAAGTACTGAAACATTAAACAGTTGGACATTTGCATTCAAAAGTTTAGATAAGGTCACATTAAGTTCACCTGCAAAGGTTAGAGTGCATTTTAGGTTCATCCTGAAATTTCACCCACAAGCCAAATATCCCTAACTTTTTGTGAGTAGTGTATAAACTTCAGTCTAAAAACTAACCTCAAATATACCTTTAATGATAAATCCCCTCCTTTTGTGTCTTTGTAGGCTGATTCACAATTTTTTTTCTATTTTTTGCATTTTTACACCACTGACTACAGTTTTGAAAAGCGGGTGGGAAAGATGGTGTGGTTAGTGATATTAATGAGTTGCACAAAAAGTTGCAAGCTCATTCCAGTAGATGGTGCCATAGGAAAACTGATGTAGCATTTGTAGACCAAAGTGTTATGTTTAAAGAGAACCTTTCCTCACACCTGATATGACCGTTTTAATAGCTACAGTATATGCATTACCCATGTAATAGAAATTCTGGAGCATACAGTATTCTTATGGCTCTATGGTGTACCATTCCTTTATTATTTCAACTAGAAGTTATGAATAATTTAGGGGTGTGTACCTGCACAGTCTGACGATGGCAGCATTGACTGGATAGAGTGATACTGTGCAGGGACACACCCACAACTGGTTAACACCCCTTTGTACCCTTATTGCAGACTGATAGCAATTTATTCATAACTTCTAGTTGGAAAAAATAAAGGAAGTGCACAATAAGAATAGATGCTCTAGAATTGTATTTACAAGGGAAATCCATGAAGCTATTAAAACAGACATGTCTGGAGTGATGACAGGTCCTCTTTAAAAAGCCTCTATCAAAATGATCAATGCTATTAATGCTAGTAGGGTTGATCATGCTAATTAAAATGATACCTTTCTTTTGTCTGTATGTTAAACAGCTGGAAAGTAGAGTTGAGCGAACCCGAACTGTAAAGTTCGGGTTCGTACCGAACTTTAGGTTTTTCGGCACCCGGACCCGAACCCGAACATTTACGTAAAAGTTTGGGTTCGGCTTCGGTGTTTGGCGCTTTCTTGGCGCTTTTTGCAAGGCTGCACAGCAGCCAATCAACAAGCGTCATACTACTTGCCCCAAAAGGCCATCACAGCCATGCCTACTATTGGCATGGCTGTGATTGGCCAACTGCAGCATGTGACCCAGCCTCTATTTAAGCTGGAGTCACGTAGCGCCGCCCGTCACTCTGCTCGGATAAGTGTAGGGAGAGGCTACAGCTGCTGTGAGGGAGAGATCAGGGAGAAATCTTATGAAGAACTCCTTTTAAACTCAGCGATCTACAGCTAATGTGTTTTGTGGGTGCAGTGCACAATTTTTTTAAGCCTGCCCTGAGCCAACTACTGCTGAAAACAAACTTTTTTTACTTCAGTTTGTTAATATCAATGCATAATCGGCAACCATTTTATGCAACGATAGTGCACCAGCACAGGCAATCTGCATGTCTGCAAGTCCAGAAATACATCTTTTTGCTTACTGAGGTCAAAAAAAAAAGTTTTTTCATATAGTGCACATCTAGGATTAGACGTGCATGAGTGAGTGTCACATTTAGGCCAGAAATACAGCTTTTTGCTTACTGGGGTGAAAAAAAACATCTGTTTCATATAGTGCACATCTAGGATTAGACGTGCATAAATAAGTGTCACATTTAGGCCAGAATTAACGCTTTTTGCTTACTGGGGTGAAAAAACCCTCTGATATACTGCACATCTGGGATTAGACGTGCATAAGTGACTGTGAAATTTAGGCCACAAACACGGCTTTAACATACCTGGGGCATACTGGGGTGAAAAAAACCCATCTGTTTCATATAGTGCACGTCTAGGATTAGACGTGCATAAGTGAGTGTCACATTTAGGCCAGAAATACAGCTTTTTGCTTACTGGGGTGAAAAAACCCTCTGATATCCTGCACATCTGGGATTACACGTGCATAAGTGATTGTCACATTTAGGCCAGAAATACGGCTTTGGCATACTGGGGTGAAAAAACCCTCTGATATACTGCACATCTGGGATTAGACGTGCATAAGTGACTGTGAAATTTAGGCCACAAATACGACTCTCTCATACTGGGGCATACTGGGGTGAAAAAAAACCATCTGTTTCATATAGTGCACATCTAGGATTAGACGTGCATAAGTGAGTGTCACATTTAGCCCAGAAATACAGCTTTTTGCTTACTGGGGTGAAAAACCCCTCTGATATCCTGCACATCTGGGATTACACGTGCATAAGTGATTGTCACATTTAGGCCAGAAATACGGCTTTGGCATACTGGGGTGAAAAAACCCTCTGATATACTGCACATCTGGGATTAGACGTGCATAAGTGACTGTGAAATTTAGGCCACAAATACGGCTTTCTCATACTGGGGTGAAAAAAAACCATCTGTTTCATATAGTGCTCATCTAGGATTAGACGTGCATAAGTGAGTGTCACATTTAGGCCAGAAATACAGCTTTTTGCTTACTGGGATGAAAAAACCCTCTGATATACTGCACATCTTGCATTAGACGTGCATAAGTGAGTGTGAAATTTAAGTCATATGGCTTTCTCATACTGGGGCATACTGGGGTGAAAAAAAACACATCTGTTTCATATAGTGCACGTCTAGGATTAGACGTGCATAAGTGAGTGTCACATTTAGGCCAGAAATACAGCTTTTTGCTTACTGTGGTGAAAAAAAAACCCATCTGTTTCATATAGTGCACATCTAGGATTAGACGTGGATAAGTGAGTGTCACATTTAGCCCAGAAATACAGCTTTTTGCTTACTGGGGTGAAAAAACCCTCTGATATACTGCACATCTGGGATTAGACGTGCATGAGTGAGTGTCACATTTAGGCCAGAAATACGACTTTGTGCTTACTGGGGTGAAAAAACCCTCTGATATACTGCACGTCTGGGATTAGACGTGTATAAGTGAGTGTCACATTTAGGCCACAAATACGGCTTTGTGCTTACTGGGGTGAAAAAAACCTCTGATATACTGCACATGTGGGATTAGACGTGCATAAGTGACTGTGAAATTTAGGCCCAAAATACGGCTTTCTTATACTGGGGCATACTGGGGTGAAAAAAAAACATCTGTTTCATATAGTGCACATCTAGGATTAGACGTGCATAAGGGTGTGTCACATTTAGGCCAGAAATACAGCTTTTTGCTTACTGTGGCGAAAAAAAGCCATCTGTTTCATATAGTGCACATCTAGTTAGACATGCATAAGTGAGTGTCACATTTAGCCCAGAAATACAGCTTTTTGCTTACTGGGGTGAAAAAACACTCTGATATACTGCACATCTGGGATTAGACGTGCATAAGTGAGTGTCACATTTAGGCCACAAATACGGCTTTGTGCTTACTGGGGTGAAAAAAACCTCTGATATACTGCACATCTGGGATTAGACGTGCATAAATTACTGTGAAATATAGGCCACAAATACCGCTATCATATAGAGTTTAAAAAAAAATTTGAGTGCAATACCCTACATCAGGGTTTTTATTGGCGGTTAATTATTTTTAACAGACTTAACCACTTTTTACTTTGCTTTGTGAACGCTAACTATGAGGCTAACATCTAATAAGGGACTCGGTCATGGTCATGGTGGTGGTGTTGGTGGAGCCTCTGGTGCAGGGAGAGGACGTTGCCGTCCTGCCACAGCTACACATCCTACTGAACTTACTACCTCAGGTCCCAGTAGCCGCCAGAATCTACAGCGATATTTGGTCGGGCCTAATGCCGTTCTAAGGATGGTAAGCCCTGAGCAAGTCCAGGCGCTAGTCAATTGGGTGCCCGACAGTGGATCCAGCACGTTCACATTATCTCCCACCCAGTCTTCTGCAGAAAGCGCACAGGTTGCACCTGAAACCCATGCCCATAAGTCTGTCACATCACCCCTGTGCATATCGGGGAACCTGTCTGAGCCTCAAGTCATGCAGCAGTCTCTTATGCTGTTTGAAGACTCTGCTGGCAGGGTTTCCCAAGGGCATCCACCTAGCCCTTCCCCAGGGGTGGAAGACATAGAATGCACTGACGCACAACCACTTATGTTTCCTGATGAGGACATGGGAATACCACCTCAGCATGTCTCTGATGATGACAAAACACAGGTGCCAACTGCTGCGTCTTTCTGCAGTGTGCAGACCGAAAAGGAGGTCAGGGAGGAAGATTGGGTGGAAGACGATGCAGGGGACGATGAGGTCCTAGACCCCACATGGAATGAAGGTCGTGCCACTGACTTTCAGAGTTTGGAGGAAGAGGCAGTGGTGAGACCGAGCCAACAGCGTAGCAAAAGCGGGAACAGGGTGCAAAAGCAGAGCAGCCATCGCCAAAACAGTTCGCCTGCTACTGGCCACCCTCACCAGGGCCCGAGCACACCAAAGGCAGCTTCAAGGAGTTCCCTGGCATGGCACTTCTTCACAAAATGTGCTGACGACAAGACCCGAGTGGTTTGCACGCTGTGCCATCAGAGCCTGAAGCGAGGCATTAACGTTCTGAACCTTAGCACAACCTGCATGACCAGGCATCTACATGTGAGACACGGGCTGCAGTGGAGTAAGCACCTTCAAAACCAAGAAAGGGCTCAGGACCCTCCTGCTCCCTCTTCTGCTGCTGCCTCAGCCTCTTCCTCCACCTCTGGAGGAACGTTGGCACCTGCCGCCCAGCAAACAGAGGATGTGCCACCAACAACACCACCTCCGTCACCAAGCATCTCCACCATGTCACACGGAAGCGTTCAGCTCTCCATCTCACAAACCTTTGATAGAAAGCGTAAATTCCCACCTAGCCACCCTCGATCCCTGGCCAAAATGCCAGCATTTCTACAATGCTGGCCTTTTTGAAATGCTGTCATTCAGGCTGGTGGAGACGGACAGCTTCAAACAGCTCATGTCGCTTGCTGTCCCACAGTACGTCGTTCCCAGCCGCCACTACTTCTGCAGGAGAGCCGTTCCCTCCCTGCACAACCAAGTATCGCATAAAATCAAGTGTGCACTGCGCAACGCCATCTGTGGCAAGGTCCACCTAACCACAGATACGTGGACCAGTAAGCACGGCCAAGGACGCTATATCTCCCTAACTGCACACTGGGTAAAGGTAGTGGCGGCTGGGCCCCAGGCGGAGAGCTGTTTGGCGCACGTCCTTCCGCCACCAAGGATCGCAGGGCATAATTCTTTGCCTTCTGTTGCCTCCTCTTCCTACTCGGCTTCCTACTCCTTTTCTACCACCTCCTCATCCGGTCAGCGACAGACCTTCACCACCAACTTCAGCACAGCCAGGGGTAAACGTCAGCAGGCCGTTCTGAAACTGATGTGTTTGGGGGACAGGCCCCACACCGCGCAGGAGTTGTGGCGGGGTATAGAACAATAGACCGACGAGTGGTTGCTGCCAGTGAGCCTCAAGCCCGGCCTGGTGGTGTGCGATAATGGGCAAAATCTCGTTGCAGCTCTGGGACTTGCTGGTTTGACGCACATCCCTTGCCTGGTGCATGTGCTAAATTTGGTGGTGCAGAAATTCATTCACAACTACCCCGACATGCCAGAGCTGCTGCGTAAAGTGCGGGCCGTCTGTGCGCGCTTGTGGCGTTCTCATCCTGCCGCCGCTCGGCTGTCTGCTCTACACCGTAACTTCGGCCTTCCCGCTCACCGCCTCATATGCGACGTGCCCACCAGGTGGAACTCCACCTTGCACATGCTGGAGAGACTGTGCGAGCAGCAGCAGGCCATAGTGGAGTTTCAGCTGCAGCACGCACGGGTGAGTCGCACTGCGGAACAGCACCACTTCACCACCAATGACTGGGCCTCCATGCGAGACCTGTGTGCCCTGTTGCGCTGTTTCGAGTACTCCACCAACATGGCCAGTGGCGATGACGCCGTTATCAGCGTTACAATACCACTTATATGTCTCCTTGAGAAAACATTTAGGGCGATGATGGAAGAGGATGTGGCCCAGGACGAGGAGGAGGAAGAGGGGTCAACTCTAACACTTTCAGGCCAGTCTTTTAGAAGTGGCTCAGAAAGAGGATTTTTGCAACAGCAGAGGCCAGGTACAAATTTGGCCAGCCAGGGCCCACTACTGGAGGACGAGGAGGATGGGGATGAAGCATGTTCACAGCGGGGTGGCATCCAACGCAGCTCGGGCCCATCACTGGTGCGTGGCTGGGGGGATACTGAGGATGCAGACAATACGCCTCCCACAGAGGACAGCTTGTCCTTACCGCTGGGCAGCCTGGCACACATGAGCGACTACATGCTGCAGTGCCTGCGCAACGACAATGTGCCGTCCTTAATTCCCTCACTGGAGCGTGATCGGAAGATGCGCGACTACAGGTGCACGCTGGTAGACGCGCTTCTGAGAGCATTCCCGACTGACGCCGGGGGACAAGTGGAAGCACAAGGCGAAGGCAGGGGAGGAGGAAGAGGTCGCCAACGCAGCTGTGTCGGCGCCAGCACCTCAGAAGGCAGGGTTAGCATGGCCGACATGTGGAAAAGCTTTGTCACCTCGCCGCAACAACCGGCCCCAACTGCTGATATGGAGCGTGTTAGCAGGAGGCAGCATTTGAACAACATGGTGAAACAGTACCTGAGCACACGCCTATACGTACTGACTGATGGTTCTGCCCCATTCAACTTCTGGGTCTCCAAATTGTCCACATGGCCAGAGCTTGCCCTGTATGCCTTGGAGGTGCTGGCCTGCCCTGCAGCCAGTGTACTCTTTGAACGTGTATTTAGCACGGCCGGAGGCGTCATTACAGACAGACGCAGCCGCCTGTCCACAGCCAACGTGGACAAGCTCACGTTCATTAAAATGAACCAGGCTTGGATCCCTCAGGACTTGTCTGTACCTTGTGCAGAATAGACAGTTCTAACAGCCTCAACCATCCATCCTTGTACTCAAGTGTACATATTCCTTTTTTTTTTATATGTCCCAATATTTTGGGGGATACCCCTATGTAAAAATGCTAAATAACACACATTCCTCCTTCGCCGCCGCTTCCACCTAAACCGCCACGTGAGCCTACACGGCCACATCCACCAATTCACCGCCTCCTCAACTTCTTCCTCCTACATCATTCCTAATTTTTTTTAAGGTCTTTTAGGTTTTTTTAATTCATTTCCCTATCCACATTTGTTTGCAGAGCATTTGCCATGCTCTTAAGCACATTTTGCTGCCTTTTGCAGCCTTCTAGCTCTTTCCATGACATTTTTACAGCCATTTTAGTGCTCAAAAGTTCGGGTCCCCATTGACTTCAATGGGGTTCGGGTTCGGGGTCAAGTTCGGGTCAAGTTCGGGTCCCGAACTCGAATTTTTTTTTCAAGTTCGGCCGAACCTGCCGAACCCGAACATCCAGGTGTCCGCTCATCTCTACTGAAAAGATATTGGCATTTTATTTGTATGCAAATGAGCATGTTGGAGCACTACTCTGCACACTTGTGCCTCCCCTTGATTGCCAGGGCTAGACATCAGGATGCTGAGGACAAAGCTGTGCCCTAGCATTTACATATTATATACACTATTTACTATAGACTTACCACATTGAAGTTTTTTTTTCTATGCTTAGAAAAGTAACACATTTTATAGATTTTTTTTCTTAATCATCAAAGGCTATACAAGGAGTGCAGAATTATTAGGCAAATGAGTATTTTGACCACATCATCCTCTTTATGCATGTTGTCTTACTCCAAGCTGTATAGGCTCGAAAGCCTACTACCAATTAAGCATATTAGGTGATGTGCATCTCTGTAATGAGAAGGGGTGTGGTCTAATGACATCAACACCCTATATTAGGTGTGCATAATTATTAGGCAAAATGGGTCAAAAAAAGGACTTGACAGGCTCAGAAAAGTAAAAAATAGTGAGATATCTTGCAGAGGGATGCAGCACTTTTAAAATTGCAAAGCTTCTGAAGCGTGATCATCGAACAATCAAGCGTTTCATTCAAAATAGTCAACAGGGTCGCAAGAAGCGTGTGGAAAAACCAAGGCGCAAAATAACTGCCCATGAACTGAGAAAAGTCAAGCGTGCAGCTGCCAAGATGCCACTTGCCACCAGTTTGGCCATATTTCAGAGCTGCAACATCACTGGAGTGCCCAAAAGCACAAGGTGTGCAATACTCAGAGACATGGCCAAGGTAAGAAAGGCTGAAAGACGACCACCACTGAACAAGACACACAAGCTGAAACGTCAAGACTGGGCCAAGAAATATCTCAAGACTGATTTTTCTAAGGTTTTATGGACTGATGAAATGAGAGTGAGTCTTGATGGGCCAGATGGATGGGCCCGTGGCTGGATTGGTAAAGGGCAGAGAGCTCCAGTCCGACTCAGACGCCAGCAAGGTGGAGGTGGAGTACTGGTTTGGGCTGGTATCATCAAAGATGAGCTTGTGGGGCCTTTTCGGGTTGAGGATGGAGTCAAGCTCAACTCCCAGTTTCTGGAAGACACCTTCTTCAAGCAGTGGTACAGGAAGAAGTCTGCATCCTTCAAGAAAAACATGATTTTCATGCAGGACAATGCTCCATCACACGCGTCCAAGTACTCCACAGCGTGGCTGGCAAGAAAGGGTATAAAAGAAGAAAATCTAATGACATGGCCTCCTTGTTCACCTGATCTGAACCCCATTGAGAACCTGTGGTCCATCATCAAATGTGAGATTTACAAGGAGGGAAACACCTCTCTGAACAGTGTCTGGGAGGCTGTGGTTGCTGCTGCACGCAATGTTGATGGTGAACAGATCAAAACACTGACAGAATCCATGGATGGCAGGCTTTTGAGTGTCCTTGCAAAGAAAGGTGGCTATATTGGTCACTGATTTGTTTTTGTTTTGTTTTTGAATGTCAGAAATGTATATTTGTGAATGTTGAGATGTTATATTGGTTTCACTGGTAAAAATAAATTATTGAAATGGGTATATATTTGTTTTTTGTTAAGTTGCCTAATAATTATGCACAGTAATAGTCACCTGCACACACAGATATCCCCCTAAAATAGCTAAAACTAAAAACAAATTAAAAACTACTTCCAAAAATATTCAGCTTTGATATTAATGAGTTTTTTGGGTTCATTGAGAACATGGTTGTTGTTCAATAATAAAATTAATCCTCAAAAATACAACTTGCCTAATAATTCTGCACTCCCTGTAGTTAGTATCAAATTACACAGTCAGGAAAATGTGTTAACCTACTGATTTTGCCACTTATTACATTTGTATTTAGTAAACATAAAAATGGGGGGGGATTTATCATGAGATGAGTATCTAAAGTCAGTTTCACCTTTTAAGTTGCATTACTGAAATAAATGAACTTTGCACGATATTCTAATGTTTCACCTGTATTGTGCCTGTGAATAAACCAGTGATATGTTTTAGCCTTCTAAAAATTAAAAACACTGTTCTCAATTGGTGTTGAGCTTGAATATTCGAATAGCGAATATTAATCGCGAATATCGCAACTTCGTAAATTCGCGAATATTACAAATATAGTGCTATATATTCGCTATATCGAATATTCGTCATTTTTTAACATCTGAAAACATGATTCCTGTACTGTTTTCCCTCCTTGTAAATCTCACATTTGATGATGGACCACAGGTTCTCAATGGGGTTCAGATCAGGTGAACAAGGAGGCCATGTCATTAGATTTTCTTCTTTTATACCCTTTCTTGCCAGCCACGCTGTGGAGTACTTGGACGCGTGTGATGGAGCATTGTCCTGCATGAAAAGCATGTTTTTCTTGAAGGATGCAGACTTCTTCCTGTACCACTGCTTGAAGAAGGTGTCTTCCAGAAACTGGCAGTAGGACTGGGAGTTGAGCTTGACTCCATCCTCAACCCGAAAAGGCCCCACAAGCTCATCTTTGATGATACCAGCCCAAACCAGTACTCCACCTTCACCTTGCTGGCGTCTGAGTCGGACTGGAGCTCTCTGCCCTTTACCAATCCAGCCATGGGCCCATCCATCTGGCCCATCAAGACTCACTCTCATTTCATCAGTCCATAAAACCTTAGAAAAATCAGTCTTGAGATATTTCTTGGCCCAGTCTTGACGTTTCAGCTTGTGTGTCTTGTTCAGTGGTGGTCGTCTTTCAGCCTTTCTTACCTTGGCCATGTCTCTGAGTATTGCACACCTTGTGCTTTTGGGCACTCCAGTGATGTTGCAGCTCTGAAATATGGCCAAACTGGTGGCAAGTGGCATCTTGGCAGCTGCACGCTTGACTTTTCTCAGTTCATGGGCAGTTATTTTGCGCCTTGGTTTTTCCACACGCTTCTTGCGACCCTGTTGACTATTTTGAATGAAACGCCCTTTGGGCACAAAGTAAGGTAATGTGCATATTGATAAAAACACTTTTTATAAGTAAAGGAAAGTCAGCGAGGGGTGATAATGGTATAGTTTAACTAAGCATATTAAGACCAATAGAAGAATATGTGTCCCTTTAATACTGGGGAGGAGGGGGGCGCACTGCCCACCAATGATTTTAATACTGGGGGGGGGGCGCACTGCCCACCAATGTAAACATTGTAGAAGGCACCCGACCTCTGACAGGGAGCTGCCGTTGAGCAATTAACCCCTCAGGTGCTGCGGATGGCAGTGCCCTGCCAGAGGTGCGTCCCCATCACCATGTGAACGCCTCCAGGTTAAAATATACCATCGGATCTGAGTGTTTGTGATGGAAGGAGGAGTGTTTAATTGGGGAGAGCTCCGATTGGTTGAGGTGCAGAAGCTCATTCATGAGAGGAGCTGAATGCATTGTGGGTAGTGAGGGCAGGCTGGCTTAGTCTCAGGGTGAGGGCATCGGCGGCCACCTTAACAAGAGAGTGAGATTGTAGTTTTGTGCAGACTGGTTGCTAAGGGCTAAATCTTATTAAATATGGGGTAAGTAAGTCTAATAGTTATTGATTCGGTAATATCCTGTTATTAGTAACTACATATCTGAAAATTCAAGTTTTCGTCTAAATGTGACAGTTATCCTTTAACTGTCCGCAGCAGACACCGCCTACGGAAAAAGTACACTGGATGTCACTGATATTTTAGGGATGTGCACACTTTAAACAGATGTGGCGCTGATAATTTTATTGTCCGCAGCGGACACTATCTACGGAAAAAATACACTGGATGTTACTGATATTTTAGAGATGCGCACAATTTAAACAGGAGATGTGGCGCGGATAATGTAACTGTCCGCAGCAGACACCGTCTACGGAAAAAGTACACTGGATGTCAGTGATATTTTAGGGATGTGCACACTTTACACAGGAGATGTGACGCAGATAATTTAACGGTCCATAGCGGACACCATCTACAGAAAAAGTACACTGGATGTCACTGATATTTTAGGGATGCGCACACTTTAAACAGGAGATGTGGCGCGGATAATTTAACTGTCCGCAGGGGACACTGTCTACGGAAAAAGTACACTGGATGTCACTGATATTTTAGGGATGTGCACACTTTACACAGGAGATGTGGCGCAGATAATTTATCTGTCCGCAGCGGCCTATTACACAGTATTTAGCGTAGGATGCGCTAAAAATATATATTGCTGCTGTCACACACAATAGTCCTTAAAAGGACTTTTGGGTCTCTGAAAAGTTTTTTTGCATAAAAATCTTCCCATTACACTCCCTACACTGTCTGTCCCTTCCTATGCACAGCTCTCCCTAACACAGAGCAATTTAGCGCAGGTTGCGCTGCAAACATATATTGCTGCTGTCACACACAATAGTCCTTACAAGGACTTTTGGGTCTCTGAAACGTTTTTGTACAAAAATATATTCAATTACACTCACTACACTATCTGTCCCTTCCTATGCTCAGCTCTCCCTGACTACGAATGAGCCGAACATGCGTCATCGGGTGCTATATAGCACCCGATAATGCGTTCCGGCCAGCCAATCACTGTAATGCCAGTAGCCAATATGGCTACTGGTATTACAGTGAGGCCAGTACTTACCTGCACATTTATTGGCTGCATAGCAGCCAAGAAACGTGCGGGGTGGAGACTCTAGCATGGCGCTGGAGCACATGCGGTACTCGGCCGAGTAACGCAATGTGCCAAGCATCAAGATGCTCGAGCCGAATAGGTGTTCGGCTGAGCATGTTCGATCAACACTAGTTGATTTCTATATAAAAAAAAAAAAAAAAAAATATATATATATATATATATATATATATATATATATATATATATATATATATAAAAAAGGAAAATAATGGCGGCACTGGAAACAAGTAGTATGGGTGCTATGTCCAGGGATATAGCTGCTTACCCCAGATGAACAGAGATGAAACAAGGACAGCACTCCAAGTAAAAAAGTGGTATTTAATCCATGCAGATGGCAACGTTTCAGCTCAAACAAGAGCCTTTTTCAAGCCTAAAAAAGGCTCTTGTTTGAGCTGAAACGTTGCCATCTGCATGGATTAAATACCACTTTTTTACTTGGAGTGCTGTCCTTGTTTCATCTCTATATATATATATATATATATATATATATATATATATCTATATATATATATATATATATATATATATATATATATATAATTTATATAATCATCCAAATTTCAAACTGGCCATTAGGTCTTAAAATAGGTCATGACTTCCTTTTCTGTACAGCTAACTTTTCAGTAGCTGTTATCATTATCACTAGATTTGAGCAAATCAAGCTGCGGATCAAACACTTCAGATCAAATGAGCCACAACTTAAGAAAATCGCTCAAAAAATGAAAAAAACTATAGCTCTCAGAACATGGACACATTCAAACATCATTTTTTTGTTTCAAAAAAGCTATTATTGTGTTAAAGTGAAATAAATAAAAAAAGTATGCATATTAGGTATCTCCTTGTCCGGAACAACCAGCTCTATAAAAAATATCATGTGACCTAACCCCTCGGGTGAACACCGTAAAAAAATAAAAATAAAAACTGTAAAAAAAAATGCCATTTTTGTCACCTTACATCTCAAAAAGTGCAACATCAAGTGATCAAAAAGGTGTATTTCCCACAAAATGGTACCAATAGAACCGTCACCTCTTTCCGCAAAAAATGAGCCCCTACATAAGAAAATGGCTCAAAAAATAAAAAAAAACTATAGCTCTCAGAACATGGACACATTCAAACATTTTTTTTGTTTTAAAAAAGCTATTATTGTGTTAAAGTGAAATAAATAAATAAAAAAGTATACATATTAGGTATCGCCATGTCCGTAGCTACCAGCTCTATAAAAATATCACATGACCTAACCCCTCGGGTGAACACCGTAAAAAAATAAAAATAAAAACTGTGTCAAAAAAAGACATTTTTGTCACCTTACATCTCAAAAAGTGCAACACCAAGTGATCAAAAAGGCGTATTTCCCACAAAATGGTACCAATAGAACCGTCACCTTATTCTGCAAAAAATGAGCCCCTATATAAGAAAATCACTCAAAAAAAACAAAACTATAGCTCTCAGAACATGGACACATTCAAACATCTTTAAAAAAAAAAAAAAGCTATCATTGTGTTAAAGTGAAATAAATAAAAAAAAGTATGCATATTAGGTATCGCCGTGTCCGTAACAACCAGCTCTATAAAAATATCACATGACCTAACTCCTCGGGTGTACACCGTAAAAAATAAAAATAAAAACTGTGTCAAAAAAAGCCATTTTTGTCACCTTACATCTCAAAAAGTGCAACACCAAGTGATCAAAATGGCGTATGTCCCCCAAAATGGTACAAATAAAACCGTAACCTCATTCCACAAAAAATGAGCCCCTACTTAAGAAAATCACTTAAAAAATTAAAAATAAACTATAGATCTCAGAACACGGACACATTCAAACATAATTTTTTTGTTCCAGAAAAGCTATTATTGTGTTAAAGTAAAAAATAAACAAAGTATGCATATTAGGTATCGCCGTGTCCGTAACAACCAGGTCTATAAAAATATCATGTGACCTAACCCCTCGGGTGAACACTGTGAAGAAAAATAACTGTGTCAAAAAATGACATTTTTGTCCCCTTACATCACAAAAAGTGCAACACCAAGTGATCAAAAAGGTGTATGTCCTACAAAATGGTACCAATAAAACAGTCACCTCATCCCACAAAAAATGATCCCCTACTTAAGAAAATCACTAAAAAAATTAAATAAATATAGCTCTCAGAACATGGACACATTAAAACATAATATTTTTGTTTAAAAAATGCTATTATTGTGTAAAACCTAAATAAATAAGAAAAAGTATACATATTAGGTATCGCCACATCTGTAACGATCTGCTCTATAAAAATGTCACATGACCTAACCCCTCAGGTGAACTTTGTAAAAATAAATAGATAAAAACTGTGCTAAAACAACCAATTTTTGGGTCAGATTGCCCCATAAATTGTTATAAGGAATGATCAAAAAATCATATGTACCCAAAAATAGTACCAAGCAAAATGGCACCTTATCCTCTAGTTTCCATAATGGAGTCACTTTTTGGGAGTTTATACTGTAAGGGTGCATCAGGGGGGCTTCAAATGGGACATGGCATCTAAAAACCAGTTCAGTACAATCTGCCTTCCAAAAACGCGCTCCTTTTCTTCTGCACCCTGCCGTGTGCCTATACAGCAGTTTAATGATCACATATGGGGTGTTTCTGTAAACCGTAGTATCAGGGTAATAAATATAGAGTTTTGTTTGGCTGTTAACCCTCGATGAGTTAAAGAAAAAAATGGATTAAAATGGAAAATTTAAAAATGTGTTCTCCATTTTCCTTTAATTCTTGCGGAACACCTAAAGCGTTAACAAAGTTTGTAAAATCATTTTTAAGTAACTTGAGGGGTGTAGTTTCTACAATTGGGTCATTTATGGGGGTATCCACTATGTAAGCCCACAAAATGACTTCAGATCTGAACTGGTCCTTAAAAAGTGGGTTTTGGCAATTTTCTTAAAAATTTTAAGAATTGCTTCTAAAATTCTAGGCCTTCTAACCTCCTAAAAACTTAAAATGACATTTCCAAAATGATGCCAACATAAAGTAGACATATGGAGAATGTTAAGTAATAAATATTTTATGTGGTATCACTTTCTGTTTTAATAGCAGAGAAATAGAAATTTTGGAAATTGCCAATTTTTCTAAATGTTTGGTAAATTTGGGATTTTTTCATAAATAAAGGTAAAATATATTGACTCAAATTTATGACTATCATGAAGTACAATGTGCCACGAGAAAACAATCTCTGAATGGCTTGGATAAGTAAAAGCGTTCCAAAGTTATTACCACATAAAGTGAAATATGTCAGATTACCAAAATTAGGCCTGGTCAGGAAGGGGGCAAATGGCCTGGATGTGAAGTGGTTAATTATATACAGAGAAAGGTCTCTGGACAGCATTAAAAAAAGTGTTTGAACAAATCGACTTCAGACCTATGATCGGAAGCTCGATTTGCTCAACACTATATCACCATAGGCAGAATTATAATGACAAGTAACACCTCTGTATAGATAACACAAGTTCCCTCATTACAGCTTATCAGCTCTTTCCTGAACTCTGCACAGTTCACAGTCCATACCTAGAAAACTCTCCCATAAATGCCAGCTCCTGTCCATTGTGTCTATGTCTCATGTACCTGCTCTCAAAAGACATGAAGTCTTGGCATATTTTAGACCTAGCGGTAAGTGTGAAAATTTCAGGGATATTAGCATTTTTTTTATATATAGAGACATGACAAAAAATATGTTTAACATAAAACATGATTTAAGCAATAGGTCATTTTCTCATGACAGATTCCCTTTAAGCTTTAGTAAGCTTTGCACATTGTTAAACTAAGTCAGCAAAATAAGCTTGTGTGTTAACGTGTCAAGAAAATACTTTAACACCTGCTACATCTGTATAAAAAAATTGTGAAACAATGTATTTAACAACATCTTATCAATGTATACAGTATTTGTCTACAGTTATACAAATACATGCAACAGTACAATAAAAGCAATAGAATTTACCATAAGCTGCACTGGCGAAAGCCAAACAGGAGACAAGCAGAAGGAAAGCCATAGTCAATACTTTCTCATATTCACATGAAGAACTTATATAGTAAAGGACCCCAAGCTTTAAGATATGAATTTGCTTAATGATTGGTTAAATTGTTTGAGACAAGGTGAACAAATAGTGCTAACTTAACCTTCAGCATACAACTGACTTTTATCTTACTATGAGCTCTTTCTAAATTTGACATCTGCTAATACCAAAATAGTGACTATTTACTGGAACTAAGACTTTTATCTGGCATTTGCTTTTCCAAGGAAACAAATATCCTTTTCCATCTAACAATTGTGAAATTAAATGAAAAAATATAGATTCTAACTTACACATATAGATAGATTTATCAATGTAATTACACTACCTTGAAATATGACTGCATCTGTACCACTTTTTCCAATCCATATTAAGGTATCAAGGAAACTGTGTGCTGCTTTAGAGAGGCAGCAAGTTTTATTAAGGGTACTTTCACACTTGCGGCAGGACGGATCCTACAGGCTGTTCACCCTGTCGGATCCGTCCTTCCGCTATTTCGCCGTGCCGCCGGACCGCCGCTCTGTTCCCATTGACTATAATTGGGACGGGACGGAGCTCCGGCGCAGTACGGCAGTTCGCGGTAAGGGGCCGCCGGACTAAAAAGTCGGGCATGCAGGACTTTTATAAATAATAAATAAGCCTCAAAAAAGTACGTTGCTTAGTGGCGTCGCAGGTCCCAATGGTGAAGTGGGTACAGTTCACACAGGTGAAAGCGTTTCTTTTGATTGGACCGCGCTGCCTCAGAAGTCACAGAAAATCCACAATCGAAGCCAGCAAGATAATGACGGACATGGGGAAGCAAATAGGCCAGTCAAAGCCTCTCCTCCTCTCCTTTCCAGGCTTCTATGGAACACCAAAATTGCATCCAATAGTGAAGTACCGTCATGCAAATTGGAGTAAAAAATTGTTTTATTATACTCACAATATACAAGTATATACAGGCAGTATACAATGGATCAATGGATCAATCACCCGACCCGGGTTTCGCTCAGTCGAGCTTCGTCAGGGGAATTCATCCCACCCACTCCAGGGCGGTCTTATAACGGGTCAGGTTGGTTTGCACCCGCCTACCCACTCACACATGATCCAATCAATTATAAATTTAGACATCAAATCACACAAATACATGTCCAATAAAACAATGTAAAATACATCATACATCGGTATATAACCTCCTGTAGCGATCTATGACTACTCCTTTACTGTCAGTTTCATTCATACTACTCCCTCTTTACTCTAATAAGTCTCCTAACCAATCGCAGACCACATTATCCTTAGCCCTCCCTCCCGCACTGATCTGGCTATGTTAAGCTTGCGCACAAATCTATGCACATCTAAAAAAGCCTCAAATTTGTTGATCCCAGCAGTGGGGGCAAACTTCAGGCCTTTTCCCAAAACCTCTTTTTCAGATTGTGTTAAAGAATGTGAACTAAGGTTAAAGATATCCACTATATCCCCCTGCTTTTTTTGGGGGTTGGGCTTGTGTTTCTTTCCCCCTCATTTTCCTCTGCATAGCCTCTTTTTTGTGGGGTGCCCTGTTTCCCTGTCACAGTCCTCTGGACGTTCCTCATTGCCTGATGGGGAAAATTCTGTTTATCTGTAGTGCAGCTATGCTCCGCAATTATTGGTTACCTATCTTATATTTTATTTACCTGTGCAGTTGATTGGGGAACCTTTTCCCAGTTTTCATAATTCCTAAAATGTGGGGGGTTGGGGTAAACCTAAACCAAGGAGACAGAATTTAACACCAGAACAGAGACTTGCTTTGAAACAACTTGAGAATAATAAGAAAATAGTGATAAAACCGTCAGATAAAGGGGGGGGGGGGGGGGGTTGTTATTATGGACGTGGATATGTATGGGAGGGAAATGTCCAGACTATTGGCAGATGTGGGAACATATCAGGCACTCAAGAAAAATCCCTCTTTGGAGTTTCAGGCTAAACTTGAATTGTTGTTGACCAGGGGCTTCAAAGAAGGGATTATTAACAAAAAGGAATTGGATTATTTAAATACTAAGCACCCAGTCACCCCTGTTATATACTTTTTGCCTAAAATCCACAAAAGTAAGACTAATCCGCCGGGAAGGCATAAATTCACTGACCAGCTGACTGGGGAAATATGTGGATTTTTTCCTCCAGAAATATGTCCCTTTGATGCCGTCCTTTCTAAAGGACACTGGCAGTGTCCTGCAATTTGTCAAAGAATTTGGCAATTGTCCTGCCAATATGTGGTTGGCCACTATTGATGTGGCCTCATTATATACAGTGATCCCTAAAGAACTAGGACTCAAGTCATCGAGCACGCTCTGAACAATGATCCCCTGATGACCAAACAGGGGTTATTTATTTTAGAGTGTGTTGATTTCTGTTTGAGTCATAACTATTTTTGGTACAAGGAGCAGTATTACCTGCAACGGACCGGAACAGCGATGGGGGCGAAATTCGCCCCCAGTTTCGCTAATATTTTTATGGGGTCCTGGGAAAGTGCCACTATTACACCCGTGTTGAATAGGACCATGGAAGCTGGAGAATTGATAATATGGATTAGATTTATCGATGATTGTCTGGTCCTGTGGAAGGGGAAGAAACAGGGCCTGCTAGATTTCATCAAGGGGTTAAATGACAATCAATGGAATTTATCCTTCACTAGTACAGTCAGCGATACCTCCGTTAATTTTTTGGATTTGACACTTTTTGTTGAGGGCAACCAGCTTAAAACCAAAATGTTTTTTAAAGAGACGGATGTTAACGGCTATATAGATACTTCCAGCTGCCATTATACACCGTGGCTGAAAAATTTCCCCAAGGGACAAATAAAGAGGGTCTTTAGAAATTGTACCAAAGTAGAGGATTTTAGAACACAAAGCGAGGTCATTAAGGAACGGTTCAGGGAGAAAGGGTATCAGGCAGATGAATTAGCCAAATGTAGCAGGATGATAGAGGAAGAAGATAACGGAAAGAAGAAAAAGGTGGAGACTGAGAAAGATTTTCGCTTTTCCTTTTTAACTCAATACAATACGCAGGCGGGTTTGATAAAAGATGCCATTAGGAAAAATTGGTCCACTTTAAAAAATGACCCTGTGCTAGGGAAGGATATACCACAAAAACCGATAGTTATTTTCAAAAAGGCTCCCTGTTTACGTACCAAACTAGTACATAGTTCTAATCATCAAGAGAAGACAATAAAAGGGAACAAGTTTAGCTGGTGTGGGTTCTGCTTGCCATGTAAGAATCGGAAAAGGGAAGATAAAAAAATGCATATTCAATCTGTGCACTCTAATGGAAAAAGTGTGGATATAAAGGTTAAGGGGCAAATTACTTGTGAGAGTGCAGGGGTGGTTTACATGTTGGAGTGCCCATGTGGACTCCAATATGTGGGACGTACACTCAGGAAGCTTAAAATAAGAATTTAGGAGCATGTGAGTAATATCAAGAAGGGGCTGGAAACCCATAGTGTCTCGATGCACTTTAAATTGGTGCACCGGAAAGATCCAAGTGGTTTGTTCTTTGTGGGGTTGGAACAAGTCAAGCCACACTGGCGTGGAGGGGATGGAGTAAACCAGATAAATAAACGTGAGGTGGAATGGATATATAAAATGGGAACGTTACAACCAAAAGACCTGAATGCCGAATTTGATTTAAAACCTTGTCTTACCTGAAGCAATGAAGTGTTCTCGGTTGATCTAGGACCTGTGAGTGTGGTGTTGTATCGAGCTAGGACCTTCCAAGGTTGTGGAATTGAATTGGCTGGACAACATCATGTGATATGGGGGAGTTGCCGTTTTTGTGAATGAAGATAAGATAAGATGCCTTTATTGTCACTGTACAATACAATGTAATACAATGTACAATACAATGAAATGTTGTTTGGAGCAATCCTAGATGCCATGGATGGAGGAACAAGAACTGACATTTAAACTAAAGCATTACACTAGAACAACAAAACAAAACATTGCACTAGAAAGCATTACTATTCACAGTTCACAGCATATATATAGCAAGAGCAAAGTAGGAAGTGCTTATGAGTATATATACACACTGATCAGACACCACTGCAGACAAGAGATCATCATGGGTTCATGAATGCAGCAGTCACTTTCAGTCTGTGGTAGTTTCTATCCTTGGAAGGGGCAATAGTCTCTGAGCATTTAGGAGACTGATTGCTTTGGGGTAAAAGCTGTTCTTCAGCCTAGTGGTGCGGGCGTGTAGGGCTCTAAGACGCCTACCAGAGGGTAGGGGAATGAAAAGGCTGTGGCCGGGGTGAGTTTGATCCCCGCAGATAATTTTTGCCCTGTTGCTGCAGCGAGCAGTGAAGATGTCCTCCAGTGATGGTAACTGAGTACCAGTGATTCTTCCAGCCATTCTGATGATGTGCTTGAGGGTCTTCTTGTCCTCAGAAGAGCAGCCGGAGTACTACACTGTAATGCAGTACGTGATAACAGATGTGATAAGGAGGGCGGGCCAAGGCCAATTTGATCTGTGATTGACAAGGAGATATCATGTGATATGGGGGTGTTGCCGTCTTTATGAATGGAGGAGGGAGGGTTAAGGATAATGTGGTCTGCGATTGGTTAGGAGACTTATTAGAGTAAAGAGGGAGTAGTATGAATGAAACTGACAGTAAAGGAGTAGTCATAGATCGCTACAGGAGGTTATATTCTGATGTATGATAGATCTATTTGAAATGTCCCTGTTTTATGTCTTTTATGTATTTGCTATTTTATGTATTTTACATTGTTTTATTGGACATGTATTTGTGTGATTTGATGTCTAAATTTATAATTGATTGGATCATGTGTGAGTGGGTAGGCGGGTGCAAACCAACCTGACCCGTTATAAGACCGCCCTGGAGTGGGTGGGATGAATACCCCTGACAAAGCTCGACTGAGCGAAACCCAGGCCGGGTGATTGATCCATTGATCCATTGTATACTGCCTGTATATATTTGTATATTGTGAGTATAATAAAACCATTTTTTACTCCAATTTGCATGACGGTACTTCACTATTGGATGCAATTTTGGTGTTCCATAGAAGCCTGGAAAGGAGAGGAGGAGAGGCTTTGACTGGCCTGTTTGCTTCCCCATGTCCGTGATTATCTTGCTGGCTTCGATTGTGGATTTTCTGTGACTTCTGAGGCAGCGCGGTCCAATCAAAAGAAATGCAGGACTTTCAGTCCGGCGGCCTTTCGCCGCGCACCGCCGTGCTGCGCCAGAGCTCCGCCCCGTCCCCATTATAGTCAATGGGGACGGAGTGGCGGTCCGGCAGCACGGTGAATTAGCGGAAGGACGGATCCGACAGGGTGAACAGCCTGTTGGATCCGTCCTGCCGCAAGTGTGAAAGTACCCTTACATATTCCTAATTTTAAAAAAGTGGCCGTAAATAATACCAGGTCTGATTATTCTAAGGCACTGGGGAAGGAAGTGGCGTACATATAATATTCTACACCAGCATTTATAAATCTTTCTTCAAATTCCTATTGGTTTCTATAGTGCATGACTACATTGATGGCTAAAAAGTCTATTTATACAACATTCTGGACTAAGGATGAGCAAATAGATTCTGAACTAATCAATTTCGTTACGAAAAGAGATGAGCGAAGTTTTGAAAAATTTTGATTTTGCAAGTTCTCAGAAGTTAGCCAACAAATTTGATTTGTTCCGAATGAATTCGTCATGAATCATTTAAAATCAGGTATACCTAGGCCACTCTTCCTTAGGGATCATTCAGACAGCTGTATGCTGTCTGCAAAAATGCAGATCTGTTTTTTTGCAGATTCGACGCTGACCCATTTACTTCTATGGGGCCCTTTTCTTTAATTTCACGGCTCCACAAAACAAATGAAACACATGTCTAGAGATGAGCGAATTTCTCATAAATCCGATTTGGTTAGTTCATAGAATTTTCCAAAAAGATTCGATTCTATCCAAATTTATTTGTGATGAATCGCGTTTAGAAAAAGGAATTACCCGGCTGTTGAGAGCTTGCATAGTGGTGTAGAACACTGTGCATTTCAGAAACATGCATAGGGAGCCCACTGTGCTAGTGAAACAGTACTGTGAGTCAGTATGACACGCAGATGATAGGTGTTACAGTTAGAATCACTTTGCTTATTTAGTCAGTTACAGGGACAAAACTGAAAAAATAACTCAAGTGTGAACTCAGCCTTACAGGTCAGTTTCAGTGTCAAAAAGCGTGTTGTGCCATTCATCCACGACCATCACCTCATGTTGCAGCATGATAATGCGTGTACAGTCGTGGCCAAAAGTTTTGAGAATGACACAAATATTAGTTTTCACAAAGTTTGCTGCTAAACTGCTTTTAGATCTTTGTTTCAGTTGTTTCTGTGATGTAGTGAAATATAATTACACGCACTTCATACGTTTCAAAGGCTTTTATCGACAATTACATGACATTTATGCAAAGAGTCAGTATTTGCAGTGTTGGCCCTTCTTTTTCAGGACCTCTGCAATGCGACTGGGCATGCTCTCAATCAACTTCTGGGCCAATTCCTGACTGATAGTAACCCATTCTTTCATAATCACTTCTTGGAGTTTGTCAGAATTAGTGGGTTTTTGTTTGTCCACCCACCTCTTGAGGATTGACCACAAGTTCTTAATGGGATTAAGATCTGGGGAGTTTCCAGGCCATGGACCCAAAATGTCAACGTTTTGGTCCCCGAGCCACTTAGTTATCACTTTTGCCTTATGGCACGGTGCTCCATCATGCTGGAAAATGCATTGTTCTTCACCAAACTGTTGTTGGATTGTTGGAAGAAGTTGCCGTTGGAGGGTGTTTTGGTGCCATTCTTTATTCATAGCTGTGTTTTTGGGCAAAATTGTGAGTGAGCCCACTCCCTTGGATGAGAAGCAACCCCACACATGAATGGTCTCAGGATGCTTTACTGTTGGCATGACACAGGACTGATGGTAGCGCTCACCTTCTCTTCTCCGGACAAGCCTTTTTCCAGATGCCCCAAACAATCGGAAAGAGGCTTCATCGGAGAATATTACTTTGCCCCAGTCCTCAGCAGTCCATTCACCATACTTTCTGTGGAAGATCAATCTGTCCCTGATGTTTTTTTTTGGGAGAGAAGTGGCTTCTTTGCTGCCCTTCTTGACACCAGGCCATCTTCCAAAAGTCTTCGCCTCACTGTGCGTGCAGATGCGCTCACACCTGCCTGCTGCCATTCCTGAGCAAGCTCTGCACTGGTGGCACTCCGATCCCACAGCTGAATCCTCTTTAGGAGACGATCCTGGCGCTTGCTGGACTTTCTTGGACGCCCTGAAGCCTTCTTAACAAGAATTGAACCTCTTTCCTTGAAGTTCTTGATGATCCTATAAATTGTTGATTGAGGTGCAATCTTAGTAGCCACAATATCCTTGTCTGTGAAGCCATTTTTATGCAACGCAATGATGGCTGCACGCGTTTCTTTGCAGGTCACCATGGTTAACAATGGAAGAACAATGATTTCAAGCATCACCCTCCTTCAAGCATCACCCTCCTTTAACCCAATCAGCCTGACATAATGATCTCCAGCCTTGTGCTCGTCAACATTCTCACTTGAGTTAACAAGATGATTACTGAAATGATCTCAGCAGGTCCTTTAATGACAGCAATGAAATGCAGTGGAAAGGTTTTTTTTGGGATTAAGTTAATTTTCATGGCAAAGAAGGACTATGCAATTCATCTGATCACTCTTCATAACATTCTGGAGTATATGCAAATTGCTATTATAAAAACTTAAGCAACAACTTTTCCAATTTCCAATATTTATGTAATTTTTAAAACTTTTGGCCACGACTGTACAGTGTTCATTTTAGGACATGGTCAGATATCATAGTCAAGTATCAAAATAATGCCAATGTGACACCTGACCCTGACCCTGACACCTGACTCTGACAACTAACCCTGACACTTGACCCTGACCCTTGACACCTGACCTTGACACCTGACGCCTGACACCTGATGCCTGACCCTGACGCTGACACCTGACCCTGACCCTGACACCTGACTCTGGCATCTGATTCTGACATCTGAGTTTGACTTATGCTCTTCATAGGTCACGGTCAAAGTTAGAATGAGTTATAGATATACTATGTATTTGTATGCTAAATCACACAACCAAAGTATGTCTATTGCTCAGCTTATAGCTCTGTGCCTAAAATGCTGTAAGCTAACACAATACACAATACACAATACACAATACACAATACACAATACACAATACACAATACATATGTGTTATATGAGTGCATAGCTGATAGCTCAGTGGTAAAGCAATTCCCTCATACCCTGTGATTCTGTGTTCAAAACCCCTTCGAGCCGCTAAAAAAAGTTTACATTTTATTAAGCCCTAGATAAGAGGCAAATTTAAATGATGTGTGACGCTGATATCTGACTTCCTTCACTTGTCAGTGTCACAAAAGATTTTAGCTTTACTGTGGTTTTATATGCTACATCACATAGATGAACAAAAATCCCAAGCTCATTCATAGCAAGCTGGTAGCTCAGTGGTAATGCCGTTGCCCCATGTCCAGGCTTTCTGAGTTCAAAACCCTTCAGTGTCTAAAAAATGTTTACATTTTATTATGCCCTAGATAAGAGGCAAATTTAAATGATGTGTGACGCTGATATCTGACTTCCTTCACTTGTCAGTGTCACAAACGATTTTAGGTTTAGATGAACAAAAATCCCAAGCTCATACAAGGCAAGCTGGTAGATCAGTGTTAATGTTGTTGCCCCATGTCCAGGCTTTTGGTGTTCAAAACCCCTTTCAGCCTCCAATTTTTTTTTTACATTTTATTAAGCCCTAGATAAGAGGCAAATTTAAATGATGTGTGACGCTGATGTGTGACGCTGATATCTGACTTCCTTCACTTGTCAGGGTCACAAATGATTTTAGGTTTACTGTGGTTTTGTATGCTACATCACATGGATGAACAAAAATCCCAAGTTCATACAAGGTAAGCTGATAGCTCACTGGTAATGCCGTTGCCCTATGTCCAGGCTTTTGGTGTTCAAAACCCCTTTCAGGCTCTAAATTTTTTTTACATTTTATTAAGCCCTAGATAAGAGGCAAATTTAAATGATGTGTGACGCTGATGTGTGACGTTATCTGACTTCCTTCACTTGTCAGTGTCACAAAGGATTTTAGGTTTAGGTTCCCTTGCAGAGGGACTGACACACGGCTCCTCTCTCCTTGCTTACACAGAAGTCTGTGGGCGGGGAGAGCGGAGCTCCAGGACTTTATCTCTAGGTCAGTCCTTCTAGCCAATCACAGGGGATCCTCTCCCTCATCCTCACCCTCTGTCACCGCCGCCTCACAGGATCTACGGAGGGTGATTGGTGGTGAATATTACACCACCGATCACCCTCCTATTCTGGGTCATCGGGTCACCAGAGACCCGAATAACACGGAAATGCTGCAAACCGCAGGGGGCGTCACAGTACCCCCCTCGGCATTGTCACAGGGTGCCTTCTGAATAATTTCCGCAGGCACAACGTTCCGATCATCGCCCGCCGCGCAGCGGTGATTGGAAAAACATAGGGCGTACCTGTTCGCCCCGTGTGTCCTTAAGGACTCGAACATCAGGGCGTACAGGTACGCCCTGTGTCCGTAAGAGGTTAAAGAGGCTCTGACAGCAGAATCAACCCTATTAGACCATACGTAATGCCTGGAAGGGCTCATTATGCTGATTATGTATGATAAATAGCTGCAGAGATATCTGTGTTTTTATTCATATGCAAATAAACAATTCGAGCACTCAGAGGCGGGGCTGAATATTCTGAGCAATGCTCTGTAACACCCCCTGTGCTCTGCACACACCTCCCTCCCCCCATTGACTGACAGGGTTAGACAGCACGCTGACGTGACAGCACCACGGGGACCCGATGGACATCCTGCACCCGGCAGGATACCGCAGTGCAGCGGTCAGCGCTGACCGCGGCAGTGCAAGGGTTAATGAGCCGGCATCATTGTTTTCACCAATGCCGGTGCATACAGCAGGGGTCCAATTATCAGTGACTGCCGGACCCCTGCAGCTGATCGGTAGGGAGTAGCTCCTGTGGCCGCCCGATCAGAGCGCTGTACCTGTACGGCGCTGGGATTTGTGACCGTGTTTCTAGCAACATATATGTACAGCTCTGGTATCCTACGGGTTAATGACATATTATTTATTATTGTATATGCTATTAAAGAAAAAAAAATATGTCTTTTTGGGGACTTCAATCTGGGATATCTACATGCAAAGCCATTAATGTAACCACCAAACTATAACATTACCACATAAGGACATTACCCCATGGTTTTTCTATCACATAGTACTGTGATCTGTATAATCACATATTGTGTCTGTGGATAAAGCAGTAATATGTATATCAGCTTTCTGAGCAGATCTCAGTGTGGTGAAGCTATAGCACACTGTGTGTATAATACACATATATACAGTAGATATGTATAATCCAGGACACAGCTCTGTGTACAGTGACTAATCAACTTTTTCAGGGGTCCCAGAAATACAGTGATTCTAGCTAATATGGAACTGCATACACACTTGAGAGAGGTGAATCAATGTATAAGCCATGTAACATAGCGGAGGGAGAGCAGACTTACAGTAATTTGGTTTCCAGATCTGTGAAGAGGCAGTGAATCTGGCAAGTCTCCCCATCAGCTATTCCAGAACACGCCCAAACTTCCTCCTGCTTGTATTTGCTGGGAGAGCTGGACCATGCCTAACCACAGTGGACTAGTGACACCCCTAGTGGTCATATCTTTGCAGCTTATGTTTGGGTGGATGCCGACAAATAATTGCAATCAAGTGATTTACAGATCTGATAATTATATGATTTTCCTATTTTATGAAGTAAAGTCATGATTTTATTAAAGACACGGAGGCGAGTATTGCTATCTTTCTTTACTAAATCTTATAGCACAATTTAATTGGAATAATGGTCACCTTTAATATTTAACTTTTAATAATATTTCTAATAAAATAGTTGCCCTTATATGAGGTGCAGAAAGATAAAGGAGGCGTGGACATCCACCCTGCTCCTAGTGATTGTACAGACACTTCTAGGGAGGGAATAGGGAAGGGGGAAGGGGAATGCTGGGTCTCAGCCCCTAGTGTTACCCTGGTATAAGGGCCCTAATCCTAGACACCGCAACCTCCTATGCAGCCCCTAGTAAGTCCCTAAGCAGTGCTCTGACTGCCCAGCTTCGTCCTGAAGGGGAGGGAAAGGAGGGGGGAGGAATGCCTAGAAACAGATAAGGTACACCACTCACAGAACCGCTCCCAGGTCCCTGGAGACGGCTGTGAATATGACACTAGACCTACGAGGATACGTGTCCTGAAAGAAATAGTGTGTTTAGGGTGTCACGCGGAGATCACCAAACACATATACACATAAATTCCTGCTGAAAGAATCAGTGACATGAAGTGGCCCGACGCGTTTCCCTGTTGTGTTACAGTTCGTCAGGGGCCCACAGAAATTGACAACAGCAGCAGTAGCAGTGGCCTGTCCTCAGGTTGGGGCAGGTCACCAGAATTTCCAACAGAATATACTCAGCATTAGTTAGTTCACAACAGCTGATATGTATCATGCCTCCCTCACACACCTCCCATAGTGTGGCAGTATGACATTAGCCGCAATCACAAATGGGGGTCGAGGGGATGTTACTTAGCTCGTCAGGAATAGCCGGTCAGTGGACCTGTTCCCACGATGCAGACTGGTTCCAGTTCCTCGTCAGTCTGTGTGCTGGGTCCCGCGTGTGGCAGTACAGCAAAGAACGCCGGCATCACTGCACCATTTAAGCCGTCCGCGTCATCGAAACTCCGCCCCTTTTCCCAGTCATCTGACCCATCATGTGACCATGACGTCATGGTCAGGTGGGGCATCACATGATCGCAGGTCCTTCGACCATAGTGAGATAGGGAGAGGTTGACAGGGGGATTATTATAGTAAGCGGGTGTGCTATCGATATAAAAGTCACAGCCGCTGGCCCCCTATACTGGAGTCTCATTAGGGTAGCTACAACATTGAGTCCCCATGAGACTAAAGGCGGAGATGTTGTGTGGGGGTGCCCTACAGGGATAGGGGATCACCCCACCATAATGGGTATGAATGAATTCCATTTCATTCAGATGGATGGTGCGCCGCTGTGAACCACAATAGGACTGGCGCAGCGTCACCTATTAGAGTATTTTGGCCGGTGAAGATCAAAGGGAAATGGCTGTGTACTTCAAGTGACACATCTCTCATATAGATGTGCAGAGGGGATAAATGCACTTCAGGCATTGCTGCAACATTCGCAACACTGTTCCTGGAATGTGTGATATTAAATCAAGAGGTCCTATGATGTCAATTGGTGGCCCTGATGACCGCTGAAATATATTTGCTGCGCAGGAGGTAGGGAATATCTCAAATGAAACAACTGAAGGAGAGTTGTTCATTAAGTCCCTGTGGGTGGACAGTTTTTAATTGGAAGATCCACCAGGTCTCTCTTTGTAGGATCTTTTGGTCCCAGTTCCCTCCCCTATATGGGGGTGGTACGGCCTCAATCCCCATAAATCGAACTTGCGAGTAGTCCCCGCCATTATGGTGGGGTGATCCCCTTTCCCTGTAGGGCACCCCCACACAACATCTCCGCCTTTAGTCTCATGGGGACTAAATGTTGTAGCTACCCTAATGAGACTCCAGTATAGGGGGCCAGCGGCTGTGACTTTTATATCGATAGCACACCCGCTTACTATAATAATCCCCCTATCAACCTCTCCCTATCTCACTATGGTCGAAGGACCTGTGATCATGTGATGCCCCACCTGACCATGACGTCATGGTCACATGATGGGTCAGATGACTGGAAAAAGGGGCGGAGTTTCGATGACGTCGACGGCTTAAATGGTGCAGTGATGCCGGCGTTCTTTGCTGTACTGCCACACGCGGGACCCAGCACACAGACTGACGAGGAACTGGAACCAGTCTGCATCGTGGGAACAGGTCCACTGACTGGCTATTCCTGACGAGCTAAGTAACATCCCCTCGACCCCCATTTGTGATTGCGGCTAATGTCATACTGCCACACTATGGGAGGTGTGTGAGGGAGGCATGATACATATCAGCTGTTGTGAACTAACTAATGCTGAGTATATTCTGTTGGAAATTCTGGTGACCTGCCTCAACCTGAGGACAGGCCACTGCTACTGCTGCTGTTGTCAATTTCTGTGGGCCCCTGACTAACTGTAACACAACAGGGAAACGCGTCGGGCCACTTCATGTCACTGATTCTTTCAGCAGGAATTTATGTGTATATGTGTTGGGTGATCACCGCGTGACACCCTAAACACACTATTTCTTTCAGGACACGGATCCTCGTAGGTCTAGTGTCATATTCACAGCCGTCTTCAGGGACCTGGGAGCGGTTCTGTGAGTGGTGTACCTTATCTGTTTCTAGGCATTCCTCCCCCCTCCTTTCCCTCCCCTTCAGGACGAAGCTGGGCAGTCAGAGCACTGCTTAGGGACTTACTAGGGGCTGCATAGGAGGTTGCGGTGTCTAGGATTAGGGCCCTTATACCAGGTGAACACTAGGGGCTGAGACCCAGCATTCCCCTTCCCCCTTCCCTATTCCCTCCCTAGAAGTGTCTGTACAATCACTAGGAGCAGGGTGGATGTCCACCCCTCCTTTATCTTTCTACACCTCATATAAGGGCAACTATTTTATTATAAATATTATTAAAAGTTAAATATTAAAGGTGACCATTATTCCAATTAAATTGTTCTACGTAATTACTAGGTACCTATACCCGAACGGCTTCTTAATTATTTAGTCTAGTCCGTTGAATTCTGAATAAGAGTATGGCTGGGTTCCTGGAGATTGGGTTTGAGCATGTGTCCAGACTTAATGCAGTTAGTGAAGTTTTTTCAGAAAAAGCCCTCACATTGACCAAATACACCCCTTCCTTTAAGGCGGCATTTAAAGAATTAACTAAGGCATATAAAGAACAGGTGACCTCGTGGTGGGAAATACAGTCCCTAGATAATTATATTAAACATAAAATTGTACCAAGGGGCCTCCGAATTCCTCTGTTGCCAGCTAATAGGTGTAGAAGTCCCAGGCTCACTTCCAAGTGGGAGTAGGAAGCAACAGCAAGCTCCCTTCGTTTTATGGATCTTCTACTTGAAGAAGAAAAACTGAAGCTGGAAGAATTAGACTCCTCTCTGAAAGGTCTGATTGAGACCATTAATAAATTCTGACAGGAGCCTGATTTCCCCAGCAAAGAACTTCAGCTCAAAAATACCATCGACAAATTCGAATATCACTTGAAGGAACGCAAGCACAAGTAATACATCCGTGACCTTCAGGACTTTAGGGATAATAGAGTCTATACTAATCTGGACGTGACGGTCATCCCTAAGAAAAAAGCTGAGTCTGACGTTTCTTCAAGTGATATTGAGGCCTCTGAGGGAGAGAGGGATAGTGGGAGACAAAATAAAGGAAGAGGGAGAGGGAGATCTGGGGGCAGGGGAGGCAGAGGGAATCAGGAGGGTAGGAGCCGTGGTTTTTTAGAACAGACAGTACCGTACCATCTACGACAAAGGAAATCACCTCCGGATATCAACATCCCTCAGAACCCCCCCGCACAGATCTTGAATCTACCATCTGAGCCATCCACCCAAATCCTAAACCTCTCAAAAAAAACTCTTTCACCATCTGAACTTAAAATCCTCAGTAAAGGTCTGTCATTTGTCCCCACACCTCCCTTTAATCTGTTTAACTGGGTGAAAGACCTTCATCTTTTTGTTAGAAAACTGCGCTGGTCCAAACATTTTTCCCTAATCAACAAACGTGAAAGTAGGGAATTAGGCGTCCTGCTAGACATTCTGCAGGATGTTCACCTCCTCTATAGCCTCTCTGATACTATCCCAGTGGATGGAAAGGGTCCCTTCACCGTGCTAAAAAACAAAAGCACAAAGATGCCACCAATTGGTGACCCCAATTGTGTGGATGTGTTCCTGCATCAGGTCCTTGCTGACCTTGACCACCTTAAGGTATCCCACAGGAAGCACAACTGCACTAGGGAAGAACATCTTGCACTGAGGAGTCTCGAAAAAGACAAATGTGTGACGATAAAGCCCTCTGACAAGGGGGGCAATATTGTGGTCCTATACACCCCACAGTACAGGGAAATGTGTCTGAGGCTTCTGTTGGATGGAGAAACCTATGAAAAAGTGAAGATTAACCCAACCAAACAATATCAAACACAAGTACGCCTCATGTTAAGGGAAGCCAGAGAACAAGATCTTATCTCCCTAGATGAATTGGCATTCCTAGAGTGTCGACATCCACAAGTCGCTACATTCTACTCGTTACCAAAAATTCATAAGGGCACTGTACCCCTGAAGGGACGTCCCATCGTCTCCGGCATCAATAGCCTTAATCAGAATGTGGGCGTGTATGTGGACCGGATATTGGCCCCCTTTGTCAGAGCGCTGCCGTCCTACACCAGGGACACCAGCGACCTACTGGGGAGACTGGAGGGAATTATTTTGGAGGACGACTGTCTCCTGGGTTCTGTGGATGTGGAGGCTTTGTACTCGTCCATTCCACATGACTTTGGCATGAAGGCAGTGTCAGAATTCCTGGCCATGAGAGGTTGCCAGTTCACTAAACACAATGCTTTTGTTATGAAATTGTTGCACTTCACTCTAACCTGCAACTATTTCATCTTTGACGGGTCCTTCTACCACCAGCTCAGGGGCACCGCGATGGGGAGTCCTTGTGCCTCGTTGTATGCGAATCTGTTCCTGGGCTGGTGGGAGAGGGAAGTGGTGTTCACCGACCCCCCTAGCCCACTCACCACACCTGTGGTATGTGGGCCAGATATATTGATGACATCTTTATTATCTAGCGGGGGTCGGTGAGCACCTTCCGAGACCTGGTGGACATTCTCAATGTGAACCTTCTAGGACGCCGGTTTACATATGAGATGTCTGCCCATTCCCTGCCTTTCCTTGACATTCGGATTGATAAGGGACCGGAGGGTGAACTCCTCACGCAAACTTATAGGAAACCAACAGCTACAAACTCTCTGCTGGAGTGGGAGAGTTTTCACCCGGGCCCTTTGAAACAAGGAATTCCAACAGGTCAATACCTGAGGATGAGAAGGAATTGTTCCTCCATCCATCAGTTCAAGGAACAGGCAGGGAATCTCCATCAAAGATTTCTAGAAAAGGGTTTTCCAGACCATGTCCTAAGGAAAGCATACCAGAGGGCACTTAAGTCGGACCGTACGGGGCTGTTACATCCACAGAGATCCCAAAGTGAGGAAAGAGTGATTCGCCTGATAGGCACCTACGACATGGGGGCTGAGGAGTTAAAAGAGATTCTGAAGAAAAACTGGGGAACTCTTTTGCTCGATCCAGACATTGCAAAAATGGTGACTCCGCATGCCCAAGTCACCTTCCGAAGGGGACGTAACATCAGAGATCATGTGGTGCATAGCCACTTCTCGGGTGCTGGTACCACATCAACCGCCTGGCTACGAGCACCACATGGCTCTTACCATTGCAGTGGCTGTGTTGCCTGTCCCTACATCCAACAGGGGCATAGCTTCACCAGTCACGTGACAAAAAACACATACACTATTAAACAATTCATTAATTGTCGCACTAGTGGGGCGATCTATCGAGCACAATGTGTATGTGGCCTGGAATATATTGGTAAAACTAAGCGGGAGCTGCGCAGGAGGATAGGAGAACATCTGGGGGACCTACGTCACCAAAAGGACACCCCCCTGGCACGCCATGTGACAACATTCCATGGCGGGGACTACTCACAAGTTCGATTTATGGGGATTGAGGCCGTACCACCCCCATATAGGGGAGGGAACTGGGACCAAAAGATCCTACAAAGAGAGACCTGGTGGATCTTCCAATTAAAAACTGTCCACCCACAGGGACTTAATGAACAACTCTCCTTCAGTTGTTTCATTTGAGATATTCCCTACCTCCTGCGCAGCAAATATATTTCAGCGGTCATCAGGGCCACCAATTGACATCATAGGACCTCTTGATTTAATATCACACATTCCAGGAACAGTGTTGCGAATGTTGCAGCAATGCCTGAAGTGCATTTATCCCCTCTGCACATCTATATGAGAGATGTGTCACTTGAAGTACACAGCCATTTCCCTTTGATCTTCACCGGCCAAAATACTCTAATAGGTGACGCTGCGCCAGTCCTATTGTGGTTCACAGCGGCGCACCATCCATCTGAATGAAATGGAATTCATTCATACCCATTATGGTGGGGTGATCCCCTATCCCTGTAGGGCACCCCCACACAACATCTCCGCCTTTAGTCTCATGGGGACTCAATGTTGTAGCTACCCTAATGAGACTCCAGTATAGGGGGCCAGCGGCTGTGACTTTTATATCGATAGCACACCCGCTTACTATAATAATCCCCCTGTCAACCTCTCCCTATCTCACTATGGTCGAAGGACCTGCGATCATGTGATGCCCCACCTGACCATGACGTCATGGTCACATGATGGGTCAGATGACTGGGAAAAGGGGCGGAGTTACGATGACGCGGACGGCTTAAATAATGCAGTGATGCCGGCGTTCTTTGCTGTACTGCCACACGCGGGACCCAGCACACAGACTGACGAGGAACTGGAACCAGTCTGCATCGTGGGAACAGGTCCACTGACTGGCTATTCCTGACGAGCTAAGTAACATCCCCTCGACCCCCATTTGTGATTGCGGCTAATGTCATACTGCCACACTATGGGAGGTGTGTGAGGGAGGCATGATACATATCAGCTGTTGTGAACTAACTAATGCTGAGTATATTCTGTTGGAAATTCTGCTGACCTGCCCCAACCTGAGGACAGGCCACTGCTACTGCTGCTGTTGTCCATTTCTGTGGGTCCCTGACGAACTGTAACACAACAGGGAAACGCATCGGGCCACTTCATGTCACTGATTCTTTCAGCAGGAATTTATGTGTATATGTGTTGGGTGATCACCGCGTGACACCCTAAACACACTATTTCTTTCAGGACACGGATCCTCGTAGGTCTAGTGTCATATTCACAGCCGTCTCCAGGAACCTGGGAGCGGTTCTGTGAGTGGTGTACCTTATCTGTTTCTAGGGATTCCTCCCCCCTCCTTTCCCTCCCCTTCAGGACGAAGCTGGGCAGTCAGAGCACTGCTTAGGGACTTACTAGGGGCTGCATAGGAGGTTGCGGTGTCTAGGATTAGGGCCCTTATACCAGGGTAACACTAGGGGCTCAGATCAAGCATTCCCCTTCCCCCTTCCCTATTCCCTCCCTAGAAGTGTCTGTACAATCACTAGGAGCAGGGTGGATGTCCACCCCTCCTTTATCTTTCTGCACCTCATATAAGGGCAACTATTTTATTATAAATATTATTAAAAGTTAAATATTAAAGGTGACCATTATTCCAATTAAATTGTTCTACGTAATTACTAGATACCTATACCCGAACGGCTTCTTAATTATTTAGTCTAGTCCGTTAAATCTTATAGCAGCAAAGAAAGAAGCATCAATCAAACAGATAACCATGGCAACCAACTCCTCCCCACTGTGCCAGTATAATAGTCTCTGACTCTGCTAACTCCTCCTCTTTCTTTGGTAACGACCGACGTCCAGAACTCTGAAGATTAGAACCAAACTCTCCAAACACGGAAACCGAAATCCAACGGCAAGCTGATCGGTTCTTCAACGGAAGAAGGAAGCTGGAAACTCAAACACAAATCGCGTCCAGAAGACAGTATATTCATCCTATGAAATAAATAAACAAGACAAAGGTAGAAAACGTCCCAATATCTCATCAAAGATTGACATCAGTGCACGGTAATGAATATACAGCAGAATCAGATGATAAAATCAAAGCACAATGACAAATAAATAATGCATAACAGAGAAAAAACTCTCAGGGAGGGTATACAAAATGGGAGGTGCAATACTCGCCTCCGTGTCTTTAATAAAATCATGACTTTACGTCATAAAATAGGAAAATCATGTCATTTTATTACATGACACGGAGGCTCCTATTGCGAGTTCAAAGCTGACCTACAACCGAGGAAAAAACGTGAACAGAAGGCCTGAAATAAAACTCACGGAATGTAGATACACGAGACCAATCCGCCATCTTCATAATATCTTCTAAACGCGCTCCAGCCACCGCCATAGAAGTTGCGGAAGCTCCTCTAGTGGAATGAGCCGTGAAAAATCGCAGTATCAACACCTGCCAAAGCCATAACCCATTTCACCCAACGGGCCAAGGTGATAGTGGAGACCGGACGGAAAGGACGCCTATAAGATAGAAAAAGTTCCGGAGAAGAAGAGGAACGATGCAAAGCCATACGAGCCTCATATTCCTGAAGACACAACACCGGACAAAGAGCCGGAGAATCTGGGAAACTGGGGTAAGACACCGACCGAATACTGGTTTTGGTGCGACGCGAGATGTTGAACGTGACTCCCTCAGGAGTAAACGAACAAGCTTCATGATACAAAGCGCGAACGTCCGACACCCTTTTGCACGATATCAAGCAGAACAAAGACACCAGCTTGGCTGCAAGATGACGAAGAGAAAGGTCCGTATTAGACGGCCACGAGGAGAACAAGGTAAGCACCAAAGAGACGTCCCAAGTTGAAGAGAACCGAGGCCTAGGAGGTCGGGATAGGCGGGAACCCTTGAGAAGTCTGCAAACAAGAGGGTGTTGACCGGCAGGACACCCGTTAAACCCTTGATGAAATGCGGAAATGGCAGAACGGTATAAATTGATGGTACGGTAAGCCTTACCGTCCTCAAAAAGTGAAGCGAGAAACTGAAGAACTTCGGTCACAGGACATGATACGGGATCCTGGTGCCTAGCCAGGCACCAATCAGTCCAAGACCTCCAGGCTGATCGATAAGCTCGTCTGGTTCCCGGTGCCCACGCTTCGTCCAAAAGACGTCGAGCTGTTTCCGAAATTCCAGCGATGTCCCAGGGTTCCCCGAAATTCTGCATGCCAGGAGATGAAGAGAGCGTCGAGGATGAGAGGATGATCTAGACCCCCTGGATTCAACAAGAGGCCCGGAAAAACCGGAAGAAGTAGAGGGCACTGAACCAGGCATTCCATAAGCTGAGGGAACCATGATTGCGTGGGCCAGAACGGAACTATGAGCACAAGATCCGCTCTCTGGCGGCGGGTCTGAGATAACACTCGAGACACCATCACAAACGGGGGAAAAGCGTACGCAAGGTGGCCGGTCCAATCCTGGAGGAACGCATCGACTGCTTCCGCGTCCGGATCCGGACGCCAGCTGTAAAAGCGTGGAAGTTGGGCGTTCAAACGGGACGCAAAGAGGTCTAAAGAGAACGGACCCCAATGGGAAGATATGGATGAGAACACTTCCAATCTCCCGAGTCCGAGAGGAAACGTGAGCTCTAGTCTGCGTGAGTATTGTGGAGTCCCGGCAAATACTCCGCCGTAACTGTGATTTCTCTGTTCAGGCAGAATGTCCAGAAATCCCGAGCCAAACTGGACAGAATCGCTGAATGCGTGCCTCCCATGGCATTGACATACCGAACTGCGGAAATGTTGTCCATCCGCAGTCTGATGCAAATTTTGGACAAGCCGCTCGCAAAACTGCGAACTGCAAAGGAACCCGCCAGAAGTTCCAAGGCGTTGATGTGGAGCTTGGATTCCTCTGGAGACCAGGGCCCTCCTGTCATCACACCCTCGCAGTAAACACCCCAGCCGAGAAGGCTGGCATCCGAGTCTATCGTGAAGTCCGGACGGGGACCAGCTATGGCCTTCCCATTCCAGGTCTCCAAGTTGTGGATCCACCACATCAGTTCTTCTCTGGTGTCCTCGTCCAGGGTAACTAAATCCGCGTAAGATGCTCCCGCATGGAGGTGAGCAATCTTGAGACGCTGCATGCCGCGGTAGTGCAAGGGAGCCGGAAACACAGCCTGAATGGACGAGGAGAGGAGACCTATGACTCGGGCAAGATGTCGTAAGGGAACCTGTTGGAGAGACAGAGTATGAAGAAGTTCCTTGCGGATGGAACGAACCTTGGCAGACGGAAGGCTGAGAGACATTGTGGAAGAATCGATGGTGAATCCCAAAAATTCTATTGACTGGGCCGGGGTAAGTGACGACTTCTCCAAATTCAGGAGGAATCCCAGCCGGGATAACAGGTCCATGGACCACTGTAGATGGGTCAGAAGAACAGAAGGATTCTGAGCCAATATAAGGATATCGTCCAGATAAATAATCAGACGAATTCCTTGACTGCAGAGACAGGAAATTACCGGACGAAGGAGCTTGGTAAAACACCAAGGGGCGGAAGAGAGACCGAAGGGCAGACAGGTGAACCTCCAAATCTCCGAGTCCCAGAGAAAACGAAGGAGATCCCTGGATGGTTCGGCCACCGGAACCGTCAGGTAGGCGTCCTTCAAGTCCAATTTGACCATCCAATCTCCCTGTAGGAGCAAATCCCTGAGGAGGTGGATACCCTCCATCTTGAAGTGTCGATATTTTACAAAAGCGTTTAGTGCCCTGAGATTGATCACGGGTCTCATCTGGCCTCCTTTTTTGGCCACCAAGAAAACGCTGCTGATAACACCTTCCGAGGAAGGGGGGGCCTGCTCTATGGCGCCCTTCTGACACAGGGCTGACAGTTCCTGATGTAAAAGCAATTGTGATGAGGCCGGGAGAACCGTAGGATACGGGGACGGAATCTGGATATGGGGACAAACTAACTCTATGTGAAACCCTTGAACAGTCGAAAGGACCCAAGGGTCTGCCGTGATGGTTTTCCAAACATGGGAAAAAAGACGGAGCCTGCCCCCTACACAAGGAGTCAAAGAAAACGGTGACATCAGACTTACCGAAAGGACGTCTGGAAGATGAACCTCTGACTCCACGTGAACGCCAAGACGAACCTCGGGAGGGGAAGAAAGCAGGCGGTTGACGGAATTCCTGGTTGGAGGGTCGATAAGAAAAGGAGCCTCTGCCGGACCCGCGGGTCTGGTATGATGAACGGCCGGACAGGCGGCCCCTAGAGCTGCCGGCCCTGTTAGAGACCCATCCTTGGAACACTCTCTTCATGGATGTTTGAGCCTTATCGAGGGCAGTGAAGGTTCCCACAAATCGGGAGAGATCCTTAATAAAGGAATCTCCAAAGAGCAAGCCTTGAGCTTCTTTGCCTGTCTCAGTAAGGGCTAAATTGGATAACTTAGGCTCTATTTTAAATAGGATTGCCTTACGACGCTCAATCGATAGCGAAGTATTTACGTTGCCCGTGATACACACGGCACGTTGTATCCATCCCCGGAGTTCTTCCAGGTCTACCAGGGTGTTCTGGGTTCTGGCTGACTCAGCCAATTCAAAGATTTTCGTCAATGGGCCCAAAAGGTCCAATAACTTGTCCTGACAGGACTTCAGGGCTGATTCAAGGCCCTTCCTGGGGTTCCAGCCCGACTTAGCTAAAAATTGACACATTTTTGGGTCAACTACGGGTGTCTCGCAGACTTTGTTAGGTATAATAGGTCTGGGACATTCGGCCTTTAGTTTATTACGCGCCTCTTTAGATAGAGGTTGGCGTATACGGGCCTCCAAATATTTGGCAATATGAGAGGACGGAAGCCATTCCGCCGACCTCGGATGGTGGAGAGCATCCGGGTCAAAAAGGGGTTCCCCTGCAGGATCCAAAATTGCTGAGGTATCAAAAGGAACCTCAATGGGCGCTGTTGATCCCGAGGACGGGCCTGGCAGGTCCGAATCCAAGGGATCCTCCTCCTCTATATCCACCAAGTCCAAAGACTGATACTGAGCCTCCTCATCAGAATCTGGTTCAGAACCCGATTCGTTATCATGTTGCGCTCTGGCGCATTTCCATTGCCTCGCCTTTTCTGCCTGGCGGGCGTAGGCTCTTTTGCGCGATCGATGCGCGCCATCAAGGGTGGCTATATTTCCACCAGTCATAGTGGTTCTGGAGGCAGGTAATGGTATTTCAGGTGGTGAGGGCCCCAAAGGTGCCGAGGAGGAAGGGCCAGCTATAAGGGCCTCAGTAATAGAACTAGAAATGGCCGAGGACATAGACCCCATGGCGGCCTGTATTGCAGCAGTCACAGAGCGCTGTATGGCTAAGGACTGTGCCTCAGGAGTAACAGCGTCTGAATCTTGTATGTGAGGCACTGAATCCATGCCCTCAGGGACAGGGCTAGACACATGTAATGGAGCCTTGGACATGATGTAATATTACAAGCAGTGACAGGCTAATCGGCAAATAAATCAAAATATGTGCCAAATATGGTGGACCTAAGTAGTACTATTATGGGGCAGTAAAAGGAGGGCTCATACAATTGACTGAAAAAACAAAGAGACCTGTGAGGACGGAGCTGTACGTAGTAACTCCCGGTGCCGCCGACTAAGACACAGGTGGAAGTCTCGCGCTCTCCCGCGAGAACACTGTGGAGAGTGCGAAAACCAGCTGCAGAAGGGGAAGAAGACGGCGGCCGAGATCTCGCGAGTAGGGATGAGCGAACCCGAACTGTATAGTTCGGGTTCGTACCGAATTTTGGGGTGTCCGTGACACGGACCCGAACCCGAACATTTTCGTAAAAGTCTGTGTTCGGGTTCGGTGTTCGGCGCTTTCTTGGCGCTTTTTGAAAGGCTGCAAAGCAGCCAATCAACAAGCTTCATACTACTTGCCCCAAGAGGCCATCACAGCCTTGCCTACTATTGGCATGGCTGTGATTGGCCAGTGCAGCATGTGACCCAGCCTCTATATAAGCTTGGGTCACGTTGCGCTGCACGTCACTCTGCTGATTGAAGCATAGGGAGAGGTTGCAGCTGCGACGTTAGGGCGAGATTAGGCAGTGATTAACTCCTCCAAAAGACTTCATTCTGTGATCGATCTGCAGCTGTGGATCATTGAAGTGCTAATATTGACTTGCTCACTTTTTTGAGGCTGCCCAGAGCGTTTTTAGATCACTTTTTTTCTGGGGTTATCGGTGGCCATTTTGTGACTTGTGGTGCGCCAGCACAAGCTATCACCAAGTGTATTTAACCATCAATAGTGTGGTTATTTTGTGCTATATCCTACATCAGCTGCAGGCTGAGCCTGTGTCACCGAAGTGCATTTAACCATCAACAGTCTGGTTATTTTTTGGCCATATACTACATCAGCTGCAGGCTGAGCCTGTGTCACCGAAGTGCATTTAACCATCAACAGTCTGATTATTTTTTGGCCATATACTACATCTGGTGCAGGCTGAGCCTGTGTCACCCAAGTGCATTTAACCATCAACAGTGTGGTTATTTTTTGGCCATATACTACATCAGGGGCAAGTTGAGCCTGTCACCCAGCGCCTAAAAAATAGACCTGACATTTCTATTCAACCAAATCTGTACTGTTTTAGCTGGTCAAGTTATTTGTAGAGACCGTAAAAGCACACTTTTTGTTCTGGGTTGAAAAACTATTCCCAAATTTGCCATTCTCAAAATAACTAGTTTCTGCTATATGAGGCCTACTTGAAATCTATCCCAAAAAGGATATCTTACATTGAAGGTACTGATAGTGTCATTCAGAAAAACCTAAGACACACGCTACCGTGCAGATAGAAGTCTGATTCTGAGATTAAACCTTAACCTGTCACACAGAGCTAAAAAAAACAGGTCTCACATTTCTATTCAAGCAAATCTGTACTGTTTTAGCTGGTCAAGTTATTTGTAGCGACCGTAAAAGCACTTTTTTTCTTCTGGGTTGAAAAACTATTCCCAAATTTGCCATTCTCAAAATAACTAGTTTCTGGTATTTGAGGCCTACTTGAAATCAATCCCAAAAAGGATATCTTACATTGAAGGTACTGATAGTGTCATTCAGAAAAACCTAAGACACACGCTACCGTGCAGATAGAAGTCTGATTCTGAGATTAAACCTTAACCTGTCACACAGTGCAAAAAAAAAACAGGTCTCACATTTCTATTCAAGCAAATCTGTACTGTTTTAGCTGGTCAAGTTATTTGTAGCGACCGTAAAAGCACTTTTTTTCTTCTGGGTTGAAAAACTATTCCCAAATTTGCCATTCTCAAAATAACTAGTTTCTGGTATTTGAGGCCTACTTGAAATCAATCCCAAAAAGGATATCTTACATTGAAGGTGCTGATAGTGTCATTCAGAAAAACCTAAGACACACGCTACCGTGCAGATAGAAGTCTAATTCTGTGATTAAACCTATACCTGTCACACAGCGCAAAAAAAAACAGGCCTCACATTTCTATTCAACCAAATCTGTACTGTTTTAGCTGGTCAAGTTATTTGTAGTGACCGTAAAAGCACATTTTTTTTTCTGGGTTAAAAAACTATTCCCAAATTTGCCATTCTCAAAATTGTGGTGAACGGGAACAATGAGGAAAACATCTAATAAGGGACGCGGACGCGGACGTGGACATGGTCGTGGTGGTGTTAGTGGACCCTCTGGTGCTGGGAGAGGACGTGGCCGTTCTGCCACAGCCACACGTCCTAGTGTACCAACTACCTCAGGTCCCAGTAGCCGCCAGAATTTACAGGGATATTTGGTGGGGCCCAATGCCGTTCTAAGGATGGTAAGGCCTGAGCAGGTACAGGCATTAGTCAATTCGGTGGCCGACCTTGCATCCAGCACGTTCACATTATCTCCCACCCAGTCGTCTGCAGAAAGCGCACAGATGGTGCATGAAAACCAAGCCCATCAGTCTGTCACATCACCCCCATGCATATCAGGGAAACTGTCTGAGCCTCAAGTTATGCAGCAGTCTCTTATGCTGTTTGAAGACTCTGCTGCCAGGGTTTCCCAAGGGCATCCACCTAGCTCTTCACCAGGGGTGGAAGAGATAGAATGCACTAACGCACAACCACTTATGTTTCCTGATGATGAGGACATGGGAATACACCTCAGCACGTCTCTGATGATGACGAAACACAGGTGCCAACTGCTGCGTCTTTCTGCAGTGTGCAGACTGAACAGGAGGTCAGGGATCAAGACTGGGTGGAAGACGATGCAGGGGACGATGAGGTCTTAGACCCCACATGGAATGAAGGTCGTGCCACTGACTTTCACAGTTCGGAGGAAGAGGCAGTGGTGAGACCGAGCCAACAGCGTAGCAAAAGAGGGAGCAGTGGGCAAAATCAGAACACCCGCCGCCAAGAGACTCCGCCTGCTACTGACCGCCGCCATCTGGGACCAAGCACCCAAAGGCAGCTTCAAGGAGTTCCCTGGCATGGCACTTCTTCAAACAATGTGCTGACGACAAGACCCGAGTGGTTTGCACGCTGTGCCATCAGAGCCTGAAGCGAGGCATTAACGTTCTGAACCTTAGCAAAACCTGCATGACCAGGCACCTGCATGCAAAGCATAAACTGCAGTGGAGTAAACACCTTAAAAACAAGGAAGTCACTCAGGCTCCCCCTGCTGCCTCTTCTGCTGCTGCCGCCTCGGCCTCTTTTGCTGCTGCCGCCGCCTCGGCCTCTTCTGCTGCTGCTGCCGCCGCCTCGGCCTCTTCCTCTGCCTCTGGAGGAACGTTGGCACCTGCCGCCCAGCAAACATGGGATGTACCACCAACACCACCACCTGCGTCACCAAGCATCTCAACCATGTCACACGGCAGCGTTCAGCTCTCCATCTCACAAACATTTGAGAGAAACCGTAAATTCCCACCTAGCGACCCTCGATCCCTGGCCCTGAATGCCACCATTTCTAAACTACTGGCCTATGAAATGCTGTCATTTAGGCTGGTGGACACACACAGCTTCAAACAGCTCATGTCGCTTGCTGTCCCACAGTATGTTGTTCCCAGCCGCCACTACTTCTCTAAGAGAGCCGTGCCTTCCCTGCACAAACAAGTGTCCGATAAAATCAAGTGTGCACTGCGCAACGCCATCTGTGGCAAGGTCCACCTAACCACAGATAAGTGGACCAGTAAGCACGGCCAGGGACGCTATATCTCCCTAACTGCACACTGGGTAAATGTAGTGGCGGCTGGGCCCCAGGCGGAGAGCTGTTTGGCGCACGTCCTTCCGCCGCCAAGGATCGCAGGGCAACATTCTTTGCCTCCTGTTTCCTCCTCCTCCTACTCAGCTTCCTCCTCCTCTTCTTCCACCTGCTCATCCAGTCAGCCACACACCTTCACCACCAAATTCAGCACAGCCCGGGGTAAACGTCAGCAGGCCATTCTGAAACTCATATGTTTGGGGGACAGGCCCCACACCGCACAGGAGTTGTGGCAGGGTATAGAACAACAGACCGACGAGTGGTTGCTGCCGGTGAGCCTCAAGCCCGGCCTGGTGGTGTGCGATAATGGGCGAAATCTCGTTGCAGCTCTGGGACTAGCCGGTTTGACGCACATCCCTTGCCTGGCGCATGTGCTGAATTTGGTGGTGCAGAAGTTCATTCGCAACTACCCCGACATGTTAGAGCTGCTGCATAAAGTGCGGGCCATCTGTTCGCGCTTCCGGTGTTCACACCCTGCCGCTGCTCACCTGTCTGCGCTACAGCGTAACTTCGGCCTTCCCGCTCACCGCCTCATATGCGACGTACCCACCAGGTGGAACTCCACCTTGCATATGCTGGACAGACTATGCGAGCATTATCAGGCCATAGTGGAGTTTCAGCTGCAGCACGCATGGGTCAGTCGCACTGTGGATCAGACACACTTCACCACCAATGACTGGGCCTCCATGCGAGACCTGTGTGCCCTGTTGCGCTGTTTCGAGTACTCCACCAACATGGCCAGTGGCGATGACGCCGTTATCAGCGTTACAATACCACTTCTATGTCTCCTTGAGAAAACACTTAGGGCGATGATGGAAGAGGAGGTGACCCAGGAGGAAGAGGAGGAAGAGGGGTCATTTTTAGCACTTTCAGGCCAGTCTCTTCGAAGTGACTCAGAGGGAGGTTTTTTGCAACACCAGAGGCCAGGTACAAATGTGGCCAGACAGGGCCCACTACTGGAGGACGAGGAGGACGAGGATGAGGAGGAGGTGGAGGAGGATGAGGATGAAGCATGTTCACAGCGGGGTGGCACCCAAAGCAGCTCGGGCCCATCACTGGTGCGTGGCTGGGGGGAAACACAGGACGATGACGATACGCCTCCCACAGAGGACAGCTTGTCCTTACCTCTGGGCAGCCTGGCACACATGAGCGACTACATGCTGCAGTGCCTGCGCAACGACAGCAGAGTTGCCCACATTTTAACGTGTGCGGACTACTGGGTTTCCACCCTGCTGGATCCCCGGTACAAAGACAATGTGCCCACCTTACTTCCTACACTGGAGCGTGATAGGAAGATGCGCGAGTACAAGCGCACGTTGGTAGACGCGCTACTGAGAGCATTCCCAAATGTCACAGGGGAACCAGTGGAAGCCCAAGGCGAAGGCAGAGGAGGAGCAAGAGGTCGCCAACGCAGCTGTGTCACGGCCAGCTCCTCTGAGGGCAGGGTTAGCATGGCAGAGATGTGGAAAAGTTTTGTCACCACGCCACAGCTAACTGCACCACCACCTGATACAGAACGTGTTAGCAGGAGGCAACATTTCACTAACATGGTGGAACAGTACCTGTGCACACCCCTCCACGTACTGACTGATGGTTCGGCCCCATTCAACTTCTGGGTCTCCAAATTGTCCACGTGGCCAGAGCTAGCCTTTTATGCCTTGGAGGTGCTGGCCTGCCCGGCGGCCAGCGTTTTGTCTGAACGTGTATTCAGCACGGCAGGGGGCGTCATTGCAGATAAACGCAGCCGCCTGTCTACAGCCAATGTGGACAAGCTGACGTTCATAAAAATGAACCAGGCATGGATCCCACAGGACCTGTCCATCCCTTGTGCAGATTAGATATTAACTACCTCCCCTTAACAATATATTATTCTACTCCAGGGCACTTCCTCATTCAATACTATTTTTAATTTCATTTTACCATTATATTGCGGGGCAACCCAAAGTTGAATGAACCTCTCCTCTGTCTGGGTGCCGGGGCCTAAATGTGTGACAGTGGCCTGTTCCAGTGGTGGGTGACGTGAAGCCTGATTCTCTGCTATGACATGAAGACTTATTCTGTGCTGACATGAAGCCAGATTCTCTGTTATGCGACCTCTCTCCTCTGCCTGGGTGCCTGGGCCTAAATATGTGACAGTGGCCTGTTCCAGTGGTGGGTGACGTGAAGCCTGATTCTCTGCTATGACATGAAGACAGATTCTGCGCTGACATAAGGCCAGATTCTCTGTTACGGGACCGCTCTCCTCTGTCTGGGTGCCGGGGCCTAAATGTGTGACAGTGGCCTGTTCCAGTGGTGGGTGACGTGAAGCCTGATTCTCTGCTATGACATGAAGACAGATTCTGCGCTGACATAAGGCCAGATTCTCTGTTACGGGACCGCTCTCCTCTGTCTGGGTGCCAGGGCCTAAATGTGTGACAGTGGCCTGTTCCAGTGGTGGGTGACGTGAAGCCTGATTCTCTGCTATGACATGAAGACAGATTCTGTGCTGACATCAGGCCAGATTCTCTGTTACGGGACCTCTCTCCTCTGCCTGGGTGCCTGGGCCTAAATGTGTGACAGTGGCCTGTTCCAGTGGTGGGTGACGTGAAGCCTGATTCTCTGCTATGACATGAAGACAGATTCTGTGCTGACATAAGGCCAGATTCTCTGTTACGTGACCTCTCTCCTCTGCCTGGGTGCCTGGGCCTAAATGTGTGACAGTGGCCTGTTCCAGTGGTGGGTGACGTGAAGCCTGATTCTCTGCTATGACATGAAGACAGATTCTGCACTGACATAAGGCCAGATTCTCTGTTACGCGACCTCTCTCCTCTGCCTGGGTGCCTGGGCCTAAATGTGTGACAGTGGCCTGTTCCAGTGGTGGGTGACGTGAAGCCTGATTCTCTGCTATGACATGAAGACAGATTCTGTGCTGACATAAGGCCAGATTCTCTGTTACGCGACCTCTCTCCTCTGCCTGGGTGCCTGGGCCTAAATGTGTGACAGTGGCCTGTTCCAATGGTGTATGACGTGAAGCCTGATTCTCTGCTATGACATGAAGACATATTCTGTGCTGACATAAGGCAAGATTCTCTGTTACGCGACCTCTCTCCTCTGCCTGGGTGCCTGGGCCTAAATGTGTGACAGTGGCCTGTTCCAGTGGTGGGTGACGTGAAGCCTGATTCTCTGCTATGACATGAAGACAGATTCTGCGCTGACATAAGGCCACATTCTCTGTTACGGGACCGCTCTCCTCTGTCTGGGTGCCGGGGCCTAAATGTGTGACAGTGGCCTGTTCCAGTGGTGGGTGACGTGAAGTCTGATTCTCTGCTATGACATGAAGACAGATTCTGTGCTGACATAAGGCCAGATTCTCTGTTACGCGACCTCTCTCCTCTGCCTGGGTGCCTGGGCCTAAATGTGTGACAGTGGCCTGTTCCAGTGGTGGGTGACGTGAAGCCTGATTCTCTGCTATGACATGAAGACAGATTCTGTGCTGACATAAGGCAAGATTCTCTGTTACGCGACCGCTCTCCTCTGCCTGGGTGCCTGGGCCTAAATGTGTGACAGTGGCCTATTCCAGTGGTGGGTGACGTGAAGCCTGATTCTCTGCTATGACATGAAGACAGATTCTGTGCTGACATCAGGCCAGATTCTCTGTTACGGGACCTCTCTCCTCTGCCTGGGTGCCTGGGCCTAAATGTGTGACAGTGGCCTGTTCCAGTGGTGGGTGACGTGAAGCCTGATTCTCTGCTATGACATGAAGACAGATTCTGTGCTGACATCAGGCCAGATTCTCTGTTACGGGACCTCTCTCCTCTGCCTGGGTGCCTGGGCCTAAATGTGTGACAGTGGCCTGTTCCAGTGGTGGGTGACGTGAAGCTTGATTCTCTGCTATGACATGAAGACAGATTTTGCGCTGACATAAGGCCAGATTCTCTGTTACGGGACCGCTCTCCTCTGTCTGGGTGCAGGGGCCTAAATGTGTGACAGTGGCCTGTTCCAGTGGTGGGTGACGTGAAGCCTGATTCTCTGCTATGACATGAAGACAGATTCTGTGCTGACATGAAGCCAGATTCTCTGCTATGGCATGAAGAGACTGATTCTGTGCTGACATGAAGCCAGATTCTTTGCTATGGCATGAAGAGACTGATTCTCTGCTGACGTGAAGCCAGATTCTCTGCTATGGGACCTCTGTCCAATTGATATTGGGTCATTTTTATTTTTTTAATTTTAATTTTAATTCATTTCCCTATCCACATTTGTTTGCAGGGGATTAACCTACATGTTGCTGCCTTTTGCAGCCCTCTAGCTCTTTCCTGGGCTGTTTTACAGCCTTTTTAGTGCCCAAAAGTTCGGGTCCCCATTGACTTCAATGGGGTTCGGGTTCGGGACGAAGTTCCGTTCGGGTTCGGATCCCGAACCCGAACATTTCCGGGAAGTTCGGCCGAACTTCTCGAACCCGAACATCCAGGTGTTCGCTCAACTCTACTCGCGAGATCTCGGCCGTAAGAAGAAGCGCACGGAGGAACGGCAGTTAGAAAAAACAACGCCGCAAACGGGACAGGATGAAAGAAAATCGAACGGAGGGGAGGTACAAGATAGACAAACGGTTAGGGGTACCAGTAATAAACGGGGAGCAAAACCTGAAAGGCAATATGGGAAAAAATGGGGGGCGATCAAATAACACAAGGATATTACAGCCCAGAGGGCACAACCCTAGAACAAACTAAGAGAATACCTCATTAAACACAGACGATTATCATAAATATCCCCTAAAGCATAAAATCATATACATCCACCCACAGATATAAGGAGAAGTACTTATCTGTGAGGGAGCAGCAAAGAAAGAGGAGGAGTTGGCAGAGTCAGAGACTATTATGCTGGCACAGTGGGGAGGAGTTGGTTGCCATGGTTATCTGTTTGATTGATGCTTTTTTCTTTGCTGCTATAAGATTTAGTAAAGAAAGAGATAGCAATAGGAGCCTCCGTGTCGTGTAATAAAATTAGACTCCTTCCTAAGAAATAAGAATACATTATATTGTAGTGACTTTTTCAAGACAATAAAAAACAAATAAAACCTCAGTCACCTGGAAATAGATGAAGATACAGTAAATTAGTGATTTTTTTTATTTATGAGATGTAGTATACCAAAAAACACAGTAAACCTAAAATCGTTTGTGACACTGACAAGTGAAGGAAGTCAGATATCAGCGTCCCACTTCAGCATCACACATCATTTAAATTTGCCTTTTATCTAGGGCTTAATAAAATGTAAAAAAAAAATTGAGGCTGAAAGGGGTTTTGAACACTAAAAGCCTGGACATAGGGCTACCAGCTTGCCTTGTATAAGCTTGGGATTTTGGTTTTTCTATGAGATGTAGCATACAAAACCACAGTAAACCTAAAATCGTTTGTGACACTGACAAGTGAAGGAAGTCAGATATCAGCGTCACACATCATTGAAATTTGCCTCTTATCTAGGGCTTAATAAAATGTAAAAAAAATTTAGAGGCTGAAAGAGGTTTTGAACACCAAAAGCTTGGACATAGGGCAACAATATTACCACTGAGCTACCAGCTTGTCTTGGATGAGCTTGGGATTTTTGTTCATCTATGTGATGTAGCATACAAAACCACAGTAAACCTAAAATCATTTGTGACACTGACAAGTGAAGGAAGTCAGATATGAGCGTCACACATCATATAAATTTGCCTTTTATCTATGGCTTAATAAAATGTAAACATTTTTTTTTAGAGGCTGAAAGGGGTTTTGAACTAAGAAAGCCTGGACATCAGGGGCTACAGCGTTACCACTGAGCTATCAGCTATGCACTCATATAATACTGTAATTTGTTCGCTTACAGCATTTTAGGCACAGAGCTATAAGATGTGCAATAAACGTACTTTGGTTGTGAGATTTAGCATACAAATATATAGTATATCTATAACTCATTCTAACTTTGACCCTGACATATGAAGAGCATAATTCAAACTCAGATGTCAGAGTCAGATGTGAGAGTCAGGTGTCAGGGTCAGGTTTCAGGGTCAGGTGTCAGAGACACCTGACACCTGACCCTGACACCTGACACCTGACCCTCACACCTGACCCTCACACCTGACCCTCACATCTGAGTTTGACTTATGCTCTTCATAGGTCAGGGTCAAAGTGAGAATGAGTTGAACAAAAATCCCAAGCTTATACAAGGCAAGCTGGTAGCTCAGTGGTAATGCTGTTGCCACATGTCCAGGCTTTCTGAGTTCAAAGCCCCTTTCAGCCTCAAAAAAATTTTTACATTTTATTATGCCCTAGGTAAGAGGCAAATTTAAATGATGTGTGACGCTGATATCTCACTTCCTTCACTTGTCAGTATCACAAAACATTTTAGTTTTACTGTGGTTTTGTATGCTACATCACATAGATGAACAAAAATCACAAGAACATCCAATGCAAGCTGGTAGCTCTGTGGTAATGCTGTTGCCCCATGTCTAGGCTTTCTGAGTTCAAAACCCCTTTCAGACTCTAAAAAATGTTTAAATTTTATTATGCCCTAGATAAGAGGCAAATTTAAATGATGTGTGACGTCTTTCACTTGTCAGTGTCACAAGGGATCTTAGGTTTACTGTGTTTTTTGCTATACTACATCTCATAGATCAAAAACAATCACCACATTTGGTGTCTAAAGCTATAGCTCAGTGGTAAGACCCTTGCTTGGCATGTAGTGTTCATGGGTTCAAAACCCCTTCCAGGCTCTTAATAAAATTAATATTTTATATTTTACTGAGCTCTAGATCAGAGACAAATTCAAATGGTGTGTGATGTAAGTAGTCCTTTTTTATTTTATTAAGAGTACATGGGCAGCACTATAGTAAAGGGGCCCTGTATACAGAGCTGTGTCCTGGATTATACATATCTACTGTATATATGTGTATTAGACACACAGTGTGCTATAGCTTCACCACACTGAGATTTGCTCAGAAAGCTGGTATACATATTACTGGTTTATCCACAGACACAATATATGATCATACAGATCGCAGTACTATGTGATAGCTTCTAAGTATAGAAAAACCATGTGGTAATGTCCCTATGTGGTAATGTTATAGCTTGGAGGTTACATTAATGGCTTTGCATGTTGAAGTCCCCTGAAAGACATATGTTTTTTTCTTTAATAGCATATACTATAATAAATAATGTCATTAACCCATAGGATACCAGCGCTGTACATGTATGTCGCTGGAAACACGGTCACAAATCCCAGCGCCATACAGGTACAGCGCTCTGATCGGGCGGCCACAGGAGCTACTCCAGCACGATCAGCTGCAGGGGTCCGGCAGGCACTAATAGTTGGTCCACTGCTGTATGCACCGACATTGGTGAAAACACTGATGCCGGCTCATTAACCCTTGCACTGTCGCGGTCAGCGCTGACGGCTGCATGTGCGGTATCCCCGTGGTGCTGTGACATCAGCCTGCTGTCTAGCCCTGTCAGTCAATGGGGGGAGGAATGTGTGTGCAGAGCACAGGGGGTTGTCATAGAGCATTGCTCAGAATATTCAGCCCTGCCTCTGAGTGCTCGAATTGTTTATTTGCATATGAATCTCTGCATATCTCTGCAGCTATGTATCATACATAATCAGCATAATGAGCCCTACCAGGCAGTATGTATGGTCTAATAGGGTTGATTCTGGTGACAGAACCTCTTATGGACACCTGTGTATTTCCGATCACCGCTGTGCGGCGGGCAGTGTTAGGAACGGTGTGCCTGCTGAAATCATTCAGAAGGCACCCTGTGACAATGCCGAGGGGGGGTCCTGTGACCCCCCCCATTCCCCATACCGGCGATCGCTGCTAACCGCAGGTCAATTTAGACCTGCGGTTTGCAGCATTTCCAGGTTATTCAGGTCTCCGGTGACCCGGAATAGGAGGGTGATCAGTGGTGTAATATACACCACCAATCACCCTCCGTAGATCCTGTGAGGTGGCGGTGACGGAGGATGAGGATCGTCAGTGATTGGTTGGAGGGACTGACCTGGAGATAACGACCTGGAGCTCCACTCTCCCCGCCCACAGACTTCTGTGTGAGCAAGGAGAGAGGAGCCCCGTGTCGGTCCATCTGCATCCCACACGATCCGCCGCCATCCGTGGCCCCTGAGACCCCATAAAGTGCTATCTGGCATATAAACATTTAGGGGGAGCTTTAGGTTAGGCAGGGGTGGTGAAAAAAAAAACGTTATTTTTTGTGTGCAGCACCCGGATCTGAGGCTGTCTAGGGTCCACAGCAACTTGTGCGACCCCCGTCCCCCCAGGGGTGCTGCAGCTTGTCCCCCCCCACATATTTTGGGGCGCAAGCGCATTTCTTTTCTTTTTGTAGGTACGCTGACTGTGGCCAGCACTCTTAGCTGTAAAAGAGTGCCTGGCCACTGTTAGCGCATCGCCCACCCCACCGCTGATCAGCTTGGTACCGCTGATCAGCTAGTTTTTGGGCTGTGAGCAATTTTTTGGGGATTCTGTTAGGTTAGGGTGGGATAGGGTAGGGTATACATAAAAACACACCGCTTCCCCCACACACACACACTAAATAAAGTTTTACACACACACGCACTCCCCTTTAGCATTCTAAGATGGCCCCCCGGATGTTCTCGACCGAGGAGGCATACACCCAGCTGCTCTCCGACTCCGAGAGCCCCAGTGAGGACGAGGATGACCCCACTTTCCTGTTATCATCCTCATTCTCCTCATCATCTAGTGATGATGATGAGCCCCAAGGCGGCGGAGACGCCGCCAGGCATAGCCAGGAGCCCCCCATGCCAGGAACCCTGTGGCCCACACTAGTATGAGCAGCCCTGGGGCTCGTACTAGTTTTCCGGCCCACCAGGCAAGTTCACCTGAGCCCTCTACCGGTGAACTTGGCTGGAGTACCCCAGAGGATTTTGAGCCCTTGATTCCTGACTTGTTGGCCAACCAGAAATCCAGATTCGCACAGTGGGCTTCACTGAATATGACATTTTTTGGGTTTTTTTCAGTGAACAATTTGTGAATCTGATGGTGGAGCAAACGAACTTGTTCGCCCAACAGTTTATAGCCCAATTTCTCCCGAAAGAGAAATACCTCATATGTGGATGTAGAGTGATCTGCGGGTGAACTACATGGCTCAGAAGAGAAAGAGCGCTATTGGGATTTTGGACAACCAAAATCCCAATGGCGCTCCTTCTCTTCTGAGCCATGTAGTTCGCCCGCAGAGCACTTTACGTCCACATATGGGGTATGTCCTTACACGGGAGAAATTGGGCTACGAATTTTGGGGCGTTTTTTCTCCTATTACCCCTTGTAAAAATGAAATAAAAGGGGCTACAAGAACATGTTAGTTTAATAAAAGGAGATTTTGAATCTTCTCCTCCACTTTGCAGCTATTCCTGTGAAGACTGTGGAGAAATAAATTAAAATGGGGGAAGGGGATTATAAATTTAGTACTCCATGGAAGTGTGGCACTCCCTGAAGCAACCGTCAATACAGAGGCCCGGATGATCGGGGCACGTGTCACACTGAGTGGTGGTGTCCTTCCGTTACCCCCTCCTGTTACACACGCTGCACTTTTTTTTTGGGACCGTCCCTTCTTCCCAGTATGGGGGAACCACACCTGGAAAGTGTTGGCCAAGGATGATCCTGGCACCTCCAGTTCCTGAGGTACTCCGGCCTGCTCTTTCCTGGTCAGAAAAGATCAGGGCCTTGAGGACTGCCTCCTAGAACGGCAGGAATTTCCCTGTGTTGCCAGCGCTCCGGGATAGTACAAAAGAGTTGTACAAGGCAACCTTCACCAAGTAGACCGCAACTTCTTTGTACCACGCTCGGGTTTTGCGCATGGCGTATCTGAGCAATGCTCTATAACACCCCCTGTGCTTTGCACACACACCCCTCCCCCCACTGAGTGACAGGGCTAGACAGCAGGCTGACGTCACAGCACCACGGGGATACCGCACATGCAGCCGTCAGCGCTGACCGCGGCAGTGCAAGGGTTAATGAGCCGGCATCAGTGTTTTCACTGATGTCGGTGCATACAGCAGGGGTCCAACTATTAGTGCCTGCCGGACCCCTGCAGCTGATCGGGCGGGAGTAGCTCCTGTGGCCGCCCGATCAGAGCGCTGTACCTGTATGGCGCTGGGATTTGTGACCGTGTTTCCAGCGACATACAAGTACAGCGCTGGTATCCTATGGGTAAATGACATATTATTTATTATAGTATATGCTATTAAAGAAAAAAACATACCGTATTTATCGGTGTATAACACGCACAGGCGTATAACACGCACCTTCATTTTAAGGGAGGTTTCAGGAAAAAAAATTACATTTCAAATAAAGAACTTTGAAGCAAAATAAGGGTAGCTCAGAACTTTTTTTTTTAATATTATTACCACTTATAAGGTAAATAATGTAAAAGGACAGTAAAAGCAACTGTTGATCTGTGGATGGCACTGTTATGGGGTGGGGGATCTGTGGATGGTGCTGTTATGGGGGATCTGTGGATGGCATTGTTATGGGGTGGGAGATCTGTGGATGGCATTGTTATGGGGTGGGAGATCTGTGGATGGCATTGTTATGGGGTGGGATATCTGTGGATGGTACTGCTATGAGGTGGGAGATCTGTGGATGGTACTGCTATGGGGTGGGGGGGATCTGTGGATGGAACTGTTATGGGGGGGATCTGTGGATGACACTGCTATATGTCATCCACAGATCCCCCTCATAACAGTGTCCCCCAATACACCGGGCCCCGCCGCTCACCGAAGTATTTATAAACGTGAATCCTTATCCTGTTATTAAGTTGAACTAACGCTGCGCTCTCCCATGTTCCCATGTTCCCCTGTATCCCCACAGCACTTACGATTCACACGCTTCCATAGCAGGCAGGGCGGACGGCACCAGTAACGTCACTCACTGACGTCGCGCGTCTGCTCCGCCTGCTTCATTCATAAAGGGGGCGGAGCAGGCGCTCGACGTCAGTGAGTGACGTTACTGCTGCCGTCTGCTCTGCCTGCTATTGAAGCTTAAGTAAGTGCTATGGGGATACAGGGGGGACATGGGAACATGGGAGAGGGCAGCTTAATAACAGGATAAGGATTCACGTTTATAAATACTTTGGTGAGCGGCGGGGCCCGATGTAAGAGTACAGTGACTGCACCGGGCCCCGCCCCTAGTTACGGACTCCAGCCCCTCCTCTCTCCCGGCTCATACAGCGCAGTCTGTGATGCTGCATCTTTGCCGGGCCGCAATGAATATCGGCGTATAACACGCATACATCATTTGCCCCCTATTTTCAGGGGGAGAAAGTGCGTGTTATACGCCGATAAATACGGTATGTCTTTCTGGGGACTTCAACATGCAAAGCCATTAATGTAACCTCCAAGCTATAACATTAGCACATGTTTTTTCTATACTTAGAAGCTATCACATAGTACTGCGATCTGTATGATCATATATTGTGTCTGTGGATAAACCAGTAATATGTATATCAGCTTTCTGAGCAGATCTCAGTGTGGTGAAGCTATAGCACACTGTGTGTATAATACACATATATACAGTAGATATGTATAAACCAGGACACAGCTCTGTATACAGGGCCCCTTTACTATAGTGCTGCCCATGTACTCTTAATAAAATAAAAAAGGACTACTTGCATCACACCATTTGAATTTGTCTCTGATCTAGAGCTCAATAAAATATAAAATATTAATTTTATTAAGAGCCTGGAAGGGGTTTTAAACCCATGAACACTACATGCCAAGCAAGTGTCTTACCACTGAGCTATAGCTTTAGACACCAAGGGTGGTGATTTTTTTTTGATCTATGAGATGTAGTATAGCAAAAAACACAGTAAACCTAAGATCCCTTGTGACACTGACAAGTGAAGGACGTGAGATATCAGCGTCACACATCATTTAAATTTGCCTCTTATCTAGGGCATAATAAAATGTAAACATTTTTCAGACACTGAAAGGGGTTTTGAACTAATAAAGCCTGGACAAGGGGCAACAGCATTACCACTGAGCTACCAGCCTGCCTTGCATGAGCTTGTGATCTTTGTTCATCTATGTGATGTAGCATACAAAACCACAGTAAAACTAAAATGGTTTGTGATACTGACAAGTGAAGGAAGTGAGATATCAGCGTCACACATCATTTAAATTTGCCTCTTACCTAGGGCATAATAAAATGTGAACATTTTTTTGAGGCTGAAAGGTGCTTTGAACTCAGAAAGCCTGGACATGTGGCAACAGCATTACCACTGAGCTACCAGCTTGCCTTGTATAAGCTTGGGATTTTTGTTCAACTCATTCTCACTTTGACCCTGACCTATGAAGAGCATAAGTCAGAGTCAGATGTGAGAGTCAGATGTGAGAGTCAGATGTGAGAGTCAGATGTGAGAGTCAGATGTGAGATGTCAGGTGTCAGGTGTCAGGTGTCAGGTGTCAGGTGTCAGGTGTCAGGTGTCAGGTGTCAGGTGTCAGGTGTCAGGTGTCAGGTGTCAGGTGTCAGGTGTCAGGTGTCAGGTGTCAGGTGTCAGGTGTCAGGTGTCAGGTGTCAGGGTCAGGTGTTACATTGGCATTATTTTGATACTTGACTATGATATCTGACCATGTCCTAAAATGAACATTGTACTGCAGGACACTTTACCTTGTCACATCACCTGGGCACATGGTGATGGCTCCATTCCTATGCTGTCCCTGGCACTTCATCAGCAGCAGGGGTGGCGCGCTTCCTGGTGTCATAATAACTGAAAAGGAAGCTACTGCTGCTATGTTCAGCTCCCGAGAGAAGGGGGTGTGAGAGGATCAGCCAATGGCAGGGCAGCCAGCTGATACTGGCCAATCAGCAGCCTCCTCCCTTATAACAGAGCTCTGTAATGTACAGAGCTCTGTTATTGGAGATTTCAGGCATCAGCTGTATTGCTCTGCTGCCTGCAGTGCCACTCACAGCGCTCAGTGCGCTAATGAACAGTGAAATCGGCGGCTGAGCGCATATTGTAAACCTCAAGTCGGCTTGATTAGGGTGTGCCCAGGCACACCCGGCACACCCCGTGCGCATGCCTATGGTCCTGACCAAGTTTTCACCTCCAGTAGAAGAGGAGATAATCCCAACTAAGACTGGGCCCCCTCTTTCCCTGGGCCCCATAGCAGTCGCATGGTCTGCCGCTATGGTAGTCACACCCCTGATAAAGGATGAGTGAATCGATTCAAAACTAATCAGACTTGTTACTGGCTTCATAAAATATTATTAACAAAAGGAGATTTTTTATTTGTTTCAGACAAATGGCATAAAAACAGCACCTAGTCCCATTTTACTGTGAGAATTGGTGGGGGAAAAACCCTGAAGGATGGTCACATAAGACTGGGAGAGAAGTGGGGAAAAGAGTGCACCATGATTGGCTGGCATACAAGTTTATAGGGAGAGAATTGGAGATATATTTAGTAATTTGGGGTATATTAAGGGCAGGGCCGGTGCTACCATAAGGCAGACCAAGCGGCTGCCTTAGGGCGCACCCTGGGGGAGGGCGGAAAAATTAATCTTCTTTTTTTTTTTATCACTTACTTGTGAGTTGTGGAGGGGGAGTAATGTGACATTGAGGGGGTGAAATGTGACATGGGGAGAAATGTGACATGAGGGTGATGTGACAGAGGGGATTATATAAAAAGGAGGGGGAGAAATGTGATATGGAGGGCTTATGTGACATGGAGGGGAAGAAATGTGACATGGGGGGCTGATGGATGACATGGGGGGCTAATGGCTGACATGGGGGCATGATGGCTGACATGGGGGCATGATGGCTGACATGGGGGGCTGATGGATGGGGGCTGATGTCTGACATGGGGGTCTGATCTGAGGCATTGGGGGGTCTGATCTGAGGTCTGATTAACATTGGGGGTCTGATTGCTGGTCTGACCTGAGGTGTAATGGAAAATATTTTTTTTTTTATTATCCTCCTCTAAAACCTAGGTGCGTCTTAGAGCGTAAGAAATACGGTCCTCAAACCAGCGATTGTCTAAAGCAGAGAGAAGATACCAGGACACACAGAGGAGAAGCCAGCTGCTGCAGACGGGACCAGGGCCTGGTGAGCTGCAAGGGGGAAGGGGGGGCGCCAAAAAAAAAAAAAAGTAGCTTCGCTTGTGTTGGCAAAAGTCCTTACACCGGCACTGATTAAGGGGTCTAAACAGGGAAAGTGAGTGATAATTGATCACTACACTAACAGGCATATTAGCTGGCAAGCAACTAGTTCTGCATTACAGATCCCTGCAAAAACAGGAAAAAAAAAATCTTCAGGAAAAAAGTTTCTTTCTACAAATTTGGGGGAGTTCGCATATGTGTTCGTAATTCTGTTATACTGTTCTGTTATAACAGGGTTAAAACGCTATATAATGGATTTGTAACGGTCACGTACACACACACACAGGGGGGAGGATAGTGACCACTGCGCTCCACCCTCACCCCTGGCCCTGCCTATTTGCCTCACGAGTCCTGATGACAGGGTTGCCTCACGAGTCCTGATGACAGGGGACAACTGGACGGCAGTCCCTAACTTAGGATATGTGCGGGAAGGACAGACAAGACAAATAACGAATAGTGAACGGACCATGTCAAAATCAAGAGGACAACGCAGTACAGAGGGATAAGCAAAGAATGGTCAGGAGAAGCCGGGGTCATAAATACCAGGAGAGTCGAGAAGTACCAAAGGAGTCCGCAAAGAATAGTCAGGTGGAAGCCGAGGTCAAAATACCAGAAGGGATGCGCAGTACAGGAGGAGCAGGCAAAGGATCGTCAGGGAACAGGATCAGGTAAGTATACAGGTATCCAACAAACGCCAGGAACCTAAATTAACAGGCAACCTGTGGCCAGCAGGCTGCCTGTATTTATAGTGGGGAGTGAGGGTCAGGTGATGTGGCCAGCGTCACATGACCGACAGACCGACCAGTCGAGCACCGAGTGATCAGCTCGGCGCTCAAGGCAGACCTAGGAGCAGGGAGCCTCCCAGCTAGCAAAGCCAGCCTGGGAATGAGGTCAAACACAGATCCTCGCTCCCGAAGCTAAGCAGTAGGTCTGCGGCTGATGGGGGACCGAGTGCGCCTTCGGCAGCCTGTAACAGGATTTTAAGGACAGAATGCATTCCATTTTGCTCCTTCCTAATATATTTTTATGGGCACAAATAATTCTTTCCTCGTACTATTACATTTGTGTAAAGCATGAAAATCCCTTTTTTTTTCAATCTATCATAGTGTCTGTTTATGATCTATCATACGCCTGGGGAAGTAGGTGGATCGCCTCTGAAACATGTCGCTCAGGACTTATCACCCTAATGTACTTTGGATTTATTTTAGAAATAAATCAGATTTATCCCGCCAGCAGTGCACGCACAGTTTATCCCTTATTTTTTCCTGCTACCTTTATCTTGACACCCAGGCTAGACCAGCCCTGTGGGGAAATGCAGCAACTGGAGGACTTCTTCATGCGAACTCCAGAGATGTGCCTGAGTTAGCACATCTACCCACGGTAAGTGCAAGTTACAGAAACTGCCTAGTTGCTACCTGTATAGTAGACCTCTAATTATATATATTTTCATTATTTGGTGCAGTTTGGATCTTAAAATGTCTATAATCAGATGTTTTTTGTGCTAATATTTAAATGGGTGTGCAAGAAAAAAGCTGTCCCAGGAGCTGCACATGCTGTAATAAAACAGGATTTATACCCAACCTACTGATCCACCACAGCTGAAGTTCTGACGGTGCCAGGCCCGTGCTACAACCCACTTACTGCTACAGTTGTGACATGGCAGGAAATGGGTGTGAATGCTGCTCAGCCAATTAATGGCTGAAGCCATTACATTGCGTTGCGTTATAGCGTTTTTCCTGCGCGGATGACATGCGGATTGCATGCGTTTAATGTGTCCTCTTTCACTGTATCATCCACTGACCATGTGTTCTTGCAATGGCTGGTCTTCCGCTGTTTTGGAGAGCGTCCAGAAATGATAGAGGAGGAACCGCGGAGGAAGCGTATGTGGGTGCATCCTATCATTTCGCAGCGGGCCTGCAGGGTCAATTTGTTGGTTTGTACTCTGACCTCCATGTGAACCCTGTTAAGTTTTTTAATTATTGCCACATGTCGGTGGCTACCTTTGATTGGCTGTTGGGGGAGTTGAGGCCTGCCTTGACTTTCCAGGACACCAACATGCGGAGGAGTGTGTCACCTGATGAACGTCTCATTATTACTTTAACCCTTTCGCTACCATCGCCCTAATGCCGATCGCGGTAATTAAATGCTTTAGATGCCGTGATCAAGTGAGATCACGGCACCTGAATGTGCAAAAACCAGGAAGCTTACGCTTCCGGGAATAGTACTGAAGCCTTGTGCGGCCAATCGGGACTTCAGTACATGCGCTGAATCTCTGAAGAAATTCAGAGCATTAATGCTGCAATTCTTATTTTGGCCACCAGATGGCAGGCCAACATAAGAAATGACCAAAATGCTAAGAAATTGTAATTTTTTTAATCGCTTAGAAGTCAAAATGAAAAATTTAAAAACATAATTTATAAGATTATTCATGAGCCTTAAAATGATGATAAAAAAAAAGTTAAAAAAATATATAAGAAATAAAAATTTTTTAAAAAAGTTTAAATCACCCTCCCTTTCCGTATAATTAAAATAAAAATACCTAAATAACAATAAATATAAACATACTGGGTATCACCGCGACCAAAAACACCCATAATATTAAAATTTTAAAATTAAAAATTCAATACGGCGAATGGCTTAACGGAAAAAAGGGTTAAAATGGCCGATTTGCCATTTTTTCATTGCTTCTCTTACCCAAAAAAATTAAATAAAATGTGATCCAAAAGTCATGCACACTCCAAAATGGTATCAATAAAAACTATGAATTGTCCCGCAAAGAATGAGCCCCTAAACAGCTCAGTAGACATAAGTATAAAAAAGTTATGGGGGTTAGAATATGGTGATGTAAAAAAAATAACTCAAAGATTACATTTATTTTTACACTATTTACACATAAAAAACCTTTAGATATGGGGTGTCGTTGTAATCGTACTGACCCAGAGAATGAAGGGCAAGGGTCAATTTTGCTGTAAACAAAATGCTGTGGGAACAAAAGCCGCAAAACGATGGTGGGATTGCGTTTTTTTTTTTTCAATTCCACCCCATTTGGAATTTCTTTCCCACTTCTCACTACATTTTATGCCATAATTAATGGTGGTATTAGAAAGTACAACTTATCCCGCAAAAAATAAGCCCTCATACAGCTATGTGACTAGATATATAAAAAAGTTATGGCTCACGGAAAATAGTGAAGAAAAATTAAAATGCAGAAACAAAAAAAAACTCTGGTATCCTAAGGGTTAAGGTAAGACTATATATTATCAGACTCATACATGAATGACCCACTGTTTGCCAATACATAGGAGTTTTGTCTATGGAGTGTGTATTCAGAACTTTACCTGTTCTATGTATAAGTACTTAATAGTAGTACTCGTTAATTTCCAACGATAATTTGTTTTCCCTTAGTCCTAACAGCAGCACAGATGGGGTTAACCACCCCCCGTGGACTGGTAGGACCGTCGGAATTATTAATTAACCCAAGTAAATAAAACAATTAAACAATTAAGTATCCCCTAAAAAGGAGGGAATAACCCCCAGCCCACTGTGTTATAGCAAGAAAAAAACTAGACTTACTAGGGTGGGATAGCTATGTGCTGCTGTTAGGACTAAGGGAAAACAAATTATCATTAGAAATTAATGATTCCCTTACGTCCTACTAGCAGCACAGATGGGGAGATAGCAAGAAGAACCCCTAGGGAGGGCCCTCATGCCTGGCAGAGTCAAGTATAGTCTGCCCAAAGACCGAGTATTCAGCTAATCTGGCATCCGATCTATAATGGGAGATGAATGTTGATTCAGAGCTCCAGGAGGCAGACTTGCAAATCATGTCTTGAGGAAGAAGACTCCTCTCGACAAAAGAACTACAGCCCTAGTAGAATGGGCCTTCACAAACCCCGGAGGGTCCAGAGATTGGGAAACAAAGGATTTACTAATAGCCTCCTTAATCCATCGACTGATGAATGGTTTAGATGCCTTGCGGCCTTTAAACTTACCGGCAAACAGTATTAGAAGATTTTCATCTTTCCTGAACTCCTATGATCTGTCCACATGGATCCAGAGGCATCTCGAGACATCCAACAGGTTCCTCGGAGGAGGTAGAAGGTGTAGAAAGAACCAGGAGGGATATCACCTGGTTGATATTCTGGAACGAAGGAACTTTAGGCCTAAAGTACGGGAGAAATCTTAGAAGGACCCGGTCTTGCAAAAAGATGGTATAGGGCTCGTGTGCTGAGAGAGCTTGAAGCTCACAGACCCTCTTGGCCGGAGTCACTGCAAGGAGAAAAACAAGTTTCCATGTGACGAACTTGAAATCCACCTCCTCCAAAGGCTCAAAGTGGGGAGATGCTAACCCTTGAGAACTACTGATAAATTCCATTGAGGAATGGGTCTCAGTACTGTAAGCTTTAATCTTTAATCTCCTTTAAGGAACCCTTTAATGAGCGGGTCCTGAGAAAAGACCTGTTGAGGCAAGCTGAGATGGCTGAAACTTGAACCCTCAGAGTAGATGGAGCAAGGCCCTTGTCAAGGCCCCCAGCTGTTTGAAGAGAGGGCAGCGCTTATATGAGAGCTGCTTTCTCTGTTCTGTTCACCTGCTCGCCGTAGCATTTGAAGTGATGGGCAGGTAAACAGAGCAGAGAAGGCAGCGCTCAAAAAAAAAAAAAGGACAACCCCTTTAAAGACATACTTGGAAAGCGTTACAAACAGCTCTACCGAACATACAGGGTCATACAGCGCCACATACCTCTTACATCCAGTGACTTCTCTTCTCTGATATAGATATTCTCTTTCCTCTTCTTCTCCTGTTAGACCAGACCACCATGGTGACTTATTTCAGCCATCTCTCATCTCTGCAGAGTTTAACAAACAGACATCTTACTTTTCTACTTTTCCATCATCCTCACACCCCATCCTGGGGCTCACACCCCATCCTGCCACCCCCAATATTGTGTCCACTGTGCTCCCCAATACCTTGCTGCAGAAACAGTCCCCCTGAAAATACTGGTAACATAGTAACATAGTATATAAGACCGAAAAAATACATTTGTCCATCCAGTTCAGCCTGTTATCCTGCAAGTTGGAGGAGGAAGGCAAAAAAAAACTGTGAGGTAGAAGCCAATTTTCCCCAATTAAGCGGAAAAAATTCCTTCCCGACTCCAATAAGGCAATCAGAATAACTCCCTGGATCAACGACCCCTCTCTAGTAGCTATAGCCTGTAATATTATTACACTCCAGAAATTCATCCAAGCCCCTCTTGAATTATTTTATTGCACGAACCATCACCACGTTCTCAGGCAGAGATTTCCATAGTCTCCCTGCTCTTACCGTGTTAAGGGGGAATATTAATCACCAATATTTATGCAAATATCGATAATTAATATTCATAAATTGGAGGAGCCATCTAGTGATAACTCCGCCCATTTATGCCTTTATATAATATCACAATACCTTTGCTATACTTTACACTGATCGCTACGCTAGCTGCATGCGCCTTACTAACTCGCTACCGCTAACAAGTACACGCTACACAAAAGGGTACAAATATAACGGTATTTATTACACCACGCAATACACTAACAATACACTACGCACGCAATACTAACAATACACTACGCACGCAGTACACTACAATACAGCACTAAATATACAATCCTAAACTACACTACACATTCCCAATTTCACCCATAAACTATCTATACAGTTCACACATACAAGTATATTAACAATCCACGCCACCTGACCATTCACTGTCCCTACGGGGTACGACAAAGGGTTAAAAAGGATTGTTTGCAGAGCAGAGGCATGCTCCACAGAGGATTTGTTTGCAGAGCAGAGGCATGCTCTACAGAGGAACCATGGCAGGGAACCAGGGGTTAATCAGGGTTCAGGGGTCTATGGGGGGTGAACCAGGGGAGAGCAGGCACACAGGGAACCAGGGGTTAATCAGGGTCTACCTGGGGTGTTTAGGGTTACCAGGGGGGTCACAATGGGGTTAATCAGGGGATCAGGGGTGTAGGGAAAGGGTTGGCAGGCAAGGGACCAGGGGTGCACCAGGGGAGAGAGCAGTAGGGGATGCAGGGAAGGGGTTAAGAACAGCAGCAATGCTGCTGAGGTACTTAGGGTTTCTGCTCGTTGTCCAAGGTGATCCTCGCCAGCCAGGGGGCCTCCTTCTGGGGGGTGGGGGCGGCAGGGGTCCGGTCCTTCTCCCAGAGCGCAGGACGCGCTCTCTTATCAGGTGGGGGGTCCGGTCAGTCCTTGAGCCGGAGGGGGGGGGGGTCCCGATGTCCTGAGCGCCGATGCGCTCTCCAGTGGGGGCCCCGATCCTCACTCCCAGAGTGACGGGGCCGCCGGATATTTATCCCCCCGGCGGCCCGCACTCCCGCGCCACCAGGGGGCGCGAGCGCGCACACACACACCACAGTGCAGGACACGTGGGCCGGCGCGGTGAGATGACGTCTCCGCGCCTGCCCGCGTGTCCCTGCACGCGCGCCGCAGGGCCGCGTGCACTTGCTGACAGGCGGGTGATCCTTTGATCTCCCGCCCAGGGCCGCTGATAGGCCAGTACAGCTGGCCCAGTTGTACCGGGCCCGGCTGGCAGGGGGGCCCGGGCTGCCGACTCCCGAGCCATTTTAATTTTTTTGCTGTCAGTGGGCTGGCTCCAGTAACAGCAGGCAGTGTGGGGGCGGCGCTCACTCACTGACGTCACACGCCTGCTCCTCCCACTAGGCGGCGCAGGCGCGTGACGTCAGTGAGTGAGCGCTGCCGCCCGCACTTGTTACTGGAGGCTGGAGGGTGGAGGGAGGAGGCAGGAGCTGAATGTAAGGTAGTATTTTAGTAAAGAGATGAGCGCTGTGCCTGTGCTAAAATTAAAGTTACTGTCTGCAGCCTGCACGGCTGCACCGATTTATTAATGTATACTACTGTGAGTGGCGGGGGGGGGATCTATATGGATGATGTCATGACGGCACTGTTATAGGGAGGGCGGGGGATCCGTGGATGGCACTGTTATGGGGGGGGGGGTCTGTCATGTGGATGACACTTATGGGGGGGGCCGGGGGGTCTGTGGATGACACTTATGGGGGGGATCTGTGGATGGCACCATTATGGAGGGGGATCTGTGGATGACACTGTTATGGGGGGGATCTGTGGATGACACTGTTATGGGGGGATCTGTGGATGACTGTTATGGGGGGGATCTGTGGATGGCACTGTTATGGAGGGTATCTGTGAATGGCACTGTTATGGAGGGGTATCTGTGGATGACACATAGCATAAGATGCTATATACGGTATGTGTCATCCACAGATCCCCCTCTATAACAGTGCCATCCACAGATCCCCCCATAACAGTGCCATCCACAGATCCCCTCCATAACAGTGCCATCCACAGATCCTCTCCATAACAGTGCCATCCACAGATCCCCTCCATAACAGTGCCATCCACAGATCCCCTCCATAACAGTGCCATCCACAGATCCCCTCCATAACAGTGCCATCCACAGATCCCCTCCATAACAGTGCCATCCACAGATCCCCTCCATAACAGTGCCATCCACAGATCCCCTCCATAAAAGTGCCATTCACAGATCCCCTCCATAACAGTGCCATTCACAGATCCCCTCCATAACAGCGCCATTCACAGACGACCCCCCATAAGTGTCATCCACAGACCCCCCCCCATAAGTGTCATCCACAGACCCCCCCCCATAAGTGTCATCCACAGATCCCCCCATAAGTGTCATCCACAGATCCCCCCATAAGTGTCATCCACATTACTTATGTTTTTTTGGATAATAAAACTTATAACTGGCTGGAGAAAAATAAATATCACTTGTAGACAAATCTGCATGTTGTTTCAAGGCGGCGTCTGGGGAGGGGCCAAGGGCGGGGCCAGGGGTGTGGCTGAAGGAGGGATCAGGGGGTGGAGCTGAAGGGGGCCCCGTCATGTATGCTGTACGGGGCCCCATGATTTCTATCAGCGGCCCTGCTCCCGCCTGTAGCTCTCAGCATTCCGGACATCGCAATGGTAATTGCGATGCCAGAATGCACATAATAGAGTGAGCGGAGGTATCTCCTCTCTCTCTATTATGTTTAATTATCTCCAGCAAGGCTGCAGATAATTAGAACAAAAGGATTCAAATTCAATAGAATTTGAATCCTTTTGAGTTCACCAGAAGGACCGGACCTTGTCCGGTCATCCTGGCGCCTTCACCCAGATTACATCAATGTAAATGCTTGGGGCACATTTACATTGATGCATCTGTGTCCATGTAGGGAGGGGGGGTTTATATGGTATGGGGATATATACAGGGCCGTCTTTAATATTGATTGGACCCTGGGCAAGAATTTACTTGGGCCCCCTGGATCCCGCCTTCCCACACCTTAAAAAAAAGCAAAAATCTTATACTCACCTGTTTCCTTTCACTGGCGCTCACTAGCTGCTGGTACGGCGAGGGATGGTGCAACGCAGACGCGCACACCTCACCGCGTCCTGGCACAGGCGGGCGTGATGACATCATCACGCCTGCCTGCGCTGGGATTTCACTACCAAATAGACCTCAGGCCTGTAGTCTATGACAAGTCTTGTCGCCATCTGCAAATTTTAAGGCACATTGGCGACCATTTTGCTCGCCATCTGGAGCGCTGTATTGCATCAGTGACATGAACACTCTCCACATATAATGTTATATTACATCAGTGACATCACCGCTCTCCACATATAAGTGATATATTACATCAGTGACATTACCGCTGTCCACATATAGGCGATATATTACATCAGTGACATCACCGCTCTCCACATATATGTGATGAGCGGTGATGTCACTGATGTAATATATTACTTACCGGTATATGTGGACAGCAGTGATGTCACTGATGTAATATATTACTTATGTGTGGAGAGTGGTGATGTCACTGATGTAATATATCACTTATAAGTAATATATTACATCAGTGACATCACCGCTGTCCATATATAGGTGATATATTACATCTGTGACATCACTGCTCTCCACATATAAGAGGCATATTACATCAGTGACGTCATCCCTTGGCTCTGGGGTGCGCAGCCAGGGCCGGCCTTAGGTGTTTAGGCGCCCTGTGCGAGCTAACCTTGTGGTAGTGTTACTTGCAGTCCTATGTAAAACCACAGATAACACTAGTGCTAAATAATGTAGTAGTGTTACCTGCAGTCCTATGTAAAACCACAGATAACACTAGTGCAGATCATGTGGTAGTGTTACCTGCAGTCCTATGTAAAACCACAGATAACACTAGTGTAGATCTTGTGGAAGTGTTACCTTCATCCTTAGTGTGCCTCCCTGTGTCTATCGCACGGACTCCATGCTGGCGCTGCCTCCTCTTCCATCTTCTTCCTCTTGTCCCGCACAGAACGTTCTGAAGCAGCTGCGTCAAGACATAGGAACACTGTGGGCATGGTGATACACACAGGGAGAGACACACACACACACAGGGACGGACACACACACACACACACACAAGGACGGACACACACACACAGGGACGGACACACACACAGGGACGGACACACACACACAGGGACGGACACACACACACAGGGACGGACACACACACATAGGGACGGACACACACACACACAGGGACGGACACACACACTGGCACACTCAACATCAGCAGCAAGGAGTTAAAGTCCAACCCTTAATGCCCCCAAGATCCCTGGGGGGGGGGGGTTGATGTAGTAGCAGGAAAGCAGACATGTCCCCCTGTCCTATATGAGCCCCCCCCCTGTCCTATATGAGCCCCCCCGTCCTATATGAGCCCCCCCCTGTCCTATATGAGCCCCCCCCTGTCCTATATGAGCCCCCCCTGTCCTATATGAGCCCCCCCCCTGTCCTATATGAGCCCCCCCTGTCCTATATGAGCCCCCCCCTGTCCTATATGAGCCCCCCCCTGTCCTATATGAGCCCCCCCCTGTCCTATATGAGCCCCCCCCCTGTCCTATATGAGCCCCCCCCCTGTCCTATATGAGCCCCCCCCCCCCCCCCCCCCCATGGCTACTACATACCTGTAAGTTCTGTTAGTTGCTTGGCTGGCTCAGGCTGTGTCTGTTGTGGCTGCCGGCTGGGGCTCCGCCTCCTTCTTCTCTCTGCCTGTGCGGCAGCTGCGTAATGCTCCAGCAGCCACTGGTCTGCTCTGTTAAAGAGACAGGCAGAGCGGAGCGCAGAGCGGCCACGAGCCCCGCCCCCTCCTCACTCTCTCTTTCTATAGTCCGGACCATGACTTTGTTATGTTACAGGGCCGGCGGGCGGCGGCGGCAACAAAATATAGGGGGTCCAAGTAAAATCCAAGTAAAATGCTGCTTGGGCCCCCCAGGAGCAACTGGGCCCGGGGCAGCTGCCCCTTTTGCCCTGCGGTAAAGACGGCCCTGGATATATATATGATAAGGGGGCATTATAGGATACAGGGGGCATTATATGATATATCTATTAAGGGGGCACATACATATATGAATTCCCACAGGGGCATGAATGAGCCCCTGGGGAATATCAGAGAGCACAAGCCCCTACAATAGCCTTTACATCATAAGGGGGCACAAGCCCCTACATCATAAGGGGGCACAAGCCCCTACATCATAAGGGGGCACATATTTCCCACAGGGGCCACCATGAGCCCCTGGGGATCACCATGGGCAGACGTGCGCAGATGCTGGGCACATCTGCGCACATCGTCCCATGATGCTATGTCTAATGTATGCACATATATACCATACATGCCCGCACGTGTTTGCAGGCATGCATGGATATATATGCATACGTCTCAACCGTTCCTCAACATACCGTAAAGAATCCTTTTCTATGTTTGTGTTCAAACCTTCTTTCTTTCAGACGCAGAGGATGTCCCCTCGTCACAGTCCTGGGGATAAATAGATGATGGGAGAGATCTCTGTACTGTCCCCTGATATATTTATACATAGTAATTAGATCTCCCCTCAGTCGTCTTTTTTCTAAAGTGAATAACCCTAATGTTGATAATCCTTCAGGGTACTGTAGTTGCCCCATTCCAGTTATTACTTTAGTTGCCCTCCTCTGAACCCTCTCCAGCTCTGCTATGTCTGCCTTGTTCACAGGAGTCCAGAACTGTACTCAGTACTCCATGTGTGGTCTGACTAGTGATTTGTAAAGTGGTAGGACTATGCTCTCATCACGGGCATCTATGCCCCTTTTAATGCAACCCATTATTTTATTGGCCTTGGCAGCAGCTGCCTGACACTGGTTTTTGCTGCTTAGTTTGCTGTTTCTTAAAATTCCTAGGTCCTTTTCCATGTCAGTGTTACCGAGTGTTTTATCATTTAGTATGTACGGGGGATTTGCATTATTCCTTCCCATGTGCATAACCTTACATTTGTCAGTGTTAAACCTCATCTGCCTCTTCTCTGCCCAAGCCTCTAATCTATCCAGATCCTTCTGTAGCTGTATATTGTCCTCTTCAGTGTTAATTACTTTACACAGTTTAGTGTCATCTGCAAAAATGTATATTTTACTGTGCAAGCCTTCTACAAGATCATTAATAAATATATTAAAGAGAATAGGGCCCAATACTGACCCTTGAGGTACTCCACTAGTAACAGTGACCCAATCTGAGTGTGTACCATTAATAACCACCCTTTGTTTTCTATCATTGAGCCAGTTACTTACTCACAGAAAGACATTTTCTTCCAGTCCGAGGATTCTAATTTTATATACTAACCTTTTATGTGGTACAGTGTCAAATGCTTTGGAGAAGTCCAGATATACGACATCCATTGATTCACCACTGTCAAGTCTAGAACTTACCTCCTCATAGAAACTGATTAAATTAGTTTGACATGACCGATTCCTCAGGAAGCCATGCTGATATGATGTTATTTGCTTATTTTCATTGAGATCCTCCAAGATGGTATCTCTTAGAAAACCTTCAAACAGTTTACCCACGACAGATGTTAAACTTATTGGCCTATAGATTCCAGGCTCTGTTTTTGGACCCTTTTTTAATATTGGCACCACATTTGCTATGCGCCAATCCTGTGGGACATTCCCTGTCAGTATAGAGTCCTTAAATATCAGAAATAAGGGTCTGGCTATGACATTACTTAATTCTCTTAGGATACGGCGGTGTATGCCATCTTCTTCTGGCGATTTGTCTATTTTAATCTTTTTAAGTCGCTGTTTTACTTCTTCCTGGGTCAGACAGGGCACTTTTAATGGGGAATTTACATTTACATTCTGCATTTCATCTGATAGTTTATTTTCCTCATTGAATACAGTGGAAAAAAATATTCAATAGCTTTGCTTTCTCCTCGGGTTAGTTTTGCTCTCTTTGGCAATTAATCTCTCGGTCTCTAGTTTGGCCACTTTTGTTTGTTTTTTACATATTCAATTTTTTTTCTTATAGTTTTTCAGTGCTTCCTCGCCTCCCTCCTGTTTTAGTGATTTAAATGCTTTCTTTTTGTCATTTATTGCTTTCTTTACAGTTCTATTTATCCACATTGGTTTCTTCTTGTTCCTTAACCCTTTATTCCTATAAGGTATGTACCGCCCACAATTAGATTTTAGGATGCTTTTAAAAATATCCCATTTTGTGGCGGTATTTTTATTTTTGAGGACTTTGTCCCAGTTAGTTACGCATATGGCCTCTCTTAGTTGGCTAAATTTTGCTTTTTCAAAGTTTGGTATTTTTGTTCCTCCCTACACCACACAGTGCGTCAGTTCAAAAACACCCCTTTATATTATGCGCTAGAAATAAAACACCTACCTTCATTTCAGATCAGACCCCCATATAAAACCTTAAATGAGATCCCTAATCTCAGACCAAACCCCCTTTAACCCCTTAATGACTCAGCCCTACTTCACCTTAAGGACATTTTTTGCAAATCTGACCAGTGTCACTTTAAGTGCTGATAACTTTAAAACGCTTTGACTTATCCAGGCCATTCTGAGATAGTTTTTTCGTCACATATTGTACTTCATGACACTGGTAAAATAAAGTTAAAAAATAATAATTTTTATTTATAAAAAAATATAAAATTTACCAAAAATTTGTAAAAAATTGCAAATTTCAAAGTTTCAATTTCTCTACTTTTATAATACATAGTAATACCTCCAAAAATAGTTATTACTTTACATTCCCCATATGTCTACTTCATGTTTGGATCAATTTGAGAATTATATTTTATTTTTGGGGGATGTTACAAGGCTTAGAAGTTTAGAAGAAAATCTTGAAATTTTTCAGAAATTTTCAAAAACCCACTTTTTAGGGACCAGTTCAGGTCTGAAGTCACTTTGTGAGGCTTACATAATAGAAACCACCAAAAAATGACCCCATTCTAGAAACTACACCCCTCAAGGTATTCAAAACTGATTTTACAAACTTTGATAACCCTTTAGATGTTGCACAAGAGTTATTGGCAAATGGAGATGAAATTTGAGAATTTCAATTTTTTGGCAAATTTTCCATTTTAATCCATTTTTTTCAGTAACAAAGCAAGGGTTAACAGCCAAACAAAATGCTATATTTATTGCCCCGATTCTGTAGTTTGCAGAAACACCCCATATGTGGCCGTAAACCACTGTATGGGCACACAATAGGGCGTAGAGAGAAAGGTGCGCCGTATGGTTTTTGGAAGGCAGATTTTGCTGGACTGTTTTTTTTTACACCATGTCCCATTTGAAGCCCCCCTGATGCACCCCTAGAGTAGAAACTCTATAAAAGTGACCCCTAAGAAACTACACCCCTCAAGGTATTCAAAACTGATTTTACAAACTTTGTTAACCCTTTAGGTGTTGTACAAGATTTAATGGAAAATAGAGATACAATTTCAAAATTTAACTTTTTTGGCAGATTTTCCATTTTAATAATTTTTTTCCAGTTACAAAGCAATACAAAGCAAGGGTTAACAGCCAAACAAAACTCATTATTTATGGCCCTGATTCTGTAGTTCACAGAAACACCCCATATGTGGTCGTAAACTGCTGTACGGGCACACGGCAGGGCGCAGAAGGAAAGGAATGCCATACGGTTTTTGGAAGGCAGATTTTGCTAGACTGTTTTTATGGACACCATGTCCCATTTGAAGCCCCCCTGATGCACCCCTAGAGTATAAACTCCAAAAAAGTGACCCCATTTTAGAAACAACGGGATAGGGTGGAAGTTTTGTTGGTACTAGTTTAGGGTACATATGATTTTTGGTTGCTTTATATTACTTTTTGTGAGGCAAGGTAACAAAAAATAGCTTTTTTGGCACCATTAATTTTTTTTGTTATTTACAACATTCATCTGACAGGTTAGATCATGTGGTATTTTTATAGAGCAGGTTGTCACGGACGCTGCGATACCTAATATGTATACAATTTTTTTATTTATGTAAGTTTTACACAATGATTTCATTTTTGAAACAAAAAAAATCATGTTTTAGTGTCTCCATAGTCTGAGAGCCATAGTTTTTTAAGTTTTTGGGCGATTATCTTGGGTAGGGTATGATTTTTGCGGGTTGAGATGACGGTTTGATTGGTACTATTTTGGCGTACATGTGACTTTTTTGATCACTTTTATTACCTTTTTTGGGAAGTAAGGTGGGCAAAATTTCAATTTCCTCATAGTTTTCATTTTTTTTATTTTTTTATGGCGTTCACCGTGTGGGAAAAGTAACATGACCATTTTATAGATCCGGTCGTTACGGACGCGGCGATACCTAATATGTGTAGTGTATTTTATTTTTATTTTTTTTATTCAGTGATTTTTTATCTTAACTTTTTTAAACTTTTTTTTTACCCAGATCCACTTGGTTCTTGAAGATCCAGTGGGTCTGATGTCTGTATAATACAGTACAGTACACTATATAGGGTATTGTACTGTATTTTACTTACACTTTGTCTGAACAGATCTATGCCTTTAGCACAGATCTGTTCAGCACCATGGACAGCAGGATGCCTGAGAAGGCGTCCTGTTGCCATGGGAACCTTCCCCGTCTGCTCAGTTGTGGCAACAACTGCACAGATGGGGAAGGGTAAGGAGGGGGGCTCCCTCCCTCTGTAACCCCATCCTGTCGGGGGGCTGCAAAGGCACAGCAGCCCCCCGATGGGAGAGGGAGGGAGCCCCATCTTACTGTTAACTTTTTCCATACAGCGGTCCGTACGGAATGCGGTATGGAAAGGGTTAAACAGCTGACATCGCATCCCAGATGTCAGCCGTTTATACCAGAGTGTCAGCAATGTGCTGACACTCTGGTATACCCACTGAACACCAACGATTATTCAAGAGGAGGCGGGCAGGGGATCGCGATCCAGCCTGCCGCACCGCCCGCCTCCCGCACCACCCGCACCGCCTGCAACACCCCCCCTGCACCACCCACCGCCATAATATAATTCAGGGGTGAAAAAAACTTTATATGGGGCATTTTCGGCGGGGATCAAAATCGACAGAAAGCGCAGCAAACCGCAGGTCTGAATTGACCTGCGGTTTGCTGCGATTGCCGATACGGGGGGGTCACATGACCCCCCCGGCGTTGTGACAGGATGCCGGCTGAATGATTTCAGCCGGCATCCTGTTCGGATTACCACCCGCAGCGCCGCAATCTCATTTTAAACTCATGACGTACCGGTACGTCATGGGTCCTTAAGGACTCGGGAAACAAGGGGTTAAACCTCTAAGGGGTTAAACCACTATGTCAGACCCCATATAAGACCACAGTTTTAAACCTCAGATCAGACCCCCATTAGATCTCCATGTAAGACCCCGACCCAATATCAGACCTCAGATAAGACCCCCATATAAGACCTCCATTAGACCTCCAGACCCACATATCAGAGCTCAGACCAGACCCCCATATCAGACCTTCAGACCCCCAATAGACCTCCAGACTCCCAATAGACCTCCAGACCCCTATTAGACCTCCAGACTCCCATTAGACCTCCATACCCCCATATCTAACCCCCATTAGACCTCCAGACCCTCATTTAGACCCCCATTACACCTCCAGACCCCCATATCTGACCCCCATTAGACCTCCAGACCCATTATTCAGACCTCCAGACCCCAATCAGACCCCATTAGACCTCCAGACCCCCCCAGTCAGACCTCCAGACCCCCAATCAGACCTCTAGACCCCCCAGTCAGACTTCCAGACCCCTTTTTAACCTCCAGACCCCCCATTAGACCTCCAGGCCCCCATTAGACCTCCAGACCCCCAATTAGACCTCCAGACACCCAGTCAGACTTCCATACCCCCATTAGACCACTCCGGACCCCAGTCAGACCTCTAGACCCCCCAGTCAGACCTCCAGACCCCTCCAGATTTACCTCTCCTGTAGGGTGTTTCATTTTTCCAAAGATGTGATTTTCATATGACTTTGCTTATGCCCCAAATCTCAGAGATGGAAAGGATATATGTGATAAATTTCCAGAAGATTGGATAATATTTAGGGGTTGCACACATTGATCACTTTTATTACTACTCTCACTCCTGTACCTAGGAGGTTGGTGTAAAAACGACTTTAGTTTCAGGATCCCAGCGGCTCTGCATCAAGCAAGGTGGATGGCAAAGGCAATATATGCACTTAAAATTGTCCTCTTCACTAAACAGTTGAATATTCCTCAACATGGATTGAAAGGAATGAAACGGGTTGCACATTTTGTCAGCCTCAAATATGTTCGCTTTTTGAAATTGTAAGTCGATGGGCTCCAAAGAATGATTTGGATATGCTACAGCTTCTGAGCACTTACCCAGATGCAGACGTTAAAAAAAAAGTGCTCTCACAGTTGCTAAGAGACACCTTTGGTATCTGTCAAGAAAAATATGACTAAAAATTTAGAAACCAAACCTGCAAAGAAAAAGGAAATTAAACGATTAGAGGCTAAAAACCTAGTTTTTGAAGGAAAAGACCTGAGCCATTTCATTACTAATAAAACAAAGACGTTCTTTGAATTGTTTGGGATCCACGATGTGACAGAATACTGCAGTGATTTTCTAAGAAGCCATGTGAACGCTCTTAAGGTGGTCAATAGTATCGCAGAAAGAGGAATTGCTCTGATAAAAAAGTTTAACAAATCTGTCAGGGACGAACAACAAAAACTATTCTTGTTGAGGGTAGTCGAGCATCACAGAAAAGTTGTCACCAAGCTAACAAACGAAAGGATTGCATCGTTCAAAGTTAAATAAATATAACACATGTTTTGCCTATCATACTACCTATTAATCTTAGTGTCTAGTTTTAATATTATTTTAAGTTTGTGATTTCTAGTTTTCCAAATAAAAGTAATTAACATTGAAAAATCATATTTATTGCCTGCTTTTACAAAACTTATCAAAGTGTGCAACCTCTAAATATTATCCAATCTTCTTGAAATTTGGCATATATATCTTCTACATCACTGAGACTCGGGGCATAAGCAAATTTTATTTTTCCCATTACAAAATGAAACACCCTACTCTCCTGTCGCCACTCTCCCTGTCCTGGCTGTCTTCTCTTCTCAGGGCTTATGGAAGTGCTCACTAGTAGATGGGAGTGCTCATTACTTCTGTTCTGGCACCCCCCTGAGACTGCTGAGAGCCGACACGCCACCGGGCATGCCACTGCTTGGTGTACTACCAAGTCATTGATTAGTCACACCAGATCCAAGTTCCGATTATTCTAATCCTGGCTGTAATGATGATGATATGTCACCTGTGTGTATATGGTAATGGTCTGGAAGTTGATTTAGCTAGAAGGTTTTCCTTACTTTAAAGTATATATCAATATTAAGTATTGAGTCCCAATCTTGGAGTATGGCCTATTTACATTTCAATTTGCCAGACACATTGCCATTAAATAATGTAAAGTAATGTAGTACTATTTTAAAACATGTGATATTTTGTGTATTAATGTTTTTTTCATTTCAGATATCTGGCAACTGGCAATTCTTTTTCTTCGTTATATTTTGAGTTTAGAATGGGGACCTCCACAATTGCTGCCGTGGTACAGGCTACATGTGCCACCATTTGGTTGAGATTTAAAGCTTCGGTGCTGCCACATCCAACCAGGCAGCAGTGGCTTGATATAGCCCAGGGCTTCCTGGAGAGGGCTCAATTCCCAAATTGTATTGGTGCCCTTGACGGGAAGCACATACAGTTTAAGAAGCCACCGAACTCAAGGTCCCGATTCTATAATTATAAACAGTTTTTCTCTGTAGTTTTGTTATCTTTGGCTGACACAAACTACAGGTTTATAATTGTAGATATTGGGTCCTATGAATCTACTGTAAATGCTTGCATCTTCAGGGCTTCCAGAATGGGTCGGTGGCTTCAGTCCAACCAACTGGACGTACCACTGCCAGCAAACCTTCCTGGCTCTTCTGGCCCACCAGTGCCTTATGTGGTTGTAGGAGACGAGGGTTTTGCCCTTTTTACCCACCTCATGCTTCCCTTTCCTAGGCGAGGTTTGGATGCAAAGAGGCACACTTTTAATTATCGGTTAAGTAGAGCCAGAAGGTTTGTGGAGTGCGCCTTTGGGATGTTTTCTAGTAAATGGCGGGTTTTTCTTTCGGCCATACAGCTGGTCCCTGAAAATGTCAAAGTGGTCATCAAAGCGTGTGTATTGCTATGAGTACCTATGAGTCGACACCTGATGAAGACGCCCAAGTCTATAGTCCGCCATCAGGAAGAGACACTTTCCAACTTGGAAGATCTGGATCTGCTGGACTGAGAGTGAGGGACTTACTGTGTTTGCCAGATTAATTTTTTTACCTGGATGGTTATTTTTCTTAGTTAGTTTTTGTATTTTTTAGTTAGGGACTCGCAAGATAATGAGGACCCCTGACGTGGGTTGCTAGCTTACATATTTTGCTTACATATATTGTTTCGCATAGGGTATGTGAAATATGTACTAATACCTCATTCATAGAAAGTGTAAAATTTAGCCTAAAATGTATAGATGTTTTCCCATCATCATTAATAAAGTTGTAGTTGGCCTCATTCTGATGTAATAAAAACTATCATTACATGTGTCATGGCGCTTAAAGGGATTCTGTCATCTCGTTTTAGCCTATAGTGATGAGGACATGCACGGCTAGATCACCGCTAGCATGTCTGCAATATACTTGTCCCATAGCACTGTGTCCTTTTATTGTGTTAAAAAAAATATTTTATATATATGTAAATGAGCCTGATAAGGAGCCCAAGGGGCTGTACTAACTTTCTTGGAGCCCAGCCACCTCGAGGAGGTGTCCTCCGGGTGTCCTCCGTTCTTCAAAAAAAAGAAAAAACATAGTACATTGCTATATGAACAATATTTTGTATTATAAATATTCACGTCACACATTACTATCTTACTATTGTGAGACAGTGACAGGTCTCACTCAGGTTAGAGGCAAGGAAGGGGTGGATAGTGTGGTCCACACCCCTGTTCCACCACAGGTGAGAGAAACTGAAGGTAATCAGCCTGGCATAAGGCACCTCCCAGAGTGTCAGAAAGGGGGGTAGTGTGTTACCTGTGGACAGAGGCCTGGAGGCTCTGTCTGTGTGGTCTCAGCTGGTCAAGGCTGAGGGACCACAAGGCTGGGAGATAGCCTGGAGTTGGGGGACGCAGCGACGCCTGGGAGGGTCGCAGGGCCATAGTCAGGCAGACTACTGAGCCCCAATCCCCCACAAGAAATACTGAACTGGAGACAGTGGGCGTACTGTGCTCTGTACAGCCAGGAGGCTGTGGGACACTGGCTGACAAAGCCGCATGTGTTCACAGGGTGTGAACTGTGACTTTAGGTGAGTCAGGATATCATATGTTTAGTTAGAGCCCAGCCGGGCAGGTGTTTATTTTGTACCATTTATGTTTGGATTGCTGAGGAGCCAAATAAAGTGATGTTTGGACCAGAAACTTGGTGTCTGGCGACGATATTTGTGTGAATCGCCCCCGGAGAAGAGCTAAACCCCTACAATTGGTGTCGGATGCGGGCAGGTGTCCCTGCTGATAAGTAAAAATGCTGGAAGCCTGCTAGTTTGCAGAGCAGAGACTGCTGGTGTTAAACTGGACTTTTTTTTTTCTGTGGTGCAAACAGTGCAGGATTTAAAGGGCCAGAAGCCCAGTACAAGAGACTGAGCAGTGGAAATGGCTGCAAAATGGTATAGCCCGTGGGAGAAATCCTGCGAGTTAGTGATCGGCGGAATCCCGCTGGGGGTCAGTCTAGACTCCCGCCAGCAAGTGTCTCGGGTCCTGCCTAATATTCTGGACTTTGTAACAAGGGGGCCAGAGACAAAAACTACGGTGTCACTGACCTTTGTGACGGACTATGGCTCTGTGCAATGGGAGCTGTTAAAATGTGAGACACTGGAAGTGGAATTTGTACTGGGCAAGGACTTTCCATTGTTTGGGCAGTTGTGGAGCGGTGTTCCTGATAAAAGGCAAAGATATGCCGTTGCCAAGGGCAACCGTCGGGAAGACAAAGAGGTGGAGAGCGGCGCGGTTCTCAGGAGTGCATATCTTCCCTGCGACTGTGTCCGGAGTCCTAGAGAGGAAGTGCGGAGGTGCAGTAAAGCTGTTGCTAAGAGCAACCACAACCTTAATGAGTCCGCGGGAGAGAATGTCACTGCTTTACCAGAATGGTTGATTACAAAGGGTAAGACTGTTCCTGTTATTAACTATGTGGCAGACCCAGTGACAGTGAACCGGCGGCAGGGGATACCTGCTGGGCAGGTAGGTAATAAGTCTGTGTCTGGACAGGCGGATCAGTCTGCTATGATTGCTCCCTCGCAGAAATCTACAGGGGAGAAGGTTTCTGTGTTACCTCAGTTGCCCATGACCAAAGCTAGTTTTGGGATGACAAGGATCCGGGATCCCATGCTAGCCCGGGTAAGAGATAGCACAATATTCAAACCTGAGACTGGTAATATATTAAAGGTGCTGGACAGTCGTGCGGATAAGGACTATCCGCTGATTTTCACTGAGCGTGAGACTCCATTGAGAACAGAGACTGATGAACTTGATGTTACAGATACGCTCATGCATGAGGGAGTGTTGGGCCGTGATATCGGTTTGTTGCTGTGGGGTAAGGTAGACACTTCTGCAGATAGTGACGAAACTCCTGCAGAACCTGTACCTGTCCCTTTAAGTGAGGATCTAAGGGAGCTGCACTTTGACCTGCATGGGGAAAGAATATTGACCATTGGAAACAATGGTGCTGGTCAAGTGCAAAGTGATGGTAACAAAAGTGCGGAAATGCATAAGGAAAATATGATGTCGTCATATGAAATATGTGGTGACAGTGATATAACTTTTCCGTTGCAGGTTGTGGTCAGGGGAGAAGCGCCCCCTGGTGGTAAAAATGTAAATGATGATAAAACTTTATTTTCTGCATCTGCTATGTTTCATGAAGCGCGATATGACGTAATCAAAAAGTTTGAAGACATACATATAACTAGTGTGGAGCAAAGCCCAGCTCCAGCTCAGTGTTTGAAGGTTCAGGAGAATATGATAGGGTTAGAGGGTGTACTGCACGTACCAGAGGGGGAAATGCAGTCTCCACAATGTTGGTTGGTTACTAAGGAAGTGTCCCAGGTGGGGATTATCTCATCGGTGCCCCTAGAGGTCAGAATTAATAATGACACGAGCGGTATAGGTGACTTATGTGCTGTGACCGATAGCAACCCAGAGAGTGAAGCTACCAGGTCAAGGTCCTGTGAAACAAAGGTGGTTACTAGTAGTGACCAGACAGTTATATCTGACGAGATGGGAATTAAGTCGGGTGACGTCAGCCTAGGGTCTGAAGCCCATATCCAGACAGTTGTAGGTGACCTGACACGACAGTACAGCTGCAAACAGGAGGATGATCTCTCTCTCTCCTCACACTCCCTAGAAACGTTAGAGACGGGACTAGCTGTCTTCACAGAGCAACTGAAGAAGGCTTCAGAAAGGGCAAAGAAGGAGAGCCAGAAAGAGAATGGTGATACTCCTACATCTGCTGCAGCAGAGCCGAGCAAGGAGCAGCTGGAACCGGAGGCCAAAAAGCGGGGCACTTCCCACAAGCTTGTGCAAAAAGCTGAAGAGAAATACATCTCGGCTCGATATGGTGAAAAACGTGACCAAACAGAGACTGATGCTTGGGAAAAGGAGACCAAGGCCCTCTCCTTGGCTAAAGCCCTTGTGAGAGAAGGATTTATGATTTTATGAATATATAATGAGAATATTCTGTAGTACACATTTCTGTCCACTAGATGGCTGCAAACCATATGTATGAGAAGGTCAATGAGGGAGGGGGAAGAGGGGATTCTGAAACCACTCCTATCAGGTTAAGGAGCCAATAGCCTCTTCTTAAGGAACACCCCTTTTGTGATGTCATGTCTGCTATTTAAGTGAATGTACTGTGAATAAAAGGCTCTCTCTCGCCTGCCCTCTTCTACCATGGCTAAAGGAGGATGAGAAGATGCTTTCATGAAACCACCTAGTGTCTGGTCTCATTATAAAGCAGTATGCTGTACACATACTTATTCTTCTAATTGATTTGGCACCACACAAAGAAGAAGGAGAGTCGCATGAATTGCGACGACAAAATGGCGCCCAACGTGGGGCAGACAGCTTGCGTAACTTCCGATTCAAACGCCACGAGAGCGACTTAAACGGAACCATCAGACGAGATCACATGCCGGCAAGGTAAGAAAGCTTTATTTCTTACAAATCTCCTCTGTAACTTCCGCTTTGGTGGGTTCTCAAGAGTTGAATTGGTGTTATCGCGATAAAAGGGTTCAAGTTATAGCTGATCTGTCTGTTAGAAAGAACCTGTTGAAATATTCCTTCTTTGTGTGGTAGAACATGCTGGAACTAAACGGAAATTGCTAGACAGCTGAGCCGGATATCCTGTGACGTAGAATTGATTCCCAGCCCAATATTCTGACGAGAACTTGGGAAAAGGATTAATACCAATTGTCTCATAGGCAATTGGAAGTTATTAAGATTTTGTATCCCGGTGAATTGACGAGGGGTCTTCACTTTGAGAGATTGTGGGGTCAATACTATTATTTCATTTGAGCTGTGTGCAACTGCGCTTAAGTTTGTGGGTTCGGTGGCGATTACTTATAGTAATCGGATTCCGTTTGAGCTTTGTGCAACTACGCTAAGTTTGCGGGTTTGATAAATAGCAATTGTTAGAGCTTTGTGCAACTACAATAATGGGAAATTCGAATGTTGCAGGACAGAGTGAAAAGAGATATTAACGGTGGCTCAGTTGATGCGAGGAAAAGAAAGGAAAAGTTTCAGTTAGAAATAAAAGTTGAAAGCATTCTGTCATACTAAGTAGCAGCGATTTCCGGTATTATCCGTAAATATGCAGTTTTGTGTAAAAGTTCCCCCTAGATGTTGCAAATGCAGTAGGAGATAGATTAAATTAAAGTTGTGGAAAAGTGTAGATGGAAAGTTGAAAGAAATTGAGGAGAATGGACAATATTGCTATAGTAAGATGGAGGATTTGGGTGTGGTAAGGGAACAAAGAGAGTTGGCCATGCGGCATTCCCTTCCCCCCACCACATGTGTTGTAACTTTAAAAAAAAAAAAAAAAAGAGTAATCCTGGGTCTTGTGGTCCATCAAAGACTACCTATTGCTTTTTCTGTCAGCCACTCCTCTACACCAGGTGCTGGAATGTGCTAATCAGCACCACCCACTGTGCCTTCTGCTCTCTCTATCTCTTCCCCACCCCCCAAAACTCTTTCCTTAGGCCTTATGGGGGATGAGTGTGTGTGCAAGTAACATGTTGTGTGTTTGTGGATCTCAAAGACTTTACACAATCCTATCATAGTTCCAACACTGGATTATATCCAGTGATGTCTGAAAATAACCCTTCCCAATTGTATGTCCCATCAGTTAAAAATGTACCTGCAGTAATTGCCCCTATGAGGCCTACTAGAAATATTCCAGACCAGTCTACTCAATCTAGATTGCACCCATTATAAGTCCTTATTCAGGTATGAGTGAAAGTGTAGGGATATCTGCATCATTATATGATATATGACATATATTACACCCAGTAGTAACATCAATTTTGCCATGATGAATAGAATTCCCAATTCAGAGGACTTACTTACAGGGAGTGCAGAATTATTAGGCAAGTTGTATTTTTGAGGATTAATTTTGTTATTGAACAACAACCATGTTCTCAATGAACCCAAAAAAAAAAAACTCATTAATATCCAAGCTGAATATTTTTGGAAGTAGTTTTTAGTTTGTTTTTAGTTTTAGCTATTTTAGGGGGATATCTGTGTGTGCAGGTGACTATTACTGTGCATAATTATTAGGCAACTTAACAAAAAACAAATATATACCCATTTCAATTATTTATTTTTACCAGTGAAACCAATATAACATCTCAACATTCACAAATATACATTTCTGACATTCAAAAACAAAACAAAAACAAATCAGTGACCAATATAGCCACCTTTCTTTGCAAGGACACTCAAAAGCCTGCCATCCATGGATTCTGTCAGTGTTTTGATCTGTTCACCATCAACATTGCGTGCAGCAGCAACCACAGCCTCCCAGACACTGTTCAGAGAGGTGTACTGTTTTCCCTCCTTGTAAATCTCACATTTGATGATGGACCACAGGTTCTCAATGGGGTTCAGATCAGGTGAACAAGGAGGCCATGTCATTAGATTTTCTTCTTTTATACCCTTTCTTGCCAGCCACGCTGTGGAGTACTTGGACGCGTGTGATGGAGCATTGTCCTGCATGGAAATCATGTTTTTCTTGAAGGATGCAGACTTCTTCCTGTACCACTGCTTGAAGAAGGTGTCTTCCAGAAACTGGCAGTAGGACTGGGAGTTGAGCTTGACTCCATCCTCAACCCGAAAAGGCCCCACAAGCTCATCTTTGATGATACCAGCCCAAACCAGTACTCCACCTCCACCTTGCTGGCGTCTGAGTCGGACTGGAGCTCTCTCCCCTTTACCAATCCAGCCACGGGCCCATCCATCTGGCCCATCAAGACTCACTCTCATTTCATCAGTCCATAAAACCTTAGAAAAATCAGTCTTGAGATATTTCTTGGCCCAGTCTTGACGTTTCAGCTTGTGTGTCTTGTTCAGTGGTGGTCGTCTTTCAGCCTTTCTTACCTTGGCCATGTCTCTGAGTATTGCACACCTTGTGCTTTTGGGCACTCCAGTGATGTTGCAGCTCTGAAATATGGCCAAACTGGTGGCAAGTGGCATCTTGGCAGCTGCACGCTTGACTTTTCTCAGTTCATGGGCAGTTATTTTGCGCCTTGGTTTTTCCACACGCTTCTTGCGACCCTGTTGACTATTTTGAATGAAACGCTTGATTGTTCGATAATCACGCTTCAGAAGCTTTGCAATTTTAAGAGTGCTGCATCCCTCTGCAAGATATCTCACTATTTTTGACTTTTCTGAGCCTGTCAAGTCCTTCTTTTGACCCATTTTGCCAAAGGAAAGGAAGTTGCCTAATAATTATGCACACCTAATATAGGGTGTTGATGTCATTAGACCACACCCCTTCTCATTACAGAGATGCACATCACCTAATATGCTTAATTGGTAGTAGGCTTTCGAGCCTATACAGCTTGGAGTAAGACAACATGCATAAAGAGGATGATGTGGTCAAAATACTCATTTGCCTAATAATTCTGCACGCAGTGTATGCTGCTTTATAGAAAATTAGTTAAAATATGGAGAGTTTTCTCATAATATTTATGAGATTTGGAAAATTTAGTCCAATATAAAGCTGGGGATTTAATGCATAGTGAAGATCAGTGAGTCTAGGAGGAAGTGTTTAGATCATCAGTCAGTCACATTGTCCTCAGGACAGAGTGTGTGGAGAAAGTTTTCACTAGACTCCAGAAAAGTTGGGTGGATTTGGATTTTTGAGATTACCTTATCTATGCATGAGAAGATCCTAAGTGCTGCCTTTGTGTATGATCTTGAGAATCATCTAGAAAGGTCTAGTGTTGGCTAGGCTTGAGAGAAGTTCATTTTGTCCCTATTTTGTCATATTGTTAAAGTTAAATCAAACAAAGACCTAAGGTGGGCGTGGCTGCCAATCAGTCCTCCCCACAAGGGGGCGGGGGAGACTTTGTATGTACTTGCCCACTTCCTCATTTGTGGGAGGAAGACAAATGTTCAGCCCTTCAAATGAAACACCCATAGGAAATTAACAACCCAGAATCAAATACTGGATCCCTGTTATCTATACAGTCCTTAGGATCTAATTACATTGCCTCATAGCAAACATGTTCCATGATCTCTCATGGCTGAGGGTAGTATCACATGTGTAGGAGCATCTAGTAATACAATTCCTACTCCTCTCACCAATTAATCACTGTCTTAAGGGTGTGCAAAATTAGATCCGATCACTCTGCTGCATCTGGAAGGGGGGAGTCTGGGAGTAGTAAATAAAAATATAAAAATTGAAATTTAATGTCTCCATCCAATTAATAACCACATTTTTTGAGTTTCTGGTAGATCATTTCAGGTTCCTGGAAGATGGATCATCTCGGACAGGATATGCTGTTCCTACTTAATCTGATGTTGTCAAGAAAGAACCACTCCGTCCAGCAATGGTAGAGCAGGAGACAGAGCTGAAGACACTCGCTGAGGTTGGTAAGATGGCTGAGGGTAAGACTACTAACATAAAATGAGTGATGCCTTCGGTATCACTCATTGTTATGGTCTAATCTAGTGAAGCAGAGATTTTGTTGGATCCATGGCTAAGCCCATCAATAATGAATGCTGAGTGTATGAAAGATGTTTGATGCCCTGATACTGCCTGAGAAGGTATAGGTTACATTATTACCTGAAGTCTACCCTAAGTGGAAATCTGTGTGATATAGGATGGCTTAAGGCCAGTGGATTTCCAAAAAGTTTGCCTTTTTCAGATAAAGGCTACAGAGGCTGAAAGGAAACATCAAAAGATAAAGGTAGAAGTGATAATAGGACTCTGGAGAGTTGGTAATAAACTCTTCCTTTAGAGGGCACTCTACCTAAAGAGGATGGATTTAGAACATGGGCAAATCCAGAGAGAGAAGGTGTGATTGGGTTCTGTGGTGGATGACTCCTGGGTTCAACAATGCTGCCACTAGGTGAATGCTGTAATAATGATAGGAGAACTATGGGAGTTCCAGGAAGGCATATGCCAAGGTCATCTTACCCATTTCAGAGACTGCGGATTGACTACATTCAGAACAAAGGTGGAACAGTGTGAATATGTCTGTGTCTATATTGATCTCTTTCCAGGATATTCGGAGATTTGGCCTGTAGCAAAGGCTACAGCTAAAAGATACTGACTGAGGTGAGAGTACCTATCCCTGGGGTTTTTCTTCCTCCGATATACATCTAACCGGAAGATAGGCCTAAGTCCTTATGAAGTACTCTTTGGGAATGCTCCTGGATTAGGTGTCTATTTCCCCAATAGTTCCAGATGCAGCCTAGTAGTTTTCCAAATTATGTTGTCTGTTGCACAAGTTTATTGTCTAATGTGTATTTCCAAGTTTTAGTTGTTTCCTAGAATCCAGACTGTATAGAAGCGATTCATTCTTCACAATCAGGAGATTGGATAGTGGTGAAACAAGAGACGGGTGGAAAGTCCTAGAGCTACGGTTTGAAGATCTACATCAAGTCCTGATAACCACCGCCACTGCTGTCGAATTGCAAGGAGAAACTGATCGTATTGCAATCAAGTGTCAGGACTATAAGAGCCATAATGTTGTTTCATGACTTATTGTTTGTTCCATATTGTACAAAGGGGAAATCACAGTCAAATCAAATTCCAACGGTGATATATTATCAAGATGAGTCAGGAACAACTAAGCTGACTTTTGCAGTATAGTGGACTGTAAGACAGATGACAGATAGGACACTTGGTTTTGGTCTGATAAGTACATCTGTGTGACGGGGAGTGACCCAGTCTATGGTAATTGTATTTAAATATGACCATACCAACTGTGGATATTGGAAATTAAGAATGGAGTACTAATCTAAAGTGTTAGGAATATATACCAGTGGAAACTACCTCTAGAGTCAGTAAAGGTGAAGGTTTGTCGCAAAGAATGACTATCCTGAAGGGAACCCCACCAAACAGTTGTAAACATGATGAATGTAATCCTCTGTTCCTGTCCATTAGAAATCCTATACAACAGGATTCGGGGATATATGTGTTAGGAGCATGTGTAAGTGACCAAGATCCCCTAGGCCAAATTTAAAATATAATGACAAACTGACCTTAGAGACAGGATTTATACAGGAAAGCCCTTTGGTGTTTTCCCTCCAGGATATTGTTCTTACATAATTCAGCTGAAGATGACAAGTAGTGACTCTAACGTTTACTCTGACAGTTGGTTTATCAACCAAAATTATCAAAACGCAGATATCTGGTGATTGTATGGAGATTTGAAACTCCAACCCAGGATGCAGGTGGAATGAAGTGGTCAATGTACCCTGATCAAGTCCTGATCGGGTACTGATGCCATTTGTTCTATTCTCACCTCCTGAGTGGGATCAAATCAGAAAACAATGTCCGGTCACGACTAAGGAGGTCACTGCCTACATCTTTTGACTCACGTTTATACATGGATGCCATAGGAATCTGTAGAAGAGTTTCTGATTAATTTAAAGCAAAAAGTCAGATAGTTGCAGGATTCGAGTATAAAAAAATTAATAATAATAATTTTTTTGATTGGATTAACATATCTATTGTCATCAACAGAGATTTGTGAATTATATCTGTGATGCTGTGCAGAGAATGGTGGAACAACTGAGCTCTTTTCCAGTGATGACTCTACAGAACCGACTGGTCCTTGACAGCAGAAAAAGGAGGGGTCTACAAGAACGGCTGCATCTACATCCTGGACAACACTGCCCCTGATGGAAGGATCACCAAGGATCTGAAGAAACTGATGGAAGGATCACCAAGGATCTGAAGAAACTGATGAACTTTATCAAATGAACTTACGGGAAAAATTCTGAAATTAATATCATGGCCAGAATAATGTTTTGGGAACTGGTTCAGCGACTACAATGTTATTAGAATTTGGTTTTAATGGGCTGTCATATAGTTCTACATTTTAGGAAAATTGTTTTGAAAATGTATAATACATCCATGCCCACACTATGTGTGTGTGCTGTGCCCCTGTCAAAGACAAAGATTATTCCATCCTTAAGTAAATAAAACCTTGTTGATGGTTGCGGGGTAATAGGACAAGGTGAAGGCAAACCCGAAAGGGAGTTGAGGGGACCTGGTGAAGCAATAAGGAAAGTCCAGCTCTTCGCTGTTTAGGGCGTTGGGAGAGTACCTCACTTTGCCTGTTCACCTCTGGTCTATTTCCCGCAAAAGGAGGGATTTGTGAGAGAAGGATTTATGATTTTATGAATATATAATGAGAATATTCTGTAGTACATATTTCTGTCCACTAGATGGCTGCAAACCATATGTATGAGAAGGTCAATGAGGGAGGGGGAAGAGGGGATTCTGAAACCACTCCTATCAGGTTAAGGAGCCAATAGCCTCTTCTTAAGGAACACCCCTTTTGTGATGTCATGTCTGCTATTTAAGTGAATGTACTGTGAATAAAAGGCTCTCTCTCGCCTGCCCTCTTCTACCATGGCTAAAGGAGGATGAGAAGATGCTTTCATGAAACCACCTAGTGTCTGGTCTCATTATAAAGCAGTATGCTGTACACATACTTATTCTTCTAATTGATTTAGCACCACACAAAGAAGAAGGAGAGTCGCATGAATTGCGACGACACCCTGGAAAAAGCGCTTGAGGAACATGCTGAATTGGAGAGGCTGAACAAGCAACTCAGAGCAGAGACTGAAAATCTCATGCGCTTAAAAGATGAGTTGGAGAAATCTAAGTGTGCTCTCAAACAGCAGGTGGAAGGTGAGAAACCTGAAGAGGAGAGTTCTCTGGAAGATGTCAAGAAGCCAGAGCCTGTTAAAAATGGGACTGGAGAGGGTGGCACTGTGGTGCTGGCTGTGGCAGAGAAGATGGAAGATGCTTCTGCTAAACCAGATGATGGGGCTGATGTGGATGCCGAAGACCACAGACCCGTGGTAGCGTGTAGCCTAGGCCTGGAAGACGTCCCCTCTGCATACAAGGCCTTCCAAATAGCCAGCAGCCTGCTGGGGAAGAAGTACGAGGAGGTGAACGATCAGTTTTCGGATCCGGGTTATTACAATGGGCTATATCTCCTGACTTCTCCACAAAATGAGAACAGGGTCCTGGGTGAGCCTCTGGAGAAAATGACAGAAGACGAGGGGTCTGCTGAAGACCCTGATGCCTCCTGCCTCAATGAGAAAGAGGGGGAGGGGTTAACAGGGCAAGTGTATGGTGCCATGTCCGAGAAGGATGAGAAGGCGGTCAAAGAGACTGGAGACTTCAAGAAGACAAAGACTGAAAAAGTTAAGGCCGATATGTTGGTTGACATGAAGTCCCCAGGTTCTACAGAGATCAAAGTTAAGCCAAAGGGAGCCGCGGCCGAAGTGGAAAAAGCCGCTAAAGAAGCAGAGGTCTCTAAAACTGCCATAGTAGCTGGAGTAACTACTGTTGGAAAGAAGGAAGAAGTGACCCAGATGCACGTAAAAGCGAGTAGGGGCAAGCATGCTCTGCTGAAGGAGCCCTGCAAAGCAAAGGAGAAAGTGTTGGGATATGACCATGACTGGGAACAGTTCAGGCAAGAGCTGCAGCAGTCCAAGAAAGGACGTGAGGCGCATGTACAGGAGCCAGAGGATCTAAAAAGAGAGAGAGATCAAAATATACGACAGCGCATCATTATCACTCGGGAAAGAATAGGAAAAGAGTATCTGGTCATGAGATGGGCACATGAGGCCTTTAGGCAGTTTCGGTTAGGCAAGATGTTGGTTTTGGTGACAAACCAAGCTCTGCTGGCATGTGTCTGGCAGAACAAAGGGAAAGTACGTGTCACCGAGGTTCCTGGCCTCGGTGAAATAAGAACCGGTAATTTTCTGTGTCAGCGGCAGCTAGTGCTCGCTGACACTGGGTTACTTAGTGTGGCTGTAAAGCCAATCTGGGCCGGTCCTTTTTGGGAGCAGCCAAAGAGCAGGGTGGGTGGCTGTTCCCCACGTCCAGGCCAGGTCGATACCCTCTCACCAGCCTCCCGTGGTTATGCAGGTGTTCACCCTCACGGGCTTGAACAAAGGGGGGGGGATATGTGAGACAGTGACAGGTCTCACTCAGGTTAGAGGCAAGGAAGGGGTGGATAGTGTGGTCCACACCCCTGTTCCACCACAGGTGAGAGAAACTGGAGGTAATCAGCCTGGCATAAGGCACCTCCCAGAGTGTCAGAAAGGGGGGTAGTGTGTTACCTGTGGACAGAGGCCTGGAGGCTCTGTCTGTGTGGTCTCAGCTGGTCAAGGCTGAGGGACCACAAGGCTGGGAGATAGCCTGGAGTTGGGGGACGCAGCGACGCCTGGGAGGGTCGCAGGGCCATAGTCAGGCAGACTACTGAGCCCCAATCCCCCACAAGAAATACTGAACTGGAGACAGTGGGCGTACTGTGCTCTGTACAGCCAGGAGGCTGTGGGACACTGGCTGACAAAGCCGCATGTGTTCACAGGGTGTGAACTGTGACTTTAGGTGAGTCAGGATATCATATGTTTAGTTAGAGCCCAGCCGGGCAGGTGTTTATTTTGTACCATTTATGTTTGGATTGCTGAGGAGCCAAATAAAGTGATGTTTGGACCAGAAACTTGGTGTCTGGCGACGATATTTGTGTGAATCGCCCCCGGAGAAGAGCTAAACCCCTACACTATCATCAGCAAAATACATTTAACAAATAGTACTACATGAACTAACCAACATATTACTGTCACGAGTGTATGTGAGCAACGATAGTAATTCACAGTACAGAGCAACTGACTGGACCCAGAACTAGGGAGGATAAAGGGTGACCCCTGTCCGACCCTCAACGCTTTCCCTATTCTGCTAAAGCACATGCCCGGATCCAAAAGGTGGAACGAGGCATGCCCACGTGCCTAAGACTAATGACCACTGTAACCCCTACAATAGTGGAAGGGGCACGGCCACCAGTGCCCTACTCAGTATATGGAGGGAACCGTGGCCACCTCAGATCCAGTCAGAAAACAAACAGGAATACAACAATGTCTGCAGACTTAGCTGAAGGTGTTGTAGCCGCAGAGAAGACGGATCCAAGGACAGGCTGGCAAAATCCGGAGTGCTAGCTGCAGCAGAACACAGGTCCAGTGGACTGATAGCTACAAGTGAAGAAACCAAAGCAAGAGCCACAACTGAAGTGAGAACTATAATCCACATCCTATCATAGGAGGAGGGGTGATATAAAGAGATGGAAATCAAACACATGAAGGACAGCTGTGGTGAAAGAAACCAGAAGTAAACAGAGTAGTGAGAACGCCTCCCAGCTCTAGTAGTGACATCATCACAGGGGTGGAGAAACAGAGCTGTGAGAACGTCCCAAAGCTCTGGTAGTGACAGTACCCCCCCCTCTACGGGTGGACTCCGGACACCCAGGACCCACCTTCTCAGGATGAGCCCTATGAAATGCCCTGATGAGGCGAGTGGCTTTAATGTCCGACACCGGAACCCACATCCTCTCCTCAGGACCATAACCCTTCCAATGAACGAGGTACTGAAGAGAACCGCGGACCATGGGAGAGTCCACAATTCTGGAAACCTCAAACTCCAGATTGCCATCAACCAAAATCGGAGGAGGAGGCAAAGAGGAGGGTACCGTGGGCTGGACATATGGTTTTAAGAGAGATCTGTGAAATACATTATGTATCTTCCAAACCCGTGGAAGATCAAGACGGAAGGCAACAGGATTGATGACTGACAAGATTTTATAAGGCCCAATAAACTTGGGACCCAATTTCCAGGAGGGAACCTTCAACTTAATGTTTCTAGTAGACAACCACACCAGATCACCCACATTCAGGTCCGGACCAGGCACACGTCTCTTATCAGCCACACGCTTATACCTCTCACTCATCTTTTTAAGATTACTCTGAATCTTTTGCCAAATGGTAGACAAAGACGAGGAAAATCTCTCCTCCTCAGGTAAACCAGAAAGAGCCCCTCCCGAGAATGTACCAAACTGCGGATGGAACCCATATGCACCAAAGAATGGTGACTTATCAGAAGATTCCTGACGACGGTTGTTCAGAGCAAACTCAGCAAGAGGGAGAAATGAACACCAATCCTCCTGGTTCTCTGAAACAAAACAGCGCAAATATGTCTCCAGATTCTGATTGAGGCGCTCAGTCTGACCATTCGACTGCGGATGAAAAGCAGAAGAGAAGGACAGCCGAACCCCCAGGCGAGAACAGAAAGCCTTCCAGAACCTGGACACAAACTGCGTGCCTCTATCGGAAACAATATCAGAGGGAATGCCGTGCAATTTAACAATATGGTCGACAAAAGCTTGCGCCAACGTTTTAGCATTGGGTAAACCAGGAAAAGGTACGAAATGAGCCATCTTGCTAAAACGGTCCACCACCACCAGGATCACCGACTTCCCCGAGGAACGAGGAAGATCCGTGATAAAGTCCATGGACAGGTGTGTCCAAGGACGGGAAGGAATGGGTAACGGGAGAAGGGAACCTGAAGGCCGTGAACGAGGGACCTTAGCGCGAGCGCACGTCTCACAAGCAGCCACAAAACCCTCCACCGACTTACGAAGAGCCGGCCACCAAAATCTCCGAGCAATGAGATCCACCGTGGCTCTACTCCCGGGGTGACCAGCAAGAACCGTATCATGATGCTCCTTAAAGAGTTTGTGACGTAGCTCAGGAGGCACGAACAACTTCCCAGAAGGACAACGGGCAGGTGTCTCAGTCTGGGCAGCCTGGACCTCGGCCTCCAAATCGGAATATAGAGCAGAAACAACTACCCCCTCCGCCAAAATGGGACCCGGGTCCTCGGAGTTTCCTCCTCCCGGAAAACAGCGAGAGAGAGCATCAGCCTTCACATTTTTTATCCCAGGTCGGAATGTAACAACAAAATTGAATCTGGAGAAGAACAGAGACCATCTGGCCTGTCTCGGATTCATACGCCTGGCCGACTCCAAGTATGCCAGATTCTTATGGTCGGTAAAAACGGTGATAGGGTGCCTGGCCCCCTCCAACCAATGGCGCCATTCCTCGAAAGCCAACTTGATGGCCAACAACTCCCTATCTCCCACATCATAGTTTCTCTCTGCCGGGGAGAGTTTTTTAGAGAAAAAGGCACAGGGTCGCCACTTGGCAGGGGAAGGGCCCTGGGACAAAACCGCACCCACACCCACCTCGGAAGCATCCACCTCAACAATAAAAGGTAAGGAAACATTGGGATGCACCAAGACGGGAGCAGACGCAAAATTCTCTTTAATCTTAGAAAAGGCTGCAAGCGCCTCCTCCGACCAAGAGGAAAAATCCGCCCCCTTCTTTGTCATGTCAGTGAGGGGTTTGACAACAGAGGAATAATTCAAAATGAACTTTCTGTAATAGTTCGCAAAACCCAGAAAGCGCATCAATGCCTTCTGATTCTCAGGAAGCTCCCACTCAAGTACAGCACGGACCTTCTCGGGATCCATGCGAAAACCAGAAGCAGAGAGGAGAAAACCCAGAAATTGAATCTCCGATACCATAAAAAGACATTTCTCCAGCTTGGCGTACAATTTATTTTCCCGCAGAATCTGCAGAACCTGAAAAAGATGATCCTGATGGGTCTGAACATCAGGGGAAAAAATCAAAATATCGTCAAGATATACCAATACGAATTTCCCCATTAAATGATAGAAAATACTATTAACAAAATGCTGAAAGACGGCCGGAGCATTCATCAGGCCGAAAGGCATAACGAGATTCTCGAAATGCCCGTCAGGGGTATTAAAGGCCGTTTTCCATTCATCCCCCTCTCTGACCCTGACCAGGTTGTACGCGCCTCTCAAATCCAATTTGGAAAACACCTTGGCCCCAACAATTTGATTGAAGAGGTCCGGGATCAGAGGAAGGGGATAGGGATCGCGAATCGTGATACGGTTCAGCTCCCTAAAATCTAGGCAAGGTCTCAGAGAGCCATCTTTCTTTTTAACAAAAAAAAAACCCGCGGCCACAGGTGACTTTGAGGGACGAATATGCCCCTTTTCGAGACTCTCGGAGATGTAAGTTCGCATTGCGATTCTTTCCGGTTGTGAGAGATTGTAGAGGCGTGCTTTTGGCAGCTTGGCGCCGGGAATGAGGTTAATGGGACAGTCAAACTCCCGGTGAGGAGGTAGCTCCTGAACACCGCTCTCGGAAAACACTTCCGAGAAATCAGAGAGAAATGATGGCACCGTTTTAGTAGACACCTCTGCAAAAGTCGCTGTGAGACAATTCTCTCTACAAAAATCACTCCACTCATTTATTTGCCTTCCTTGCCAATCAATAGTGGGGTTATGTCTAGTGAGCCAGGGTAACCCCAAAACTAGAGGAGACGGCAATCCGTTAAGGACAAAACAAGATATATCCTCCACATGAGTGTCACCTACAGCTAGCCGGATATTGTGAACAATGCCCTTCAGAGATCTCTGTGAGAGTGGAGCAGAGTCAATAGCAAAAACAGGTATATCTTTATCTAATGTGCAAACCTGAAAACCATGCATGGCTACAAATTGAGTGTCAATAAGATTGACGGCCGCTCCACTATCGACAAAAATCTCACAAGAAATGACTTTGCTCTCTAGCGCCACTCTGGCAGACAGGAGAAAACGGGAACTGCAGGTCAGAGGAAAAGCATCAAATCCTACATCAACTTTGCCCAAAGTAGCAGATGAAGCAGAACTTGATGATTTACCTTTTGAGATTTTTCTCTTATTATCGCTCTTCGTACGGTTCAAGAATCTCCTAGACGGACAAACATTTGCCAAATGACCTATGCCCCCACAACAACAACAGACCATACTCTGAGGACTAAATCCTCTTTTATCAGGGGCAAGTCGAGCTAGCTGCATGGGCTCCTCCTCAGAGGGGAGCGAGACAGGATGAGGCTCCTGCACACTGAATGAGTCCGCACCACTGCCCCTAGACTGACAATGGCTGGACAGAGAGGTCTCGTTTCTTTCTCTTAGACGCCTGTCAAGGCGTACCGCCAATGACATGGCAGACTCTAAGGACGTTGGTCTCTCATGGAAAGCAAACGCATCTTTTAATCTCTCCGAGAGACCATGACAGAACTGACTCCGGAGTGCAGCATCATTCCAACCCGAATCAGCTGCCCATCTCCGAAATTCAGAACAATAAAGCTCCGCAGACCGTTTGTTCTGGCATAAAACACGTAGGTTAGATTCGGCCAGAGCAACACGATCCGGGTCATCATAAATCTGCCCCAGGGCCACAAAAAATCCCTCCACGGATCGAAGGGAGGGATCCCCTGATGGCAGCGAAAAAGCCCAAGTCTGAGCATTACCCCTGAGCAGGGAGATGACAATCCTCACCCTCTGCTCTTGATTACCAGAAGAGTGAGGACACAAGCAAAAATGGAGTTTGCATGCCTCTCTGAAACGAACAAAATTCTCACTGCCCCCGGAGAACGTCTCCGGAAGTGAGACTTTTGGCTCGCAACAGACTCCATGAGCCGGAGCAGGGCCCAATGCTTGAAGCTGGGTCATAGATTGACGGAGATCCGCTACTTCCAAAGAAAGACCCTGCATGCGGTCAACCAGGTCAGAAAGCGGATCCATGTCAAAAAAGGACGGTTTTGGTGGATTATAATGTCACGAGTGTATGTGAGCAACGATAGTAATTCACAGTACAGAGCAACTGACTGGACCCAGAACTAGGGAGGATAAAGGGTGACCCCTGTCCGACCCTCAACGCTTTCCCTATTCTGCTAAAGCACATGCCCGGATCCAAAAGGTGGAACGAGGCATGCCCACGTGCCTAAGACTAATGACCACTGTAACCCCTACAATAGTGGAAGGGGCACGGCCACCAGTGCCCTACTCAGTATATGGAGGGAACCGTGGCCACCTCAGATCCAGTCAGAAAACAAACAGGAATACAACAATGTCTGCAGACTTAGCTGAAGGTGTTGTAGCCGCAGAGAAGACGGATCCAAGGACAGGCTGGCAAAATCCGGAGTGCTAGCTGCAGCAGAACACAGGTCCAGTGGACTGATAGCTACAAGTGAAGAAACCAAAGCAAGAGCCACAACTGAAGTGAGAACTATAATCCACATCCTATCATAGGAGGAGGGGTGATATAAAGAGAGGGAAATCAAACACATGAAGGACAGCTGTGGTGAAAGAAACCAGAAGTAAACAGAGTAGTGAGAACGCCTCCCAGCTCTAGTAGTGACATCATCACAGGGGTGGAGAAACAGAGCTGTGAGAACGTCCCAAAGCTCTGGTAGTGACAATTACATATGGGGTCATTTAGCAACATTGGGGAAATTAAGAGTGTCATAATTGGCCATAGCAACAATTCCTAATCCACTTGTCATGTTGTTCACCTAATTTTGCTAATGAAAGGAGGAATCGGAATGGTTGCTATCGGCAACTATGACATTTCAAAATGAACAATTGTTACCAATCACATTACCTACATAGTCTGCATACAGTGTGTATCGAAAAAGATGTAGTGGTTAGTGATGATCGAGCACCAAAGTATTCGGGTGTTCGGGTGTTCCGCCCGATCACATTGCTATATTTGTGTGCTTGGTATAATGGAAGTCAATGGGAGACAACCAGGCACCCCCTGCGCTGAAGAGGGGAGGGTGCCTGGTCCATTGGAAAAGGTCAGAAAGTGAAAGAAACACCACCAAAATGGACCGGGAACAACATGGGGACGATGTCTGGATGCATCTTGGACTCCCAGGTCGCTGCTGGGAACCATGTTGTCCGAGTTGTACGCCACTTTTACAAACTGACAAAAATACACAAAAAAAACACACAAAAAAAATCAAGTTTAAAGGAAAAATTGTTAGGAAACATTCTTTCCTGTATATTCAATTGTATATACAGTGCAAGTGCTGCAAAAAATTACAAGCAAGAGGCACTCCGAAACAGCCTGCATATCACATAAAGGAGGGCCTCATTCATATTGTGGTACAATTGTTCAGGTAGTGGGACTCCTACAATCATAAAGCCTATGCATTAAGTGAAAGGGCTGCCAAAAATTACAAGGAAATGGCACTCCAAAACACCCTGCTGGTGACCCTCAAAAACATTTGGAGTAATGGCCTGCTGATCTGACCATCTAAAACCTTAGGGGCGAGGGCCTGCTGCCGCATTGGTGACTCTAGATAACCTCTGGGCGATTGCACGTCCCCGTGACGGCGACGATCCATTTGGATGTCTGCCCTATCAACTTTCGATGTTCTTTTCTGTGCCTGTGGACTGTGTACCGAGGGACGGCCACCAACATCAGGCTGCGGAAGGCCTCAGTGTCCACAAGCCTAAATGGCATCATTTCAAGGGACAGTCATTTGGAAAGTTGAGAATTTAGTGCTATGGCCTGTGGGTGGGTTGGTATTTGCGCTTGCGTTCAAATGACTGTGCTATGGAGCTGACACCTGGAGGTCCAGGTGCAGGGGGAGGTGCATTCGGGCCTTCGACTTCGACAGGGGATTGTCCAGCAGTGCATAACACAGGGGAAGAGGAGGCAGTGGTGTGACGCGCAGACCCAGATTGTGGACCCAGGCGTTCGGCCCACTTATTAGGGCGCTTGGATGCCATGTGGCGAATCATGCTGATGGTGGTGAGTTGCTAGTGTTCATGCCCCGGCCCTTTTTGGTACGGCACAGGTTGCAAACTACCACTCTTTTGTCATCTCCACTTTCCTCAAAAAAGCGCCATACTGCGGAACACCTACCCCATGGCAAGATAGTGTAATGGTTGCAGGCCTGTTTGGTGTGAGGCGACTTCTCCCTTTTGCAACCCCAATGCCTCTTACAGCCTGTTGCGGTGCTGCGGATCCCTCCCCCTCTGTACTGCTGTCCTCGCTCGGCTTTTCACCTTCCCATGTTGGGTCAGTGACCTCATCGTCAACCACTTCCTCTTCCTCACTTTGCTCATCCTCCTGACTTGACATAACCACAACCTCAGTGATTGACAACTGTGTCTCATCATCATCCACCTCGTGAACGAATGATTGCCGTTCACCACCGTCATCTCCTTGAGACTGTGATGGCTCAAGAGGTTGGGAATCAGGGCACAATATTTCAGGTCCCTCTTCAAGCGTGCTGGGTGCAAGGGCCAAATGTAATAGTGGCGCTGGAAAGAGCTCCTCAGAATATCTGAGTGTGGGATAACTCGTTTGGCAAGCCTCTCCATGGTGGGAAGAAGGATGATCAGAGTGAGGATTTGGTTGACCAGACTCTTGGCTACAGAGACTGGACTTGGTAGAAGAGAGGGTGGTGCTTATCCGACTGGAAGCATTATTCAGCAATCCAACCGACCAACTGTTCGCACTGGCCCGACTTGGACAGTGTTGTCCTGCGCCGCCTAGGTAAGTTGGACATGAATCTGGGTAGGGTGGATGTTTTTTTTTCTTCTGGTTCACTGGCAGCAGGCACAGTTTCACTCAGTGGGAAGTGGGCGTTCACCATCAGCATCACGCCCACTTCCCCTTCCTTTAGTTCTCGCCTTCTTCATATTAATGGTTTTGTCACTAGATGTGGCGCAGATTGTTTTACTGTCTGCTAAAGACACAGTTTTCTGATGCAGGACAGTATATGTCACAGAAACCCACAGAATATGGACACTAGATTAGGCCCAGATTATTGGAATTCGCCCTAAAGAAACAGTTTTCGGATGGAGTACTGTATATGTCACAGAAAACAACACACTATGGACACTAGATTAGGCCCAGATTTTTGGAATTTGCAATACAAACTCAGTTTTCAGATGCAGGACAGTATATGTCACAGAAACCCACAGATTATGGACACTAGATTAGGCCCAGATTATTGGAATTCGCCCTAAAGAAACAGTTTTCGGATGGTGTACTGTATATCTCACAGAAAGCCACACACTATGGACCGTAGATGAGGCCCAGATTTTTTTAATTTGCAATACAAACTCAGTTTTCGGATGCAGGACAGTATATGTCATAGAAACACAAGGAATATGGATACTATATCAGGCCCAGATTAGTTAAATTTGCCCTTAAGGCCTCATGCACACGACCGTATTTTTTCACGGTCCGCAAAACAGGGTTCCGTTGGTCCGTGATCCGTGACAGTTTTTTCATCCGTGGGTCTTCCTTGATTTTTGGAGGATCCACGGACATGAAAAAAAAGTCGTTTTGGTGTCCGCCTGGCCGTGCGGAGCCAAACGGATCCGTCCTGAATTACAATGCAAGTCAATGGGACGGATCCGTTTGACGTTGACACAATATGGTGCAATTTCAAACGGATTCGCCCCCCATTGACTTTCAATGTAAAGTCAGGAGTCCCTATTATACCATCGGATCTGAGTTTTCTCCAATCCGATGGTATATTTTAACTTGAAGCGTCCCCATCACCATGGGAACGCCTCTATGTTAGAATATACTGTCGGATATGAGTTAGATCGTGAAACTCATATCCGACAGTATATTCTAACACAGAGGCGTTCCCATAGTGATGGGGACGCTTCTAGTTAGAATATACTACGAACTGTGTACATGACTGCCCCCTGCTGCCTGGCAGCACCCGATCTCTTACAGGGGGCTGTGATCCGCAGAATTAACCCCTCAGGTGCTGCACCTGAGGGGTTAATTGTGCATATTATAGCCCCCTGTAACAGATCAGGGGCTGCCAGGCAGCAGGGAGCACACCCCCCTCCCTCCCCAGTTTGAATATCATTGGTGGCCAGTGTGCGGCCCCCGCCCCCGGCCCCCCCTCCCTCTATTGTATTATCATTGGTGGCCAGTGTGCGGCCCCCCCGCCCCCCTCCCTTCCTCTATTGTATTATCATTGGTGGCCAGTGTGCGGCCTCCCCCGGCCCCCCCTCCCTCCCTCTATTGTAATATCATTGGTGGCCAGTGTGCGGCCTCCCCCTGCCCCCCCTCCCTTCCTTTATTGTATTATCATTGGTGGCCAGTGTGCGGCCCCCCCGGCCCCCCCTCTATTGTAATATCATTGGTGGCCAGTGTGCGGCCTCCCCCGGCCCCCCTCCCTCCCTTTATTGTATTATCATTGGTGGCCAGTGTGCGGCCCCCCCGGCCCCCCCTCCCTCCCTCTATTGTAATATCATTGGTGGCCAGTGTGCGGCCTCCCCTCTCCCCCCCCTTCCGATCATTGGTGGCAGCGGAGAGTTCCGATCTGAGTCCAAGTTTAATCGCTGGGGCTCCGATCGGTAACCATGGCAACCAGGACGCTACTGCAGGCCTGGTTGCCATGGTTACTTAGCAATATTACAATATTAGAAGCATCATACTTACCTGCTGCGCTGTCTTTGACCGGCTGGGAGCTCCTCCTACTGGTAAGTGACAGGTCTGTGCGGCGCATTGCTTAATGATCTGTCACTTACCAGTAGGAGGAGCTCCCGGCCGGTCACAGACAGCGCAGAAGGTAAGTATGATGCTTCTAATATTGTAATATTGCTAAGCAACCATGGCAACCAGGCCTGCAATAGCGTCCTGGTTGCCATGGTTACCAATCAGAACCCCAGAGCGATTAAACTGGGACTCGGATCGGAACTCTACGCTGCCACCAATGATCGGGGGGGGGGGGGAGGGGAGGCCGCACACTGGCCACCAATGATATTAATACAATAGAGGGGGGGCCGGGGGGGGCCGCACACTGGCCACCAATGATATTACAATAGACGGAGGGGGGGCCGGGGGGGCCGCACTGGCCACCAATGAAATTAAAACTGGGGAGGGAAGGGGGTCTGCCCCCTGCTGCCTGGCAGCCCCTGATCTCTTATAGGGGGCTATGATATGCACAATTAACCCCTTAGGTGCAGCACCTGAGGGGTTAATTGTGCGGATCACAGCCCCCTGTAAGAGATCGGGTGCTGCCAGGCAGCAGGGGGCAGTCATGTACACAGTTCGTAGTATATTCTAACTAGAAGCGTCGCCATCACTATGGGAACGCCTCTGTGTTAGAATATACTGTCGGATATGAGTTTTCACGAAGTGAAAACTCAGCTCTGAAAAAGCTTTTATGCAGACGGATCTTCGGATCCGTCTGTATGAAAGTAACCTACGGCCACGGATCACGGACGCGGATGCCAATCTTGTGTGCATCCGTGTTCTTTCACGGGCCCATTGACTTGAATGAGTCCGTGAACCGTTGTCCGTCAAAAAAATAGTACAGGAAACACGCTTCACGGATGCGGCTGCAAAACGGTGCATTTTCCGATTTTTCCACGGACCCATTAAAAGTCAATGGGTCCGCGAAAAAAAATGGAAAACGGCACAACGGCCACGGATGCACACAACGGTCGTGTGCATGAGGCCAAGAAATTGTTTTCAGATGGCGTACTGTATATGTCACAGAAAGCCACACACTATGGACACTATATTAGGCCCAAAATATTGGAATTTGCCCTAAAGAAACAGTTTTCGGATGGCGTACTGTATATCTCACAGAAAGCCACACACTATGAACTGTAGATTATGCCCAGATTTTGGGAATTTACGCTAAAGAAACAATTTTAAGATGGAGTACTGTATATGTCACTGATGTGTATTACACGCACACACTACAGAGACAGTAGATGAGGACTGGGCCCTGATTATTTAAATTTACGCTAAAGAAACTGTTTTCAGATGGCGTACTGTATATGTCACAGAAAGCCAAACACTATGGACACTAGATATGCCCAAATTTTTGGAATTTGCCCTAAAGAAACAGTTTTCGGATGGCGTACTGTATATGTCACAGAAAAAAACACACTATGGACACTAGATTAGGCCCAGATTATTGGAATTTACCCTAAAGAAACAGTTTTCGGATGGAGTACTGTATATGTCACGGATGTGTATTACACGCATACACTACAGAGACAGTAGATGAGGACTGACCTCTGATTATTTAAATTTACGCTAAAGAAACTGTTTTCGGATGGAGTACTGTATATGTCACGGATGTGTATTAAACGCACATTATAGACAATAAATGTGGCGCTGCTTATTTGAATTTACACAAAAAGACACAGTCTGCGGATGATGTACAGTATATGTCACTAATAGGTATTAAATAAAAATAGTTTGCTGCTGTCAAACACACACACAGTAGTCCTTAACCTCTTAAGGACACATGACGTACCGGTACGTCATGATGTCCTGGTACTTAAGGACACATGACGTACCGGTACGTCATGAATGGTTCCGATCACCGCCGCTCGGCGGGCGGTGATCGGAACCCGGTGCCTGCTCAAATCATTGAGCAGGCACCTGGGGCAAATGCGCCGGGGGGGTCCTGTGACCCCCCCATGTCGGCGATCGCAGAAAACCGCAGGTCAATTCAGACCTGCGGTTTTCTGCGTTTCCGGGATATTCGGGTCTCTGAAGACCCGATAACCCGGAACAGGATGGTGATGGTGGTGTGATTTCACTCCACCAATCACCATCCAGCGATCCTGAGTGGTGATGGTGACATCACCGCTCAGGATCGCTTTCTGATTGGTCTGTGGGCGGTCCGGCGGCAGATTCAAAAGAGGCAGGCGCTCCTCTCCTCCTCCTTTTGTGTTCCGGAGCCGGAGGAGAGAGGAGCTGCCTGCACGTGTGTCTGCCATCGCTGCCAGCACCCCCAGGACCCGATCTCTGCCCCCAGGACCCGATCTGTGCCCCAGCACCCCCCATCAGGTACATAGGGACAGCACAGGGAAAGTTTGGTTTAGGCAGGGAAAAAAAAGGGAAAGTTAGTTTCTGAACTTTTCTGAACTTTGATTGCATCACCCTAAGTTAGGGTGTCTGGGGTCCACAGCACAACTGTGTGACCCTAGACCCCCCAGGGGTGCTGCCACTTCCCCCCCCCACCCCCCACCCCCTGCCCCCCCACCTATTTTGGGGTGCATTTTTTCTTTTTTTCTTTTTCTTTTTTGGTGTACGCTGACTGTGGCCGGCACTTAGTGTCCGGCCACTGTTAGCGCATCGCACACCCCACCGCTGATCAACTTCGGACGGTTGATCAGCGGTTTTGAATTTTTTTTTTCACATTTTTTGCCCTTTTTTTAGTTAGTTGTTTTTTTTTTTTCTGTTAGTTTTAGGGTGAGTTCGTGAACACCCGTGCCCCCACACACACGCACACAAAATAAAGAGTTACACACACGCACATATACACGCAGACACACACTCCCCTATGGCCCGCCGGACGTTCTCGGCCGAGGAGGCATACGCCCAGCTTGCCTCCGACTCCGAGAGTCCCAGTGAGGACGAGGATGACCCCACTTTCCTGTTGTCATCCGCGTCCTCCTCATCATCTAGCTATGATGATGAGCCCCCAAGGCGGAGCAAGGGGACCGCCATGTTAGGGACCCTGTGGCCCAGCCTAGTACGAGCAGCTCTGGGGCTCGTACTGGTTTCCCGGCCCACCAGTTAAATTCACCCGGAGCACCCTGCCAGTGAACTTGTCTGGTGTAGCCCAGAGCGATACGAGCCCGTGATTCCTGATTTTGTAGGCCAATCAGGAATCCAGATTTCCACAGTGGGCTACACTGAATATGACTTTTTTCGTCATTTTTTCAGTGACCCACTGGTAAATCTGATGGTGGAGCAGACGAATCTGTACGCCCAGCAGTTCGTCGCTCAACACCCGGGCTCCTTTTTGGCCAGGCCCGGTGGCTGGACGCCGGTCAGTGCAGTCGAAATGAGGACATTTTGGGGCCTCGTGCTGCATATGGGCCTGGTCAAGAAACCCAGTGTCAGGCTGTACTGCAGTGGGGACGTCCTATACCAGACCCCACTTTACAGTACAGCCATGACACGCTCCCGGTTTGAGGCCATCCGGAAATGTCTGCATTATTCCGATAATGCAGCATGTCCCCCCCGAGGTGATCCTGCCCATGACCGTCATGTCCCCCCCGAGGTGATCCTGCCCATGACCGTCTGTATAAGATACGGCCGGTCATCGATCACTTTGGGGCCAAATTCATGGAGGCCTATGTACCTGGAAGGGAGGTCGCAGTTGATGAGTCTCTCCTTGCGTTCAAGGGGAGACTCATTTTCCGCCAGTATGTGCCCTCCAAGCGGGCAAGGTATGGCGTGAAGCTATACAAAATTTGTGAGAGTACCTCAGGGTACACTTACAAATTTCGTATATACGAGGGGCGAGATTCCCGGATTCAACCCCCAGAATGTCCCCCCACTCTGGGTGTTACTGAGAAACTTGTGTGGGACCTTATGTACCAACTGCTGGATAAGGGTTACCACCTGTACGTGGATAACTTTTATACCAGTATCCCCTTGTTCCAGTCCCTTGCCGCCAGATCCACGTTCGCTTGTGGGACCGTGTGGAAAAATCAACGCGGCCTCCCTGCCCTCCCCCTCCAGGTACCTATCCCCAGGGGTGAGACCCGTGCCCTTACCACTGGAAACCTGTTGCTGGTCAGGTATAAGGACAAGAGGGATGTCCTTATGCTGTCCACAATTCATGGTAACGGCATCACCCCTGTCCCTGTGCGAGGTACCGCGGCAACGGTCCTCAAGCCCGATTGTATCGTCGCCTACAATCGGTATATTAGAGGAGTTGATCTCTCGGATCAAGTCCTCAAGCCATATAACGCCATGCGCAAAACCCGGGCATGGTACAAAAAAGTTGCGGTCTACTTGGTGCAGGTTGCCATGTACAACTCTTTTGTACTATCCCGAAGCGCTGGCAGCACAGGGTCATTCCTCCAGTTCTATGAGGCAGTCCTCATGGCCCTGATCTTTTCGGACCGGGAAAGAGCAGGCCGGAGTACCTCAGGAACTGTAGGTGCCCGAATCGTCCCTGGCCAACACTTGGTCCCCCATACTGGAAAGAAGGGACGAACCCAAAAAAGGTGCAGAGTGTGTCACAGGAGGGGGATACGGAAGGACACCACTACTCAATGTGACACGTGCCCCCGATCATCCGGGCCTCTGCATTGACGGTTGCTTCAGGGAGTATCACACTTCCATGGAGTACTGAATTTATATCCCAATTTAGCACTGACATCGGATAAAAAAACTGGTTCTCAGACTTGAGACACCCAAAAAAAACGAAAATAATTTATTAAAAGTAGACATATTAGGTATCGCCGCGTCGGTAATAATCTCCTCTATAAAAATACTCCATGACCTAACCCCCCAGATTAACACGGTCAAGGAAAAAAAAAAAAAGTGCAAAAAAAGTTTTTTTTTGTCACCTTACATAACAAAAAGTTTAATAGCAAGCGATCATAAAGTCATATAGCCCCCAAAATAGTGCCAATAAAACCGTCCGCTCGTCCTGCAAAAAATTAGCCCCCACATAAGATAATCGGATAAAAAAATATATATATATGACACCTAGACTTTAGAGATACAAAAAAAACCTAAATAATTGTAAAAAAAAGTTGACTTATTAGGTATCACCGTGTCCGTAAGAATCTCCTCTATAAAAATATCCCATGACCTAACCCCCCAGATTAACACGGTTAAAAAAAATAAAAAAAACGGTGCCATAAACGCAATTTTTGGCACTTTTCCATTTCAATCCGTTTTTTTCGGTAACAAAACAAGGGTTAACAACCAAACAAAAGTTAATATTTATTACCCTGATACTGCAGTTTACAGAAATGCCACATTTGTGGTCGTAAACTACTGTATCAGTAAAAGGGAGACCGCAAAAGGAAAGGACCGACATGGTTTCTGGAAGGCCGATTTTGATGGCCTTTTTTATTGACACCATGTCCCTTTTGAAGCCCCCCTGATGCCCCCCTAGAGTAAAAACTCCCTAAAAGTGACCCCATCTAAGAAACTACACCCCTCAAGGTATTCAAAACTGATTATACAAACTTTATTAACCCTTTAGGTGTTCCTCAACAGTTAATGGCAAATGGAGATGGAATTTCAGAATTTCAATTTTTGGTAACCTTGCCTCACAAAAATTTAATATAGAGCAACCAAAAATCATATGTACCCTAAAAATAGTCCCCCAAAAAATGCCACCTTATCCCGTAGTTTCCAAAATGGGGTCACTTTTAGGGAGTTTCGACTCCAGGGGTGCATCAGGGGGGTTGAAACAGGACACGGTGTAAATAAACCGGTCCATAAAAATCAGCCCTCCAAAAACCAAACGGCGCACCTTTCACTCTACGCCCCGCTGTGTGGCAGTACAGTAGTTTACGGCCACATATTGGGTGTTTTTGTAAACGGCAGAGTCAGGGCAATAAAGATACAGTCTTGTTTAGCTGTTAACCCTTGCTTTGTTAGTGGAAAAAATGGGTTAAAATGGAAAATTTGGCAAAAAAATGAAATTTTCGAATTTCATCCCCATTTGCCAATAACTCTTGTGCAACACCTAAAGGGTTAACGAAGTATGTAAAATCAGTTTTGAATACCTTGAGGGGTGTACTTTCTTAGATGGGGTCACTTTCAGGGAGTTTCTACTCCAGGGGTGCATCAGGGGGGTTGAAACAGGACACGGTGTAAATAAACCGGTCCATAAAAATCAGCCCTCCAAAAACCAAACGGCGCACCTTTCACTCTACGCCCCGCTGTGTGGCCGTACAGTAGTTTACGGCCACATATTGGGTGTTTATGTAACTCTTGTGCAACACCTAAAGGGTTAACAACGTATGTAAAATCAGTTTTGAATACCTTGAGGGGTGTAGTTTCTTAGATGGGGTCATTTCTGGGCGGTTTCTATTATGTAAGCCTCGCAAAGTGACTTCAGACCTGAACTGGTCCCTAAAAATTTAGTTTTTGTAAATTTCTGAAAAATTTCAAGATAGACAAGATAGACAAGGCGGCAAATCATAATGAGGTGGTTATTATGGGGGACTTCAACTACCCAGATATAGACTGGGAAACTGAAACTTGTATATCTCATAAAGGAAACAGATTCTTGGCAATAACCAAAGACCATTATCTCTCCCAACTGGTTCAGGACCCGACTAGAGGGACGGCCATACTGGACTTAATATTAACCAATAGACCTGACAGAACAACAGACGTGCAGGTTGGGGGACACCTGGGAAATAGTGACCATAAAGTAATAACCTTCCAATTATCATTCAAAAGAGCGTTTCTACAGGGAGAAACAAAAATACCAAACTTCAAAAAAGCTAAATTTAGCCAACTAAGAGAGGCCATAGGCCTAACTAACTGGGACAAAGTCCTCAAAAATAAAAATACAGCCAAAAAATGGGATATCTTTAAAAATATCCTAAAATCTCATTGTGAGAGGTACATACCGTATGGGAATAAAAGGTTAAGGAACAAAAAGAAACCAATGTGGATAAACAGAACTGTAAAGAAAGCAATAAATGACAAAAAGAAAGCATATAAAACCCTAAAACAGGAGGGTAGCACGGAAGCACTGAAAAACTATAAGGAAAAAAACAGAACATGTAAAAAACAAATAAAAGCGGCCAAACTAGAGACCGAGAGATTAATTGCCAAACAGAGTAAAACTAACCCTAAAATGTTCTTCAATTATATAAATGTTAAAAAGTATAAATCTGAAGGTGCCGGCCCTTTAAAGAGTAATGAGGGGGGAGTCGCAGAGAGCGACGAGGAGAAAGCAAAGCTGTTAAATATTTTTTTCTCCAGTGTATTCACTGAGGAAAATAAACTGTCAGATGAAATGCTGAATGCTGAAATAAATTCGCCATTAAAAGTGTCCTGTCTGACCCAGGAAGAAGTACAACAGCGACTTAAAAAAATCAAAATAGACAAATCGCCAGGACCGGATGGCATACACCCCTGTATCCTAAGGGAATTAAGTAATGTCATAGCCAGACCCTTATTTCTGATATTTGTGGACTCTGTACTGACAGGGAATGTCCCACAGGATTGGCGCATGGCAAATGTGGTGCCAATATTCAAAAAGGGTCCAAAAACAGAGCCTGGAAACTATAGGCCGGTAAGTTTAACATCTGTTGTGGGTAAACTGTTTGAAGGTTTTCTGAGAGATGCTATGTTAGAGCATCTTATGGGAAATAAGCAAATAACGCCATATCAGCATGGCTTCGTGAGGGATCGGTCATGTCAAACTAATTTAATCAGTTTCTATGAGGAGGTAAGTACTAGACTTGACAGCGGCGAATCAATGGATGTCGTGTATCTGGACTTCTCCAAAGCATTTGACACTGTACCTCATAAAAGGTTAGTATATAAAATAAGAATGCTCGGACTCGGAGAAAACGTCTGTAAGTGGGTAAGTAACTGGCTCAATGATAGAAAACAGAGGGTGGTTATTAACGGTACATACTCAGATTGGGTCACTGTCACTAGTGGAGTACCTCAGGGGTCAGTATTGGGCCCTATTCTCTTCAATATATTTATTAATGATCTTGTAGAAGGCTTGCATAGTAAAATATCAATTTTCGCAGATGACACTAAACTGTGTAAAGTAATTAACACTGAAGAGGACAGTATACTACTACAGAGGGATCTGGATAGATTGGAGGCTTGGGCAGATAAGTGGCAGATGAGGTTTAACACTGAGAAATGTAAAGTTATGCACATGGGAAGGAATAATGCAAGTCACCCGTACATACTAAATGGTAAAACACTCGGTAACACTGACATGGAAAAGGATCTAGGAATTTTAATAAACAGCAAACTAAGCTGCAAAAAACAGTGTCAGGCAGCGGCTGCCAAGGCCAATAAGATAATGGGTTGCATCAAAAGGGGCATAGATGCCCGTGATGAGAACATATTCCTACTACTTTACAAATCACTGGTCAGACCACACATGGAGTACTGTGTACAGTTCTGGGCTCCTGTAAACAAGGCAGACATAGCAGAGCTGGAGAGGGTCCAGAGGAGGGCAACTAAAGTAATAACTGGAATGGGGCAACTACAGTACCCTGAAAGATTATCAAAATTAGGGTTATTCACGTTAGAAAAAAGACGACTGAGGGGAGATCTAATTACTATGTATAAATATATCAGGGGGCAGTACAGAGATCTATCCCATCATCTATTTATCCCCAGGACTGTGACTGTGACGAGGGGACATCCTCTGCGTTTGGAGGAAAGAAGGTTTGTACACAAACATAGAAAAGGGTTCTTTACGGTAAGAGCAGTGAGACTATGGAACTCTCTGCCTGAGGAGGTGGTGATGGTGAGTACAATAAAGGAATTCAAGAGGGGCCTGGATGTATTTCTGGAGTGTAATAATATTACAGGCTATAGCTACTAGAGAGGGGTCGTTGATCCAGGGAGTTATTCTGATTGCCTGATTGGAGTCGGGAAGGAATTTTTTATTCCCCTAAAGTGAGGAAAATTGGCTTCTACCTCACAGGGTTTTTTTTGCCTTCCTCTGGATCAACTTGTAGGATGACAGGCCGAACTGGATGGACAAATGTCTTTTTTCGGCCTTATGTACTATGTTACTATGTTATTTGCTTCTAAACTTCTAAGCCTTGTAACATGCCCAAAAAATAAAATATCATTCCCAAAACAATTCAAACATGAAGTAGACATATGGGGAATGTAAAGTCATCACAATTTTTGGGGGTATTACTATGTATTACAGAAGCAGAGAAACTGAAACTTTGAAATTTGCTAATTTTTCAAATTTTTTGGTAAATTAGGTATTATTTTGTGCAAAAAAAATAAAAAAATTTTGACTTCATTTTACCAGTGTCATGAAGTACAATATGTGACGAAAAAACTATCTCAGAACGGCCTGGATAAGTCAAAGCGTTTTAAAGTTATCAGCACTTAAAGTGACAGTGGTCAGATTTTCAAAAAATGGCCTGGTCCTTAAGGTGAAATAAGGCTGTGTCCCTATGGAGTTAAAATGACTTTGGGGTCTTTGAAAAGCTTTTGGTAGTAAAAGCAGCAAATTTCTCTCCCTGCACTATCTGTCCCTTTCTCAGCAGGGATGTCCCTAAGACTGATAAATTTAGCACAGGTAAAAATATATTGCTGCTCTAAAACACAGACACACACACATTAGTCCTTAAAAGGACTTTGAAAAGCTTTCTGCGAAAAATAACTGAGAATTTCGCTCCCTACACTGTCTTTCCCTTCCTGCGCTCTGCTCTCCCTGTCTACTTCTGAGCCGAACATGCGTCATCGGGTGCTATATAGCAACCGATGACGTGTTCCGGTCAGCCAATCACTGTAATGCCAGTGATGGCAGTACTCACCTGCACGTTTATTGACAGCCCCGAAACGTGCGGGGAGGAGACTTGAGCATGGCTCTCAAGCATATGTGGTATTCGGCCGAGCATGCTCACTCATCACTAGTAGTGGTCCGTGTGTAGAATTAACTTACGGACTCAGCTCCATGACCTCACCGAGGAATATCAGTTGTTCCTTAAACATATACATATGACCTTTTCTTTGGGGTCCCGGAATCACTCTGATCCTGGTGCTGCATCTCTTTGTGGAACTGGTCCCTGCAGCTCCACCAACAATTCTTAACCTCATCGACTTGTAATAAAAGACAAGAAAGGAAAATGTAGCCAAATATACAATCCTACAGAGGATAACGTATCACATGTGCTATACTAGGGAGTAGTGTTGAGCAAGCACTTTCTCGAGTAAAACACTTCTACCGAGCACCCGATCACAATGAAAGAACTCCAGGCACCCCCTGCTCTGAAGAGGAGAGGGTGTCGGGACTCTAGTTCGGCTTAGGAGTCCCTGCTCTGACTCCATATATACAGTCAGGTCCATAAATAATGGGACATCAACACAATTCTAACATTTTTGGCTCTATACACCACCACAATGGATTTGGAATGAAACAAACAAGATGTGCTTTAACTGCAGACTGTCAGCTTTAATTTGAGGGTATTTACATCCAAATCAGGTGAACAGTGTAGGAATTACAACAGTTTGCATATGTGCCTCCCACTTGTTAAGGAACCAAAAGTAATGGGACAATTGGCTTCTCAGCTGTTCCATGGCCACGTGTGTGTTATTCCCTCATTATCCCAATTACAATGAGCATCTACATGTTAACCTGCACAGAAACATAAAATAAGTCTTCTGCTGAATAGGAATACTCACTAAATAAGAAACTACTATGAGGCTTTTCTGACACAGTTTAGCTTTCAGCTTTATAGCTGTGTGGATAAAGTCCTTGCCTCAAATTTACAAGGGGTTGTGAGTTCAAATCCTGGCAGAAACTTTTCAGAATTAGATTCTAAATTACATTTAAATACAGTGACTCGAGCACACGTGGTGCTCTGCCAAGCATATCGATGCTCAACACTACTAGGGAGGATAACCTATGACATGGCCTATACTAGGGAGGACCACAAGGATCACACATGTTTACATTTTCTACTTATCCAAATTCTGGTGACTTTGTCCTTTGGTTTTCTCCCAGATGATGGAAAAAAGCTCCTGGGTTATCTCCACCCAACTCGCATCTTTTTTATACCAGTCATGGTAGTCCCCCGACCGCGTATCCCAAATGCAGGGCCTCTCCTGGATGAGGACAATGAGCCTCTCCACATCCATTGCCCCTGGTGTCTTTGGTATGGTGTAAGATGGTCTGTAAGGGCTGGAAAATTCCTCAGCAAACTCCTGCCTCATGTGCTGCCTGGAGCCAGATGCTGAGAAACTCAACTTCCGGTCTAAAATACCTTCACTTTTGCTAAGTTACTTGTGTTAAAAGCGCAACGCATTGCATCCAGATGCGATGCGATTTTCATGCAGCCCCATTCACTTCTATGAAAAACGCAGAACATGCTGCGATTTTTACGCAACGCAGAAGTGATGTGTGAAAAACAACGCTCATGTACACAGACCCATTAAAATGAATGGGTCCGGATTCAGAGCGGACGCAATGCGTTCACATCACGCATTGCACCCGTGCGGAAAACTTGCTCGTGTTAAAGGGGCCTAAGTGTCCCTCTTTGACTGCCCACAAATTCGGGTGATATGGTGTGGCATATTTTGACTTATGGTATGAAAGCTTTTGGGCTACAGATCACAGAGCCAACATGAAACTCCTACCCCAAGGCTGAAGGTTTATGTTATATCTTTGTTAAGAGTGGTCATAAGTGCATTATCAAAAACAAATAAATGATTTACATGCACTGCAATACTGCCCCTTAGTGACTATATACCGTATGTATCTTACTGTTTAGCAGTTAGCCTACATCTTAGGACTACTGTTGATCCATTTTACTCGTTAATGGGAAAATAAACTCATATGTACTATGTGCTCCAACATAGTAGGAATATTGTGAGAATGATACATAAACTAGCAGGTGAAAAACAGCTAATAGAAATCCCATGGACAAAGATAACACTGGCAAGGTTACATCAGTCACTGATGGAAAAACACATATTTCAAAACAAAAACAAATTTAAGTGATTATTCTGCTATATTTAGAGCAAGATGCTACTTAGCTGAAATAATGTGCCATTTTTTCTTTATATAGCATGGGGAACCTATATATAGCCCAAAATAAGTTCAGGGCCCACCCCTGATTATAGCATGAAAACCGACCAGAAGGAGTGGGTCAATAGAGTACAAACAAAACACTTGTGGTACCAAAGTAATCCAAAAGTAACACAATTTTATTAGAAAATCACACAAGACATGATTGACCCAAATCACAAAAAGACATTTAATACAGGTCACAATACATGAACATATTAAAAACCAAGAGGACCGATGGTGGACTGCTGGTATATATTAATAAAGTGCACGTGCAATTGGTCATCAGTACAAGGTGTGTTACACCTCACCACTATGGCTACAAATTACATAATCCAACCCATATGCATCCTATATAAAGTACCCCTTGAAAAAGCTAAACGCGAAACGTGCGTTGGGGAGCGGACCGGTGGTGTTTTTGTGTGGTATACTAAGCTGTTTGGTCAGTATTTCCTATGTGCTTATTATTATTATTATAGTCACCATTTGCCTCAGTTAGGCTACTTTCACACGAGCGTTCGGAGCGGATCCGTCTGATGTTTCATCAGACGGATCCGCTCCGATAATGCAGACGTTTGCATCCGTTCAGAACGGATCCGTCTGCATTATTACTTAGAAAATTTTCTAAGTCAGAAAGTAGCCTGAGCGGATCCGTTCAGACTTTACATTGAAAGTCAATGGGGAACGGATCCGCTTGAAGATTGAGCCATATGGTGTCATCTTCAAGCGGATCCGTCCCCATTGACTTCCATTATAAGTCTGGACGGATCCGCTTGCCTCCGCACGGCCAGGCGGACACCCGAACGCTGCAAGCAGCGTTCAGGTATCCGCTCACTGAGCGGAGCGGAGGCTGAGCGCTGGCAGGCGGATGCATTCTCAGTGGATCCGCCTCCACTGAGAATGCATCAGGGCCAGACGGATGCGTTCGGGGCCGCTCGTGAGCCCCTTCAAACGGAGCGCACGAGCGGACACCCGAACGCTCGTGTGAAAGTAGCCTTAGCCATTTTGGTGTGTATTATCACCCCCAAATTTTGGTATCTGTTGTATAATATATACAACAGATACCAAAATTTGGGGGTGATAATACACACCAAAATGGCTAACTGAGGCAAATGGTGACTATAATAATAATAATAAGCACATAGGAAATACTGACCAAACAGCTTAGTATACCACACAAAAACACCACCGGTCCGCTCCCCAACGCACGTTTCGCGTTTAGCTTTTTCAAGGGGTACTTTATATAGGATGGGCCACAAAAGACAGACTATTTCCTTTTGTGTGATTTGCACTAGATAATGGAAAAATTATATACTTTATTACTTACTGTAACAGCGGCTGCTGTGCGCCGCTGTTCCCCTGCTTACCGCTGTATTCAGCGGCTGCTGGCGCCGTATTCAGCGGTGATCTGCTGCCAGTGTTTCCTTTCAGCCGTGGCCAAAGCATGCTTGCTGCTTTTTTCCTGCAGCATTTAGTTAAGGGTCGGTGCGCGTCACTTCCAGTGTTTTATGGGTTGGATCATGTGATCTCGCCAACCAATCCTAGCTCTCCTGCACATATATAAGTGGCTCAGCTCCCTTCCCAGATGCCTCAGTGTCAAGGTTCTTGTGTCCTGCTAAGGTTCCTGATATCCGCTTGTGTTCCTGTGTTCCTGACTCGTACTTGTGATCCTGGATTATGGTACCCATTTGATCCCTGCCTGCTTGCCTTGACTCTCCTATTGCCGACCAAGATCACCTAACCTGTGCTGCCTGCCCTGGCCTACTGCCTGTCTGACTTTGCCTCTGCCTCAAACTTCGGTCCAGACTATCTCCCAGCTTAGCACGTTCAGTCCAGACTATCTCCCAGCCTCGTGGTCTCTCAGCCTTGCCCAGCTGAGACCACACTCACAGAGCCTCACCAGGCCTCTGTTTGCACACTCCCCCTAACTGACACCCTGGGAGGATCTTTATCCCAGTCGGATTATCGCAGACCTCACCTGCGATCCTCTCTGGTTCAAGGGAACACTTGTGCTGGAAGACTGTGTATTGGCAGATCCCACTTCCAATCCTATCTGCTAATCCCAATAAAGTCCAGCCCAGACTACACCAATAAGAACCTTATCTCAACAACCTACATACTGCTGAGACTATTACATTTCGTACTTTAGCTATCCCAGCCAGCTGAGGTATCTGAGTGGGATATACACCTCTTCCCGCACTGTCCACCTTATTACAACATTACAACATATATAAGTGGCTCAGCACCCTTCCCAGATGCCTCAGTGTCAAGGTCCTTGTGTCCTGCTAAGGTTCCTGATATCCACTTGTGTTCCTGTGTTCCTGACTCGTTCCTTGATTATGGTACACATTTGATCCCTGCCTGCTTGACTCTCTTATTGCCGATCCAGATTGCCTGACCTGTACCTGTGCTGCCTGTCCTGACCTATTGCCTGTCTGACTTTCGGTCCTGCACTGTTGCTCCTGGTAAAGACTCAGCCTGCTAACAACTCCTGTACCTCTGGTACCTTTCTCAGGTATCTCTGCCTGGACCAGCTGCCTATCCTCTTCAAGAGGTAGCGACCTGTTGTTCACCTCGGGAAAGTCTATCACCACCATCAGGGGTACTGTGAAGATCGAGGGGTTCACTTAGACAACGCCCTTAGAGGAGGTAGGACACGTGGCACAGCGGCAAACCGCTGGTTTGTGACACTTACCCATTAGAGGAAATGCTGGAAGTAGTTTTAAGCAGTGGCTATGTTGATTTCTTCAGGCTTATCCTAATCTACTCCTGGATGACTGCAACTATGACATATGACTGAACACATACTGTAGTAGGCATTAGCCATAAATCCTGTGTGACATGCTTTTTGCTGGAATGGGAAAGTCTGGAAAGTGACCAGCAAAACAGTACTTTGTTTCTTTGACTAAGCCTACATATGGATAAAGATCCTCCCAGGGTGTCAGTTAGGGGGAGTGTGCAAACAGAGTGTGCAAACAGAGGCCTGGTGAGGCTCTGTGAGTGTGGTCTCAGCTGGGCAAGGCTGAGAGACCACGAGGCTGGGAGATAGTCTGGACTGAACGTGCTAAGCTGGGAGATAGTCTGGACCGAAGTTTGAGGCAGAGGCAAAGTCAGACAGGCAGTAGGCCAGGGCAGGCAGCACAGGTTAGGTGATCTTGGTCGGCAATAGGAGAGTCAAGGCAAGCAGGCAGGGATCAAATGGGTACCATAATCCAGGATCACAAGTACGAGTCAGGAACACAGGAACACAAGCGGATATCAGGAACCTTAGCAGGACACAAGAACCTTGACACTGAGGCATCTGGGAAGGGAGCTGAGCCACTTATATATGTGCAGGAGAGCTAGGATTGGTTGGCGAGATCACATGATCCAACCCATAAAATATGTGTTGCAAAAGTATTCACCCCACTTGACTTTTTTAGTGTTTTGGCGCCTCACAACCTGGAATTAACATGGATTGTTTGAGGATTTGCATCATTTAATTTACATGAGACAGAAAAGAACTTGTGATGATTTGTCTGGAGGTACATTAGGCATTAACTGGATAAAATTTTTACTGTAGGCCATTGGAGTACAGGCCCCAAAAATTAGGCATTCAACTGACAGAAAAGGCCTTTTATGCCACTGGACGTGGATAAGATAAAAACAGATGAACCTCTTCTGTTTGCGCTGCCAAGGATACCATTCAAATGAAGCGTATAGTTTAAATGGCTTTTATTTGTCTACGCGTTTCAGGGGTGAATAACCCTCTTCATCAGGACATTAAAACAAATATATAACAGAGGGGCCACATGTATTTATATGCTATTGTGCTTGTATTCTGGCACCAATACCACTGTGGGGGGGGGGGGGGGTAGGGGAGAGTTTGGGGAGGGTGTGTCTACAGGAGGAGTGCCCCCAGAGTGACAGTGCCGATTGGGATGTTTTCTGGTGGATGGCATCAGAACTGTGTCAGCTGTATATGTAAACACATGCTCTGAAGGGATCGGCATGTAGGAGGAGGCGTGGTGTGCCGCAGGTATCTTCTCAATAGCGCTAGTGCGCTCGGCCGGAATGGGGGTGTGGCCTAGGGTCCCGCCTCCCTGTTGGCCTCGCGTGATTGGTTCCCTCAGCGGTGACGTCATAGCCACGTCCCCGGGCAGTGTCCGGAGCTCCTCGTGTGTTCGTTGTGCTGCTTCTTACTGTCATGTCACCACAGCATGAGCGAGCTCTATACCAGATAGGAGTGTAGTACATAGGATCCAATGTAGCTGGTGTATATAAATTGGTACTACATAGGTGTGCCAGATGTTCTATATATTTCTGTTGATAGACAGGCTCAATAAAATGCAGGGATGTGATAGTCCCTACTATTAAATTTATTATAATATAACAACTACCTTATTGCTGGTATTTTTAATCCATATTATATGGGCTGATTGGGTATGCGCCGATTGGGTCACAGGAGACACTTCGTGAATGTTTCATATGCATGGACCTGCGTGATGATTGGTATGATTTATTCGCATGTCTAGGGTGCTTTTGTAGGTTTGGCATTGCCAGAGGTGCGGGATTAAAAAATATAGGAGAAGGGGGACAAATATTATTATTAACCTAAGTAGAAGGTTATTATAAAAATACGCAAAATTAAACATAATAAAAAGTAAAGGTACATCATAAAAGGTATATATATATGTAAATTAAAAAGTTTATTTACGCATTCCTTACCCTAGATGTCACAGCAATATATTCTAATATCCAGCATGAACTGGGGATCAATTGCATCAAGAGAGTACTAGAACGAGACCGCACACTGAAACCACCACAAACTCAATTTCTGATCGACAGCTTACGGTTTATCCTGGAAAACAACTACTTCATATATAATAATACCACATACCATCAATGCAAGTGTACCGCGATGGGGACGCGGGTAGTGCCGTCTGTCGCTAACCTGTTTATGGGCGAATTCGAGAAAACACATATTATAGACCATCCAACATATAAGGATAAAATAGTGTAATTCAAAAGATACATAGACAATATCTTAATAATTTGGGATGGAGATAAGGTATCGGCCAAATCATTCAGCGAGTCTCTGAACGGCACAGACTGGGGGATCAATTTTACCCCCATGTTCAATAAAAAAGAAATAGAATTCTTGGATATTATTGTTACAAATACCAACAACTCCTTATCTACCAGAACTTATTTTAAATCAGTCGACACCAACAGCTATATTCACTTCACCAGTTTCCATCACAAAAAATTGTTAAAAAACATCCCGTACAGCCAGTATAAAAGATAATTGCACCAACAATGATGACTTTTTAACACAGGCCAAAATACTCAAAAAAAGATTTGCAGAAAAAGGATACCCAAAACAATTAATCAAAAATGCAGTGTATAGGTGTAGGTCAAAAACACAGAAAGAACATTTAAATACATCCTCCAAAGAACAAGAAGGATTTGACCATATAAACTTTATCACCCAATATAGTACTTCAAACAAATATATCCAGGCGACACTCAGAAAGCACTGGCACTTATTACTCCATGATCCATACTTGGCAAAGCACCTACCAAAAACTCTGAAGATTACCTACAGGCGGGCACCCACCATAAAGAGTGTCCTGGCCCCTAGCAAACCAAAACAGCATAAAATAAGATGAGATGAGGGTAAGACACCAACATACAAACCCCTAAGAACAGGAAGCTTCAGATGTGGAATAAATAGATACCTATGCTGCAAGACAATTACACACAACCAAACTATGTTTACGTCTAAACATAATGGCGCAACATTCCCCATCAAACAACGCATGTCCTGTCAAGCAAACTACGTCATCTACTTGATCTAATGTAGTTGCGGCCTACAATATGTTGGCCGCACTACACAACCATTGCACTGCCGGATGAATCAACATCGTTACAACATTCAAAGACACTATGCAAAACACAGTCTGTCCAGACATTGTGCGACTACCTTAGAAAAAGAAAAAAACCCAATCCTATTGAACAAATACCAGAGAATCCCTTCAATAGATTTGATAACCTTCAAAAGAGAGAAGTTTTCTGGATCTATCAATTTGATACGTTAGCCCTATACGGGCTGAACAAAATGAATGAGACTATACTATGAGCCATTCCTGATAAACCTGTATACCTCCTTACGATTACAAAAAATCAACACAAAAAATCATCAAAAAATGTAAAACTAATAATAAAGAAATATATGACCAACTAGGATATAAACACCAATAGGTGCCTGACATATGCCTCTATCTCTTATCAGGGTGAGGCGTTTTTATATAGACCCCTTAAATATATAATTAAATATAACTTGCATTTTAATTTACACACATATATATATATATATATATATATATATATATATATATATATATATATACCTTTTATGATGTACCTTTACTTTTTATTATGTTTAATTTTGCGTATTTTTATAATAACCTTCTACTTAGGTTAATAATAATATTTGTCCCCCTTCTCCTATATTTTTTAATCCCGCACCTCTGGCAATGCCAAACCTACAAAAGCACCCTAGACATGCGAATAAATCATACCAATCATCACGCAGGTCCATGCATATGAAACATTCACGAAGTGTCTCCTGTGACCCAATCGGCGCATACCCAATCAGCCCATATAATATGGATTAAAAATACCAGCAATAAGGTAGTTGTTATATTATAATAAATTTAATAGTAGGGACTATCACATCCCTGCATTTTATTGAACCTGTCTATCAACAGAAATATATAGAACATCTGGCACACCTATGTAGTACCAACTTATATGCCCCAGCTACGTTGGATCCTATGTACTACACTCCAATCTGGTATAGAGCTCGCTCATGCTGCGGTGACATGACAGTAAGAAGCAGCACAACGAACACACGAGGAGCTCCGGACACTGGCCAGGGGCGTGGCTATGACGTCACCGCTGAGGGAACCAATCACGCGAGGCCAAAGGGGAGACGGGACCCTAGGCCACGCCCCCATACCGGCCGAGCGCACTAGCGCTATTGAAAAGATACCTGCGGCACACCACGCCGCCTCCTACATGCCAATCCCTTCAGAGCATGTGTTTACATATACAGCTGACACAGCTCTGATGCCATCCACCAGAAAACATCCCAATCGGCACTGTCACTCTGGGGGCGCTCCTCCTGTAGACACACCCTCCCCAAACTCTCCCCCCCTCCCCCCTCCCCACAGTGGTTTTGGCGCCAGAACACAAGCACAATAGCATAGAAATACATGGAGCCCCTATGTTATATATTTGTTTTAATGTCCTGTTGAAAAGCGTAGACAAATAAAAGCCATTTAAACTATACGCTTCATTTGAATGGTATCCTTGGCAGCGTCCGCAGAAGAGGTTCATCTGTTTTTATCTTATCCACGTCCGACTTCTACTCCGGCACCCATACGTTTTTTGGGTGGAGGCAAGAACCCAGGCTGCAATCAAGACCCCGTCTGCTGGTCGGGATATACACCAGCAGGAACCTATACAGCTGTGGTGACTACCTCACAACAGCATCTGGTAAGCGAATCTTTTAGGCATATATAAAAATATAGTTAGCAATACCTCACATGAGGCGCTGTCCTCTCTCTCTTCCTTTTTTCTCTTGTTCTGAACTTTTATGCCACTGTATATACATAAGACATTCTTTGGTCTGTGTAGTGGTGGATATGTATGAGCTGGCACGAGGAAATTCAATTACACGTGGTCATCACAGGTGTTGAATTCCTCCGAGATCTATGCCTCATTCATTTTTAGAAATGTGAGGTAGTCAACACTGTCGTGAGCTAGGCGAGTGTGCTTATTGGTCACAATCCCCCCTGCTAAGCTAAATGTACTTTCGGACAGGACATTCAGCGCAGCCAAGAGTTCCATGAAAATTGTGCTAGCTCTGGCCACAGGTCAAGCCTCAACACCCGCTATTCCAGGGGTTCCTCGCTTCCCTGAGCGTCCACATTGGCCGTTAACCCGATGTAGTCGGACACCTGTCAGTCTAGGCATTCCCTGAGGCTGGATCCAGAGGGCAGCTGTCGATGTGTTGGCTGCAAGAATGATCTCATATCTGAAGTGACCAACACATCTTCAAACCGCCCTCTTCTTGCAGGTCCGGTAGGATTGGTACCCGCACCTGTTTTGCTGTAGGTGGAAATTCCTCTGCCAGCGCCCACAACAGCAGAATGCAGCATCTCTTGTAGCAAGGCCTGGAAATGCTGCGTTTTGACAGCCCTCTGTGATGATGGTAACATGTCCGTCATTTTGTGTTTGTACCGGGGGTCTAAGTACGTTGCCACCCAGTACTGGTCCTTGCCCTTTATGTCTCCTCCCCCCAGCCGCGTACAACACCAAGGATCCCTGAAAAGTTAAAAGTCCCCCTCAAAGCCTGTTCTTCTTGCTCCTCCTCCTCCCCCGAGCGACCACCCTCCTCTGACTCCTTTTCCGACTCCTGCTGACTTGTCTTAGATGGAGTAGCCCCCCCTGGGAATTCATCCAGCATTGCGACTTCCTCATCTTCCTGCTCCTGCTCCTCGACGGCTTGATCAATGACACGACGCAATGCACACTCCAGAAAGAAGGCGTAAGGTACAATGTCACTGATGGCGCTCTGGGTGCGACTGACCAGTTTGGTGATCTCATCAAATGGTCACAGAAGTCTGCATGCGTCGCGCATGAGCAGCCACTGGTGCAGTGAAAAGAAACCAAGCTCCCCAGAACCTGTCCTGCTGCAGAGTTTGTACAGGTAGTCGTTAATAGCATGTTTCTGCTGGAGCAGCCTATCAAGCATATACAAGGTGGAGTTCCAGCGCGTCGGGCTGTCACAAATCAGACGTCTGATGGACAAGTGGTGTTGCCGCTGAACGTCAACAAGGCGAGCCATGCCCGTGTAAGATCTTCTAAAATCAGCAGAGATTTTCCTGGCCTGCCGCAAAACGTCCTGGACTTCGGGGTATTTGGCAAAGAGGCTGTAGCAGTGGAAAAGGAGTCAGCCAAGGAGGAGATGGAGGATGGAGTAGGAGGAGAAGAAGAAGAGGCGGGCCTGCATGAAATCCTTGGAGGTAACACCAAATCCACACGAACAGTAAAAGTTATGTACCTTCCTTGCCCGTGTTTGCTATACCACTTGTCTGTGGTCAGATGTATCTTGGCACCGACACTGTGTGCCAGGGATATATTCACTTGCCGCTGAATGTGGCCATATAGCTCTGGGATGCCCTTCTGGGAGAAGTATTTCCTTCCGGGGACCTTCCATTGCGGTGTGCCAATGGCCACAAATTTTCCAAAGACCTCCGAGTCGACCAGTTTAAAGTTTCTGCACTAGCAGTTCCGGGAGTGTGGCTTTGTGGGTTCTGACGGCATTGCTCCCACTGGGCTCGGTGATGGGAAGCCAGGCGGTCGTCCCTAGTTGAGCTTATCGCGACTTATGTGTTGACAGCACAGGCTGCAGATGGCAACACTATTGCCAGCAGCTGACACGTTAAAAAAAGCCCACACTGCGGAGCCATGTGTCGGCGTCCTGGGAGCACCAGAAGTGACCGTGTATGGTGGATGGCTCGCTCCAGATACATTTGCAGCCTGGTTTTTGCCTACTGTGCCCCGCGAGCTCTGCCTGCTTCTCCTCCTTCTTCTCCCTCTCGACTGCTCCGTCTCTCCCTCTGAACTCCCCTCCTCTTCCTCTCTTGTGGGCACCCACGTGATGTCCATTGACAAGTCATCATCGTCACCTATACCAACACTGACATTTGAGATCTCGGAGTAGGCAGCAACAGCAGGGACCTCCCTCTTTGGGCTGATCTGGGTACTGTTTTAAGACGCTGGGTGGCGGCCGTTGCTACCTCCTCTTCCTCATTCGATGTCAAGAATGGCTGCGCATTGGTAAGATCTGAGAATAGATGGGAAAAAAATTCCTTTGACTCGAGCGGAGGGGCTATGGTGGTGGTGGTGTATTTGGGGGTGCACACAGCAGAGAGTGAAGAGGGTGCAGATATAGAGGATGAGGAGGGTGCAGAAACTGAAGACTGAGTGAGCCACTCAATCAACTCTGGTGCACCCTTTGAAGTAATCGCACGCACCTTCTCACTTAGGCTCCGATCTGGTGCACCTGCACGACCCCTACCACCCCTGCGGAATGGCCTGCCTCTTCCTCTGCCTGTCATTTTCAAAATAACCCTGTGCCTAAGCAGGTATATCACACCCCTCAATCAGTTTTTTTGGGGGCAACACGTATTTTGCACCCGTTGCAATTAGTTGTTCCAATAGCGTTTGTCCCTCTATATTGCTGCGCTATTGCAGAAGAACCACACACAACTTCTGCACAATACAAATGCACTATAATATACTTTCTATGTTAGAAAGTATATTATAAGTATATTACACCCCTCAGTATATCACACCTATCGATAGCACATCTATACCAGTCCTTAAAATGACTTTTGTGGCCCTATTAGCTAGCGTTTGGTGTCCCTAACAGCCTGTCCCTGCTCCACAAAGCAACCTCTCCTTACACTGGCAAAACACAGAATGTAAAATGGCTACCAGATCGGGTTCTTTTATAGGGTAGGGGTGTGTCCATGTGCTGAAACATCTCAATTAGCTGCCCTGTCCCACCTGATGGATGTGTCATGGGTCAAAGTTCGACACAATGCAAAAGAATATGGCGCCGGCGGACACTGCCATGTGTTTGCATGTTTGGCAAATTGTGAACGCTTAAAGTTCGCAGCGAAACGACTGCCGGGCGAATTGCAAGGCCATCTTTATTCTCTAGTATCAGGTTTAGGTATAATAAACCCCTCTCTTCCCATACACTGACATCAAGATCCAGGATAAAAAAAGTAAGGGCCGTCATAGGGATTTCTGAGTTAGTAGGAGAGTATAAATCTATATTCCTAATGTGATGGCGCCAGGTCCATATCGTTGCCCGCATGGTTAAGTGAGTTTTGAGTCGCAAAGGAAGACTCCACCTTCATCCACTTATGATTCAAAAAGGGAGACCACCATTCATAGTTTGATCTATGAGATTAGCTTTATAGTATCTAGAAATATCTGGGACTCCCAGCCCTCCATTATGTAGACACGGTTAAAGGGCGTGATGGTCCACCCTGGGATAATTATTTCCCCAAATAAATTTGAGATCTGCTTGTAGGGAGTGAAGTGTTCTGGCAGGATTAATAAGTGGGACACATCTAAATTGAACAATATAATAATATTTGCAAAGACAGGTGCACTCTGCGGTCTTACTAAACCCTCAAACTGATGTTAAAATTGAGAGATTAGCCAACATATCCTACTATGGAGAACATGTCTGAGCCCGAGCACCGCGCCAAGGTTTCTCAAGTAGCTCGGGTCCTAACACTCACCTCCCTGTGCCGTGTGGGCAATACTAGGGACCAGTGGGCGAATTACAGGAGCGTGAGGTCCGACTCACAGACAACTCACCAGTTACCTCCAGCATGTAGCCATGCTTGCAATGGAAGGAGGGAGGAGTCTGCGAGTCCCACTCAAGACTGGCTGATATGGCCCAGGCCTTGCAGGTACACCTAAATGTGGCCTGTAGATGGAAAACAGGCACATTTAAATTGGAGTTTATACACCTCCAGGCATCTCTATATACAAACAAACTTAAAAAATGGCATGGTGTTAAACAGGCAGGAAGTGCTCAAACCCATATGCAGTTGTGCATATATATATACAGGGGAGCAAATTCTGCACTTGTGGCCCATTGCTAATGGCGATCCCCAGCAAAAATGCATACAGTGGAGGATGCCCGCAGTGGATCACAAATACCACATTAGACATCCTACACAAGATAGCAATTATGTGGATGTGATAATCAATATAATAATATTTGCAAATACAGGTGCACTCTGCGGTCTTACTAAACCCTTAAACTGATGTAAAAATTGAGAGATTAGCCAACATATCCTACTATGGAGAACATGTCTGAGCCCGAGCACCGCGCCAAGGTTTCTCAAGTAGCTCGGGTCCTAACACTCACCTACCTGTGCCGTATGGGCAATACTAGGGACCAGTGGGCGAATTACAGGAGCGTGAGGTCCGACTCACAGACAACTCACCAGTTACCTCCAGCATGTAGCCATGCTTGCAATGGGAGGAGGGAGGAGTCTGCGAGTCCCACTCAAGACTGGCTGATATGGCCCAGGCCTTGCAGGTAAACCTAAATGTGGCCTGTAGATGGAAAACAGGCACATTTAAATTGGAGTTTATACACCTCCAGGCATCTCTATATACAAACAAACTTAAAAAATGGCATGGTGTTAAACAGGCAGGAAGTGCTCAAACCCATATGCAGTTGTGCATATACAGTCATGTGAAAAAATTAGGACACCCTTTGAAAGCATGTGGTTTTTTGTAACATTTTTAATAAATGGTTATTTCATCTCCGTTTCAACAATACAGAGAGATTAAAGTAATCCGACTAAACAAAGAAAACTGAAGAAAAGTCTTTTCAAGATCTTCTGTAAATGTCATTCTACAAAAATGCCTATTCTAACTGAGGAAAAAGATAGGACACCCTTGCCCCTAATAGCGAGTGTTACCTCCTTTGGCTGAAATAACTGCAGTGAGACGGTTCTTGTAGCCATCTACCAGTCTTCGACATCGGTCTGAGGAAATTTTACCCCACTCCTCAATGCAGAACTTTTTCAGCTGTGAGATGTTTGAGGGGTTTCTTGCACGTACAGCCCTTTTCAAGTCACCCCACAGCATCTCAATGGGATTCAAATCTGGACTTTGACTTGGCCATTCCAGGACTCTCCATTTCTTCTTTTTCAGCCAATCTTTGGTTGATTTACTAGTATGTTTTGGGTCATTGTCATGTTGCATGGTTCAGTTCCGCTTCAGCTTTAATTTTCTAACTGATGGTCTCACATGTTCTTCAAGCACCTTCTGATACACAGTAGAATTCATCGTGGATTCTATGATGGTGAGCTGACCAGGTCCTGCTGCAGCAAAGCAGCCCCAAACCATGACACTTCCACCTCCATGCTTCACAGTTGGTATGAGGTTCTTTTCTTGGAATGCTGTGTTTGGTTTACGCCAAACATGTCCTCTGCTGTTGTGTCCAAATAATTCAATTTTGGACTCATCTGTCCAAAGAACATTATTCCAGAAGTCCTGGTCTTTGTCAACTTTATCGCTGGCAAATGTCAGTCTGGCCTCGATGTTTCTCTTGGAAAGCAAAGGTTTCCTCCTTGCACACCTCCCATGCAAGTTAAACTTGTACAGTCTCTTTCTGATTGTAGAGGCATGTACTTCTACATCAACAGTAGCCAGAGCCTGCTGTAGTTCTCGAGATGACACTTTAGGGTTTTTGGATACCTCTTTTAGCATCTTGCGGTCTGCTCTTGGGGTGAACTTGCTGGGGCGACCAGTCCTGGGCATGTTGGCAGTTGTTTTGAAAGCCCTCCACTTGTAGACTATCTTCCGGACAGTGGAATGGCTGATTTCAAAATCTTTTGAGATCTTTTTAAATCCCTTCCCAGACTCATAGGCTGCTACAATCTTTTTTCTGAAGTCCTCTGACAGCTCTTTTGCTCTCACCATGGTGCTCACTCTCACTTCAACAGTCAGGAGCACACCAAACTAAATGTCTGAGGTTTAAATAGGGCAAGCCTCATTCAACATGCAGAGTAACGATCTACTAATTATGTGCACCTGGTGTGATATACCTGTGTGAGATCTGAGCCAATTTAAGAGGGAATACATGTGAGGGTGTCCTATCTTTTTCCTCAGTTAGAATAGGCATTTTTGTAGAATGACATTTACAGAAGATCTGGAAAAGACTTTTCTTCAGTTTTCTTTGTTTAGTTGGATTACTTTAATCTCTCTGTATTGTTGAAACGGAGATGAAATAACCATTTATTAAAAATGTTACAAAAAACCACATGCTTTCAAAGGGTGTCCTAATTTTTTCACATGACTGTATATATACAGGGGAGCAAATTCTGCACTTGTGGCCCCATTGCTATTGGCGATCCCCAGCAAAAATGCATACAGTGGAGGATGCCCGCAGTGGATCACAAATACCACATTAGACATCCTACACAAGATAGCAATTATGTGGATGTGATAACCAATATAATAATATTTGCAAATACAGGTGCACTCTGCTGTCTTACTAAACCCTTAAACTGATGTAAAAATTGAGAGATTAGCCAACATATCCTACTATGGAGGATATGTCTGAGCCCAAGCACCACACCAAGGTTTCTCAAGTAGCGCTGGTCCTAACACTCACCTACCTGTGCTATATGGGCAATACAAGGAGCCAGTGGGCGAATTACAGGAGCGTGAGGACCGACTCACAGACAACTCACCAGTTACCTCCAGCATGTAGCCATGCTAGCATTGGGAGGAGGGAGGAGTCTGCGAGTCCCACTCAAGACTGGCTGATAAGGCCCAGGCCTCACAGGTGCACCCAAATGTGGCCTGTGAATAGGAAACAGGCACATTTAAATTGGAGTTTATACACCTCCAAGCATATCTATATACAAACAATATATTCGCCCACTGGCCCCTGGTATTGCCCATAAGGCATAGGTAGGTGAGTGTTAGGACCCGAGCTACTTGAGAAACCTTGGCGCGGTTTGAAACGGGAATTTATCTAGTAGTTGGTTTTTAAGGGGTTCAGGAATCGAAATGGGAAGTATATGTGACTTAGCAATGTTGAATTTGTGCATTGAAGCTTTAGCATATTCATCCAATATCTTAGTGACAACCGGAAGAGACACTTCTGGTTTCGTAAGGGATAGTATAACATCGTCTGCATAAAGACCTAACTTGGGATGCAGGCAACCGCTGGGTCTGCACATATTTTTGCTGCAAGGGATTCCATCACTAATGCAAACACTATTGGTTAGAGTGGGCAATCTTGGCAAGTACCGTTTGATATATTAAAACATTTCGAATAAAACCCAGACGCTAGAACCCTTGCAGACGGGTTGGAGTAAAGGTTTATTATGGCTGTTAGTATAGAACCGGAGAATCCAGACCGATCCAGCACCACTGCCAGGAATACCCAATGCACTCTATCAAATGCTTTTTTAGCATCAAGCGAGACAAATATTGTGGGTGCACCTGCGGTCTCTGATATTTGAATTAAGTCTATCATCCTTCTGGTTCCATCTCTGCCTTGACGTCCCGGAATAAAACCTACTTGATCTGGGGATATCAATTGTGGGAGTGGGGGCTGGATCCTCAAAGCTAGTAGTTTGGAAAATAATTTAATGTCATTGTTTAACAATAAGATGGGCCGGAAGTTAGAAGGAACATCTTGGGTTTTCCCCGGTTTAGGAATAGTAGTAATAGTGGCGCTCAACATTTCTTTTGGGACAGTATTGGGGAAGAGAAATGTGTTAAAAAGACGGACAAGTAAAGGTGTTAGCTCTAATCTAAAGGTTTTATAATAATCCCCAGAGAAACAATCCGGACCTGGAGCTTTGTGTGCTTTAAAAGCTTCTGTCACCCCACTAAACTCATATTTTATTTTTGTGTACTTATAATCCCTATCCTGCGATATATCTATACATTATGTTATTAATCATTTTCGTTCAGTAGATATGTAAAAAAACTTACTTTTATAATATGCTAATTACCTGTCTACCAGCAAGTAGGGCGTCTACTTGCTGGTAGCAGCCACAAAAAACCGCCCCCTCCTCCTGTTGATTGACAGGGCCAGCCGCGATCTCCTCCTCCGACTGGCCCTGTCAGCATTTCAAAAATTGCGCGCCTGTGTTGATTTGGCGCAGGCGCTCTGAGATAAGGAGACTCGCCTCCTCAGCACTCCCTCAGTGCGCCTGCGCCGATGACGTCACCGAAAGAGAAGTACGTTTTTTGACATATCTACTGAACGAAAATGATTAATAACATAATGTATAGATATATCGCAGGATAGGGATTATAAGTACACAAAAAAAAAATGAGTTTAGTGGGGTGACAGAAGCCCTTTAAGGGTTTTTATCACTGCTTCTATCTCCTTTCCTGTAAAAGGGGTATTAATAAAGAAGAGGTTTTGATGAGATAACGCCGGTAATGAGACGGAATGTAAGAAAGCAGATATTAGTTGTGGTGTAGGTTGTGGTGTATCTGAGTCTTCTTTCAGATTATATAAGGAGCTACAGTAATCTGCAAACGTGTCTGCAATAGCCAGTGGATGTGTACTAGTTGTACCATCTCTTTGTCTCATAGATTCAATACGCAAAGCAATAGCACTCTTCTTTAGTGTTGATCACAAATATTCGAATTTCGAATTTTTATCGCGAATATAGGTACTTCGAAAATTCGCGAATATTTTCAATATAGTTATATATATATTCGTAATTTCGAATATTCAAATTTTTGTTTCGAATTTAATTTTTTGTGTTTTTTTTGTTTTTTTTTATCAGTACACATGATCCCTCACTGCTTTTAGCTTGTGGGCCAATAAGAAGGCTGCAATATACTTGACTTTAGGAGTAGTAGTGTTTGCGAATTTTTCTCAATATTAGTTTTTTTTTAATATTCGCTATATTGCTATATATTCTTGTTTTAGAATATTACGAATATTCGAAAAAACTAAGTTATGGCAATACAGAGAATATTCGAAAAAAATCGAATAGAGCAATTTAGCTAATATAGTGCTATAATCTTTTTTGTCTAATAGTTGTAAGTTGAAAAATACGAATCCAAAAATTTGAATCCAAAAATTCGAATTCCGAAAATTCGCATATTACACAATCATTACCTTTCCGATTTTTTGAGTAAAAAAATTTTTTTCGATGAATATTCTACAAAATATTCGCGAAATATTGCGAATTCGAATATGACCCCTGCCGCTCATCACTACTCTTCTTGAGTCTGCAGGCCAGCATAGCTCCTGCCCTATCGCCTAGGTGATACTGCTTAATCTTGGAGTGGTAAATAGAGTGTTCTTATTTTTGTAAGAGGAAAGAACGTAGTTGGAACCGCAGTTTAGTGAGTTGTTTCATAAGAGCATCCAAGGGGGAGGTTTAATACGAGAGTAGGGATGAGCGAACCCGAACTGTATAGTTCGGGTTCGTACCGAATTTTGGGGTGTCCGTGACACGGGCCCGAACCCGAACACTTCGTAAAAGTCCGGGTTCGGGTTCGGTGTTCGGCGCTTTCTTGGCGCTTTTTGAAAGGCTGCAAAGCAGCCAATCAACAAGCGTCATACTACTTGCCCCAAGAGGCCATCACAGCCATGCCTACTATTGGCATGGCTGTGATTGGCCAGTGCAGCATGTGACCCAGCCTCTATATAAGCTTGGGTCACGTAGCGCTGCACGTCACTCTGCTGATACAAGCATAGGGAGAGGTTGCAGCTGCGACGTTAGGGCGAGATTAGGCAGTGATTAACTCCTCCAAAAGACTTCATTTAGTGATCGATCTACAGCTGTGGATCATTGAACTGCTTCTATTCAATTGCTCAGTGTTTTTAGGCTGCCCAGAGCGTTTTTCAGTCACTTTTTTCTGGGGTGATCGGCGGACATTTTGTGGCTTGTGGTGCGCCAGCACAAGCTACCACCAAGTGCATTTAACCATCAATAGTGTGGTTATTTTTTGGCCATATACTACATCAGGGGCAAGCTGAGCGTGTGTCACCCAAGTGCATTTAACCATCAATAGTGTGGTTATTTTTTGCTATATCCTACATCAGGGTCAAGCTTTCATCAAGTGCATTTAACCATCAATAGTGTGGTTATTTTTTGGCCAAATACTACATCAGGGGCAAGTTGAGCCTGTCACCCAGCGCCTAAAAAATAGGCCTGACATTTATATTCATCCAAATCAGTACTGTTTTAGCTGGTCAAGTTATTTTTAGTGACCGTAAAAGCACAGTTTTTGTTCTGGGTTGAAAAACAATTCCCAAATTTACAATTCTCAAAATTAGTGGTTTCTGCTGTATCAGGCCTACTTTAAATCTATCCCTAAAAGGGTATATTAGATTCAAGGTGCTGATAGGGTAATTCTCAAGACCTTCACACACACGCTACAGTGCAGATCCAAGTCTAATTCTGTGATTAAACGTATACCTGTCACACAGCGCCTAAAAAATAGGCCTCACATTTATATTCCTCCAAATCAGTACTGTTTTAGCTGGTCAAGTTATTTTTAGTGACCATAAAAGCACAGTTTTTGTTCTGGGTTGAAAAACAATTCCCAAATTTGCAATTCTCAAAATTAGTGGTTTCTGCTGTATCAGACCTACTTTAAATCTATCCCTAAAAGGGTATATTAGATTCAAGGTGCTGATAGGGTCATTCTGAAAAACTTAACACACACGCTACAGTGCAGATCCAAGTCTAATTCTGTGATTAAACGTATACCTGTAACCCAGCGCCTAAAAAATAGGCCTCACATTTATATTCAGCTAAATCTGTCATTACTGGTGTGCCTGTATTAGTGTAATACGGTACCTAAATAGATAGCCAGACAGTGTTAGGTGTCTGTAAAAAAAGGCCTGAATTTTAATTCAATACATTGGCCCGAATAATATTTTTCTTATTGTGGTGAACGGTAACAATGAGGAAAACATCTAGTAAGGGACGCGGACGTGGACATGGTCGTCGTGGTGTTAGTGGACCCTCTGGTGCTGGGAGAGGACGTGGCCGTTCTGCCACAGCCACACGTCCTAGTGTACCAACTACCTCAGGTCCCAGTAGCCGCCAGAATTTACAGGGATATTTGGTGGGGCCCAATGCCGTTCTAAGGATGGTAAGGCCTGAGCAGGTACAGGCATTAGTCAATTGGGTGGCCGACAGTGCATCCAGCACGTTCACATTATCTCCCACCCAGTCTTCTGCAGAAAGCGCACAGATGGCGCATGAAAACCAAGCCCATCAGTCTGTCACATCACCCCCATGCATATCAGGGAAACTGTCTGAGCCTCAAGTTATGCAGCAGTCTCTTATGCTTTTTGAAGACTCTGCTGCCAGGGTTTCCCAAGGGCATCCACCTAGCCCTTCCCCAGGGTGGAAGAGATAGAATGCACTAACGCACAACCACTTATGTTTCCTGATGATGAGGACATGGGAATACCACCTCAGCACGTCTCTGATGATGACGAAACACAGGTGCCAACTGCTGCGTCTTTCTGCAGTGTGCAGACTGAACAGGAGGTCAGGGATCAAGACTGGGTGGAAGACGATACAGGGGACGATGAGGTCCTAGACCCCACATGGAATGAAGGTCGTGCCACTGACTTTCAGAGTTCGGAGGAAGAGGCAGTGGTGAGACCGAGCACACAGCATAGCAAAAGACAAAGAGGGAGCAGTGGGCAAAATCAGAACACCCGCCGCCAAGAGACTCCGCCTGCTACTGACCGCCGCCATCTGGGACCGAGCACCCCAAAGGCAGCTTCAAGGAGTTCCCTGGCATGGCACTTCTTCAAACAATGTGCTGACGACAAGACCCGAGTGGTTTGCACGCTGTGCCATCAGAGCCTGAAGCGAGGCATTAACGTTCTGAACCTTAGCACAACCTGCATGACCAGGCACCTGCATGCAAAGCATGAACTGCAGTGGAGTAAACACCTTAAAAACAAGGAAGTCACTCAGGCTCCCCCTGCTACCTCTTCTGCTGCTGCCGCCTCGGCCTCTTCTGCTGCTGCCGCTGCCTCGGCCTCTTCCTCCGCCTCTGGAGGGACGTTGGCACTTGCTGCCCAGCAAACATGGGATGTACCACCAACACCACCACCTGCGTCACCAAGCATCTCAACCATGTCACACGGCAGCGTTCAGCTCTCCATCTCACAAACATTTGAGAGAAAGCGTAAATTCCCACCTAGCCACCCTCGATCCCTGGCACTGAATGCCAGCCTTTCTAAACTACTGGCCTATGAAATGCTGTCATTTAGGCTGGTGGAGACAGACAGCTTCAAACAGCTCATGTCGCTTGCTGTCCCACAGTATGTTGTTCCCAGCCGCCACTACTTCTCCAAGAGAGCCGTGCCTTCCCTGCACAACCAAGTATCCGATAAAATCAAGTGTGCACTGCGCAACGCCATCTGTGGCAAGGTCCACCTAATCACAGATACGTGGACCAGTAAGCACGGCCAGGGACGCTATATCTCCCTAACTGCACACTGGGTAAATGTAGTGGCGGCTGGGCCCCAGGCGGAGAGATGTTTGGCGCACGTCCTTCCGCCGCCAAGGATCGCAGGGCAACATTCTTTGCCTCCTGTCTCCTCCTCCTCCTACTCAGCTTCCTCCTCCTCTTCTTCCACCTGCTCATCCAGTCAGCCACACGTCTTCACCACCAACTTCAGCACAGCCCGGGGTAAACGTCAGCATGCCGCTCTGAAACTCATATGTTTGGGGGACAGGCCCCACACCGCACAGGAGTTGTGGCGGGGTATAGAACAACAGACCGACGAGTGGTTGCTGCCGGTGAGCCTCAAGCCCGGCCTGGTGGTGTGCGATAATGGGCGAAATCTCGTTGCAGCTCTGGGACTAGCCGGTTTGACACACATCCCTTGCCTGGCGCATGTGCTGAATTTGGTGGTGCAGAAGTTCATTCACAAATACCCCGACATGTCAGAGCTGCTGCATAAAGTGCGGGCCGCCTGTTCGCGCTTCCGGCGTTCACACCCTGCCGCTGCTCGCCTGTCTGCGCTACAGCGTAACTTCGGCCTTCCCGCTCACCGCCTCATATGCGACGTGCCCACCAGGTGGAACTCCACCTTGCACATGCTGGACAGACTGTGCGAGCAGCAGCAGGCCATAGTGCAGTTTCAGCTGCAGCATGCACGGGTCAGTCGCACTGCGGATCAGCCCCACTGTAAAGGGAGAATATTAATCACCAATATTTATGCAAATATCAATAATTAATATTCATAAATGGGAGGAGCCATCTAGTGATAACTCTGCCTATTTATGCCTTTATATAATAACACAATACCTTTGCTATACTTTACACTAATCACTATGCTAGCTGCATGCGCCTTACTAACTAACTATCGCCAATAACTACACATTACACAGATAGTTACAAATATAACGGTATTTATTAACAATACACTACGCTATACACTAACAATACAGCACTAAATATACAATCCTAAACTACACTACACATTCCCAATTCCACCCATCAACTAACTATACAGTTCACACATACAATATTAACAGCCCACCCATCCTGTTCTATACTATCCCTATGGGGTACGCCGAGGGTTAATGGTGGCCTTACAGGGGTGTAAGCCGACCACAAACACAAAGGGTTAAAATGGGGATAATATCAGAACTGTACAGCAATGCAGGGGCTAAATACCCTGCAAGTGTACAGTGAGGGAGGGTGTGTGGCAGGGTTTAAGCAGGGGTTACCACCAGGGGTTAATCAGGGTAGGGAAAGGGTATATCAGGGGTTTCAGGGGCAAGGGTAGCCAGGGTGCACAGTAGGCAGGGACCAGGGTCCATCAGGGGTTACCAGCACACAGGGACCAGGGTAACTACCAGGGGTAATGCCTGGCAGGGAAAGGGTTAATCGTTGGTGGGATAGGGGTTGGTTGAATCAGGGCCCAAGGTGCACATCAGGGAAATATAGGGGTTACAGGACCAGGGGTGATATGTGAGGGGTAGGTAGGGGCTACACAGGTATACTTAGGCCTTTTCCAGGTGGTCATCATGGAGCTGCTCTCTCCCATGCGTCTCTGATACTAGTCTGGTTGCAAGAGGCCGCACCTCTGCTCTGTTTGGGGCTTTATAGCCCAAAACCAGCCCCCCTCCTCCTTCCTCAGGGATGTGACATCATAGTGTCACTGTGACGTATGCCTGCCTACAATCCCCAGAGTTCTCCCCCCCCTAGTCCCAAAAATGCTGGGAGTAGGGGCATGGAGTTTTAGCCATGGGCAGAGGTGTGGAAAAACAGGTTCTTGATGTCTCTGGTTAGAAAGTCCCCTCACAAACGGTGCCAAAGAGTCTGATTGCTTTGGGCCTGAACAAAAGTGGGACTAGATGCTAATCAGCTGTTATCCTACAGGCTATCAGCACAAGTTTTTTCTAAACAACTCTGTTGATAAGAGTTGGAATTGCATATATCACATCTATAAACACATTCACATACAAAACTGGGGGTATGAATGGGCAGCAATAAGCCCACATACATACTGTCATGCTGACATAAGTGTATATACATAGACACGTGTGCAAATACATACACACATATCAATATATACACACACCCTCGCATATATCTGGGGCATCACATACAGGGGACATGCATATGTCCCCACTTGCCATACAGGGCCAATATATACACGGTCATACAGGAAATATATACTAACTATAAGGGGACACATATAAGGGGGCACATATATATACTAATATAAGGGGGATTATAAGGGGGCACAGCTTCCAGGGACCACATATTTCCCACAGGGGCCACCATGAGCCCCTGGGGATCACCATGGACAGATGTGCGCAGATGCTGGGCACATCTGCGCACATCACCCAATGATGCGGTGGTTAATGTATGCATATATATACCATACATGCCCGCACGTGTTTGCAGGCATGCATGGATATACCGTACAGGGAGTGCAGAATTATTAGGCAAATGAGTATTTTGACCACATCATCCTCTTTATGCATGTTGTCTTACTCCAAGCTGTATAGGCTCGAAAGCCTACTACCAATTAAGCATATTAGGTGATGTGCATCTCTGTAATGAGAAGGGGTGTGGTCTAATGACATCAACACCCTATATCAGGTGTGCATAATTATTAGGCAACTTCCTTTCCTTTGGCAAAATGGGTCAAAAGAAGGACTTGACAGGCTCAGAAAAGTCAAAAATAGTGAGATATCTTGCAGAGGGATGCAGCACTCTTAAAATTGCAAAGCTTCTGAAGCGTGATCATCGAACAATCAAGCGTTTTATTCAAAATAGTCAACAGGGTCGCAAGAAGCGTGTGGAAAAACCAAGGCGCAAAATAACTGCCCATGAACTGAGAAAAGTCAAGCGTGCAGCTGCCAAGATGCCACTTGCCACCAGTTTGGCCATATTTCAGAGCTGCAACATCACTGGAGTGCCCAAAAGCACAAGGTGTGCAATACTCAGAGACATGGCCAAGGTAAGAAAGGCTGAAAGACGACCACCACTGAACAAGACACACAAGCTGAAACGTCAAGACTGGGCCAAGAAATATCTAAAGACTGATTTTTCTAAGGTTTTATGGACTGATGAAATGAGAGTGAGTCTTGATGGGCCAGATGGATGGGCCCGTGGCTGGATTGGTAAAGGGCAGAGAGCTCCAGTCCGACTCAGACGCCAGCAAGGTGGAGGTGGAGTACTGGTTTGGGTTGGTATCATCAAAGATGAGCTTGTGAGGCCTTTTCGGGTTGAGGATGGAGTCAAGGTCAACTCCCAGTCCTACTGCCAGTTTCTGGAAGACACCTTCTTCAAGCAGTGGTACAGGAAGAAGTCTGCATCCTTCAAGAAAAACATGATTTTCATGCAGGACAATGCTCCATCACACGCGTCCAAGTACTCTACAGCGTGGCTGGCAAGAAAGGGTATAAAAGAAGAAAATCTAATGACATGGCCTCCTTGTTCACCTGATCTGAACCCCATTGAGAACCTGTGGTCCATCATCAAATGTGAAATTTACAAGGAGGGAAAACAGTACACCTCTGTGAACAGTGTCTAGGAGGCTGTGGTTGCTGCTGCACGCAATGTTGATGGTGAACAGATCAAAACACTGACAAAATCCATGGATGGCAGGCTTTTGAGTGTCCTTGCAAAGAAAGGTGGCTATATTGGTCCCTGATTTGTTTTTGTTTTGTTTTTGAATGTCAGAAATGTATATTTGTGAATGTTGAGATGTTATATTGGTTTCACTGGTAAAAATAAATAATTGAAATGGGTATATATTTGTTTTTTGTTAAGTTGCCTAATAATTATGCACAGTAATAGTCACCTGCACACACAGATATCCCCCTAAAATAGCTAAAACTAAAAAAGAACTAAAAACTACTTCCAAAAATATTCAGCTTTGATATTAATGAGTTTTTTGGGTTCATTGAGAACATGGTTGTTGTTCAATAATAAAATTAATCCTCAAAAATACAACTTGCCTAATAATTCTGCACTCCCTGTATATGCATACGTCTCAACCCTTCCTCAACAATCCCCCTGTTGTCGGACTATATAATACGACAATATATTGGGGGAACGGGTTGAGATATATTTCCCCCCCCTTCAACCCCATCCTTTGTGGAAGTTCAGGAAGAACTGTAGTGCACACTGATCTTTAGGTACTTAAACATCCCTCATCCAGCTTCCTCCGACCTGCCCTTCACCGTAACCTACTCCTCCATCCACAGGATACACCGTCTTCTTCTCGCTGGAACTTTCTTGACATTTTTAGGATACCACACACCCACAGTCTCTTTAACAGTCTTTTAGTGTCGGCCGCCCCCACTTTGGAGTGACCACACCCCCACATTCTCTCGGTAATTCTGCCGATCTTCAGGTATCTTCGTCCCCCCCCAATTCTGGAGCGGGTTCACCCTTACAGTCTTTAACTGGCCTTTCTTTAACAGTCTCTTGGTGTCGGCCACCCCCACTTTGGAGTGACCACACCCCCACAGTCTCTCGGTAGTTCTGCCGATCTTCAGGTATCTTCGTCCCCCCCAATTCTGGAGCGGGCTCACCCTTACAGTCTTTAACTGGCCTTTCTTTAACAGTCTCTTGGTGTCGGCCACCCCCACTTTGGAGTGACCACACCCCCACAGTCTCTCGGTAGTTCTGCCGATCTTCAGGTATGGCCCGCCTCCAAGGCATCTGGAGCGGGTTCACCCTCACAACCTCAGTCCCAACTTTCTTCTATCCAACGTCTGTTTCCATCTTGATGGGTGCGGTTCTCCCATGGACAGATTAATAGGTCTTTACAAGGCAGGTCAGACTCTTAAGCGGTGATGTCATAGTACCTAAATTCTACTGCGGAGAACACCTCCACCACACTACACCTCCAGCCCTTCCCTTAAGAACCTCACCGTTCCAGGGTTCAAGGTGGCAAATGAATGATGCCTGTCCCTATCGTGACCTAACCTTATCCCCATTCACACAAAACACATGTCACATCCCTCCCAACACCACCAAAACAATATATGTATGTGTACCCATAGAGACTCATGCAACCTGGCATATCTCTACACCTCCAAAGACACAGGTAGGTACCCCTGTGTCAATGGGAAACAACTATAGGATGCAAATGTGTACAGCCAAATATAGGCTGTCACACATTTGTACCTAGAGTGTCCATGGGTACACAATCAACCGACAAACAAAATCAATAAATACAATGTGCTATGGGGTTTCAGGGTAGTACAAGTTATACGTCCCGAACCCTCATAGGAAACAAAGTGTGTCCATACAATATTTGGCTACAGGAACAATGTTTGAGTTATGTCCTGAGCCTCCTCCTCCGGATAGTTCTGTAAAGTTCTGTCTGGTTCTGGTGTATTTGGTCAATAAGTCCCTTGACCCTCCGATTACGATGACCAGAACCAGAAGAAGTTTCACTGGGTGAAACAAGTGATAATAAGTTCTTCCACCCGAACGTCTCCCAAGTCTTCCTCCAGAGCCTTAAATAATGCTCCCGCTGGATTGTGGCACAGTCTTCATTTCTATAACACCTCTAGGCAGAGGTCACTTCGTTGCCAAAATCCAGTGGGATCCTCTGGAGCTTCACAACAGTGTCAGGGGGAATAGCTGGCCTCTTCTGTGGCATCTCCTGGGTTTTTCTTCCGCTCCATCCTATGGCAGAAGAAAACACCAGGCGCTCCCGGGGGAATTTCTCCCCTAACAGTGCAATTAAATGTGAAAATTTCCAGCACCGATACCTTTGACCCATGGGTAGAGAAAGGTATTGGGCTGCCCTTTGTCTCACAGGGCTCCTCATTATCCCAACACTGGTGTCTGAACACCCTACCTTCAGAGGATTGCGTCCTCTGCTACACATCCCTCTGCAACAACAGATAAGGATGGCCACCCTACTAGGTTAGGATAACTGGAGTTCTGTGGACAAAGCACCATCTTGTTATTGATGGCACCGCATCCCTGTCCACCCATGTGTACCCAGGCTGATTTCCCCCTGTGATCCCGTCTTGTGGAGGCCCGCAGAACCAATGGCATAGTCATGCCCTGGCTCCCCAGGACCCCACAACACAAGAACACAGTCCACACTCCGCTGCCAAACACTCTGCGTCCAATCCCTATCAGAGCTGTGCTACCTGCTCGGACTAGAATTAAGTGCGCAGCACAACATTACACCAATGTTGTCTGTCCACCCCAGTCCCCAGTGTAACACAGCTCTACCGAAAACCTGGAGCACAACAGCGCCATCTGTATCGATCTGAGACCCTGGTTGCCCAGAATAATATCACATCATCCTTTGTGTGCTGCATGGAGACGGTCCTTATGCCTTCTCCCGACCAGCAGGATTTCCCGTGTGATATTATCTGCTCGCGAACCTATACGTTCTCAATCCACAGTATAACACTGTTCCACTCCAAGGGGACACAGAATGAAACAAAGACAGCAGACGGGACTTACAACACTACATAAATCAGCATGGTAGAACACATCCGTAGACAAGGACTACCACCATCGACATCAAGAAAAACTTACAAACAGATAACAAAAACACACAACATGGACATACACAGGGAACAAACGGTGTAACAAATAGTACAGGGGTGTCAAATGTTGCCTAGCCTAGCTTGGCCATTCTGACCCCTCAGCAGCTGGTGATGCTGCCGAGAGGTAACCCCGTTATGGCCAGGCTGACTAGATCCCACTGCACAATTTGTTACCTGGCTGATACTGTTGGACACATTGCAATTACTTGCACAAGGGCAATTCCTTGCAATGTGTCCTTTGTTAACACACCTGAAACACGTGACTTGGTTTCCTGTCCTGTGTGTTTTGCAGTGTCTCGCTATGTGACCTAGGCCACCACATGCAAAACATCTGATGTTTGCTCTGCATGACCCAGGTCCATCTACACTGCAGCCGTGCTCCCTTCTCCTGAATTGTTCCATCCTCAGGGACGCACTCTTCACGACAGTTCTTTTTCCCAAAGTCAGGGAAAAATCATGGTTAGTCTGGACCGGCTTGACCTGATGATTAGACCGGTCACAGACTACTCTCCCCCCTTGTGGCCCTGCACAGGGCAACGTTTTGGGAGATTCCGACCCTGGCTTTACAGAAAAAGAAAGGGCCGGCACCAACTTGGTGATAACTTGTTGCATGCCAGACATTAGCTGGGACCTTACAGCAACCTCAGCCTTCAATTTGGCTACCGTCACGTCAGTAGAGGCAGTCCGCTCCTTGAAGGCCTTGACCTCAGTATAAGACTGAGTCAACTTAGCCTCAATTTCCTCCTTCTGCCTCTGCAGCTCTACTAACTGTGACTCTATATTAGCCACCTGCGCATCTCGGTCAACAGTAGACTGCACATTCTCTGCCAGCTGTGCCCGCAATGCCGAAACCTGGTCCGAATTACTGGCACTGCACTGGCAGTAAATGGCCGGAGGAATTGTCTCTCCGTTGACTGAGACACCAGCGCCACTTCCTTTGGCTTACAGATGCTAGCCTCAAACGTATGAACGAGTTTGGCCAGCATCCGAAGCCGTTTGGTGGCCTTGTTCAACACCATCCGTTTGTTCACACAAAGCTTGTCATAACTACAAGCCTGTGCCAACAAATCGGACCACAGCATTTCTGCTGACTTGTATGTAGTGGGGAGGATGGGGTTAAATGTGCTGTGTCTACTCAAGTGTTGCAGTGTGGGGAAGTCCATACTCACCGTTTGCTGAGCGTCTATCTTCTCCCTCGCAATCACTTGAGCGATGCAGTGACCGTGCAAAGCAAATAGCAAAATATTAATTCACAGAACAGATTATAGATTCTCTGCTAAAGATTTTGATCTGCGCTTGGTGCCGTAAGGAAGAGTCACGTTACCTGTCCGAATTATCAGGTCCTAGACGCTCAGACCGGTGACCACGTCTCTCTTGCCTGACAATTCACAGGATGACCGACCTCTAACCTCAAAACCAAACACAGATTTCAAAATCTAAGCAGTGGGCCTGACTCGCCAATGTAAAGGGAGAATATTAATCACCAATATTTATGCAAATATCAATAATTAATATTCATAAATGGGAGGAGCCATCTAGTGATAACTCCGCCTATTTATGCCTTTATATAATAACACAATACCTTTGCTATACTTTACACTAATCACTATGCTAGCTGCATGCGCCTTACTAACTAACTATCGCCAATAACTACACGTTACACAGATAGTTACAAATATAACGGTATTTATTAACAATACACTACGCAATACACTAACAATACAGCACTAAATATACAATCCTAAACTACACTACACATTCCCAATTCCACCCATCAACTAACTATACAGTTCACACATACAATATTAACAGCCCACCCATCTAGTTCTATACTATCCCTATGAGGTACGCCGAGGGTTAATGGTGGCCTTACAGGGGTGTAAGCCGACCACAAACACAAAGGGTTAACAATGGGGATAATATCAGAACTGTACAGCAATGCAGGGGCTAAATACCCTGCAAGTGTACAGTGAGGGGGGGTGTGTGGCAGGGTTTAAGCAGGGGTTACCACCAGGGGTTAATCAGGGTAGGGAAAGGGTATATCAGGGGTTTCAGGGGCAAGGGTAGCCAGGGTGCACAGTAGGCAGGGACCAGGGTCCATCAGGGGTTACCAGCACACAGGGACCAGGGTAACTACCAGGGGTAATGCCTGGCAGGGAAAGGGTTAATCGTTGGTGGGATAGGGGTTGAATCAGGGCCCAAGGTGCACATCAGGGAAATATAGGGGTTACAGGACCAGGGGTGATATGTGAGGGGTAGGTAGGGGCTACACAGGTATAATTAGGCCTTTTCCAGGTGGTCATCATGGAGCTGCTCTCTCCCATGCGTCTCTGATACTAGTCTGGTTGCAAGAGGCCGCACCTCTGCTCTGTTTGGGGCTTTATAGCCCAAAACCAGCCCCCCTCCTCTTTCCTCAGGGATGTGACATCATAGTGTCGCTGTGACGTATGCCTGCCTACAATCCCCAGAGTCCTCCCCCCCCCTAGTCCCAAAAATGCTGGGAGTAGGGGCATGGAGTTTTAGCCATGGGCAGAGGTGTGGAAAAACAGGTTCTTGATGTCTCTGGTTAGAAAGTCCCCTCACAAACGGTGCAAAAGAGTCGGATTGCTTTGGGCCTGAACAAAAGGGGACTAGATGCTAATCAGCTGTTATCCTACAGGTTATCAGCACAAGTTTTTCTCTAAACAACTCTGTTGATAAGAGTTGGAATTGCATATATCACATCTATAAACACATACACATACAAAACCGGGGGTATGAATGGGCAGCAATAAGCCCACATACATACTGTCATGCTGACATAAGTGTATATACATAGACACGTGTGCAAATACATACACACATATCTATATATACACACACCCTCGCATATATCTGGGGCATCACATACAGGGGACATGCATATGTCCCCACTTGCCATACAGGGCCAATATATACACGGTCATACAGGAAATATATACTAACTATAAGGGGACACATATAAGGGGGCACATATATATACTAATATAAGGGGGATTATAAGGGGGCACAGCTTCCAGGGACCACATATTTCCCACAGGGGCCACCATGAGCCCCTGGGGATCACCATGGGCAGACGTGCGCAGATGCTGGGCACATCTGCGCACATCACCCCATGATGCGGTGGTTAATGTATGCATATATATACCATACATGCCCGCACGTGTTTGCAGGCATGCATGGATATATATGCATACGTCTCAACCCTTCCTCAACACCCACTTCACCACCAATGACTGGGCCTCCATGCGAGACCTGTGTGCCCTGTTGCGCTGTTTCGAGTACTCCACCAACATGGCCAGTGGCGATAACGCCATTATCAGCGTTACAATACCACTTCTATGTCTCCTTGAGAAAACACTTAGGACGATGATGGAAGAGGAGGTGGCCCAGGAGGAGGAGGAGGAAGAGGGGTCATTTTTAGCACTTTCAGGCCAGTCTCTTCGAAGTGACTCAGAGGGAGGTTTTTTGCAACACCAGAGGCCAGGTACAAATGTGGCCAGACAGGGCCCACTACTGGAGGACGAGGAGGACGAGGATGAGGAGGAGGTGGAGGAGGATAAGGATGAAGCAGGTTCACAGTGGGCTGGCACCCAACGCAGCTCGGGCCCATCACTGGTGCGTGGCTGGGGGGAAACACAGGACGATGACGATACGCCTCCCACAGAGGACAGCTTGTCCTTACTTCTGGGCAGCCTGGCACACATGAGCGACTACATGCTGTGTCACGGCCAGCTCCTCTAAAGGGGAAGGTTAGCATGGCAGAGATGTAGAAAAGTTTTGTCACCACGCCACAGCTAACTGCACCACCACCTGATACGGAACGTGTTAGCAGGAGGCAACATTTCAATAAGATGGTGGAACAGTACCTGTGCACACCCCTCCACGTACTGACTGATGGTTCGGCCCCATTCAACTTCTGGGTTTCCAAATTGTCCACGTGGCCAGAGCTAGCCTTTTATGCCTTTGAGGTGCTGGCCTGCCCGGCGGCCAGCGTTTTGTCTGAACGTGTATTCAGCACGGCAGGGGGCGTCATTACAGACAAACGCAGCCGCCTGTCTGCAGCCAATGTGGACAAGCTGACGTTCATAAAAATGAACCAGGCATGGATCCCACAGGACCTGTCCATCCCTTGTGCAGATTAGATATTAAGTACCTCCCCTTAACAATATATTATTGTACTCCAGGGCACTTCCTCATTCAATCCTATTTTTATTTTCATTTTACCATTATATTGCGGGGCAACCCAAAGTTGAATGAACCTCTCCTCTGTCTGGGTGCCGGGGCCTAAATATGTGACAGTGGCCTGTTCCAGTGGTGGGTGACGTGAAGCCTGATTCTCTGCTATAACATGAAGACTGATTCTGTGCTGACATGAAGCCAGATTCTCTGTTACGGGACCTCTCTCCTCTGCCTGGGTGCCTGGGCCTAAATATGTGACAGTGGCCTGTTCCAGTGGTGGGTGACGTGAAGCCTGATTCTCTGCTATGACATGAAGACTGATTCTGTGCTGACATGAAGCCAGGTTCTCTGTTACGGGACCTCTCTCCTCTGCCTGGGTGCCGGGGCCTAAATATGTGACAGTGGCCTGTTCCAGTGGTGGGTGATGTGAAGCCTGATTCTCTGCTATGACATGAAGACTGATTCTGTGCTGACATGAAGCCAGATTCTCTGTTACGGGACCTCTCTCCTCTGCCTGGGTGCCGGGGCCTAAATATGTGACAGTGGCCTGTTCCAGTGGTGGGTGACGTGAAGCCTGATTCTCTGCTATGACATGAAGACTGATTCTGTGCTGACATGAAGCCAGATTCTCTGTTACGGGACCTCTCTCCTCTGCCTGGGTGCCTGGGCCTAAATATGTGACAGTGGCCTGTTCCAGTGGTGGGTGACGTGAAGCCTGATTCTCTGCTATGACATGAAGACTGATTCTCTGCTGACATGAAGCCAGATTCTCTGCTATGGCATGAAGAGACTGATTCTCTGCTGATGTGAAGCCAGATTCTCTGCTATGGGACCTCTGTCCAATTGATATTGGTTAATTTTAATTTTTATTTTTTTTATTTTAATTCATTTCCCTATCCACATTTGTTTGCAGGGGATTTACCTACATGTTGCTGCCTTTTGCAGCCCTCTAGCTCCTTCCTGGGCTGTTTTTCAGCCTTTTTAGTGCCGAAAAGTTCGGGTCCCCATTGACTTCAATGGGGTTCGGGACGAAGTTCGGGTCGGGTTCGGATCCCGAACCCGAACATTTCCGGGAAGTTCGGCCGAACTTCTCGAACCCGAACATCCAGGTGTTCGCTCAACTCTATACGAGAGCTAAATGAGAGAGTGGATCCTATAAATGTTTTTCTCTTTGTCTCTTAAGCCTGGAAGCAGACTGTATAAATAAACCTCTCATATAGCTTTTACGAGAGCACCATAGAGTGGAGATGTTGGTCATTAAAGGGAGTCTGTCACCACATTTGAGCATATTAGACTGATCAAATAGCGTTATATGTGCCACCCAGAACTTAAAAACGGTACCTTTGCTGTATCTAATGGAGTTTTCTTTCAGCCAAAAATGAACTTTTAAGATTCTGTAAATGCGCCCTCTCAAGTGCCCAGGGCGGCGTCTCAATCGTCCGAGCCCCAGGCAGCACCTCCTCAACGGCTCATAACCCCGCCCTCCGTGTGCCTCTTCCCGCCCGTTTACTCTCCTCCTCTCTCCTTTTCCACTGGGCTGCGCGGTCAAATTCGTAGCGCAGTGGAAAAGGAGAGAGGAGGAGAGTAAACGGGCGGGCAGAGGCACATGGAGGGAGGGGTTATGAGCCGTTGAGGAGGTGCTGCCTGGGACTCGGACGATTGAGACGCCGCCCTGGGCACTTGAGAGGGCGCATTTGCAGAATCTTAAAAGTTAATTTTTGGCTGAAAGAAAACTCCATTAGATATAACAAAGGTACCGTTTTTAAGTTCTGGGTGGCACATATAACGCTATTTGATCAGTCTAATATGCTCAAATGTGGTGACAGACTCCCTTTAAATAAGAAAAACTCCTTAAGTGAGTTAGAGAAGGAGCAGAAATGGTCATCATGCCTCAGTAAATAGGAGTAGAGACGCCAAAGTGTTGGTGTAACGGGGTTCCGAAGGTGCACTCGGTCCCTTATTGCCTGCAGAACTGTTGCTTAGCTTTGGGAATAAGGATCTGTGTTTGACTTCATTCCCAGGGCGGCTTTACTGCTGGGTGGCTTCCTGCTCCTAAGTCTGCCTTGAGCGCCGAGCTGATCACTCGGTGCTCAACTGGTTGGTCTGTCGGTCATGTGACGCTGGCCACGTCACATGACCCTCACTCCCCACTATAAATACAGGCAGCCTGCTAGCCACAGGTTGCCTGTTAATTTCTAGGTTCCTGGCTATTTGTTGGACTCCTGAATACTCACCTGATTCCGTTCCCTGATGATCCTTTTGCCTGCTCCTCTTGTACTGCGCATCCGTCCTGGTATTGTGACCTCGGCTCCCACCTGACTACTCTCGTGAGGCAAGTAGGCAGGGCCAGGGGTGAGTGTGGAGCTCAGTGGTCAATATCCTTCCCCCTGTGTGTGTGTGGACGTGACCGTTACAGATTAACAGGCCCAATAACCACTGTATCATGAATCCTCTTACTACCCTGACTGACCATGTCTCTAACTTGACGCAGATGGTGCAGGAGCTAGGAGGAAGACTCCGTTCTTGTGAGTTGGGGCAAGGTTCTTCCACTCCTCTGTCCTCCAGTCCACATTTTGAACCCCAGATCAAGCTCCCAGAACCCTTTTCTGGAGACCGGAAGAGGTTTCTCTCCTTTAAGGAGAATTGCAAACTCTCCTTCCGTTTGTGCCCCGTGTCCTCCGGTCCCGAGAGCCAACGCGTGGGGATTATCATTTCGCTACTACAGGGTGATCCCCAGGACTGGGCATTTTCGTTACCTCCTGGGGCCAGTTGTCTAACTTCTGTGGAGGGTTTTTTTCAGGCCCTGGGTACCCTCTATGATGAACCAGACAGGGCCCTGGTAGCCGAGACGGCTCTTAGGGCACTGGTTCAGGGCCATCTCCCTGCGGAGGAGTATTGCACCCAATTCAGACGGTGGTGTGTCCCCTCAGGATGGAATGAACCAGCCCTGAAGAGTCAGTTTAGGTCTGGTCTATCTGATAATTTAAAAGATCTATTAGTCAATTACCAAATTCCTGAGACCTTAGAGGAGATGATGACCCTAGTTGTCCGACTTGACAGACGAGTTAGAGAGAGACGACAAGAACGACAGTTCTGTTCTCAGATGGTGGTCCAGCCAGAGGCCTTTTCCAGGGACAACACTGAGGTCTCCACCGAGGGACCCATGCAGGTTGGCATGACCCGGGGTAATCTTCGTCGCAGACGCGGAGAGTGCTTCTACTGTGGAGATCCTGGCCATTGGATCAACAAGTGTCCTAAGAGGGTCCTCTCTGACAAGTCTCCTAAGGCAAGACAACCTAAAGACCAGGTACACCCTGATTTTTCTAAAGGTAAGCTTTTGGTACCCATAACAATTTCTCTGGGGGTTAATAAGTGGCTGGGTAAGGCCTTTATTGATTCCGGTTCAGCGGCCAGCTTTATTGACTTTGAGTTTGCTTGTAAATTGGGTATTCCTATGTTTGCTTTACCTACACCTATCCATGTCATGGCTATTGATGCTACTCCCCTGATTGGTGGTACGGTGAGCTCATGTACTTCTGAAATTTCTCTGTCCGTGGGTGTGTGCCACTCTGAGAGATGTTCTCTTCTAGTCCTGGAGAACCTACCGGTTGAGGTGGTACTAGGGTTGCCTTGGCTCCGTTTACATAACCCCATAATTGATTGGTCCAAAGGAGAGTTGGTAAAATGGGGACCTGTGTGACTCATGCTTGTCCGTGGTCCAGGCTGGGGTTTCAGTAAGGTCTAATACATTACCCTCTGTTATTAAGGAATATTCTGATGTGTTCTCGTCCCTTACTCCAGAGGTTCTACCCCCCATAGATCTTATGATTGTGCCATAGAGCTAATTGAGGGTGCCGAATTTCCTAAAGGTCGAATTTATAATCTTTCAGGGCCCGAACGCAAGGCTATGGAAGATTATATTAAGGAGAGCCTTGCTAAAGGGCATATTAGACCTTCAGTCTCTCCTATGGGAGCAGGGTTTTTCTTTGTTAAAAAGAAGGATGGTGGTCTTAGGCCTTGTATTGATTACCGGAGATTGAATAAAATCACTGTCCAAAATAGATACTCTCTCCCATTGATTCCGGATTTATTTAACCAGGTTTTGCGGGCAACCTGGTTTTCCAAGATTGACCTGAAAGGGGCATACAATCTAATCCGAATCAAGGAGGGAGATGAATGGAAGACAGCGTTCAATACTCCGATAGGACACTTTGAATATCAGGTGATGCCTTTTGGACTCAGCAATGCCCCAGCTGTGTTCCAAAACTTAATGAACGATATTCTTAGGGAGTTCTTAGGTAAATTTATTATTGTCTATCTTGACGACATTTTGATATTCTCTCCTGATTTCGAATCTCATGTGTCTCATGTCAAACAAGTATTAGAGGTGTTGAGGGAGAACCAGCTATCCGCTAAGCAAGAGAAAAACCACGATTGAAATTTCTTTTGAGAGCCACATTTTTAAAACCTAAAATATTGCGTCAACAGTACCAGTGAGGACTATTAGGGCTCATGCACACGACCGTGTGCCCGCCGTTGCCATATTGCAGGCCGCATACGGCGGGTCCGCAATACACGAGCACTGGCCATGTGCAGCCCGCATCATGGACCCATTCACTTCACTTGGTCCAGGATCCGGGATATGAGTGCTACAGAGTGCTTCCGTGGTGCTTCTGGCTGTGCCTCCACACCGCAAAAAAGTAGCGCATGCACCACTTTTTTGCGGCCGTGTGCAGCCCGCATCATGGACCCATTCACTTCAGCATGCGCTACTTTTTTGCGGTGCGGGCAGTCGGATGCGGATCGCGAACCCCATTCAAGTGAATTGGTCCGCGATCCTCCTGCAGCTGCCCCATGGTCTGTGTCCGTGCTATTTGCGGTCGCAGCACAGGCACGGCGCCCTTACATTCGTGGCTAGAATTAGCGAATATGGAGTATAGCAGTGTTAAGTTGAAATCGCAATTCGATTATTAGAACTTGAATTAATCGAATTGCGATTTCAACGTAATTCTCAAATCCGGCAGTACATTCTAGTATATGGAGATGTTCCCATGGTGATGGGGACGCTCCATGAGCACGAAAGTCGGCAGAAGCGGCAACGGGCACTGACTGGAGCAGCCAGGAAGCCAGGAATCCAAAGGACAGGTAAGAACTACTTTAGGGAAGTGGGAAAGTAAAAAATATACAATAAAAAAAATAAAAAAATAAAGGTGGAAGGGAGTAAGTGCAGTGCCCGGCGCTGTGCACACACCGGGGGCAGCTCCTACCTTTCTGCTGCAGGACATTTCGCTCCAAGTCTCCTGAGCTGCGGCCTCTTCACCACTTCACCACTCCTCACATGGCTGGCAGTGGGCAGCCGAACTAGAGCGCCGCTGCCCGCCCTTCTGCTGCTGTGCGCAGCGTGACATCTCTCCCTCCGTCATGCACCTCCTGCCCCGCCTGCCTGCTTCATTCATAAAGTGGAAGGAGCAGACAGACGGAGCAGGAGGCGCATGACGGACATTTTGCAAGCAGCTTGAGCGGCGCGAGCCAGGGAGGTCCACAGGGGCCAGGGAGGTCCACAGGCGGCCGGGCCCGGGCCCCTGGAGTGCCGGGCCCGTTCGCAACTGCGACCCCTGTATGTACGCCACTGCGTGGGAGCCCGCACCAAAGAGCCGCATTGAAGGGTCTAAAGAGCCGCTTGTGGCTCGCGAGCCGCACTTTGCCGACCACTGCCCTAGAAGAAGAATAGTGAGTTGTTTAACAGTGTTCAGCAATGATTCTGAGGTATAGGTTTCAGGGAGACCACAGATTCTTAGATTATTACGGTGATTACGATTATCTTGATCTTCCACATGAGTGTAGAGCAAATTAAGTTGTTCTTGGCATGAATGGAAATGGGTAGTCACTTCTTTAGTGTGATGGCAGAGGTCAGCCACCATATCTTCTGGGGTGTCTACACGTTGTCCTATTTGTCTTAGGTCTTGTTTAATCTCCTGGAGGTCTTGTACCAGAGTAGATAGTGCTTTAGTAAGGGTTTGTTGAAAAGATCAGATTGCGGTTGATCAGATTGAAAAGATATGTGACCCTCTACAGAAAGTGTTGCATCGTTTCCTGAGTGAGAAGGTGGTTTAGTGATAAACTTTTCCATATTTCCCTTGGGTTCAGAAACTTTCGAGATTGAGGCAGAGTCTTTAACTGTATGTTGCCCGTATTTCACCATTACAGAGGTGATGTGCATACACTGAGTGAAGGAGCGAATGTAGTATACTGCTGTGTCACATATATGAATTAGATAATAGCAATTATACACGGAAAAGAACCCATATCAAAGGAGATCCAGGTTAGGTATCCGCAAACATTGAGTCGGAGGCTCTTTAGGCAGTTTAAAGTAAAGTAGCTGGGACCTTCAGACTCCTCTGTAATGTAAGAAGGGGGGGATGCCCAGCAGTAAAAATTTAGGCTTAGCCTATGAGATGGGGGGTGAGGCTATGAAACCCTCAAGAAGAAAAATATTGCTTTTAGGCACTATGTTGGGGCCCACAATAGTGAAAAAATTAGTAAATAAGTCCCAGTCCTGTAGTAGTGTTACAAGAGAGTGTAGAGGGATATAGCGTATCCCTTCTTGAATGTTGGCCTAGTGGGTTAATAAAGCTGCAGGAGGCTCTGAAATGGACTGAGAAGCTCCCCTCACCTTACAGCTTTCCCCAAAGCATAGCAAGAGCGGATGAAGAGGGCCATTGCCAGGTCTGGGGCCAGTGATGCGAGGGCACTAAGCAGCAAGCAGACCCATTTGGGCGTGGAGCCAAAGCGTCCCTTAATGGAGGACAGGCCTCAGATCTTCTGCAGGTAGGCGGCGGCGAGATGTGGTCCGTTGCATGGTTCTGGTCACCAGTGCACCGCTATTACTGTACTCGGCCTAGGGGAATATATTTTGATCCGGGAGCAGGTCCGCTGGGGTCCGGTTGGGCCTTAGGTGGGAGGCAGGGATCTGAAAGACCACTTCAGTGTACTTGCTATCCAGAGCTCTAGGCTGCGGCTTCCCATGCGCTGCAGGCCGGAGTTGGAGGCAGCCCCAATTTCTATAATGGGGCTTGCAACCTCCGGAGCGGGTCAGAGAAGGTCAGGGTGAGTTGATATGCCCTGGAAGAGATCAGGTTGCTGCAGATGACAAGGGATTCTTGTCATAGAAGCCGGAGCTCGCTGTCTGCATGTCCTGCTCCATTAACAGCTATCTCCGCCCCCCTGAATCAGCATATTTTAACAAGACATAAGGCACAAATCTGTTAAAGGTGCCAATACTGCAGCATTTTCAAAGTCAACTGTTGGAAACAGTGTCTTCAGTGTGCTTGTGTAAAGTGTAGATACAGTGACGTAGCTTTTAGGGAAGCAGGGGAAGTGACTGCTTTGGGCCCGAGTTTTATTTTCATTGCCCCAGCAACATGCGGCATCGATTTATGTGAGACAGGGCTTGAACAGTGCAGGAGGGGGCCCGCCCGGCACATATAGTGGCCCTAGCTATGTTCTCCTTGTCTGAAAACAGCGCTGAACTAGTACGTCTGGACTCAGATGGAGAGGACACTTCCCTGGGCCTGGTTCTATGATGTGTGTAGCAAGTGCCCAAACCAGATGAGGAGAGAGAACAGCAGCAGCGCCAGAATGTGTAGCGGCACGAGCAGCTGCAGTACCTTATCTAAGAGGCTGGACTGTCTGTAAGTGGCATTGGGTAATGCCAGCATGTCACTGACTTGTAGTTCAGTGACACAATGACAGTGAGTAGAGAAGTAGAGAGGGAGGGGGCTCAGGGAGAGGTAGGGGAAACTATAAGCTTATTGCTACTGCCTGAAAGTGCAACTGATGGCATCACAATATTCAGTCAGAACTGATGAGTAGAGTTGAGCGAACACCTGGATGTTCGGGTTCGAGAAGTTCGGCCGAACTTCCCGTAAATGTTCGGGTTCGGGATCCGAACCCGAACCGAACTTCGTCCCGAACCCGAACCCAATTGAAGTCAATGGGGACCCGAACTTTTGGGCAATAAAAAGGCTGTAAAACAGCCCAGGAAAGAGCTAGAGGGCTGCAAAAGGCAGCAACATGTAGGTAAATCCCCTGCAAACAAATGTGGATAGGGAAATGAATTAAAATAAAAATAAAAAAAATAAAAATGACCAAATATCAATTGGACAGAGGTCCCATAGCAGAGAATCTGGCTTCACATCAGCAGAGAATCAGTCTCTTCATGCCATAGCAAAGAATCTGGCTTCATGTCAGCAGAGAATCAGTCTCTTCATGCCATAGCAGAGAATCTGGATTCATGTCAGCGCAGAATCAGTCTTCATGTCATAGCAGAGAATCAGGCTTCACGTCACCCACCACTGGAACAGGCCACTGTCACACATTTAGGCCCCGGCACCCAGACAGAGGAGAGCGGTCCCGTAACAGAGAATCTGGCCTTATGTCAGCGCAGAATCTGTCTTCATGTCATAGCAGAGAATCAGGCTTCACGTCACCCACCACTGGAACAGGCCACTGTCACACATTTAGGCCCCGGCACCCAGACAGAGGAGAGGTTCATTCAACTTTGGGTTGCCCCGCAATATAATGGTAAAAGGAAATTAAAAATAGTATTGAATGAGGAAGTGCCCTGGAGTAGAATAATATATTGTTAAGGGGAGGTAGTTAATATCTAATCTGCACAAGGGATGGACAGGTCCTGTGGGATCCATGCCTGGTTCATTTTTATGAACGTCAGCTTGTCCACATTGGCTGTAGACAGGCGGCTGCGTTTGTCTGTAATGACGCCCCCTGCCGTGCTGAATACACGTTCAGACAAAACGCTGGCCGCCGGGCAGGCCAGCACCTCCAAGGCATAAAAGGCTAGCTCTGGCCACGTGGACAATTTGGAGACCCAGAAGTTGAATGGGGCCGAACCATCAGTCAGTACGTGGAGGGGTGTGCACAGGTACTGTTCCAACATGTTAGTGAAATGTTGCCTCCTGCTAACACGTTCCGTATCAGGTGGTGGTGCACTTAGCTGTGGCGTGTTGACAAAACTTTTCCACATCTCTGCCATGCTAACCCTGCCCTCAGAGGAGCTGGCCGTGACACAGCTGCGTTGGCGACCTCTTGCTCCTCCTCTGCCTTCGCCTTGGGCTTCCACTGGTTCCCCTGTGACATTTGGGAATGCTCTCAGTAGCGCGTCTACCAACGTGCGCTTGTACTCGCGCATCTTCCTATCACGCTCCAGTGTAGGAAGTAAGGTGGGCACATGGTCTTTGTACCGGGGATCCAGCAGGGTGGCAACCCAGTAGTCCGCACACGTTAAAATGTGGGCAACTCTGCTGTCGTTGCGCAGGCACTGCAGCATGTAGTCGCTCATGTGTGCCAGGCTGCCCAGAGGTAAGGACAAGCTGTCCTCTGTGGGAGGCGTATCGTCATCGTCCTGTGTTTCCCCCCAGCCACGCACCAGTGATGGGCCCGAGCTGCGTTGGGTACCACCCCGCTGTGAACATGCTTCATCCTCATTCTCCTCCACCTCCTCCTCATCCTCGTCCTCCTCGTCCTCCAGTAGTGGGCCCTGTCTGGCCACATTTGTACCTGGCCTCTGGTGTTGCAAAAAACCTCCCTCTAAATCACTTCGAAGAGACTGGACTGAAAGTGCTAAAAATGACCACTCTTCCTCCTCTTCCTCCTGGGCCACCTCCTCTTCCATCATCGCCCTAAGTGTTTTCTCAAGGAGACATAGAAGTGGTATTGTAACGCTGATAACGGCGTCATCGCCACTGGCCATGTTGGTGGAGTACTCGAAACAGCGCAACAGGGCACACAGGTCTCGCATGGAGGCCCAGTCATTGGTGGTGAAGTGGGTCTGATCCGCAGTGCGACTGACCCGTGCGTGCTGCAGCTGAAACTCCACTATGGCCTGCTGCTGCTCGCACAGTCTGTCCAGCATATGAAAGGTGGAGTTCCACCTGGTGGGCACGTCGCATATGAGGCGGTGAGCGGGAAGGCCGAAGTTACGCTGTAGCGCAGACAGGCGAGCAGCGGCAGGGTGTGAACGCCGGAAGCGCGAACAGACGGCCCGCACTTTATGCAGCAGCTCTGACATGTCGGGGTAGTTGCGAATGAACTTCTGCACCACCAAATTCAGCACATGCGCCAGGCAAGGGATGTGCGTCAAACCGGCTAGTCCCAGAGCTGCAACGAGATTTCGCCCATTATCGCACACCACCAGGCCGGGCTTGAGGCTCACCGGCAGCAACCACTCGTCGGTCTGTTGTTCTATACCCCGCCACAACTCCTGTGCGGTGTGGGGCCCAAACATATGAGTTTCAGAATGGCCTGCTGACGTTTACCCCGGGCTGTGCTGAAGTTGGTGGTGAAGGTGTGTGGCTGACTGGATGAGCAGGTGGAAGAAGAGGAGGAGGAAGCTGAGTAGGAGGAGGAGGAGACAGGAGGCAAAGAATGTTGCCCTGCGATCCTTGGCGGCGGAAGGACGTGCGCCAAACATCTCTCCGCCTGGGGCCCAGCCGCCACTACATTTACCCAGTGTGCAGTTAGGGAGATATAGCGTCCCTGGCCGTGCTTACTGGTCCACGTATCTGTGGTTAGGTGGACCTTGCCACAGATGGCGTTGCGCAGTGCACACTTGATTTTATCGGACACTTGTTTGTGCAGGGAAGGCACGGCTCTCTTGGAGAAGTAGTGGCGGCTGGGAACAACATACTGTGGGACAGCAAGTGACATGAGCTGTTTGAAGCTGTGTGTGTCCACCAGCCTAAATGACAGCATTTCATAGGCCAGTAGTTTAGAAATGCTGGCATTCAGGGCCAGGGATCGAGGGTGGCTAGGTGAGAATTTACGCTTTCTCTCAAATGTTTGTGAGATGGAGAGCTGAACGCTGCCGTGTGACATGGTTGAGATGCTTGGTGACGCAGGTGGTGGTGTTGGTGGTACATCCTATGTTTGCTGGGCGGCAGGTGCCAACGTTCCTCCAGAGGCGGAGGAAGAGGCCGAGGCGGCGGCAGCAGCAGCAGAAGAGGCCGAGGCGGCAGCAGCAGAAGAGGTAGCAGGGGGAGCCTGAGTGACTTCCTTGTTTTTAAGGTGTTTACTCCACTGCAGTTCATGCTTTGCATGCAGGTGCCTGGTCATGCAGGTTGTGCTAAGGTTCAGAACGTTAATGCCTCGCTTCAGGCTCTGATGGCACAGCGTGCAAACCACTCGGGTCTTGTCGTCAGCACATTGTTTGAAGAAGTGCCATGCCAGGGAACTCCTTGAAGCTGCCTTTGGGGTGCTCGGTCCCAGATGGCGGCGGTCAGTAGCAGGCGGAGTCTCTTGGCGGCGGGTGTTCTGATTTTGCCCACTGCTCCCTCTTTTGCTACGCTGTTGGCTCGGTCTCACCACTGCCTCTTCCTCCGAACTGTGAAAGTCAGTGGCACGACCTTCATTCCATGTGGGGTCTAGGACCTCATCGTCCCCTGCATCGTCTTCCACCCAGTCTTGATCCCTGACCTCCTGTTCAGTCTGCACACTGCAGAAAGACGCAGCAGTTGGCACCTGTGTTTCGTCATCATCAGAGACGTGCTGAGGTGGTATTCCCATGTCCTCATCATCAGGAAAAATAAGTGGTTGTGCGTTAGTGCATTCTATCTCTTCCACCCCTGGGGAAGGGCTAGGTGGATGCCCTTGGGAAACCCTGGCAGCAGAGTCTTCAAACAGCATAAGAGACTGCTGCATAACTTGAGGCTCAGACAGTTTCCCTGATATGCATGGGGGTGATGTGACAGACCGATGGGCTTGGTTTTCATGCGCCATCTGTGCGCTTTCTGCAGAAGACTGGGTGGGAGATAATGTGAACGTGCTGGATCCACTGTCGGCCACCCAATTGACTAATGCCTGTACCTGCTCAGGCCTTACCATCCTTAGAACGGCATTGGGCCCCACCAAATATCGCTGTAAATTCTGCTGGCTACTGGGACCTGAGGTAGTTGGTTCACTAGGACGTGTGGCTGTGGCAGAACGGCAACGTCCTCTCCCAGCACCAGAGGGTCCACTAACACCACCACGACCATGTCCACGTCCGCGTCCCTTATTAGATGTTTTCCTCATTGTTCCCGTTCACCACAATTTTGAGAATGGCAAATTTGGGAATGCTTTTTCAACCCAGAACAAAAAGTCTGCTTTTACGGTCACTACAAATAACTTGACCAGCTAAAACTGTGCAGATTTGGTTGAATAGAGATGTGAGACCTGTTTTTTTTTTTGCGCTGTGTGACAGTTATAGGTTTAATCACAGAATGAAACTTCTATCAGCACGCTAGCGTGTGTCTTAGGTTTTTCGGAATGACACTATCAATACCTTCAATGTAAGATTTTCTTTTTGGGATAGATTTCAAGTAGGCCTCAAATACCACAAACTAGTTATTTTCAGAATGGCAAATTTGGGAATGCTTTTTCAACCCAGAACATAAAGTCTGCTTTTACGGTCACTACAAATAACTTGACCAGCTAAAACTGTGCAGATTTGGTTGAATAGAGATGTGAGACCTGTTTTTTTTTTGCGCTGTGTGACAGTTATAGGTTTCAATCACAGAATGACACTTCTATCAGCACGCTAGCGTGTGTCTTAGGTTTTTCTGAATGACACTATCAATACCTTCAATGTAAGATTTTCTTTTTGGGATAGATTTCAAGTAGGCCTCAAATACCACAAACTAGTTATTTTCAGAATGGCAAATTTGGGAATGCTTTTTCAACCCAGAACAAAAAGTCTGCTTTTACGGTCACTACAAATAACTTGACCAGCTAAAACTGTGCAGATTTGGTTGAATAGAGATGTGAGACCTGTTTTTTTTTGCGCTGTGTGACAGTTATAGGTTTAATCACAGAATGACACTTCTGTCAGCACGCTAGCGTGTGTCTTAGGTTTTTCTGAATGACACTATTAATACCTTCAATGTAAGATTTTCTTTTTGGGATAGATTTCAAGTAGGCCTCAAATACCACAAACTAGTTATTTTCAGAATGGCAAATTTGGGAATGCTTTTTCAACCCAGAACAAAAAGTCTGCTTTTACGGTCACTACAAATAACTTGACCAGCTAAAACTGTGCAGATTTGGTTGAATAGAGATGTGAGACCTGTTTTTTTTTGCGCTGTGTGACAGTTATAGGTTTAATCACAGAATGACACTTCTATCAGCACGCTAGCGTGTGTCTTAGGTTTTTCTGAATGACACTATCAATACCTTCAATGTAAGATTTTCTTTTTGGGATAGATTTCAAGTAGGCCTCAAATACCACAAACTAGTTATTTTCAGAATGGCAAATTTGGGAATGCTTTTTCAACCCAGAACAAAAAGTCTGCTTTTACGGTCACTACAAATAACTTGACCAGCTAAAACTGTGCAGATTTGGTTGAATAGAAATGTCAGGTCTATTTTTTAGGCGCTGGGTGACAGGCTCAACTTGCCCCTGATGTAATATATGGCCAAAAAATAACCACACTGTTGATGGTCAAATGCACTTGGGTGACACAGGCTCAGCCTGCACCTGATGTAGTATATGGCCAAAAAATAATCAGACTGTTGATGGTTAAATGCACTTGGGTGACACAGGATCAGCCTGCAGCTGATGTAGTATATGGCCAAAAAATAACCAGACTGTTGATGGTTAAATGCACTTCGGTGACACAGGCTCAGCCTGCAGCTGATGTAGGATATAGCACAAAATAACCACACTATCGATGGTTAAATACACTTGGTAATAGCTCGTGCTGGCGCACCACAAGTCACAAAATGGCCGCCGATCACCCCAGAAAAAAAGTGATCTAAAAACGCTCTGGGCAGCCTCAAAAAAGTGAGCAAGTCAATAATAGCACTTCAATGATCCACAGCTGCAGATCGATCACAGAATGAAGTCTTTTGGAGGAGTTAATCTGCCTAATCTCGCCCTAACGTCGCAGCTGCAACCTCTCCCTATACTGATCATAGCAGAGTGACGTGCGGCGCTACGTGACTCCAGCTTAAATAGAGGCTGGGTCACATGGTGCACTGGCCAATCATAGCCATGCCAATAGTAGGCATGGCTGTGATGGCCTCTTGCGCCAAGTAGTATGACGCTTGTTGATTGGCTGCTTTGCAGCCTTTCAAAAAGCGCCAGGAAAGCGCCGAACACAGAACCCGAACTTTTACGAAAATGTTCGGGTTCGGGTCCGTGTCACGGACACCCCAAAATTCGGTACGAACCCGAACTATACAGTTCGGGTTCGCTCATCCCTACTGATGAGTATTTTTATTTTGTGACTTAAAGTACAAGAGGAGAAGGATGGCTACCCTCACTTACGATCAGGTTAGACAGTTGCAGAAAGGGTTGCATGGGAGGAAGTTGCGGGGAATTGCTGGTAGGGCAGGGCCCCATTCAAACATTTGCTGTGAGGCCCACTCAGTTGTAGTTACACCCCAGTACATGTTTTGCCACAATATGTGTTTTTACATATACACTTAGATGTTACAAAATATAATTTTTTATAGTAACTTTATTAATGACTAATATTCATAGAGATACATTTAGTTAGCAGCAACTGTCTGGTCCAACCAGGCTCTAAGAGCTGTCACACGAGCGTATACAGCAGGAGTAGATGTAGAGCAGGTAGAGCTTCCCCAGGACACAATGCCAGCCAAGGTCCAAGCTCCATTTCTCTGGCATACAAGAGGTCCACCAGAGTCACCCTATAGAAGAATTCAAAGAAAATGTGAGCATCCTACATATTTATTCATGTCCCGGTGTCTCTTGGGAATTCATTTAGCAAAATATCATGTACATTGCCACATTATGGCTCAATGCAGGTGTTGTATATATAGTGCCCATGGTGGGATCAGATTCCTATCTGGGAGATCAACAAGCTTTGGAAAAGGCCTCATGTACTGTACACAGGCATATTACTCCAGGTTGTACAGAGTTGTAATATAATTATAACACCCATACTACTCTGTAGGGCCTATTATTCCCTAGCATACTATCATTGATTGACTAGTTTTATAGGGTGAGAAATAGAAATTACACATGTAAAAGGCCTAATTCTATTAATTCACAATGACAATGTCTTAGGTAGGAGTACCAAAAGCTTCTTATGATATCATACCATGCATGAGGAGACCCCAGATGCTCCAGCACAGATCATGGTGCTCAGGATATTGCTTCCCCAATATCTCTGACAGTCAGTAGTGGTCAAAAGAGGCAGAGCGACCTGCTGCAGTTTGCTTGGAGTTACTTGTGCTAAGAAAAACAAAGGCATAATAAAGGAACTGATATTAAGCTTAACCCTAATAACTACTGTAGATCTGAGAAGTGTGGCAGTTAACCGGCCCTAAGGCCTCTTTCAGACGAGTGTGTCCTGTGTGGAAATCACACTCCATCTTATGGACACTGCTAGTTTTGCAGGAGCACACGGCATTATTCTGTACACAGAGCATGATTTCCGCAAAAGACATGCTCGTCTGAAAGACTTAACTTTTTTATTTGTTGGGCTACCTAAATTATTTATGCTTTGTAATCATCTCACATAGGGCTTTTTTTTTTTTTATTTGTAGAAAAAACTGGGCAAAACAAATTAAAAAAACAATATGAAGTAATTATTTAACCCCTTAAGGACCCTGCCATATTTCACCTTAATGACCAGGCCATCAGTGTTAACTTTGAAACGCTTTTACTTATCAAGGCCATTCTTAGATTGTTTTCTAATCACATATTGTACTTCATGACAGTGGTAAAACTTTGTAAAAAAAAAATCATTTTTATTTATAAAGAATACCAGATTTACCAAAAATTTTGAAAAATTTCCCAATTTCAATTTCTCTACTTTTATAATACATAGTAATACCTCCAAAAATCGTTACTTTACATTCCCCATATATCTACAGTACTTCATGTTTGGATCATTTTGTGAATGCCATTTTATTTTTGGGGGACGTTAGAAGGCTTAGAAGTTTAGAAGCAAATCTTGAAATTTCTCAGAAAATTTCCAAAACCCACTTTTTAAGGACCAGTTCAGGTCTGAAGTCACTTTGTGAGGCTTACATAATAGAAACCACCCAAAAATGACCCCATTTTAGAAACTACATCCCTGAAGGTATTCAAAACTGATTTTACAAACTCTGTTAACCCTTTAGGTGTTCCACAAGAATTAATGGAAAATGGAGATGAATATATATATAATAACTAGCTTGTCATTATGAATTACATTATTTCTATTGTCTTGATTTTTCAAACCTGTCTACATAGGAGCAAAATACCATCTATTTTACATTTAGCTCATGTTATGATCTCAGCTTTTTGCACAATTTGGCACCTTTTGCTTAGTGAGAGTCCATAACCGGTTAACAAATTCTTCCTTACATTAAATATAGCTATTGATTAGTGAAGTAGTTTGTAGAAATAGTAATGACATTGTCAATAAATTGATGTAAGAATACTATAATTATTAGCAATTCTTCTGCGTCTCTCCATGTGCAGTATGTGACAGATTAATATGTTTTGCGTCTAAGGGCTCTTTCACACTTGCGTTGTCCGGATCCGGCGTGTACTCCATTTGCCGGAATTACACGCCGGATCCGGAAAAACGCAAGTGAACTGAAAGCATTTGAAGACGGATCCGTCTTCAAAATGCTTTCAGTGTTACTATGGCAGCCAGGACGCTAATAAAGTCCTGGTTGCCATAGTAGTAGTGGGGAGCGGGGGAGCAGTATACTTACAGTCCGTGCGGCTCCCGGGGAGCTCCAGAATGACGTCAGAGCGCCCCATGCGCATGGATGACGTGTCCATGCGATCACGTCATCCATGCGCATGGGGCGCCCTGAAGTCACTCTGGAGCGCCCGGGGAGCCACACGGACGGTAAGTATACTGCTCCCCCGCTCCCCACTACACTTTACCATGGCAACCAGGACCTGGCAGCCATGGTAACCATTCAGAAAAAGCAAAACGTCGGATCCGGCAATGCGCCGAAACAACGTTTAGCTTAAGGCCGGATCCGGATTAATGCCTTTCAAAGGGCATTAATTCCGGATCCGGCCTTGCGGCAAGTGTTCAGGATTTTGCATGCTGCAGTATTTTCTCCGGCCAAAAAACGTTCCGGTCCGGAACTGAAGACATCCTGATGCATCCTGAATGTATTTCTCTCCATTCAGAATGCATTAGGATAAAACTGATCAGGATTCTTCCGGCATAGAGCCCCGACGACGGAACTCTATGCCGGAAGAAAAGAACGCAAGTGTGAAAGAGCCCTAACACACCTTTGTTTATAAAATAATAATTGGCAAGCATTAGAGCTGAGTGTGAATCAAATGAACAAACCAAAAATTCTTAAGATTTCATTTCAGGTTAATCAGAGATAAGAAAGAGCTCTTTTTTTTATTATGGCTGAACAGAAAGAATTACCATAGCTTAGCTTCCTGAGAGGCCTTGATTGATATGGAGAGCACTTGAGTACTCATGTAGGCCAGACAATGCTCCTCTGGGTTTCTGGGGAAAATATATGCAATATATCACTTACATCTGATGGCATCAGAGAGGCTTAGCTTTCTTTTCATTTTTGGAAGGAAAGCTAATTCTAATATCTTTCCCAGAAACCCAAAGATATGCACACCTCTCTTTTCCAGAGGAGTGTTATACAGAGATGTTTAATACTCCTTCCTTTTGGAAGAAAGGCTGATTTGCATGTCTCCTTTCAAGGAGTCTTTCCTTCTTTCTGTCTTTCTTTCTTATTTGTGTAGAATCAATTTTTACTCGAAACAAAAATTGCTCATCTCTAGCAAGCATGTGCAACAGGGTTGGTTACAGGTTGATTTCAGCCTGAATGTCCTATTTTTTTGCTTATACACACACCAGAAAGCAGGTGTAAATGCTTTGATAAATCTGCCCTAATGTTTCCTATATACTTATAGTGCTGTCTGTAATTATGGAAACTTACATGCAGCATTTACATAGCCCCATCCAGTAGTAACACATCTCTCTCCTCCATTGAATACATCAACACCAGCAGCAACGCACACAGGGGAGACCCGGCTGTTGAATGTAGCAGCACTGGTGAGCTTCAGGAGAGTGATATCATTTGCAATGGTAAAGGAGTTGTAGCTGGGGTGTCTGAAGACCTGTTAAAAGACCACATCAGTTATATATGTAGTTAGCACTTTCAATTACATCTGATTTCCATTTACAAATGATGTGTCAAAACATTCATGGCATTTGTGATATATTTCCATATGTAAGTTTATGTTTGTGTTTCTTTAGCCATTTTAGTGTAGCTTACCCTGGAAATGGTCTTGGTTTGAATAGGCTCAGCAGAGGAGGAACGGTCAAATTCACCCAGAATTACACGGTGGGAGGTTCTGTGTACCAGAGAGTCACAGATATTCATGGTTTTACTCTGAGGTACCACGTCAATGACACAGAAAAATAATACAACATACTCTTTTCCACAAGTTTAATAAACTTTGATGGAATTCCAGAGTTGCTCTAAACTTGAAAATGCTGGCATATGAAATGCTATAAAGTCAACTAATATAAAATACTTACGTGACTCCACAGTGGGCAGCAGTGACAACCCAGAGACTGTTGATCAGAGAACCACCACAGAAGTGAAATCCAGTGTAGTCCTGTAGGGTACAGAAATATGAGTCAATGTATTGTTTTCTAATAACCCAGAAAGGGTCATTTTACAGTTTTCACTCACATTAGAACTACTTGTGCTATGTTCAGACATGGTAGAATTGTGATAGATTTGTGGCCCAGTTTACAGTACAATTTATGTGGATGGAGTTTTCAATGCCACGGATAAAATCAGTATGGAAATACTGCATGATGATTTGCAGATTTAAAAATATGTAGCAAGCTCTTTCTTGATAATTTTCACCAAGAATCTCACCCTTCTCAATGCATAGTAGTGTACGGTAACATAAACTGCAAATCCATAGCTCAAAAAATCTTCTGATTTGGGACAATTTTTTTGTAGGGAAATTTGTGCTATATTTGGACTTTGCATTAGGTATTATTACGCATGACAGTGTCTTATTTTCAGTCTACAAACAATGGATCTGTGAAAGTTGATACCTTTCATGTGAAGTTCTTATCTTACTCTCATCAATAGAAAGGGCCATTGTTCATCCACAAACACAGAAAAGAATAGGAACTGCACTGAGATGCAGATTGGACATGCTGCACCATTAGAAAACAGATGTGTGTATCGCCCCATAGAAATGAATTGGTCAGTGTGCACTATCCTTGAAAAAAAGATACACTGAAGAAAATATGGCCATGCACTTAAGCTCTTAGACACACAAGTCCTTAGTCCACCTAGAAGCCAACTTAGTCTCTGCCTGAAATGTCTGTCAAATAAATTTAAAAATACACTTAAAGGGCTTGTGTCATGAAGCATATTCTACCAGCATCAAACCTGGATATGAATACTTTTGTAATTGTATGTAATAAAAATGTAGTATGGCCAGTGGGCTATTAAATATAATGTATCTGTATACCTGCCACATGCTGTTTGTTCTTTTCCTTATTTTTTTGGGGTCGAACGTGCTCAGTTTAAATCTTTAACTGCCACCAGCCATATGTTATGTTAGAAGCTGTGGCAGTTACAGAAAGGACAGGCCCCCTGAGCTGGCAGGCTGAAGATAATCTAGCAGAGCAATTGGGGCAGTGAATCTAGAGATCTCTGGATCCGTGTGAGGTACAGGGCTGGTTCTAGTTTCATTAGAAAGATATCGTCATGTACTATATGATGTCGGATTTTCATTTTTACATTAACCATGGCTTAACTCCTTTAACTGTTCACAGTCCCACTGGCTCCTTTCCTGATGGATTTCTGACAGGGTCAATGTGGCTTGGTCTCAGGACCACTGTGGTCAATCACTGGCCTCAGTGGTCACCTGTTCTCAAATGGCACATCACCGCTAATAGGACCATTATGAGTCAATGCAATCCATCAGGATTCATTAGTATTTTTTAAAGATGCCTTGCACTAAAACGATGATGTTAGTGTGAACAAGTAGTACGGGATTACAATTATTATTAGATATATCTTTGGAATCATTTAAACTAGGTATGTTAAATGTTTTCACAGTACCTGAAGAGACACTTGCCATGGCCAGGAACCAGAAACGGCATTCTCACCGTTCACAATTCTTGCATAGCCAGTAATAACAGGTTTGATACTTGGCACACCACAGCCTAAATATTAAGAAATTATTATTATTCAATCTAAGAAATTACTATAGAAAATAAAATGTTAACTTAGGCATTTTCTAACTTACCAAGTGTACCCCCAAGCAGGGCAAGGCATGACAAGAGCCAAAGGAATGCCATTGTAGTCACTGTGTAACAGTGGCACTGGAACAAATTTGTCACGTTTATATACTCTCAAGCAACCAACCAAATTAGAGCTCAAGTTATCAGAAGGTCAAGTTTATGTTTTTTTTTAAACTCTCTATCTGAGGCCTTGAGTTAATATAGAACACTCTACCAGCTGCGCAGAGGAGTATAGATAAGGGTAAAATATTTTCAGATTTAGTATTTGAATGGAAAATTATAGTTATATTGCATACATCTTCCATTACTATACATCAAATTAATATTTTCTGTAAATCAACATAATAGTCCAAAGATTACCATACAGACCAGCAAAAAATAATACTTGATCTGACCCCTTTTTTCAGGGCGTGGAATAGACATGAGCACAAATAAGATTTATTGCATATTTCACAAAAATGTTTCTGCCAAATGAATCCGAAGTTTTGGCGATCTGCTTTGGAGAAATTGTGCAAATTGGTACACAGCATTTTATATTTAACTCCTCCTACTCCAGGCCAGTTTTCAACTTCCTGCCCAAGCCTATTTTTGATAATCCGACATGTGTCAATTTATGTAGTAATAATTTTGTAAAGTTTACTTAGGCTACTTTCACACTAGCGTTTCTATTTTCCAGTATTCAGATCCGTCATAGGGGCTCAATACCAGAGAAAAACGCTTCAGTTTTGTCCCCATTCATTGTCAATGGGGACAAAACATAACTGAACAGAATGGAATGCTCCAAAATACATTCCATTTTGTTTGGTTGCGTTCCCATACCGGAGAGAAAACCGCACGCAGCAAGCTGCAGTTTTCTTTCTGTCATGGGATGCGGAGCAAGACAGATCTTTAATGACCCACAATGCAAGTCAATGGGGACGGATCAGTTTAACTCTGACACAATATGACACAATAGAAAACACATCTGTCCCCTATTGACTTTCAATGGAATTCATAATGGATCCGTCTTGGGTATGTTAAATATAATACAACTGGATCCGTTCGTAATGGATGTAGCTGGTTGTATTATCACTAACGGAAGCGTTTTTGATGAGCCCTGCCAGATCCAGCAAAAATTCTAGTGTGAAATGAGCCTTCCCTTACTTCCTACCAGCAGCACAGATGGGGTTAACTGCCCCCCGTGGACTGGTAGGACCGGCGGAATTTATAATGAGCCCAAAGAAGAACCAATGAACAAACTCCAGCTCCCCTAAAGGGAGGGGTTCGCCCCCCAGCCCACCGTGTTTTTTTCTGTCCTTTGGACAGGTGGACTGGCGAGTTTTCTCCCCTCTCTTGGGGGAATTGGAGGCTGTTTTATTTTATTGGGGTTTATTATAACCCCCATTTTTTGCCTCATTTTTTTCTCCAAATAAGGCATTGCAGCAGCGCTTATGCTATGCGCTTTATTTCTTATTTTCTCCCCCCATTTGGAAGTGGTATACCTGGGGGTAGTGCTTTGCCTTACTGGTGCTGCCGGAATTCCCTCAGATGGTGGTTCCATCTACCAGCAGGGAAGTCCATGACCCAACCAGTTTGACTCATATTGACAACAGACGCGTCCCTTGTAGGCTGGGGCGCCCATTTAAACGGATCCCCAGTTCGGGGATCTTGGTCTTCTCAGGAGCGGCATCTTTCTTCGAATCCCCGCGCGATGCGTGCTATCCGGCTAGCCCTCCTCCACTTCGCCGCTCAGATCCGGGGCAAAGCAGTGAAAGTCCAGTCAGACAACATGACTGCAGTGCTTTACATAAACAAGCAGGGAGGCACAAGATCCTTACCCCTTCTTTCAGAGATTGGGGTAATTCTGCGGTGGGCAGAGCTGAACCTATCCCATCTATCTGCCACTCACATCCGAGACTCCCTCAACATCATTGCGGATTCCCTAAGTCGCGGTTTACCGACCTTGGAGTGGTCACTGCATCCGGAGATCTTCAGGCTGCTAGTCCTCAGATGGGGCATGCCAGAGGTGGATCTCATGGCAACCAGGTTCAACGCCAAGGTGCAGAGGTTCTGTTCCCTATACAGGGAAGACAACCCCCTGGCGATAGACGCTCTGACGATACCGTGGAGGTTCAGGCTGGCTTACATCTTCCCTCCTTTTTCCATGATACCGAGGGTATTAATGAAAATCCGTCAGGATCAGGCCTCGGTAATAGCCATCATACCATTTTGGCCCCGGAGATCCTGGTTTACCCAGCTCATTCAGATGAGTCGGGGACAATATTGGAGACTCCCCCCGGAGCAGACACTGGTGTCGTGGGACACTCATCTCTGCCCAGATCTGCACAGATTCAACCTGACAGCCTGGAGGTTGATCAGTCCCTTCCCAGAGTGGATGGGCTCTCTGAGTCGGTCCTGAGAACCCTGTTGCATTCCAGAGCAGAGTCTACCAAGAAGGCCTACTCCCGGATCATGAGGATCTTCACGTCATGGTGCAGCTCCAACCAGGTGGCGTCTGCAGATCCGCCCCTTCCTGCGATATTACAGTTACCTCAGGATGGGTTAGATAGATGTCTCTCCCCATCTACCCTGAAGGTTCAAGTCTTTGCCATCTCGGCCTGTCTCAACAGACCATATTCTCGGGACCCGCTCATCAAACGCTTCCTTAAGGGAGCAGAAAGATTGAAGCCTACAATACTGAAACCCGTTCCCCAATGGGACCTGTCAGTGGTTCTCAAGGGGTTAGCATCCCCCCCCCTTTGAACCCTTGGAGGAGGCAAGCTTTAAGTTTTTAACTGTTTCTTCTGGCTATAACCTCAACCAAGAGAATTTCTGAGCTGCAAGCTTTCTCTGCTTTACATCCATACATCCTTTTTTTACAGGACAGAGTCCTTCTGAAATTTCTACCTTATTTCAGACCTAAGGATCCAACTTTTCAAAATATTAACCAGGTAATTTCTCTGCCTGTATTATTCTCCGCCTCCTCCCCTGATATTCCAGTTAGACATCCACTGGACATCTCGAGATGCCTCCAGATCTATGTGGATAGATCCAGAGAGTTCAGGATAGATGAGAACCTCTTCATCCTGTTTGCCGGTAAGTCTAAAGGCCGTAAAGCGTCTAAAACTACTATTAGTCGCTGGGTTAAGGAGGCCATTAGGGAAGCTTTCACTTCCCAATCGTTAGATCCTCCGGAGTTTGTGAGGGCCCATTCTATTAGGGCCGTAGTTACCTGCTGTGGAGAGAAGCCTTCTCCCATTTGAGTTGATCTGTAAAGCGGCTTCCTGGAGCTCTGAATCTACCTTCATCTCTCATTATAGAATAGATGCTAAGGTAGCAGAGTTTTCGGCCTTTGGGCAGACAGTTCTTACTTCTGCCAGGCATGAGGACCCTCCCTAGGGGATTCTTCTTGCTATCTCCCCATCTGTGCTGCTGGTAGGACGTAAGGGAATCGTTAATTTCTAACGATAATTTGTTTTCCCTTAGTCCTAACAGCAGCACACAAATTTTCCCGCCCTAAGTACTTTCTTGTTATAGACACGGTGGGCTGGGGGGCGAATCCCTCCCTTTAGGGGAGCTGGAGTTTGTTCATTGGTTCTTCTTTGGGCTCATTAAAAATTTCGCTGGTCCTACCAGTCCACCGGGGGGCAGTTAACCCCATCTGTGCTGCTTTTAGGACTAAGGGAAAACAAATTATCGTTAGAAATTAACGATTATCCAAGTGATTGTGAGACTGTTTTCCCATGACACATTTCCTTGACAGTGGTAAATTTAAGCAGCTATGTTTCACTTTTATTTCTAAAAAAAATGTCTAAAATGTATTTCTCTCCAATAAAACAGATAATGATACCACATAGTATAGTCATTACTTTACATTCCCCATATGTCTACTTTTTGTTGGCATCATTTTGTAAATGTTATTTTATTTTTCAAGGATGTTAGACGAATTAGAATTTTAGATTCAATTTTTGGTATTTTCCCAAAGTTTTCCAAAACCTGCTGTTTAAGGGACTAATCCACTTAAGAAGTAACTTTTTGGGGTTTACATAATAGAAAGTGTTAATAAATTGGGATGAGCAGACCCGTGGATGTTCGGGTTTGATCGGTTTGGCCGAACTTTAGTTCAAAGTTTGGCTCGGGAACCCGAATTCAACCCGAACTTGACCCCAAACCTGAACCCCATAGAAGTCAATGGGTGCTGTAAAATAGCTGTAAAATAGTCGTAGTAAGGGCTGGAGGGCTGCAAAAGCAAGCAAAATGGGGGTAAGAGCAGGACAATTTCTCTAAAAAATGTGGATAGTGAAATGACTTGAAATCACATAGTAACATAGTTTATAAGGTTGAAAAAAGGCAACTGTCCATCTAGTTCAGCCTGTTATCCCGAAAGTTGAACCAGGGGAAGGCAAAAAAAAAGACCCTGTGAGGTAGAAGACAATTTACCTCATTTTAGGAGAAAAAAATTCCTTCCTCACTCCAATCAGGCAATCAGAATAACTCCCTGGATCAACGACCTTTCTTTAGTAACTATAACCTATAATATTATTACACTCCAGAAATACATCCAGGCCCCTCTTGAACTCTTTTAGTGAACTCACCATCACCACTGCAGGAGCTGGTCACAGCAAATACAGTAGATGGCTTCAAAAAAGTTTTAGATTACTTTTTAATTCAAAATAACATTGAGGCTTATGGCAATATATAGAAATCTTGTTGTACACACCCTTTTCCTTTGGCCCAACCCCTTTTTAAACAGAAGATGGATATTGTTCCAGGGATTTGTTCTGTGGATCGATATACCACGACTGCAGGTTGGACTTGATGGACTTTTGTCTTTTTACAACCTTAACAACTATGTAACTATGTAACCACCTCTTCCGGCAGAGAGTTCCATATTCTCACTGCTCTTACCGTAAAGAATCCTCTTCTATGTTTGTGTACAAACCTTCTTTCCTCCAGACGCAGTGGATGCCCCCTCATCACAGTCACAGTCCTGGGGATAAATAGATGATGGGAGAGATCTCTGTACTGACCTCTGATATATTTATACATAGTCATTAGATTTCCCCTTAGTCATCTTTTTTCTAAAGTGAATAACCCTAATGTTGATATTCTTTCAGGGTACTGTAGTTGCCCCATTCCAGTTATTACTTTAGTTGCCCTCCTCTGAACCTTCTCCAGCTCTGCTATGTCTGCCTTGTTTACAGGAGCCCAGAACTGTACACAGTACTCCATGTGTGGTCTGACTAGTGATTTGTAAAGTGGTAGGACTATGTTCTTATCACGGGCATCTATGCCCATTTTGATGCAACCCATTATCTTAGTGGCCTTGGCAGCAGCTGCCTGACACTGGTTTCCACAGCTTAGTTTGCTGTTCACTAAAATTCCTAAGTCCTTTTCCATGTCAGTGTTTTACCATTTAGTATGTACGGGTGACTTGTATTAATCCTATATGCATAACCTTACATTTGTCAGTGTTAAACCTCATCTACCACCTCTCTGCCCAAGACTCCAATCTATCCAGATCCATCTGTAGCAGTATACTGTCCTCTTCCGTGTCAATTACTTTACACAGTTTAGGCTACTTTCACACCTGCGTTAGGTGCGGATCTGTCTGGTATCTGCACAGACAGATCCGCACCTATAATGCAAACGATTGTATCCGTTCATAACGGATCTGTTTGCATTATGAAGAACAAAGTCAAAACAGATCCGTCCTGACTTACATTGAAAATCAATGGGGGACGGATCCATTTTCAATTGCACCATATTGTGTCAGTGAAAACGGATCCGCTACCATTGACTTACATTGTAAGTCAGGACGGATCCGTTTGGTGTCCGCATCCAGAGCGGAATGGAGGCAGAACGGAGCCAAACTGATGCATTCTGAACGGATCCTTATCCATTCAGAATGCATTGGGGCTGAACTGATCCGTTTTGAACCGTTTGTGAGATCCCTGACACGGATCTCACAAACGGAATTCAAAACGCCAGTGTGAAAGTAGCCTTAGTGTCATCTGCAAAAATTAATAAATATATTGAAGAGAATAGAACGCAATACTGACCCCTCAGGTACTCCGCTAGTGACTCAATCTGAGTGTGTACCATTAATAACCACCCTCTGTTTTCTATCACTCAGCCAGTTACTTACCCACTTACAGACGTTTTCTCCCAGTCCGAGCATTCTCATTTTATATACTAACCTTTTATGTGGTACAGTGTCAAATGCTTTGGAGAAGTCCAGATATACGACATCCATTGATTTGCCGCAGTCAAGTTTAGAACTCACCTCCTCATAGAAACTGAGTAAATTAGTTGGACAACATAGAATAGAAAAAAATGTAAAATAATAATCTTAAACCAGGAGGTGGAGGTCCAAGTGGAGTAGGAGGTTGCGGAGGCTGTGGATGTGGTAGTGTAGGTGGAAGAGGCGGAGGAGGAGGTAGCCAACACTGTTTTTGTGGGGGTTTTATTTTATTATTGATTAATTTTTTCTTTAATTTTTTTATTTTATTTGGGGAGGCCCCAAAACATTTGAAAATGGCAAACAGAATGAACAAAGTGCACTGAATTATAACTATGGCTGGGCGCGGCTGATATACTTCTCTACTCTGACAATATAATAAATAACAATCTTGAACCAGGAAGTGGAGGTCCTTGTAGCGGGGATCCAGCAGGGTGGTCACCCAGTGATCAGCACTGGTAAGAATGAGGGCAACTCAGTGGTCATTGCGGAAGCTCTGCAGAATGTATTCGCTCATGTGTGCTAGGCTGCCCAGAGGCAATGACAAGCTCAGTATGGCATAGTCGGGCAGAAGGGGTGCTCTTTGACTGCTGGGTCCTGCCGCCTGCCAGATTGGCGCCACAGCGTCGGTGGTTCCGTACAGCGCCGAGCCAATTTTAGAGTAGGGCCCACTCATAGAGGCAACCTTGGCGTGGTGGGTGGGCTTATGCCTTTTGATCAAAATGTACACTAATGCCTCATTTAGCATGTAGCATAGGAGGCGGTACACATGCACTATTTAGTGCTGTTTTCTGCTAAAGTAGCAGGGATGAGATCAAAGCATAGCAGCTGGATGTGCGATTCATTTCTTTTCTTCTTTTTTGTATATGTATAGAGAATCTGTCCCTGGATCAGCACTCCTTCTATTCGGCCAGGTGATTTTAATTAGCAAGGTAATTTGCATGAGGGTTTAAATCAGGGATCTCAAACTGCGGCCCTCCAGCTGTTGCAAAACTACAACTCCCACAATGCCCGGACAGCCTACAGGTATCAGCCTACAGCAGGGCATTGTGGGAGTTGTAGTTTTGCAACAGCTGGAGGGCCGGAGTTTGAGATGCCTGGTTTAAATGAACCTTCCCATGCTGTCAGTTGAAGTTCCTGAGGGCTTCAGGTAAGGTGAGCTTTGACGACTGTTCACATGGTGCGGTGCTGCACGGTGGCCATTGTGCTGTTTTTCTGGTGGGTTGGGGGGGGGGGCCAGTGCTAGGTATGGCATAGTCGAGCAGCAGGGGTGCTGTTTGACTGCTGGGTCCCGCTGCCTGCCAGATTGGCGCCACAGCGTCGGTGATCACCATGCAGTGGCGCGCCAATTTTAGAGTAGGACCCACTCATAGATGCAACCTTGGCGTGGTGAGTGGGCTTATGACTTTTGATCAAAATGTGCACTTATGCCTCATTTAGCATGTATGCCCACATTTAGCATGTAGGAGGTGGTACACATGCGCTATTTAGTGCTGCTTTCTGCAAAAGTAGCAGGGATGAGATCAAAGCATAGCAGCTGGATGTGTAATTCATTTCTTTTTTTTTTCTTCTTTTTTGTATATGACAAGCCTTTGCTGTCTGTGTCCTCTGTATCTCCCCAGCCATGCTCCAGAGATGCCCATGAGCTGGTTTGCGTGCCACCCTGCTGTGAACACGGTTCCTCCTCATCATCATCATCATCCTCCTCTTGCGCCAAAACTGTGCCCTAGCTGGACAGTTGAGTACATGGCCACTGTTTGTGCCAGAACCAACCCTCCGAGCCACGTGCGGATGACTGGCCTGATAACCGCGTGAATGATTCCTGTTCCTCCTCCTCTTCCTTCTGTGCCACCACCTCATTCATCATCTCCTAAAAGCATTTTTTCAAGGAGGCATAGAAATGGGATAGTAACACTGATGACGGTGTAATCAGCGATGGTCATGTTGGTGGAGTACTCGAAATGGTGCAACACAGCACACACGTCCTGCATGGAGGTCCAGTCGTTGGTGGTGAAGTGGTGCTGTGCCGCAGAGTGAATCACCCATGCGTGCTGCTGCTGAAACTCCACTATCACCTGCTGCTGCCCATACAGTCTCTCCAGCATGTGCAAGGTGGGTATGTCACATATGAAGTGGTGAGCGGGAAGGCAGAAGTTGCTCTGCAGTGCAGACAGGCGAGCAGCAGCAGGGTGAGAATGCCAAAAGTGCATACAGATGGCCCTCTCTTTCTGCCGCAGCACCAACATCTCGGGGTAATTTGTCAGGAACCTCTGCACCACCAAATTCAGCACAAGCGCCAGGCAAGGGCTGTGCTTTAAGCTAGATAGCCCCAGTGCTGCTACGAGACTTCACCCATTATTGCACACCACCAGGCCGGGCTTGAGGCTCAGCGGCACCAATAACTCATCGGTTTGTTCTTCGATGCCCGACCACAACTCCTGCGTGGTGTGGGTTTTTTCCTCCAAACAGATGAGTTTAAGAACAGCCTGCTGTCGTTTCCCCCTGGCTATGCTGAAGTTGGTGGTGCAGGTGTTATGCTAAGGAAGTGCAGAGGAGGAAGTGGGGTAGGAGGCAACAGAAGGCTACAAGGAACGTCCAGCAATCCTCAGTGGCAGTAGGACATGTAACAAAATCTTGTTGTTTCAGTATTAAAACACAAGAAAAAACTATATAAATAAGATTTTGTTGTAATCGTAGTGACCCAGAGAATGAAGGGCACAGGACAGTTTTACCACATAGGGAACCCGGAAAACAGTGGTGGAATTCTGTATTCTTTTTTTGTTTTTCCTTTAGTATTCCATATTAAATGGAGGCAATATAAAGTACAAATTGTCCTGTAAAGAAACAGGCACTTATTCAGCTATATGAATGGAAAAATAGAAAAGTTATGGCTCCGGGAAGACAGGGAAGAAAAATGAAAACACGAAGACAAATAAAACTCCGGTATTCAAGGGGTTAAGGTACAAGAGGAGAAGGATGGCTACCCTCACTTACCACCAAGTTAGACAGAGTAAGGGTTGCATGGGAGGAGGTTGCGGGGAATTGCTGGTAGGGCAGGGCCCCATTCAAACATTTGCTGTGAGGCCCACTCAGTTGTAGTTACACCCCAGTACATGTTTTGCCACAATATGTGATTTTACATAAACACTTAGATGTTACAAAATATTATTTTTTATAGTAACTTTATTAATGACTAATATTCATAGAGATACATTTAGTTAGCAGCAACTGTCTGGTCCAACCAGGCTCTAAGAGCTGTCACACGAGCGTATACAGCAGGAGTAGATGTAGAGCAGGTAGAGCTTCCCCAGGACACAATGCCAGCCAAGGTCCAAGCTCCATTTCTCTGGCATACAAGAGGTCCACCAGAGTCACCCTATAGAAGAATTCAAAGAAAATGTGAGCATCCTACATATTTATTCATGTCCCGGTGTCTCTTGGGAATTCATTTAGCAAAATATCATGTACATTGCCACATTATGGCTCAATGCAGGTGTTGTATATATAGTGCCCATGGTGGGATCAGATTCCTATCTGGGAGATCAACAAGCTTTGGAAAAGGCCTCATGTACTGTACACAGGCATATTACTCCAGGTTGTACAGAGTTGTAATATAATTATAACACCCATACTACTCTGTAGGGCCTATTATTCCCTAGCATACTATCATTGATTGACTAGTTTTATAGGGTGAGAAATAGAAATTACACATGTAAAAGGCCTAATTCTGTTAATTCACAATGACAATGTCTTAGGTAGGAGTACCAAAAGCTTCTTATGATATCTTACCATGCATGAGGAGACCCCAGATGCTCCAGCACAGATCATGGTGCTCAGGATATTGCTTCCCCAATATCTCTGACAGTCAGTAGTGGTCAAAAGAGGCAGAGCGACCTGCTGCAGTTTGCTTGGAGTTACTTGTGCTAAGAAAAACAAAGGCATAATAAAGGAACTGATATTAAGCTTAACCCTAATAACTACTGTAGATCTGAGAAGTGTGGCAGTTAACCGGCCCTAAGGCCTCTTTCAGACGAGTGTTTCCTGTGTGGAAATCACACTCCATCTTATGGACACTGCTAGTTTTGCAGGAGCACACGGCATTATTCTGTACACAGAGCATGATTTCCGCAAAAGACATGCTCGTCTGAAAGACTTAACTTTTTTATTTGTTGGGCTACCTAAATTATTTATGCTTTGTAATCATCTCACATAGGGCTTTTTTTTTTATTTATTTGTAGAAAAAACTGGGCAAAACAAATTAAAAAAAATTATGAAGTAATTATTTAACCCCTTAAGGACCCTGCCATATTTCACCTTAAGGACCAGGCCATCATTGTTAACTTTGAAACGCTTTTACTTATCAAGGGCATTCTTAGATTGTTTTCTCATCACATATTGTACTTCATGACAGTGGTAAAATTTAGTAAAAAAAAAAAATCATTTTTATTTATAAAGAATACCAGATTTACCAAAAATTTTGAAAAATTTCCCAATTTCAATTTCTCTACTTTTATAATACATAGTAATACCTCCAAAAATCGTTACTTTACATTCCCCATATATCTACAGTACTTCATGTTTGGATCATTTTGTGAATGCCATTTTATTTTTGGGGGACGTTAGAAGGCTTAGAAGTTTAGAAGCAAATCTTGAAATTTCTCAGAAAATTTCCAAAACCCACTTTTTAAGGACCAGTTCAGGTCTGAAGTCACTTTGTGAGGCTTACATAATAGAAACCACCCAAAAATGACCCCATTTTAGAAACTACATCCCTGAAGGTATTCAAAACTGATTTTACAAACTCTGTTAACCCTTTAGGTGTTCCACAAGAATTAATGGAAAATGGAGATGAATATATATATAATAACTAGCTTGTCATTATGAATTACATTATTTCTATTGTCTTGATTTTTCAAACCTGTCTACATAGGAGCAAAATACCATCTATTTTACATTTAGCTCATGTTATGATCTCAGCTTTTTGCACAATTTGGCACCTTTTGCTTAGTGAGAGTCCATAACCGGTTAACAAATTCTTCCTTACATTAAATATAGCTATTGATTAGTGAAGTAGTTTGTAGAAATAGTAATGACATTGTCAATAAATTGATGTAAGAATACTATAATTATTAGCAATTCTTCTGTGTCTCTCCATGTGCAGTATGTGACAGATTAATATGTTTTGCGTCTAACACACCTTTGTTTATAAAATAATAATTGGCAAGCATTAGAGCTGAGTGTGAATCAAATGAACAAACCAAAAATTCTTAAGATTTCATTTCAGGTTAATCAGAGATAAGAAAGAGCTCTTTTTTTTATTATGGCTGAACAGAAAGAATTACCATAGCTTAGCTGCCTGAGAGGCCTTGATTGATATGGAGAGCACTTGAGTACTCATGTAGGCCAGACAATGCTCCTCTGGGTTTCTGGGGAAAATATATGCAATATATCACTTACATCTGATGGCATCAGAGAGGCTTAGCTTTCTTTTCATTTTTGGAAGGAAAGCTAATTCTAATATCTTTCCCAGAAACCCAAAGATATGCACACCTCTCTTTTCCAGAGGAGTGTTATACAGAGATGTTTAATACTCCTTCCTTTTGGAAGAAAGGCTGATTTGCATGTCTCCTTTCAAGGAGTCTTTCCTTCTTTCTGTCTTTCTTTCTTATTTGTGTAGAATCAATTTTTACTCGAAACAAAAATTGCTCCTCTCTAGCAAGGATGTGCAACAGGGTTGGTTACAGGTTGATTTCAGCCTGAATGTCATATTTTTCTGCTTATACACACCAGAAAGCAGGTGTAAATGCTTTGATAAATCTGCCCCAATGTTTCCTATATACTTATAGTGCTGTCTGTAATTATGGAAACTTACATGCAGCATTTACATAGCCCCATCCAGTAGTAACACATCTCTCTCCTCCATTGAATACATCAACACCAGCAGCAACGCACACAGGGGAGACCCGGCTGTTGAATGTAGCAGCACTGGTGAGCTTCAGGAGAGTGATATCATTTGCAATGGTAAAGGAGTTGTAGCTGGGGTGTCTGAAGACCTGTTAAAAGACCACATCAGTTATATATGTAGTTAGCACTTTCAATTACATCTGATTTCCATTTACAAATGATGTGTCAAAACATTCATGGCATTTGTGATATATTTCCATATGTAAGTTTATGTTTGTGTTTCTTTAGCCATTTTAGTGTAGCTTACCCTGGAAATGGTCTTGGTTTGAATAGGCTCAGCAGAGGAGGAACGGTCAAATTCACCCAGAATTACACGGTGGGAGGTTCTGTGTACCAGAGAGTCACAGATATTCATGGTTTTACTCTGAGGTACCACGTCAATGACACAGAAAAATAATACAACATACTCTTTTCCACAAGTTTAATAAACTTTGATGGAATTCCAGAGTTGCTCTAAACTTGAAAATGCTGGCATATGAAATGCTATAAAGTCAACTAATATAAAATACTTACGTGACTCCACAGTGGGCAGCAGTGACAACCCAGAGACTGTTGATCAGAGAACCACCACAGAAGTGAAATCCAGTGTAGTCCTGTAGGGTACAAAAATATGAGTCAATGTATTGTTTTCTAATAACCCAGAAAGGGACATTTTACAGTTTTCACTCACATTAGAACTACTTGTGCTATGTTCAGACATGGTAGAATTGTGATAGATTTGTGGCCCAGTTTACAGTACAATTTATGTGGATGGAGTTTTCAATGCCACGGATAAAATCAGTATGGAAATACTGCATGATGATTTGCAGATTTAAAAATATGTAGTAAGCTCTTTCTTCTTAATTTTCACCAAGGATCTCACCCTTCTCAATGCATAGTAGTGTACGGTAACATAAACTGCAAATCCATAGCTCAAAAAATCTTCTGATTTGGGACAATTTTTTTGTAGGGAAATTTGTGCTATATTTGGACTTTGCATTAGGTATTATTACGCATGACAGTGTCTTATTTTCAGTCTACAAACAATGGATCTGTGAAAGTTGATACCTTTCATGTGAAGTTCTTATCTTACTCTCATCAATAGAAAGGGCCATTGTTCATCCACAAACACAGAAAAGAATAGGAACTGCACTGAGATGCAGATTGGACATGCTGCACCATTAGAAAACAGATGTGTGTATCGCCCCATAGAAATGAATTGGTCAGTGTGCACTATCCTTGAAAAAAAGATACACTGAAGAAAATATGGCCATCCACTTAAGCTCTTAGACACACAAGTCCTTAGTCCACCTAGAAGCCAACTTAGTCTCTGCCTGTAATGTCTTTTAAATAAATTTAAAAATACACTTAAAGGGCTTGTGTCATGAAGCATATTCTACAGCATCAAACCTGGATATGAATACTTTTGTAATTGTATGTAATAAAAAATGTATTATGGCCAGTGGGCTATTAAATATAATGTATCTGTATACCTGCCACATGCTGTTTGTTCTTTTCCTTATTTTTTTGGGGTCTTACGTGCTCAGTTTAAATCTTCAACTGCCACCAGCCATATGTTATGTTAGAAGCTGTGGCAGTTACAGAAAGGACAGGCCCCCTGAGCTGGCAGGCTGAAGATAATCTAGCAGAGCAATTGGGGCAGTGAATCTAGAGATCTCTGGATCCGTGTGAGGTACAGGGCTGGTTCTAGTTTCATTAGAAAGATATCGTCATGTACTATATGATGTCGGATTTTCATTTTTACATTAACCATGGCTTAACTCCTTTAACTGTTCACAGTCCCACTGGCTCCTTTCCTGATGGATTTCTGACAGGGTCAATGTGGCTTGGTCTCAGGACCACTGTGGTCAATCACTGGCCTCAGTGGTCACCTGTTCTCAAATGGCACATCACCGCTAATGGGACCATTATGAGTCAATGCAATCCATCAGGATTCATTTGTATCTTTTAAAGATGCCTTGAACTAAAACGATGATGTTAGTGTGAACAAGTAGTATGGGATTACAATTATTATTAGATATATCTTTGGAATAATTTCAACTAGGTATGTTAAATGTTTTCACAGTACCTGAAGAGACACTTGCCATGGCCAGGAACCAGAAACGGCATTCTCACCGTTCACAATTCTTGCATAGCCAGTAATAACAGGCTTGATACTTGGCACACCACAGCCTAAATATTAAGAAATTATTATTATTCAATCTAAAAAATTACTATAAAAAATAAAATGTTAACTTAGGCATTTTCTAACTTACCAAGTGTACCCCCAAGCAGGGCAAGGCATGACAAGAACCAAAGGAATGCCATTGTAGTCACTGTGTAACAGTGGCACTGGAACAAATTTGTCACGTTTTTATACTCTCAAGCAAAAAACAAAATTAGAGCTCAAGTTATCAGAAGGTCAAGTTTATGATTTTTTTTTTAAACTCTCTATCTGAGGCCTTGAGTTAATATAGAACACTCTACCAGCTGCGCAGAGGAGTATAGATAAGGGTAAAATATTTTCAGATTTAGTATTTGAATGGAAAATTATAGTTATATTGCATACATCTTCCATTACTATACATCAAATTAATATTTTCTGTAAATCAACAGTTTCAAAAATAATGATATTAAGTTTTTAATAGTCCAAAGATTACCATACAGACCAGCAAAAAATAATACTTGATCTGACACCTTTTTCAGGGCGTGGAATAGACATGAGCACAAATAAGATTTATTGCATATTTCACAAAAATGTTTCTGCCAAATTAATCCGAAGTTTTGGCGATCTGCTTTGGAGAAATTGTGCAAATTGGTACACAGCATTTTATATTTAACTCCTCCTACTCCAGGCCAGTTTTCACCTTCCTGCCCAAGCCTATTTTTGCTAATCCGACATGTGTCACTTTATGTAGTAATAATTTTGTAAAGTTTACTTAGGCTACTTTCACACTAGCGTTTCTATTTTCCAGTATTGAGATCCGTCATAGGGGCTCAATACCAGAGAAAAACGCTTAAGTTTTGTCCCCATTCATTGTCAATGGGGACAAAACGTAACTGAACAGAATGGAAAGCTCCAAAATATATTCCGTTTCGTTTGGTTGCGTTCCCATACCGGAGAGCAAACCGCAGCAAGACAGATCTTTCATGACCCACAATGCAAGTCAATGGGGACGGATCAGTTTAACTCTGACACAATATGACACAATAGAAAACACATCTGTCCCCCATTGACTTTCAATGGAATTCATAATGGATCTATCTTGGGTATGTTAAAGATAATACAACTGGATCCGTTTATAATGGATGCAGCTGGTTGTATTATCACTAACGGAAGCGTTTTTGATGAGCCCTGCCAGATCCAGCAAAAATTCTAGTGTGAAATTAGCTTTATCCAAGTGATTGTGAGACTGTTTTCCCATGACACATTTCCTTGACAGTGGTAAATTTAAGCAGCTATGTTTCACTTTTATTTCTAAAAAAAATGTCCAAAATGTATTTCTCTCCAATAAAACAGATAGTGATACCACATAGTATAGTCATTACTTTACATTCCCCATATGTCTACTTTTTGTTGGCATCATTTTGTAAATGTTATTTTATTTTTCAAGGATGTTAGACGAATTAGAATTTTAGATTCAATTTTTTGTATTTTCCCAAAGATTTCCAAAATCTGCTGTTTAAAGGACTAATCCACTTAAGAAGTAACTTTTTGGGGTTTACATAATAGAAAGTGTTAATAAATTGGGATGAGCAGACCCGTGGATGTTCGGGTTTGATCGGTTTGGCCGAACTTTAGTTCAAAGTTTGGCTTGGGAACCCGAATTCAACCCGAACTTGACCCCATAGAAGTCAATGGGTGCTGTAAAATAGTCGTAGTAAGGGCTGGAGGGCTGCAAAATCAAGCAAAATGGGAGTAAGAGCAGGACAATTTCTTTAAAAAATGTGGATAGTGAAATGACTTGAAATCACATAGTAACATAGTTTATAAGGTTGAAAAAAGGCAACTGTCCATCTAGTTCAGCCTGTTATCCCGAATGTTGATCCAGAGGAAGGCAAAAAAAAGACCCTGTGAGGTAGAAGACAATTTACCTCACTTTAGGAGAAAAAAATTCCTTCCTCACTCCAATCAGGCAATCAGAATAACTCCCTGGATCAACGACCTTTCTTTAGTAACTATAACCTATAATATTATTACACTCCAGAAATACATCCAGTCCCCTCTTGAACTCGTTTAGTGAACTCACCATCACCACTGCAGGAGCTGGTCACAGCAAATACAGTAGATGGCTTCAAAAAAGTTTTAGATGACTTTTTAATTCAAAATAACATTGAGGCTTATGGCAATGTATAGAAATCTTGTTGTACACACCCTTTCCCTTTGGCCCAACCCCTTTTTAAAAAGAAGATGGATATTGTTCCAGGGATTTGTTCCGTGGATCGATATACCACGACTGCAGGTTGGACTTGATGGACTTTTGGCTTTTTACAACCTTAACAACTATATAACTATGTAACCACCTCCTCCGGCAGAGAGTTCCATATTCTCACTGCTCTTACCGTAAAGAATCCTCTTCTATGTTTGTGTACAAACCTTCTTTCCTCCAGACGCAGAGGATGCCCTTTTGCAATAGTCACAGTCCTGGGAATAAATAGATGATGGGAGAGATCTCTGTACTGACCCCTGATATATCTATACAAGTTATTAGATTTCCCCTTAGTCATCTTTTTTCTAAAGTGAATAACCCTAATGTTGATAATCTTTCAGGGTACTGTAGTTGCCCCATTCCAGTTATTACTTTATTTCACCTCCTCTGAACCCTCTCCAGCTCTGCTATGTCTGCCTTGTTACAGGAGCCCAGAACTGTACACAGTACTCCATGTGTGGTCTGACTAGTGATTTGTAAGTGGTAGGACTATGTTCTTATCACTAGCATATATGCCCATTTTGATGAGCCCCATTATCTTAGTCTTTTATTTACATTTGGCCACTAGGACCATCAGTGTCCTAAGCTAACACGTGGTTTAATAATTGTAAAAGTATAACATTTTTATTACTTGTCCTTAAAAATAACTTGTTTAGAACTCTACAATTAAAATTTTCAGCAATGCCTGCCTGCCTTGTGTTTATAATAGCAACATAGTGTCTGATGATTGAGTACGTCCACTGGATGGCAACTATACACGTGTAGCTATGCTTCTCAGTACTTTCTTTATTAGGGCCACTCTCTGCTCAGATGATGCATGCTGTTAATTCCACAGCGTGCTGCTTGCTACTGTGACTGCCTTCCTGGACTATGCTCCTCTTATCAATGTATCTCCCAGACGTTATTGCAGGCCAGGCAGAAGCTGGCTAAAACACTACTATCACTAGGCTGCCTCCCGACTGTTCGCAACCAGGCGTCTTCAGGGGTTTGGGCAGTGGAACTGAGTGTGGGGGCGAGCCAAGCTTATGAAACCTCCCTGCACTTGTGATTGTTCTATTGACCAATGTGTGTCTCTGTTCCTGTGGGCCTGGTACACCGACCAATCTATATGCCTCTACTAGATGCGGCCGAATACCAGCTCCTCCCATATCGTTATTGCCCAGAAAGTTTTAACCTGCGCCGTTCGAGGTGCGCTGAAACTTAGTGCCGTCTAGCTGACGAAACTCCAGGGCATTCAGGTCAAGAGATCACACAAATAGCGAGTCTGGATGTAGAGGCTCTCTATACCAGCATTAAACACCACCTTGGCCTAGAAGCAATTAGATACTATTTAAACAAAAAAGGTATACAATTTCACGAGCACAATGAATTTGTTTTATCACTACTTCAGTTTTTGTTGACACATAATTATTTCACATTCCACTGGTAAGTTTTATTTACAGATCACTGGTAGGGATGAGCGAACCCGAACTGTATAGTTCGGGTTCGTACCGAATTATTAAGGGTGTCCGTGACACGAACCCGAACATTTTCGTAAAAGTCCGGGTTCGGGTTCGGTGTTTGGCGCTTTCTTGGCGCTTTTTGAAAGGCATGCAAAGCAGCAATCAACAAGCGTCATACTACTTGCCCCAAGAGGCATCACAGCCATGCCTACTATTGGCATGGCTGTGATTGGCTAGTTCAGCATGTGACCCAGCATCTATTTAAGCTGGAGTCACGTAGCGCCGCACGTCACTCTGCTCTGATCAGTGTAGGGAGAGGTTGCAGCTGCCGTTAGGGCGAGATTAGCAGGGATTAACTCGGCAAAAACACTTAAATTCAGTGATCGATCTACAGCTGTCGATCATTGAACTGCTGCTATTTAATTGCTCACTGTTTTTAGGCTGCCCAGAGCGTTTTTATGTCACTCTTTTCTTGGGTGATCGGCGCCCATTTTGTGTCTTGTGGTGCGCCAGCACAAGCTGCCACCAAGTCCATTTAACCATCATCAGTGTGGTTATTTTTTTGCTATAGCCTACATCAGGGGCTTGGCTGTGCTTGCTATTTTATTGAGGGGTAAAATACAATTGCCAAAATAGCAGTACCCTAAATCTTGTGTTTCAGCTGTGGCTAGCCAATTGTCTGCCGAAGCACAGTTTTTGTTCTGGGTTGAATACAATTCCCAACTTAGCAATTCCCAAATAATCTTTTTCTGCTGTATCAGGCCAAGTTTAAATCGATCCATAAAAGGGTATATTAGATTTAAGGTGCGGATAGTGTCATCCTCAATAACTTCACACGCTACCGTGCATTTCCAAGTTTAATTCTGTCCGTAAACGTATACCTGTCACCCAGCGCCTAAATAATAGGCCTAAAATTTATATTCAGCTAAATCTGTGTTTATTGCTGAGGCTAGTCAATTCATTAGTGTCCGCCAAAGCACAGTTTTTGTTCTGGGTTGAAATACAATTCCCAACTTAGCAATTCCCTAAATCAGTGGTTTCTGCTGTATCAAGCCAACTTTAAATCTATCCATAAAAGGGTATATTAGATTGAAGGTGCGGATAGGGTCATCTCAATAACTTCACACGCTACCGTGCATTTCCAAGTCTAATTCTGTCCGTAAAAGGGATACCTGTCATCCAGGGCCTAAATACCAGGCCTACAATTTATTTCAGCTAAATCTGTCGTTACTGCTGTGCCTGTATTAGTGTAATACGGTACCTAAATAGATAGCCAGATAGTGTTAGGTGCCTGTAAAAAAGGCCTGAATTTGAATTCAATACATTGGGCCAAATAATTTTTTTCTTATTGTGGTGAACGGTAATAATGAGGAAAACATCTAGTAAGGGACGCGGACGCGGACATGGTCGTGGTGTGTTAGTGGACCCTCTGGTGCTGGGAGAGACGTGGCCGTTCTGCCACAGCCACACGTCCTAGTGAACCAACTACCTCAGGTCCCAGTAGCCAGCAAAATTTACAGCGATATTTGGTGGGGCCCAATGCCGTTCTAAGGATGGTAAAGCCTGAGCAGGTACAGGCATTAGTCCAATTGGGTGGCCGACAGTGGATCCAGCACGTTCACATTATCTCCCACCCAGTCTTCTGCAGAAAGCGCACAGATGGCGCCTGAAAAACCAAGCCCATCAGTCTGTCACATCACCCCCATGCATATCAGGGAAACTGTCTGAGCCTCAAGTTATGCAGCAGTCTCTTATGCTGTTTGAAGACGCTGCTGGCCAGGGTTTCCCAAGGGCATCCACCTAGCCCTTCCCCAGGGTGGAAGAGATGAGAATGCACTAATGCACAACCACTTATGTTTCCTGATGAGGACATGGGAATACACCTCAGCACGTCTCTGATGATGACGAAACACAGGTGCTAATTGCTGTGTTTTTCTGCAGTGTGCAGACTGAACAGGAGGTCATGGAGGAAGACTGGGTGGAAGACGATGCAGGGACGATGAGGTCCTAGACCCCACATGGAATGAAGGGTCGTGCCACTGACTTTCAGAATTCGGAGAAAGAGGCAGTGGTGAGACAGAGAGCCAACAGCGTAGCAAAAGAGGGAGCAGTGGGCAAAAGCAGAAAACACCCCGCCGCCAAGAGAGTCCCGTCTGCCTACTGGCCACCGCCATCTGGGACCGAGCACCCCAAAGGCAGCTTCAAGGAGTTCCCTGGCATGGCAGTTCTTCAAACAATGTGCTGACGACAAGACCCGAGTGGTTTTTTGCACGCTGTGCCATCAGAGCCTGAAGCGAGGCAGTAACGTTCTGAACCTTAGCACAACCTGCATGACCAGGCCACCTGCATGCAAAGCATGAACTTGCAGTGGAGTAAACACCTTAAAAACAATTAACTCACTCAGGCTCCCCCTGCTACCTCTTCTGCTGCTGCCGGCTTCGGCCTCTTCCTCCGCCTCTGGAGGAACGTTGGCACCTGCCGCCCAGCAAACAGGGATGTACCACCAACACCACCACCTCCGTCACCAAGCACCTCAACCATGTCACACGGCAGCGTTCAGCTCTCCATCTCACAAACATTTGAGAGAAAGCGTAAATTCCCACCTAGCCACCCTCGATCCCTGGCCCTCAATGCCAGCATTTCTAAACTACTGGCCAATGAAATGCTGTCATTCAGGCTGGTGGACACAGACAGCTTCAAACAGCTCATGTCGCTTGCTGTCCCACAGTATGTTGTTCCCAGCCGCCACTACTTCTCCAAGAGAGCCGTGCCTTCCTGCACAACCAAGTATCGATAAAATCAAGTGTGCACTGCGCAACGCCATCTGTGGCAAGGTCCACCTAACCGCAGATACGTGGACCAGTAAGCACGGCCAGGGGACGCTATATCTCCCTAACTGCACACTGGGTAAATGTAGTGGCGGCTGGGCCCCAGGCGAAGAGCTGTTTGGCGCACGTCCATCGCCGCCAAGGATCGCAGGGCAACATTCTTTGCCTCCTGTTGCCTCCTCCTCCTACTCGGCTTCCTCCTCCTCTTCTTCCACTGCTCATCCAGTCAGCCACACACCTTCACCACCAACTTCAGCACAGCCCGGGGTAAACGTCAGCAGGCCCATTCTGAAACTCATATGTTTGAGGGACAGGCCCCCACACCGCACAGGGAGTTGTGTCGGGGTATAGAACAACAGACCGACGAGTGGTTGCTGCCGGTGAGCCTCAAGCCCGGCCTGGTGGTGTGCGATAAAGGGCGAAATCTCGTTTGCAGCTCTGGGACTAGCCGGTTTGACGCACATCCCTTGCCTGGCACATGTGCTGAATTTGGTGGTGCAGAAGTTCATTCACAACTACCCCGACATGTCAGAGCTGCTGCATAAAGTGCGGGCCGTCTGTGCGCGCTTCCGGCGTTCACATCCTGCCGTTGCTCGCCTGTCCTGCGCTACAGCGTAACTTCGGCCTTCCCGCTCACCGCCTCATATGCGACGTGCCCACCAGGTGGAACTCCACCTTGCACATGCTGGACAGACTGTGCGAGCAGCAGCAGGCCATAGTGGCAGTTTCAGCTGCAGCACGCACGGGTCAGTCGCACTGCGGAACAGCACCACTTCACCACCAATGACTGGGCCTCCATGCGAGACCTGTGTGCCCTGTTGCGCTGTTTCGAGTACTCCACCAACATGGCCAGTGGCGATGACGCCGTTATCAGTGTTGCAATACCACTTCTATGTCTCCTTGAGAAAACACTTAGGGCGATGATGGAAGAGGAGGTGGCCCAGGAGGAGGAGGAAGAGGGGTCATTTTTAGCACTTTCAGGCCAGTCTCTTAGAAGTGACTCAGAGGGAGTTTTTTGCAACAGCAGAAGCCAGGTACAAATGTGGCCAGACGGGGCCCACTACTGGAGGACGAGGAGGACGAGGATGAGGAGGAGGTGGAGGAGGATGAGGATGAAGCATGTTCACAGTGGGGTGGCACCCAACGCAGCGTCGGCCCATCATGGTGCGTGGCTGGGGAGAAACGCAGGACGATGACGATACGCCTCCCACAGAGGACAGCTTGTTCTTACCTCTGGGCAGCCTGCACACATGAGCGACTACATGCTGCAGTGCCTGCGCAACGACAGCAGAGTTGCCCACATTTTAACGTGTGCGGACTACTGGGTTGTCACCCTGCTGGATCCCCGGTACAAAGACAATGTGCCCACCTTACTTCCTGCACTGGAGGTGATAGGAAGATGCGCGAGTACAAGCGCACATTGGTAGAGAAAACGGCGCTACTGAAGCATTCCCAAATGTCACAGGGGAACAAGTGGAAGCCCAAGGCGAAGGCAGAGGAAGAGCAAGAGGTCGCCAACGCAGCTGTGTCACGGCCAGCTCCTCTGAGGGCAGGTTAGCATGGCAGAGATGTGGAAAAGTTTTGTCACCACACCACAGCTAACTGCACCACCACCTGATACGGAACGTGTTAGCAGGAGGCAACATTTCACTAACATGGTGGAACAGTCGTGTGCACACCCTCCACGTACTGACTGATGGTTCGGCCCCATTCAACTTCTGGGTCTCCAAATTGTCCACGTGGCCAGAGCTAGCCTTTTATGCCTTGGAGGTGCTGGCCTGCCGCGGCCAGCGTTTTGTCCTGAACGTGTATTCAGCACGGCAGGTGGCGTCATTACAGACAAACGCAGCCGCCTGTCTACAGCAATGTGGACAAGCTGACGTTCATAAAAATGAACCAGGCATGGATCCCACAGGACCTGTCCATCCGTGTGCAGATTAGACATTAACTACCTCCCCTTAACAATAAATTATGTACTCCAGGGCACTTCCTCATTCAATCCTATTTTTATTTTCATTTTACCATTATATTGCGGGGCAACCCAAAGTTTGAATGAACCTCTCCTCATTCTGGGTGCCGGGGCCTAAAATATTGACAATGGACTGTTCCAGTTTTGGCTGACGTGAAGCCTGATTCTCTGCTTTGACAAGAAGACTGATTCTCTGCTGACATGAAGCCTGAATATCTGTTATGGACCTCTCTCCTCTGTCTGGGTGCCGGGCCTAAATATCTGACAATGGACTGCTCCAGTTTTGGGCTGACGTGAAGCCTGACTCTCTGCTATGACTGAGACTGATTCTCTGCTGACATGAAGCCTGAATCTCTGTTATGGGACCTCTCTCCTCTGTCTGGGTGCCGAGGCCTAAATATATTACAATGGACTGTTCCAGTTTTGGCTGACGTGAAGCCTGATTCTCTGCTATGACATGAAGACTGATTCTCTGCTGACATGAAGCCTGATTCTCTGCTGACATGAAGCCTGATTCTCTGTTATGGACCTCTCTCCTCTGTCTGGGTGCCGGGGCCTAAATATATGACAATGGACTGTTCCAGTTTTGGCTGAAAGTGAAGCCTGATTCTCTGCTATGACATGAAGACTGATTCTCTGCTGACATGAAGCCTGATTCTCTGCTATGGGACCTCTCTCCATTGATATTGGTTAATTTTTATTTATTTTATTTTTATTTTTATTCATTTCCCTAGCCACATTTGTTTGCAGGGGATTTAACTACATTTTTGCTGCCTTTTCTGCCCTCTAGCCTTCCTGGGCTGTTCTACAGCCTTTTTAGTGCCGAAAGTTCGGGGTCCCCATTGACTTCAATGGGGGTTCGGGTTCGGGACGAAGTTCGGGTCGTGTCGGATCCCGAACCCGAACATTTCAGAGAAGTTCGGCCGAACTTCTCGAACCCGAACATCCAGGTGTTCGCTCAACTCTAATCACTGGACAGCTATGGGGACAATCTGTGCACCTAGCTTTGCGAATTTATTTTTAGGATGGGGGAAGAACAGGTAGTATCACAGAAGCAAACCAACACTTCACAGATCACATACTCTATTGGGGTCATTTTATAGACAACATTTTAATTTTGTGGGATAGCACACAATTTTTAGATTTCCATCAGAAGAACTTAATGACAAGCTACTAGGCCTCAAATTTACAGCGAAATAGATCAGAGAACTATTAACTTTCTGGACCTTACTATTACCCTTGAGATGATGCAGCATAAAAACCAACCATATATAGGAAGCCCACTTCACAAACAGCCTCCTACATTGGAAAAGCCATCACCCAACCAGCCTTAAAAAAGAATCCCAATTGGGCAATACCTTCGAGCGAAATGGAATTGCTCGACAACTGAAGGCTTTGAAGCTGAATGTGGGCTCCTGTATGATAAATTCCTAGTAAGTGGATATCCAAAGAAAACCCTGCAATTATGCATACAACCGAGCCAGAAAAAAGCAGCAGAATGAGTTTACTTGCGGGCACTGGACAACCCAGAACCCAAAATGAGAAAATAATACGGTGTATTGGAACTATGATGACAACATGAGAAGATACGGAAGATCCTGACACGGTATTGGCATATACTACTCTCAGAATGAATGAACTGAAAGAGATCATCACCCCGAGACCAGCCATTACATACAGAAAGGGGCAGAATAAAAGAGAAATTAGTGCACAGTCACTTTATTCAGAACAAAAAAAAAAAACAAACCACCTGGCTTCAAACTAATGGATTATATCCGTGTGGGGACTGCAGCTTCTGCAGAATGATGTCACCAAAAAGGGAATTTCTAATCCTAGTGACAATAAGAAATATCAGATTAAGGAATACATCAATTGTAAATCCATGGGAGTAGTGTATGCCATACAGTGTGAATGTCCAAAAATCTACGTGGGCAAAACCACGCAAGAACTTTAGAAGGCGGATATCCAAACACCTCAGTATAATAAATACCACCAAGTGACACACCTCTTGCAAGACATATGCACCAAATACATAATGGAACGTTCAGAATTTAAAGGTGTGGGACATACAACAGCTCAGATTAGGTCCAAGAATGGGGAATCTAGAAGGAGGCTACAACAAGAGGAAACCCGATGGATATATCGCCGTGAAAAGTCTAGCCCCATTAGGATTAAATGAGGATTTACACTTGCTTCATTCCTCTGAGAGAGATTCTAGCAACAAGATTTTAGTATAAGGAAGATACAGATACGAATAGAACCAAACTACAATCACAAGGAGGGCAGCCAAGCAAAAACCAGAAATAGATAAATAGAACTAGAAATTAAGAGATCTGCCAAAATATGGAGTATGACCAATGTCAATATATAGCTCTGGCCAGAAACCGTATAACCAGAGAGATACAGTACCGAGAAATTATTTACTAAAATAAATGCCTACTAAGTAAAAATAAATAAAATAAAATCAAAATCAAAATTAACAATAGTTGAATCAAAAATGGAAGAATAAAATAGGAAAAATAGGAAAAATAAAAAAATCATGAGAGTGAAAATTAAAGGAACAATTAAACCATAAGCTAATAGCTCAAGAGGACAGGATTCCCGAGAATTAAATACATCCAAGCCACCCAAGGGTATATTAATATTAACACTAGTTAATTACACCAACCACCTCACAATATAATTCAAAATAAAATTAATTCACTTCAGGTTTAAACACCTAAAAAAGAAAGGGATATAAGGGTAAAACTGCACCAAATCAATGTTAAACTTGAAAAATTTAATTAAGTAAAAATATAAATAAAAATAATCTAGAATAAATACATAAATACAAAATATAGGAAAAATATATAAATAAAAAATATGAAAAAATTGTTTAGAAGCAGTAATAATAAAAATAGAAGAATTACAAAAAAAAAAATATATAAATAAGGGGTGTCTAGAATACATCATTTGCACATAAACTTACCTTGTGGACTGTGGTGGTCTTGCGGGGGGAAACCGGAACATCAGCAAGGCATCTGGATATATAGAGAAGAAGAGCCAAATTCATACAAAGAGTCATGTACCCACTAGATGTACAGAAGGAAGATGGATAAACAGGGAATTTGATTGTCCACCAATACCCAGGACTAGAATCTAGGCAATAATAAGCTAAACTGGCAAGTGAGTTAGAGAGACAATAAAATTAAACCTGAATATGTGAATTAAATCGAGTGATAATACACATATCCTCCCAGAACTCATGAACATGTGAAAGTTGAAATAATAAATTGATACTCGGATGAACCAATAAAAATATGCATGGTTATACACCATTAGATCAACAGTTTATATAGAAAAAGGATATCCCATGATGTCAAAAGAAAATTGGGAGATATCAATTGAACACAAGAGGTCCTGACATATGAAATAGAAATAATAGAACATCAGGCAAGAACTAAGTCCTGACGCATGAGCAGTGACAACCTGTGAAATCCGCTCTATCAGTGTGAGCAGACGCAAGACACCTATGACTGCAAACAGCTAAGTCAGATGACATGCGCAGAGACGGAATATGTCGGGAGTCGCACCGTCCACACATCATCATCAGAACAGTAAGGTGCGCCGGAATAGACCGGTATGAAACCAACTAGGAGATATCCAGACATGCGCGATGACCGCATATATGAGGTTAAACGGCACTAAGTTTCAGCGCACCTCGAACGGCGCAGGTTAAAACTACTGGGCAATAACGAAATGGAGGAGCTGGTATTCGGCCGCATCTAGTAGAGGCATATAGATTGGTCAGTGTACAGGCCCACAGGTACAGAGACACACATTGGTCAATAGAACATTCACAAGTGCAGGGAGGTTTCATAAGCTTGGCTCCGCCCCCCAACACTCAGTCCACTGCCCAAACCCCTGAAGACGCCTGGTTGGCGAAACATGTCGGGGGGCAGCTAGTGATAGTAGTGTTTTAGCCAGCTTCTGCCTGGCCTGCAATAACGTCTGGGAGATACATTGATAAGAGGAGCATAGTCCAGGAAGGCAGTCACAGTAGCAAGCAGCACGCTGTGGAATTAACAGCATGCATCATCTGAGCAGAGAGATGCCCTAATAAAGAAAGTAATGAGAAGCATAGCTACACGTGTATAGTGCCATCCAGTGGACGTACTCAATCATCAGACACTATGTTGCTATTATAAACACAAGGCAGGCAGGCATTGCTGAAAATTTTAATTGTAGAGTTCTAAACAAGTTATTTTTAAGGACAAGTAATAAATGTTATATTTTACAATTATTAACACGTGTTAGCTTAGGGACACTGATGGTCCTAGTGGCCAAATGTAAATAAAAGATTATAAAGTCCCAACACGTGTTAGGGAGATATATGTAAATCAATCCATTATCTTAGTGGCCTTGGCAGCAGCTGCCTGACACTGGTTTCCACAGCTTAGTTTTGCTGTTCACTAAAATTCCAAGTCTTTTCCATGTCAGTGTTTTACCATTTAGTATGTACGGGTGACTTGCATTTTCCTTCCCATGTGCATAACTTTACATTTGTCAGTGTTAAACCTCATCTACCACCTCTCTGCCCAAGACTCCAATCTATCCAGATCCATCTGTAGCAGTATACTGTCCTCTTCCGTGTCAATTACTTTACACACTTTAGGCTACTTTTCACACCTGCGTTAGGTGCGGATCCGTCTGGTATCTGCACAGACGGATCCGCACCTATAATGCAAACGATTGCATTATGAAGAACAAAGTCTAACGGATCGTCTTGACTTACATTGAAAGTCAATGGGGGACGGATCCATTTTCAATTGCACCATATTGTGTCAGTGAAAACGGATCCGCTACTATTGACTTACATTGTAAGTCAGGACGGATCCGTTTGGTGTTCCGCATCCAGAGCGGAATGGAGCAGAACGGAAGCCAAACTGATGCATTCTGAACAGGATCCTTATCCATTCAGAAGGCATTGGGGGTTGAACTGATCCGTTTTGAACCGTTTGTGACATCCCTGACACGGATCTCACAAACCGGAATTCAAAACGCCAGTGTGAAAGTAGCCTTAGTGTCATCTGCAAAAATTAATAAATATATTGAAGAGAATAGAACGCAATACTTACCCCTCAGGTACTCCGCTAGTAACCCAATCTGAGTGTGTACCGTGATCAACCACCCTCTGTTTTTCTATCACTGAGCCAGTTACCCACATACAGACGTTTTCTCCCAGGTCCGAGCATTCTCATTTTATATACTAACCGTTTATGTGGTACAGTGTCAAATGCTTTGGAGAAGTCCAGATATACGACATCCATTGATTTGCCGCAGTTAAGTCTAGAACTTACCTCCTCATAGAAACTGAGTAAATTAGTTGGACAACATAGAATAGAATTTTTTTTTAAATAATCATCTTAAACCAGGAGGTGGAGGTCCAAGTGGAGTAGGAGGTTGCGGAGGCTGTGGACGTGGCAGTGTAGGTGGAAGAGGCGGAGGGAGGAGGTAGCCAACACTGTTTTTGGGGGTTTTTATTTTATTATTGATTAATTTTTCTTAAATTTTTTTATTTTATTTGGGGAGGCCCCAAAACATATGAAAATGGCAAACAGAATGAACAAAGTGCACTGAATTATAACTATGGCTTGGGCGCGGCTGATATACTTCTCTACTCTGACAATATAATAAATAACAATCTTGAACCAGGAAGTGGAGGTCCTTGTAGCGGGGATCCAGCAGGGTGGTCACCAGTTGTCACACAATAGTGACCCAAGGGCTTCTCTTTTGTGGCCCTGGAAAAGGTGGACATACACTGAGAGGAGGGAATCATTATGAGAATGTCACGGGCTGAGTCCAGAAGAATCTATGATTTTTGGCAGTCTCCTCCCTGCGGGGTTGAACTCAGATTTGGAGATTTTTGGTTTTATTTAGATTACAAGATACCAGTCATTTACAGCAGCATAGATGAAAATAAAGATAGATTATGAAGATGAAGTATGAGTTTGAGAAATGGAAAATATAGTAATACCTATGGAATCGAAAATCCCCTAAATATAATGAAGATAAAACCATTTTATATAAATATAAAAATAAAAAAACTTTTTTGAATTTTTTTTCAAAAAACAGCATCCCCAGAAAAAACGCACACAAAAAAAACGCACAAAGAAACCGCAATAAAAAAACGCAATTTTCAAAAAAGTGCAGGAAAATTGCAGGGATGAATTATATTGAAATAAGGAACAAAGATAATATAGAATAGAGTATATAAGAAGGAAAACAGATTAAAAATGAGGATTATATCCTGAGATTTAGCGAATCAGCCTTAGGAGTATGGGGACTAATATATACCCTTTAGGACGGATATGAATAAAAATCTCATATTTCAAGATATTCATATTGGAATATGTGGTGGAGAATTATTGACTACTTGATGATGATATAAAAAACATTTCCCCACAATGTAGGATTTCAAATGTCTGCCAACATATATTATTGAATAGTGGTTTATTTCACACTTTCCATATGCTTTTTATATCTTTTTATATTTTTTATTCTATAGTTGATCGTAGAGTTGTCATATATGAATACATATCTATATGCAGAGATGTCTGATACTATTAATACTACCGAAAGAGGATTCTAAGATAGAAATATTATATGGAAAAGAAAAGGTTAATGAAAAGCAAAGCCTCTATGTCCTGACACAAGTTTTGGAACAGGTGAAAGTAATCAACTAATTGAGATGAGAGTATATAAAACACAAGAGCAGTGTTCACAGGTCATACCCACTGAAGAAGAGATAAGATATCTCGAAACGCGTCTGGGCGTATTACCTGTGAAAGAATCATCTCAGCGGTACATGGCCATGTACTAGAAGGACGGAGAGAATATATCCACCTATAGAAGATCAGCAAGTGTTGTAAGACTCACCGAAGTGAAACAGCTGAAACAGCTAACACAGGTCCAACACAGGTCTCTCGCGAGAGTAGAGACGGGATCCTATTACTAACTGGATCCAACACAAACACAGCGGAGAAAAGCTGAAGCGTGGGACGCCACGGTAGAAATTCCTCCGCAGACCTAATCGAGTGAGCCTACACGGGGACACAGTGAGTAACACTAAGTTCAGTGGAACTATACCGATTTTCTGCATGAGAGACGGCACAGGTACTGTGATCACAGACGTGCTGGACAAGTGACTTTGAATCTGAGACCGTTACAGGTGCTGGACAATTCATTTATGGTTCAAAATACAGACCACATTTGACTATCCTTGATCCCCTATCCTATACGTTGGAGCAATTATATGCATTTAGGATTATGTGGGATACATGCCATTGAATCCTCCTAAACATAGTATTTTATGCAAATATACCACCGAATATATCTCAAACACACCAACTCTGCTTTGGCATAGACGCCTGCGATCCAATAGCCTTACCCAACCGGGGGGGACACGGATGCAGCCTGCTGTGCCCAGCATTTGAGATCCCTCTATACTAGAGATATATATTCATTTGGTATACGTATATGTTTTATATGCTTTTTATGTCATTTTTATGAATTTTACCCTGATGTACACAGAATATAGCTTATCTAATGCTTATTGTTTAATAAATAATTTTAATTCACTTCCACGCACATTCCGATTGATTTGAGTGCCAATTCTATACAAACCTATATTTACCTACCAGAACCAAGGGGTGTTTTTTGAACCTGTGCACCTGTCGTGACAAATCAGAGTGAGCCACCTGCTTAGCACTTTTTGTATATCATTGCCATACCCCTTAATTAAGCAGGTAGAGCCCCTCTGATTTAGCCATGGACTTTTGGAATCACGTGGAATTGAAACGGCAGACAGCTGAAGCCTATAATTTTGAAGGGAATGTGAACAATGAACACCTTAATAAACCCACACTAGCGGGAACATTTAAAGAACTAGAACACCTGTTACAAAAACAGTTAAAACAATACTGGGAGGTACGTTCATTGAGACAATTTATAGAACAAGGGAAAATTCCCAGAGGGCTGATGCTTAATAAAATACCAGCACAAGACCTCTGTTGTGAATCCTTTAACCAAGAATGGGAGAAATTACTATTCTCACAATCTATCTCATTGATACATCTAATAATAAATGGAAATATTAGAAAATTTAAACCTTGAAATAGCCAAATATAAACAGCTGCTTGAAAAATTCCCCAAAGATAGTGAATTTGAGGAATGGGAAGAAAAATTATGTAAAGGCCTAGATCGGACAGAT